>NW_027287427.1:4669885-5311135 GCF_022747635.1 Hetaerina americana | reverse complement strand
CAAGCATTGCTTAGTGAATTGTAAATTCAGTGCGACAGGTATGGGATGAGAATCAATATTAATAAAACAAAGGTTATGCGATTTTCTAGAAGTAAAAGGCTATGCTTAACATTAAAATAGGAGGGCAAAAATTAGAGCAGGTAGATATAATAATAATCTTTTACATAAAAATATCCCGTTAAAAAAGCGTAAAGCTTAACACAAAGCTTAACTCGACGATCCCATGGATTAACACGCGAAAACTTCTTGCCTCCGCGCTTATTACATTTTAAATAGGATTTGTGACAACTCTGAATTTATAATTTTGGAAATGGATCTAAGTTCCAAAGTTTGTAGTCCACACCACAAGTAAGCACCTATATTGCTGAAATGTGAAAAAAAACGTGTGGTTATTTGTGCTAGCAATGTTTCTCGCTGTTTGAATATTATTATTATTATGTAATCTACCGGTTAAGGTAGATTTTGGATGGACACAACTACCAAATAAATATTTTGCTTCTCCTGACAAAACAAAATCCAATATTCTTTCTCTACATCAAGTCCTTCATCATCTCTGTGTTATTCCTCCCTCCCTTCATCCCGTTCAACATCCATATCCTGTTCCTGACCTTTCCTTGTTTCCCTAACATTCTCCCCTCTATCACAGTCCTCAACATCCCACTGCCAGCCAACACCCACCTTCATCCATTTTTCCTGCCTCCATAGGATTTTCCCCAACAAACCCCTCTCTTCGCCCACCATACCAAGTACTTCCTCATTTGTTTTCCTTTCGGTCCATTCCCTTCTCCATTCTTCTCCACGCCCATATTTCAAAAGCCTCCAATCTACTCCTATCATTCTGCTTCAGTGACAACATTTCCGCGCCATAGATAACTACGTTCCATATTTAAATATCTATATTAATTTTTATTTCAAATTTTTTTTCCGTAGCTCGGAAGATTGACTAAATTTTTGCAAGGTTCACCTTTTTTCAGATGCACTTTCAATAAAAAGGCTAAAATATTCTCAGTAAACACCCAAGGTTTTGAAAATGAAAAATTACTGAAACTCCTCAAGAATTTCCAAAGTTTTTCTCTCTTTTCAACTCTTTGTCTGCGTCGATGAATGGTGTAGTAAACGAGTTCGCATTAGTATGACAGAAATTGGTAGCCCACATTCGGAGAAAGAAAAGGGGACCCAGGATCGAAAAGCGAGAGATTCGGAGGAGGCTTTGCAGCTTGTGAATGAGTAATTGCGCGACGGATACACCGAGGGCAAACGTGGCCCCGAGTTCACCCGGCCCGCACCACGTTGCTAGTGACGACGACACGATCCTCAGCCATTAATTCGTCCAACTTTGACGAGGGGTCAGCGGTGGGACGCGGGATATTGGCAGCGAGAAATTGATAAGGAAAGAAGGGAGGCTGGGGAGAGGAAGGGGTGAAGGGGAGGGAGGGAGTCGCAAAAGATAAGTGACCGTGAAGTACGACAGCAGGTGCCCGGAAATACTTTTGCAAAAACTGCGGCCCCCAAAGATAAACTATTTTCGACATCGAAGAAAGTTAGTAACGTAAGTAAAGTAAGATGGATGGAAACAGGAAGCATGCCTTATTAGGGTAAGAGCCCCGCAGGATTCGCTCGGACATAAATATGTTTTAATCATGGGCGTCCTACGATGGAAACTCGTACAGCTAATGCCGACGCTCCCTCTACTTCTTCCCTCTCCTGTCCATCCCTAATGGCGCAAATGACCTCAGCTGTCGGTCGCCTCCCCTAAGTACTACTACTACTAGTCTACTTCAGGAGCTTACTCTTCCTCCTCCATTTTCGCCTCAAGGTGAAGCCTCTTTTACTTTGCTGGCATTAATTCGCTGGGAAACGTATTTTAAAAACAATATTTTGTGAATGCTATACTGAAGTTCTACAATTAAACTATAATGCAGGAAGTAACTCTACACAATATAACCACTCAGTATTTACATCAGCATTTTCATGGTTTTTACAATAGGAAGGGGGTAGGTACCATTTTGCAAAAAGGAATACGGAAGAGGGTAAATACTATTTCGCATACCGTTTTATCTGCAATCATTGAGTTTCAATTTTATGAACGGCGTTTATTACGATGGTGAACTAATTAGTATCCAACTTACCATGCATTTACAAATCTAGACCTTCTTACAATATTATTAAAACATACGATTTTTGAATAGATATCATCTCAAATTATTCACCATCAACCCACTTGATCAGGTTTGGGCCTCCTGTAAGCCTCTGACGGGCGTCTGATTGACCATGGCAGCAAAAAATGTCACTTTTCATCCTGGGGGTTCGCATTGAATAATGTTTTTCCCCTTACATAATGTGCGCCAATACTGATTTACACAAAGTTTTGATTGTTATCACGAAGCTCGAATCTGAGGGTTCAATTTAGATTGATGGAAGGGATCGCTCCACGCGCGTCGCTTTATCGCCTCTTTGCAGGAACAGCCAACGGTTAAAGGCGCCATCTGCAGGGAGACGCACAGCAGTACTTAGAGGGGCCGTCTCTCCCACCGTTGTCCAGTTGAACGTAAGGGGAACGGAAGGTCACTCACCGGAAAATCGCGAGACTGCCAAGGAAATGGAATTTTGAGATGCCTCGCGTCCCACTGACCGCTGCAACTCACCAAGCGACCTACTCAAAAGAGGGTGAGGTTGAAAGCTATGCGTAAAAAACACACTTACTAGCAATATCCCGAGCCCGTATTCATTGGGCCCTAACGCGGTTTCAAACACACGCCGTTGTCAAGGGTGATAATACTGGATTAGCAGCCGAGTGGCACCCCAATACTTACAACTTGGCTAAATCAAAGCGTATTTCAGACGATACACAATTTCGCAAACATGACTCAAAGTCACTGCTTTTCGTGCTTACTAGCGATATCAAATGCACATATCCTACTCTGCACGCTTTACGAATAGAATGCAGCATTGATTTTATGGCTTTTGTTCTTCTAATTGTGAACCACTTTAGAATTCAAGAAGTAACATTCCTTCGCATACTTATCCAGCATTTCTTATGAAAATGGAAGGTCCGTGGGCGCTTGCGAGTAAGAGAGAAAGATAGTGCGAAAAAGAAGAGAAAGATCGCCTCGCAAAATTGAGAACAACGGAAAAAATCCACGATGTCGTCGCTCTAAGCTTAAAAGCAAGACGGTTGAGTCCACACGGCGAGGGTTTCTAGTGACTAACCTCTAAAGAAAAGGAGAGAGAGAGAGGGCCCTTGTGCCAATATCTCCTTCGTGCACCTCTCTATGGTTTCGCAGTGGGAGGGGGGGGCGTTTCCCAAAGCCTAAATTTAATTGACAACTCCTTATCTTTCGTTCTCATAGAGCGCTCAGATGACATCAATGTTTAAATATGCCTAAATTTTGCAGCACGTATAAACGTTCCAGAATGTTGCACTGCAAATCATCGCCAGGGTGTGTGGCGGGGGGTTTCCTTCTAGGAAAAGCATTCTGCGTGGAAACTAGCCTGGTGTGTAGGACAATGTTATTCTGATCTCTTGTCGTTCTTGGGAAAATGGCATCTTAAATCTATCTGACACACACTTAATTTATTAAATACTTAATATATTAAATCTCTCTCGATACAATCAATTTGTTATACACTTAATTGCCGGCCTCGGTGGCGGCGGGGTAACGCCCTCGGCTACCTACCCAGAGGTCGCGGCTTCGATTCCCGCCTCGGTGGATATTCCTCAACCTACGGATAGGGTGATTTTAATTGTCTTCAATGTCGTGTCTAAGGGTTAGATGGAAGAAGGGATTGTTTGTCTCAATCTCGCCCAATTAAGTCGATAAATAAAATACAAATCTCTCTAATTCTAATTGTATGATCTTCCCTACCGTAGTACGATGGGGCAATAAAACATTTTCAACTTCACTGCTAAAGAGACCTCCTTCCAATTAATGCAAGAGCTTCAATCTGTAATTTCACCTTCGCTCCGTGAGCGATTCCCAGCCGAGCTGATCTAACATTTTGGATAAGCCACTAAGTTTACCATAGAAACGTTTTACAAATCTAGCTCCTCTACTTGCACCGCACGCGATTAAATTTGGCAATCAATCCAACTTCATAATGATCCCATACACGAGCAGCATATTCTAAATGAGGCATTACTAGCTAAAGATAACATTTCTCTTTAAAATACTCATCAAATTTCCCCAACACTCGTATAATAAATCCTAATTTTTTGTTAGCTAGTCCACATATTCCACGTACATATGTTCCCCCCTGAAGAGGTCGGTAGTGAGGGCAACGCCTAGGTATTTAATCGAGTCCGCACTTTCTATTTCGGTATTCCTGATGTATTAGTCGTTCGGGAGGGAAACACGTCTATTCCGAAAATTCCCACCACGCACTTTCTTAGGTTTGACTGTAATTGACATGTGTCGCACCAGCGTTGTATAGAACTAAGGTCATCTGCTAGAACTGGAAGGGCTTAAAAACATACCCGATAACTATCTCCTGGGGAACACCTGAAGTGACCTCCACTGAATATGACCTAACACCTGAATATGACTATCTCTCACATTCCGACCATTCAAAAAGTCTTAACCTCACGACGAGTTTACGATTATTTTTAGAGAACTTGTTCTAACTAAATTCTATTATTTCGGAAAATATGGTATTTCCCTATGATGAATTTTGGCTTTGAACACAACTGCCTCTTATTTATGTATCGTGACGGGATAACAAAAAATAGCAAAATTTCATGTTAGGCATGATTAATGTTGAAATTCTGTCTCCATATTAATGTATCTGAGGAACGCCTTAATCTAATTACGCCGCGAAACCTGGTGGAATGACCTGCAATTAGACCGATAGCTTTGAGAAAATGGGGTGGGCCAGAAAAGTTCGACAAAAACGAGCAAAAAAACTCAAGCATAAGGGCAATCTCAGAGCTCATGGATTTTATATAACGCGGCCTTTGTCAAGTAGTATCGAAGTACTATCTATCTTGCAACACATATATTTTTCTAAATATCTTTATCTATCAACTACACCTATATCCTGCGGGGAGTAAAATCTTATTCCTCCAATTTTAAATCCAATGCATATCACAAGCATCGATCCACATCGATTCGAATCGGAGTCTTTTCAAACGTGCTTGTAAACGAGTACTCAGAACGAGTGTCTCTCCCCGCGGAGAGCAATTTTAAGGTCGCGGAACAATCGGATTTTCGGGAAGGGGTCCACGGTCTCAATGAGGGTTCGTGAAAAAAAAAGAGATCGCCATAGCTGCTTATTATTTTTGGGGAAGAAAATTACTGTGCCCCCCTCCCAACCTCACACACACACACACACACGTATGATGTCCAATTAAAACTGTGAAACGGGGCCAAAAGGGTGATAAAAATAAAATGCGAGGCTGGCGAGTGAATAGGCTCCATCCAGGAGGATGGTGGTGATTACCGTATACATTCAGACGAGAGGAAGGGAAGCCAACAAATAAAACCGCATCGGCCTCATATTTCACGAGCACAATAGAGTTTTGAATGTACCTTCCGGTCGCCGCACTTACTTTAATTCTCAGTATACATTTTTCGAGCGTAAAACATACATCTGCATAAATTCCGCCCCGCGCACTGCATCCAATCACATTTTTATGCGATATCCCGTAACGACGACCCATAAAACTTAAACAAACAGGATTAACATTGCCTACATGCGCACGTAGGGACAAATAAAAGTGTAATAGCACGGGGCTTTTACAATGTGCGTGTTATTGCGAAAATCTTTACCATGCCCGGGAGAGAATGAATTTAAATGAGGAAATCAGTATAATGCACCATTCATTAGTGATAAAAGGGAAGGAAATATACTCCACATATTCGTTTATTCTAAAAAAAGACACTGATGATCTTAAGTATTAACATTAAAATTCGTCAGATCATTAATTTTCTGAACAAATATTTTACAAGAGAGCGTATACCTCGTACTTGACTGCCCAGCAAACACAAATTGAAACGGCGTTTGTTCTTTTGTCCGAGGAGGAAGATAAATCCTTAAGCTTAAGCTATGAGATGTCTGCCATTTACAATCCATCCGATTGCGAACGACCGCTACTCTATAAGCGATTCCAATTCCAAATAAAAACTATCCTCCTCTTAGTACTTTTCATCCTTAACGTTCTCATTTCATCTGTTGCAACTAACTAATTAAAATACAATATTTAACGAGTCCGTCCAAGTGAAGTCCTAAGAAAAAACTTTTGATAAGTTATTAATTGTGCTTCGAGGGCGTATTTAAATGGTACATTCACATAACACTGCTATAAATAATATTTGACTATTTTCACCAAGTTATACTTCCGTCAAACGCCTCTGCAAAACGTTTGTGCATGCATACATATACATGACACAGTGATGATATTCACTTTCAAAGAGTATTTATGTCCACCACGAAAATTTAAGTAGTCCACTCCAGAGTGAGAATAGCGAAAACTTAGTTCAAATGCTAATGAACGTGTTCTCCCAAATAAAAACACAAAAACGGATTTTTTAATTTGATGATATTAATTTGCTTAAAAATGGTCTTTTATTATGCTAAGTTTCCTATATTTAAATGGTCGCTTCTCATGCATAGCGATGCGATGACGTAATGTCCAAAATGTCACATTAGAAATCATTACTATGCGATGGGGTTTTTTTGGGCACAGTTATATTCAAAGAGTCAATTAGTTCAACAAACACAAATTAATTCTTCGCAATGCAATATTCATAATCTAATAATAATGGAATTGACTCATTTTGGCTTATTTTTTGCTTATTAGATTCGGGTTCGACATCGAAGCTCTCAGTCCAATACCTTAGATAATAGAATGAGTTAACGTTTTCTTTGAAAGAAAATGAACAGTCCCATAAAATTCCCTCCAGTGAAAGCATGCTCGTGGAAACGCTTCCACTGGAAATATCCTAAAATTGGGTTACAAGGAAAAGAATGCGGAGAGCCAACAATTTTTGTGAAGCGAGGGGAGTTGTAAGCGTTCGCGACCCAAACCTGTCCATAACTCAAATAGGAGGGAGTGACTGCAGGGAGACCTTTCAAGAAAGAATGAAAAGGACTTGAGGTCTGCCGTCTTTTCCCATTCACGAGCCCAGACAAAGGAAGAACGGCGGGCGAAACCTAGACAAGCAAACCTTTCAATGTTGACGAAATGACGAAATTTCGTTTCCTCCTCACCTTCTACAACGGAATTTTAAATTATCAACGGTCTCTCTATTGAACCTTCCACACCTGATTCAATTCTCCAAAACTCGGAAATGTATTTCATCTGTGAGGCATAGGAAAACGATCATTTTGAGATTACAACACAGGCATTACTCACCACATGGCAATGCCGAAACTATGCTTGCTAGATATGGGAGATTCGACAAATTTGCATTATTTTTTCTAAACTGTATTTGCCAACTGTCTTTAAAGCGCTGTTTGATGGAGAGGCGCTCAATATTTTACGCCTACGGAATGCAAATGCATTGAATAGAAATTCTACAAATTATGTAAGGCAAAACGAGGGCTGAAAATATTGTTGCTCAATACGGACTATCACGATCAGTGATAATGCAGCACAAACATACGTATATTTCTTCACGAGGGACCATTTTAACATCCGGCTTAATCTAAAAAAAGATATATAAAAATTGGACGTTGCCAATCCAACTCCTGCATTGCCAGATTCGGTTTTCACGTGTACACGAAGAGGCGCTGGTTTGGTCCATTCATAATATAGCTCTTAATATCACCCAGAAACAAAATTTCAGCATATAAGTCCCGAGAGCTTACAAGGAAGCATGAGTTAACTCTTCAAAAAAATATATGTTCTTTCCCCTGCAATTCTTTCCGAAAAAGTATGAAAAAGAAATTAAGAACGAAAAAGATTAATGAAAAAGCCAGTTCGCCTCGTCCATGAAGCGGAACGCGAACTTTTTAAATGCAACAGCAGAATCTACAGACTATCTCTATACTACTAATATCTACTCTCAGAATCTATATATCTCTCTGGAACATTCACACACGCCAAAACAGTCTTTTTTTAACTCGCTTTTTAATAACGCAAACATTGATGAATGAAATTTCACGAAAGAACGTACTAATTCCTTCTACATGCCAATTCTAAGCATGTAATTTCAGCAAAGAAGCAGCAGAAGTCGAACGCCTGTCAAGTTAAAGCATGCCGATGATTTAAAAACTATTTCTCACAGAAGCTATTCGCGAAATAATCAAAAGAAAAATATAAAGATTTGGTTATGATAAATCATTTCCCGTCGGAAGAATATATATATATATATATATATATATATATATATATATATATATATATACTACCTTGATCAAAAGGTTCCCGGAATAACCACCGTGTGGCGCTCCCATCGTTCCGATTTGAGTTCTGTTTTTTTTGTTAAATTGGTACATCTGTTGTTGATATTCCCTTTAAATCTTAGTGTCATAACTTGACATTTGCAAAAGTTACGTAGCCAAGAGTACATCTATCTCTGTGTGTGTTGGCGATTTTTTACAATTGCAGAAATGGATTTAAATTTGCAACAACGAACTTGTATTAAATTTTGCGTAAAAAACGGATTTAGTGGCGCACGGACGTTGGAAATGTTGGAAAAGTGTTTCGACAACGATTCTCTAAAAAAAACGGTCGTTTACCAGTGGCACGAGCGGTTCAGAAGTGGTCGTGAGTCAATCGAAGATGATGAACGCAGTGGCAGACCATCGACATCGAAAGTCGGTGAAAAAATTGATAAAGTAAAAGAAATGTTGGTCAATAACCGCAAATTAACCATCAGAGAAATAGCGGAGGACTTGAACATTGCCTATGGATCCGCCCAAGACATTGTGGTTAATGATTTGGGTTTCCGTCGTGTAGCAGCAAAGTTAGACCTCAATTTCATGCAAAAAAGAGACCGTGTTGACGTCGCAAAAGACATGATTTGCGAGGCTGAATCCGATCCCACATTCATCAAAAGGATCATTACTGGAGACGAGACGTGGGTTTATGAGTACGACACGCAATCCAGACATCAGGCAAGTGAATGGCGTTCACCAAATGAGCCGAGACCAAAAAAACCACGTCGTTTTCAGTCAAAAAAGAAGGCAATGCTGACGGTTTTCATGGATTACAACGGTGTAGTGCATCATGAATTTTTGCCAGAAGGCCAGACGGTAAACAAAGAGTATTATTTGGGCGTTATGAGACGTTTGCGTGAAGCAATTCGCCGAAAGAGACCAGAAATGTGGGCAGAAAACTCGTGGATTTTGCACCAATGATAACGCACCGTCGCACAGTGCTATCATTATTCGTAATTTTTTGACGAAAAATGCAACAAATACCATCCAACAGCCACCGAATTCACCTGATTTGGCTCCCTGTGACTTCTTTCTGTTCAATCGAGTTAAAAAACCATTACGGGGAACGCGTTTTAGCAGCCGAGAGGAAGTAATGGAAAAATCGCAGGAAGCACTGATGGACATACCGAAAACCGAATATAAAAAATGTTTCGAGGATTGGATCAAGCGCTGGCATAAGTGTGTTGCAGTCGATGGGGATTACTTTGAAGGGGACAATATAGATTTAGATGAATAAACTTGTATTTTTAATTTTCTGAATAAATTCCGGGAAATTTTTGATCAAGGTAGTATATATATATATTTATATATATATATATATATATATATATATATATATATATATACATAGTAACACACAATATAGAAACACAAAAAAAGAAGAACACTCACACGTTATTTCTTGATATTTCGACGGAAACAATCCGTCTTCATCCGAAGATATAGAAGTAATGAGAAGTTACTTCTATATTTTCAGATGAAGACGGATTGTTTCCGTCGAAACATCAAGAAATAACGTGTGAGTGTTCTTCTTTTTTTGTGTTTCTATATTGTGAGTTACTGTGTATTGTACTATACATATTTGTATATATATATATGTATATAGCTATATTATATATATAGCTATATTATATATATATATATATATATATATATATATATATATATATATATATATATATATATATTTCAAAATCCGAATCCAAAAGCTGCATTGCTGAGGAAACCTTCGAAAGACACCCTAAAAGAAATGAAAAACACACAGAAAAGTAATAAACACATCTCACTGCAGTCCTTCAGAGGGTGTAAAGATAAAAGTGTCCCCTCCCTCCCCCGAACGAACTTTATGTGTCTAAACAAATCCGATATCCGATACCTCCTTCGATGGGAAAGACGGGAAAGGAAACGCTCTCGGCCGTAAAAATAAAGCGATAGTAAATGACCCACATATCATTCCTTCCCAATCGCGGTCCATTTAAACATATCCTATAAATTTCGTCGAGTTGCGCGATCCGAGGAGAAGAAGACCGATGCGGGGGAGAGGGAATTAGCCGCCCGGGGGGGAGGACGCCTTCGCGGGAAAGAGGGGAGGGGATATGCGCCCACCAAACATCACTCCCTCGCTCTCTCTCTCTCTCCCCACCGCCCCTCCCAGGGGGATCCGTGCCATTTTGGGCCTCCTTTCAGGGCCCAGCTTCCGAATCCTATACTTCAGGGGTGCCAAATTTTAATCCGAAGGAAAACAGTATATTACAGTATATACCACACGAAGGACAGCAAGAAACAATTTCCGAGGTGATTTTTTTCTTTAACTTTCACTATCTAGAGAAGATGTTTGGGATTTTACATACCGGACTGCAGTGAATATACCAGACTAGCTGGAATACGTATTGAGAAAATAAAACAATCGATCAGCTCTCACAATGGAACCAATCAAATTTATCCTCCATAACATTTCCAAATTGACCAGAATTTAATTGACTTCATATACGAGCAAGTAGCCAACCAATACAACTAACCAAAATGCAAAAGGAGCAATTTAAAAAGAATCTTTCGAATTGTATATTATGTTTTTTTATTACTATAAGTAAGCATTAAAATATTTTCAACAGATTCAGGCGAGATGTAGTGGAAGTTCGTCATTATGAGAAAAATAAATTTGCACTTTTCCACAGATTCATTCGTAACGTACAAGTCCTGTCTTCAGGTACAAGACTTGTGCACCTGAAGATGGTTCGATGAACTGAAACGCGTTGTGCATTACAAATAAATCTATGGAAAAGTGCAAATTTATTTCTCTCGTAATAAAGCATTTATTAGGCAATACCCTGACTGCCTACCTAATTCGAAGCTTTTTCTAGCGGTAACTTTTATGAACAGATTCTCCATTGATTTTCGAGGCTATAAAGTCAGAATGTTTTGTAGTAAAATGTACCATCATTTAATAAATATATTTTCCAAAATGTAAGCACAGACCTTTTCCCGATAAGCATGCATATCCGACTAATTCAGACTATATCATTCAAATTCATATGCACTCATAAGAGAAAAAAGATTTACACATCAAATGACGGTCATATTTAAAATATTTTTTTTTCATTTTCCAAAAGTATCTTCGGACAAATATTTATATATTTCATTTCAAATTAACCGAGTTAAAACCCTTCTGAAACAGGATACGCAAACGATCCAGCACGAAAATTCGACCGTAGATAAACGGGGAGGTGACGCTCAACATATAATTTTTTAAATTGTGAATACAAGAGGGCAAATAGAGCCCAAACATTTAAAGCTTGCCATCCCTGCGATGAATCTCTTTCACGGGGTATCCGAAGTTCGAGAACTCCGCCAAAATATATATTATTATCCTTCATCCTTCAATTCAACCCGCATTCACAATGGCGAAAAAGACTTACGGGAGTCAGCGGTTGCAGGACAAATGACACTGTTCTTGAGAGAGAGTGTTTGCTCCCCCATTAGTCCTGAACTTATTGCTTTAAATTATCGATCCTGAGTCAGCGGCGCCAACAAAGGGGAAAATATGGTGACAGCATCAGAAAATATATTGGATTTTGGATTGGGTGATAAATAGATTTAGGGCACATGAATCCTTTTGCCAAACGTTAATTTAAAGGTTTACAGATATAGTATTATTGATTAGTAGATTATAATTTAAGATGATAGATCTTGCGAACTGTTTCTTGTGGCTCTAATCTTCAAGAGCGGATGTGAAAAATTCCCAATCGGGGGCACTAAAGGACCGTTTACCACTTCAGACGATATAAATATTTGAATACCTACTCTTTCAGCAGTAAGTATTAGGGGATATTCCCGACAGCTAGGATCATCCACACCATTAGGGATAGGTAAGTGGTCTGGTCCAAGAAGGACCTCAAGGAATGGGGAGAATGGGCGGAGAGAAAGACCTGCGTCGGCATGCCGGTCATGTACTGATGTTAGGACTAACTCTGAAAATTTCTTTCACCAATGGGATTCGCACCCTGTCCCTTGGTGTGGGAAGCTATTAAAATAACCACCGCACCAACCCAATCTCTCCTGTTCTCAATTTCCCACTGATAATGATCCCATCAACTCCACACAAGCTGAGAAAGCTAAGGTCTCGTGAAATGGCCAATGTTTTAGCTAGAGCTGAAGAGTAAAACCATGTCCAGGCGTTAATAAACACGACACATATAATGAAATGATCTAATAGCGATTAAGGTGGCGCGATTTAGTATCACGAACATTGAGCAACCCTACTAAAAAAACTTAGTTGAAGAAATATGCAGAATGCTTCGAGGATTTACAGGGTATCTCTGAAAAATAAGTGCATAAATATTATATCGTCTTTCTCGACTCAATATTCGTTATCCACAAAGTGTATGTGCCTCGGGTACAGACATTGAACAGTAAGTCTTACGTGGAAGTCCTCCAAAGGCTACGGAAAAGAGTGAACGCGTGATGAAGAAGATCTTTGTCAATTGGAGGCTGCACCACGACAACGCCGCGCCGTCCCACACCACCTTCCTCGTCACCGAGTATCTGGTCGAATACGTAGTAGGCGGCAACGCTGCCGCTACAGTCCCGATGTGGCATCGATGGACTTCTTTTTGGCCCCAATAATAAAAAGGAGTTTGAAATGCGACCATTTTGGAACGCTGGATAACATCAAAGAGACCGTGACGAGGTGCCTGAACGAAATCCCCGTCGACGACGCCTTCCAGGAAGCGTACCGCGACTGGCAGAAGCGCTGACATCGGTGTGCTATTTTGAAGAATTTCAGTAATTTTTGCATAGATCTGCAAAAAAATTCTATTCCCGAATTTATCCTAATTATTTTATAATCACACGCTGGACCATGAGTAACGTTATCATCAAAGCCAGAAGTAAGAAATCGAGAGAAGGTGGAGGAGGGCACACATCGACATAATGGAGGATAGTCCCTCAAACCGCACAGTCCCATGTGAACGCAATATGGATTGAGATGTCGTCCATTTAAATTAAACGATGAAATGACACTCAACCGGACTTTCCCATCAATGGAATAATCTTGGTTTTAAATTAGAATGAGCACTGAAATCAAATTTTGAATCCAGTGCCTTATACCACTGTTTGCATCAGCACACATAATTTAGTCAGAGTGAGTCCCAAAAATTCCAAGTTCAGTCCACTCTGAGTGCGACGCCAGATTTAGCCAGGGCAAACATTAACGTAAAATTTCGGTAGCATAATTGAATATGGCAGATGAGCAGGCGATCTCGATTGCTTTGCAGACATGCAGGACTAATAATTTTATTTTGTAGCGACGTAAATCCTCAGCGAAAGTATTACATCCCCAAAACCGACTATGGCTTCGCGCGCTCAATTGACCGTACTTCGTAATCCAGAGAGCTCCAAGGGAAAATGGGACAAAGCCCATGAAGTTCACTCTCAGAAAATATCGGGTTGACCGGGAAAATACCGATACCGAATGTGGACACACACCGCAGCCCGACCGTCCCGGATTCGAATCCCGACAGAGTATTCCAACCAGTAAGTACCATTACTCTAGTCAAAACTACGAACCAAGATAGACTAGGTAGCTATTTGCTCGACGATGTAAAGATGAGAGGGACACCATCAGGGTGTCAATTACCGCATAAGGTCTATGCTATGGTCGAGGAAGGGAACTCATAAAATAAAATTTCGAAAAGGGATACGTAACGACAAGAATAAATTCTATATACATATAGTATATATTATCAACAGTAGTCTTCCGACATAGGTGAGTTTTGGATGGTCACGTACTATAATAAACTATTTTTTAACTTCTAATTCCACCCACCTTCCATCAATCCGCACAGCAACCCTCCTTATTTTCTTCCGCTACCTCCCTTGCCCTGGACTCTTTCCTCTTAAAGACGATTCAAAATTTCATTGACTCGTTTATCCTCTTGACATAGTGATAAAGTTCCCAAAAAGTACAGAACAACGTCCTTTCTCAAAGTTTTCGCTAATCAATTCCTTACATCTTTACCCAAGGCCCTTGCAATCAACTCTCTTATCTTAGTTAAAGCTTCCTTACTAGACAAAAATCTTCTTTTAATGTCCCTAACACCCTTTGTCGTCTAAAATAAACTTGAGGTGTTTAGCATGTTCTAGTTTATGCTTTCCTATTTTAATTTTTCAGTTAAACAATTAACATTACGCATGCAAATATAATTTTCCACAATCACGACGAAATAGAAAATACCAGCTGGCATAAACGGGAATGGTAAATAAAACTATTGTAAAATATGAGGAAACAATGCATAGATCCTCCCATATCCCTTCCGAATCGATGGCACCAGAGCGAAGGATGCGACCGCCACTGGTTCCTCCGCAGAGAAGACGCCGTGAATAACACCAAGATCCGATTGGGACGTTTTCACGAGAGGATGGATGAATTATTCATCGGGGCCTTTTAGCCACCGCGGCAGGGCGTCCCACGAATCCCAAGCGCGAGGGGCGCCGACGAGGCGATGCGGCAGCCGACGCGTGCAGCCCCGGGAGGGGGAGTGTCCGAAGGCGGGACTAACTCACGGCTGAGACACGCAACAAGGAATCCCATCCCCCCCTTCCCCTCCCTTCGACTCCAGAATGCGTGCGAATGCCGGTGGACAATGTCCACAAGTGAGCGTGTGCCTAACATCTGGAGTATATAATTTTGCACCTACAAGTCCTCCACTTTAATGTGTAGATGGTTGGATATGCAAGGAAAAGCATACATGTAGGTATTTGTCGACTGAATACGGCAAGTATTGGCGATAGGAGGAGTGCTTGCGGTCCAAATAGGAGAATGAGGAATGAGTGGATCACGAAATATTGTGGACTGGATCCGCCGTTAATTGATTCGACGAATCGCCAAACAATTTAAGAAAGAACGGTTTATTTATCTATTTAGCATTTTTTAGCACCCTGCAAGCCACCGCTATGGTGTGTGGCAGAAGGTGAATATACACCAGATTACCCTTGATCGAAAACACTTTTCCCTCTAAGCGCGGTCGGATAATGTTATCCTGATCCCGTATAGATAGATAGGTAGAGGTCTTTATTTGGAGATCCCTTATCGTAGTAGTAGTAGTATTTAGGGGAGGCGGCCGACTGCTGAGGTCATTTGCGCCATAGGGGATGGACAGGAAAGGATGAAGGGTGGAGAGAAACCCGGCGTCGGCATTAGGCTACTCTTTACGAAAGGCGCCAAGGGGTTCCCAGCTTAACGTCCCATCCGACGGACGGCGTACTCACTCAAAGTGCCCTCCACAAAGCACCTAAAGTAGGGATCGAGATACCTCCCAAATCGTTTGTGGTAAAAATGACATCTTAAATCTATCTGTTTTACACTTAATACCCATCATGTTATTAACATGGCCTCGCTTAGCGTAGTATGATGGGGCAATAATACATTTTAAGTGGAAGGGGTGAACCGAGAATAGCACGGTTGAATTTAGCCGAGGAGATTTTCAAAACGATGAATTTTAGTTGAGTCATAAACAAAAAAGGCACGAATAAACGCTATGAAATTTATCAAAGCGAAAGGATCATGCCCGAACAGGACAGAATGGAAGGAGCAAGTGAAATAAACTTTCTTAAGCACGCTTATTACCAAGCTTTCCCCTTGCTCCAAAGGGAACGGCGTGGAAGGCAAGCTCTTGTAGAGGATCCATTTACAACTATGCGTAGATTATTTTGCCTTGCAAACTTTTTCTCTCTGTTCACGATGCAGATGTGATAATATCTCAAGTATAGTACTTCAATATTTCATTTGCTCCACACATTGCTTTAGACTAGGATTTGGTTTCTATGGATTGATTCAGCAAATCATATACGTATTACAAGTTTTTATTAAATATATTTATTAATTTATATTATTCATAATTTTTATTAATATAATTTGCTTAGGTAGCACTGATCTCTTCCCAGAGCACTGGCGCGTTGCGTGTTTTCCCATAAAGTGTTACCTATTACTACGCGAAAACTACGTTGCGCGACATCTGGTGGCGAATCAGAGAGTCTTTCAAACTTCCCTTGTATTAATGCTAAAACGAGTTACCTTGGAATCTTACGTATACCCTCGGTGAAGATTAATTTACATCTCCCTCGTACTTCTCTACATCTACACCCATTCATTACCCCGCGAGCTGTCAAAAGGATCTGTGGTGGGGTGTGATAGGTCACCAGTCATTCTTGTTATTCCACTCCGCTACTACTTCCACATACACGTGGATAGACCCGTCGAGTCACCGAAAGGGCAAGAGGAAGGGTGGCGACCAATCACCAATCACGCAGCATCCAGCGCACACATTACGAATTTAATGCTGTTCGTCATTACTCCACTAACTACATTATGAGGAAAATTACGGAAAAACCATTAAAAAGGGGGGGCCCAATCGTGATGCAGTCACTAACATATCTACTGCAGCTAAAATTAGAGAGGAGATCTGGCAACAAAACACGATGCTTTTTTGATTCTTTTATTTTTTTGTTGATTTTTTCCCACTTACCCTTCCTCTACCTTATATACAACCCATCCCAGCTGGTGCTTGCATCCCCTGCCCCACACCGTTTAGGTAGATCGCGGGGAAATTATGTAGATGTAGATGATGCTCGATTTGAGGTCGAGAGATACCAAATACACTTATTATGTAGATGTAGATGATGCTCGATTTGAGGTCGAGAGATACCAAATACACTTATCTCCGCTCACTGCCAAACAAAAGATTCTTCTCAAAGCGAACGGACAGAAACTATGGCAAAATATTTTCCCGAAAAATGATATCGAAATTTCTTCTGTTAAGTAAGTGTGTTATGACCTTCCGGATGGAGATAAGGAAATGCTATTGAGAAAGGAGTACATGGTCCACATACACATACACACACGTACTTATGCCGACGCTGCTTATGAAGAGCTTCTTGATGGGCATGCACGCATCTTGGGAAAATGGAGACCACACCCGGAGAGGAAAATTTCCGGCCGCGCCGGCGTTCGGTAAACAAAGGTTAAATCGATTCGTTTAATATTCCTCTCCGCGCGCTCTCGACTCTCCTATGAAATACTGCCGAAGAGACTCAATGCGACGGAGTAAATTCATCAACAAATATTTTATTGGCCAACAGCAATTAAAATCCGCAATATTTACTACAACTTATGGTATACGAGGTGTGTCCGAAAAGAATCCGACCCGCGTTTTTTTATTATTATTTTTTTATTGTGAGCGTGTTGTGCGGATTCGCTCCAAGAGATGAACAAACAGTATTACGTTGAAGTTCTGGAAAGTTTGCCTGATGCAGTGAGAAGAAAACGACCGCGTCTCTGGTCAAGCGGCGACTGGCTTCTTCACCACGAAGACGCACCAGCGCATTCATCGAACCTTGTGCGGCAATTTTAGGCGAAACACAAGATTGTACAGCTTCGCCAGCCTCCATACAGTCCCGACATACAGGTAGCTCCCAGCGACTTTTGGATTTTCCCAAAATTGAAAATGGCGCTCAAAGGAAAGCGGTTGGACGACATCGAGACGATTCAGAGTAATGCGACGCGCGGCTGAATGCCATTCTAAAATCTGCTTTCGCGGACTACTTTAAGATGTGGAAGCACAATTGGAAGCATGTGGTTCAAACAAATGGGGACTACTTCGAAGGATGTCACGGCCGGGATGACAAAGATAAGCACCAATGCGGAGATATGTACGCAGGTCGGATACCTTTCGGACACAGCTCATATACTTAAAGATTAATCCCTTCTTAACCAACTATATGTAATATTATGGCTAAATAAAATCATATTGGCGAGAAACATTGAAAACGCTGGCGTAACCACTGGCTCCATCCGCTGCGATATTTCTGGAGACGGAACTTCGTCGGCAGAGGCAAAAGAAGTATTAAACCAACATGGAGGAAGGGATCTCGGCCCCCATGTGTCGCCACTATCTATGCCACTGCTTGATTGGGTGTGATTTGACATTAGGACGAGCTGCATCCAAGTCCTCCAGCAATACAAGGTAAGGTTTTCAAGCAACAAGAACCAAATGAATGGAGAAGGATAAATTCTTACAAGATATGGCAATAGGACTGTTTTAGGCTATTTTTTTCTCAAGAGGAACTATTATCGTAAATAAGGATACTATGTGTTCATAGGCTTGGCATCCGTGTTACATGCTTATCCGTGTTAATATTGCCAGAGAATAATAAGCAGCAAAAAAGAAGATTAGATAAACTGTAACTGAGGCACTAAGGGATAATGATAAAGATGAAATGGACGAAACGAAGAAATGACCGAGCGAAACTGTTCAAAGAGAAGTGGGACAAGAATAAATCGAAACGAAAACCGAAGACATTGATGTCGAGCATTTCATGACACACGATGGCCTGATAAAGGCAGTCTTCGAAGGAAGAGTTACACGCAAATCTGCATATACATAAATACCCCGCAGTCCACCAAAAAGGTGTGTGGCAGGGGGTGCAGCCCCAGGTAGGAAGGGTAAGTGATAAGGGAAGATATGGGAGAGGAAGGGAAAAGGGAAATATTATTCAGCAAAAACTATCGAATAACGAGCAAATTTGCACACATGCTGGAGGAAGACTTAATTCAAAACCAAGCGTTGATTCACGTAATAAATTAGTTATTTCTTATGCGAAAAAAGGGAATAACAATGAACCGCAACCATTTATACGACAGATCTCATCCATAAAAAGACAGGTCATGCAGAATTGAAAAGTAAGAAGTGGAAATCCTACCATTCAATGGATATGCAACTCATGATCTCCGCCCTTAAACAGTCACAGCAGGGGAAAGTGACACCCCGCTGTTGGCAGTGGGCGGCGTGAGGCGTCTCCCCCACCCCCGCAGAGAGCGAGAGAAGGACGAGGGATGTGGACGAAGAGAAATTTGAAAACAACAAAGACAAACATAAACCCCAAATATCAGAAATAGTATATAGTCATTAAGATGTTCGCCAATATGAGATCCGAGTCGAGAATGCGTCAACCAAACCTCAGGATTGAGAGGAGCACTGATGCTCGTCCTACAACGGTGAATATTGATGGCCCGATCGGAAAACATGAGTTACGCAACGAATTATTTACGATTGATCTTCACTGACTCGCTCGATTAGATCAAAGGCTCTTTCTTACACTGCTGGGAATCGCTCGTCCTTTCAGTCGCCGCTCGACCGGTAGCCACGCAATCACGAATCACCCACCTCCAAACGCTTCGATTTGGTCTCGAAACGGGTGGACATGATTCCCAAACTGACCTGTCCACGCTAAATGACCTTCCTCCCACATGCCGAGGGGACAGAAAATGCTGATGCCCAAGTCTCAAATTCACACACTTTCGCAGAATAAGTGTCTTCGCATCAGCTGTGCTCACTCCATGGAGTTTAAATCTCCATACTCCACTTATTTCTCTGCAGTTACATCCGCATTTTGGGCTCTGCTCTCGGTCACATTGAGATATAACCGAACTTCATTTAAGGTTTTCCATGAAATTCAAAGGAATCTAACCCCATCGATTGCCACTGCGACACCAAGGGGCTCCAAACTCTCAAAAACTGCTTCTTAGTATTGGTTAATTTCTCACCGAACGTTTCAATAAATAGATTAATAGAGAGATAGTTTGATACCGTGAACTTATGAACAATTAATGGATATGGCAAAAGTTTAATCCTGTGCTCTTTTTCAAGCGTTCTGGAAAGAATATAATGGTTATCTTCTCATTTATCCAATTCACATTTTTTTAAATCTTCCGGTGCTTTCTGCTTAAATTTCACGGGTGGTAACCAAACACCTCCCGCCCGTGATAATTTTTAATGAATATTTTTCCAATCAATTCCTCTCCCATTTCCTCCCTTATCACTTACCCTTCCCTCTTGGTGCTTGCTTGCACCTTCTGCCACACACTTTTTGGTGACTCACTTCGTAGTGCTGTAGCTGAATTGATGTTTGTAACTCTGTAAAATACTCACGGACATTCATCCGTTTCCGGTAAAATTTGAATTTGGGTCTACATCCGAGACAGAACCCTGGAATTTCTCCGAGCGCACTTACCTGAAAAGAAAAGAGAATTCACAAAATTACAAATTGCACACAATGAAAAATATAGCGTCAGAAATTATGGGTACAAGCGATTAAAAAAAGTATTAGCTTTGAAAACTGAATCAGAATTTATATAAAAACAATAACTGAAAGTTATTGTCAAATAACCAAGGGAGATTGAACTCTTTTTAAATAAGCACCCAAGGAGAATCTTTATTTAAGATAACGTCATCGACATTTTAATCCTACGTAATGCAACAGATGGGCGTAGAAGGTAAGATTAAATAACATTATTACTTGTTCTGAAGTAAGTTTTCTACCCGCACGTTTATCAAGGTTTTCACTGAATATTCTTCCCTTTTCCTTTCCTCCAGCTTATCCCCTACCGATCCTAACTAGTGCTTGCAAACCTGCCATACCACATTACAGTGAATCGCGCGTCAGGTAGATGTAGAAAATCTACGAAATGCAAAAATAAACCGAGTTCTATACCACTGATAATTAATCTGCTAAAGATGGACACCGAAGACGGTACAAGTTCTTTTTATCTTGCCCCCTCGAGATGATTCTATTAACGAGAATGAAGGGACGTTATCATTACCGAAAGAATTTACTTTTTGCGTGCTCTTTGGGCTTTTTTTGCGGGCTCTTTGGGCCCGGCTGGGGGGGAGGCATGGCTTCCTCGGTCGTCATCCTACGAAACCCTTGCAAGGGAAAACCAGCTGAAGCAGGACAGAAGACGTGGGAGAAGAAGACCAAATTAGTTAAAATAGGAACGTGGAATGTTAGGACAATGATGAGGACAGGGAAATTGGAGAATGTTAAGCGAGAGATGGAAAGGGGAAAAATAGATATTTTAGGTCTATGCGAGGTGAGATGGAAGGATAGCGGGGATTACTGGAGTTATAATTATAGAATAATATACAGCGGCGGGGACGAGAGCCAACAAGGGGTTGCCATAGTATTAAATAAAGAGGTAGGAAGAAGCGTAGTCGACTTAGAGCAAGTAATGGATAGATTATTACTAGTAGAGATAAAAGCAGAACCGACGAACTTGGTTGCCAGGCCAGGTGATGCCAGGTGACTCAGAAAGGTATCAGCTAGATTATATCCTGGTTAGACAGAGGTTTAGGAACAGTGTGGTAAATTCACATAGCTTCCCGGGAGTGGATGCGGACTCTGACCACAATTTAGTTGTTATGAAATGTAGCGACCGTTTCAAAAAGATAAGGCAGGGGCGGCGAGTTAGAAAATGGAATGTAGAAGCATTAAGTGGTTTGAAAAGGAAGGAATACAAACAGGCGGTAGAGGAAATCATGGAGGATGGTAAAGAGCTAAGTACTATCGAAGAAAAATGGGGAAGCACCAAGAAAGGGTTGTCTAATACCGCAAAAGACCCTATTGAAACCGTTTACGCTAAAAGGACTAGGAAACCATGGATCACGGATGAGATGATTACAAAGATGGTTGAGCGGCGAAAATGGAAGAATATAAATACAGAATTAGGCTAAATAATGTACAAAGAATTCAACAATAAATTGAGGCGGGCAACAAATAAAGCAAAAGAAGCATAGTGGAGACGTAGTGCGAGGATATGGAAAGTCTGCAGAGGAAGGGTGAAATCGGTGCGCTGTACAGACAAGTTAAATCTTAATCGGGAAGTAAGAAAGGGAGATCTATGCTAACAGTTAGAGATAAGGCAGGTAAGGTAATGGTTGACACAGGAAAGATCCAACAGAGATGGAAGGAGTATATAGAAGAACCGTATAGTAAAGAACTCAGACCAACAAAGTTAGACATTGAAAAAGAAAATGACGTAGAGGAAGACAACTTAGGTCCAGGCATACTAGACAATGAGATAGAAAGGGCATTAAGGGAGATGAAACTAAATAAGGCCGTGGGGGTAGATAACATTCCCGTGCAACTTTTAAAATGCTTAGGAAAATGTGGGAGGAAGAGGCTATATGGGCTGATCCGTAGCATTTATGAGGAGGGAATCTGGCCGGAAGACTTTGTGAGAGCAGTTTTAGTTCCGATTCCGAAAAAGGTAAAGGCCACGTCATGTGAGGACTATAGGACAATTAGTTTGATATCCCACGCAGCTAAAGTTGTTCTCAGGATCATAAACAAAAGGATACAGAGTAGGGCAAATGATTACTTAGGGGATGATCAGTTTGGGTTTAGGAAGGGGAGAGGTACGCGTGATGCCATTGCAGTAATGAGATTATTAATCGAGAGGAATATAGAACACAACCAGGAGGTATTTGCCTGTTTCGTAGATTTCGAAAAAGCGTTTGATAGAGTGAATTGGGAAAAACTAATGAGTATATTGCAGAAAATAGGAATAGATTGGAGGAAAACGAGGCTAATCCACAACCGGTACATACTTTATCAATTTTTTCACCGACTTTCGATGTCGATGGTCTGCCACTGCGTTCATCATCTTCGATTGACTCACGACCACTTCTGAACCGCCCGTGCCACTGGTAAACGACCGTTTTTTTTAGAGAATCGTTGCCGAAACACTTTTCCAACATTTCCAACGTCCGTGCGCCACTAAATCCGTTTTTTACGCAAAATTTAATACAAGTTCGTTGTTGCAAATTTAAATCCATTTCTGCAATTGTAAAAAATCGCCAACACACACAGAGATAGATGTACTCTTGGCTACGTAACTTTTGCAAATGTCAAGTTATGACACTAAGATTTAAAGGGAATATCAACAACAGATGTACCAATTTAACAAAAAAAACAGAACTCAAATCGGAACGATGGGAGCGGCACACGGTGGTTATTCCGGGAACTTTTTGATCAAGGTAGTATCTCAGACTGCTCAGGTGCGAGTGGGAAACGGGGAGTCCGGATGGGCAGTGTTAGGAAGGGGTGTAAGGCAGGGTTGCCCATTATCACCGTTCCTGTTCAACCTGTATGCAGAGGAAATGATCAAAGAGGCATGGGAAGAACTCGAGGTAGGAATGAAAGTGGGCGAGGAATTCGTAAAATCAGTTAGGTTTGCTGATGACCAAGCTTTAGTTTGTCAGTCAGCCAAGGGGCTGCAAGCATTGCTTAGTGAATTGGAAATTCAGTGCGACAGGTTTGGGGTGAGAATCAATATTAATAAAACAAAGGTTATGCGATTTTCTAGAAAGAAAAAGGCTAACCTTAACATTAAAATAGGAGGACAAAAACTAGAGCAGGTAGAACAGTTTACCTATCCCGGTAGTGTTTTGGACCCACACGGTCAAAGTAGTAGGGACGTAAGGAGAAGAATTGCGCTAGGCAAAGAGGCTTTCACAAGGAGGAAGTTGATGACAGGGACGTTGAGTAAGGATATTAAAAAAAGACTCGTAAAAACTTTGGTATGGAGCGTAGCTATGTACGGCGCGGAAACGTGGTCATTGAAGCAGGAGGATAGACGTAGAATGGAGGCTTTTGAAATGTGGGTGTGGAGAAGAATGGAGAAGGTGAAATGGACAGAGAAGAAAACAAATGAGGAAGTACTTGGGCATATGGTGGGCGAAGAAAGTGGTTTGTTGGGAGAAATCCTATGGAGGCAGGAAAAGGGATTAAGGTGGGTGTTGGCTGGCAGTGGGATGTTGAAGACTGTAATAGAGGGGAGAATGTTAGGCAAACGAGGAAAGGGAAGGAACAGGATAGGGATGTTGGATGGGATGAAGGGAGGAAGAAAGTACTCAGAGATGAAGAGGGACCTGATTTCGAGTATGTTGCTGGACTTTGTGTTTTGTTAGGAGTAATAAAGTGTTTGTTTGGTAGTTGTGTCCGTCCAAAAACCTGCCTTAACCGGTATATTACCTTAAAAAAAATATTTTTCTGTGGTATCCCGATCCTTACCTGAGGTGCTTGTGCACCTTTCGATATGAGAGGGTTAATGCCGACACCGGGTTTCCCTCCACCCGTCCTTTCCCATCCATCCCTAATGGCGCAAATGACCTTCGCTGTCGGTCTCCTCCCATGAAAACTACCAATGGGAGTGTGTGCATATATTTATTTACATGCATATATATATATATATATATATATATATATATATATATATATATATATATATATATATATAGTATATGTTTGTATTGCGGGATTTCGTGTTTGAATTTATATTTATATAGCATGTATTCAGGAAAAAATGCTTACTATTTAAAAGAGGAAAACTCTTCTACAAATACTGTTGCAGTTTATTTTGCGACAAAAATTGTGTTAATATTATTTTGGAGAGTAATATCTTGGTGAGCTATTTTCGATGACCCGATGAAGAGTGATTTTAACTTCAATACACGTGTTTTAATCTCCACGATCTAGGTTGAAAAATATTGTAAAAAGCGTTCCTTGAAATCTAATATAAGTAATATTAAGTTTTGATCATCAGTCTGGAGAATTTTTTTACAAAAATACACATGATGTCATCTTTATGCCATTAGTATAATGCAATTAAGAAGGGCTACCAAAATTTTCAAGAACCCAAATATCTTTGTTAAAATTTCGGTGACCCGACAATATTTTTTCCGTATTCACTGAGGGAAAAGCTTGGTCAAACGTATACATTTTGTGCTTAAAGTCATCTTATAAAGTTGGACGTGCGTGCCCGAAATAGAGGCATAAGTTCGCGGTGGCGCACGAGAGAACAGCTCACAACAACAACCGAACCCGATAATCCATTTTGCGCATCGTTGTCTCGTCCAAGGCGAAAGCGGCGCGAGCGGAAGGCTGGGTGGGGAGGAGATGGGGTGGGGTGGGGGTCGGAGGGGTGGAGATGGGGGGGTGGGATGGGGAGGAGATGGGGGCGGAGGCGGAAGAGGGAGATAAGGAGCGAGAGGCTATCAAGGGTGGTGAACGGACGGCCTTCACTCCTTCCCTCCATTCGCGACCACGTCCCTAAACACGGCGCCGTACTACGGCCAGCCCAGCAGTCGCCTGCGGTCAGCGGAGGACTGGCTGGCGACTGCGGAAGCCTCGCTCTCGCCTTCTCGGGAGTATATCCACGCGAGGGAGCACGAATCTTGTTGAATCTTGTTCTATGGCGTTTCCGTCAAACGGACGGCGATCCACCAACCGCGCTCTGCGACAAGGTCTATTTTTTTTCCTTTTTATTTTTATTAATTTTATTTATATATATCCCGCAAGCCCCCGCTAGGGTGTTTGGCAGGGGGTGAATACACACGAGAAATATTTTACCCGAACACGACCCTACCGCGGTCGAACAATGCTATCATGATCCCCTATCGTTCCTGGAAATAATGACATCTCAAATCTATCTGCTCTACACTTAATCTCGCTAATTTTATTTACAAGATCTCTCCTACCGTAGTACGATGGGAGTGGTAATAAATTTTCAACATCACTGCTCAAGAGACCTCCTTCCAATTTATGCAAGAGCTTCAATCTGTAATTTAACCTTCGCCCCGTTAGTGATTCCCAGCATAGCTGCTCAAATATTTTGGATTCGCTACTAAGTTTCTCATAAATACGTTTTACAAATCTAGCTCCTCTACGCTGCACGCGAACCAATTCGGCAATCAATCCAACTCCGTGATGATCCCAAATATTTGCAGCACATTCTAAATGAGGCCTAACCAGCGAAAGATAACATTTCTCTTTGACTTTTTCATCACATTTACGAAGTACTCTTCTAATAAATCCTAATTTTTTGTTAGCTTTCCCACATTTTTCACGTACGTGTTTCACCCCGGAGAGATCGTGACTGAGGATAACGTCTAGGCATTTTTTCGAGTCAACACATTCCATTTCGGTGTTCCCAATGCAGTAGGCGTTCAGGAGGGAATTGTTCTTTTTGCAAATATTTATGAATACGCACTTTTTTAAGGTTAAAACTAATTGCCAAGTGTCGCACCAGCGTTGTATAGCATTAAGGTCATCTGACAAACCTGCTGTGCCCTCAGGTTCACGGATATCACGGTAAACCACTGAATCATCGGTAAATATATATATTTTTTTAAGGTAATCTACCGGTTAAGGTAGGTTTTTCGATGGACACAACTACCAAACAAATATTTTATTACTCCTAACAAAACACAAAATCCATCATCCTACTCTATATCAGGTCCCTCTTCATCTCTGAGTACTTTCTTCCTCCCTTCATCCCGTCCAACATCCCTATCCTGTTCCTTCCCTTTCCTCTTTTGCCCAACATTCTACCCTCTAGCACGGTCTTCAACATCCCACTGCCGGTCATCAGCCCCTTCATCCACTTTTCCTGCCTCCATGGGATTTCTCCCAACAAACCCCTCTCTTCGCCCACCATACCAAGTACTTCCTCATTTGTTTTCTTCTCTGTCCATTTCACCTTCTCCATTCTTCTCCACACCCACATTTCAAAAGCCTCCAATCTACGTCTATCCTCCTGCTTCAATGACCACGTTTCCGCGCCGTACATAGCTACGCTCCATATCAAAGTTTTTACGAGTCTTTTCTTAACATCCTTACTCAAAGTCCCCGTCATCAACTCCCTCCTCCTTGTGAAAGCCTCTTTGCCTAGCGCAATTCTTCTCCTTACGTCCCTACTACTTTGACCGTGTTGGTCCAAAACACTACCGAGATACGTAAACTGTTCTACCTGCTCTAGTTTTTGCCCTCTTACTTTAATGTTAAGATTAGCCTTTTTCTTTCTAGAAAATCGCATAACCTTTGTTTTATTAATGTTGATTCTCATCCCATACCTGTCGCACTGAATTTCCAATTCACTAAGCAATGCTTGCAGCCCCTTGGCTGATTGACAAACTAAAGCTTGGTCATCAGCAAACCTAACTGATTTTACGAATCCCCCGCCCACTTTCATTCCTACCTCGAGTTCTTCCCATGCCTCTTTGATCATTTCCTCTGCATACAGGTTGAACAGGAACGGTGATAATGGGCAACCCTGCCTTACACCCCTTCCTAACACTGCCCATCCTGACTCCCCGTTTCCCACCCGCACCTGAGCAGTCTGAGACATGTAAAGGTTGCGGATTAGCCTCCTTTCCCTCCAATCTATTCCTATTTTCTGCAATATACTCATTAGTTTTTCCCAATTCACTCTATCAAACGCTTTTTCGAAATCTACGAAACAGGCAAATACCTCCTGGTTGTGTTCTATATTCCTCTCGATTAATAATCTCATTACTGCAATGGCATCACGCGTACCTCTCCCCTTCCTAAACCCAAACTGATCATCCCCTAAGTAATCATTTGCCCTACTCTGTATCCTTTTGTTTATGATCCTGAGAACAACTTTAGCTGCGTGGGATATCAAACTAATTGTCCTATAGTCCTCACATGACGTGGCCTTTACCTTTTTCGGAATCGGAACTAAAACTGCTCTCACAAAGTCTTCCGGCCAGATTCCCTCCTCATAAATGCTACGGATCAGCCCATATAGCCTCTTCCTCCCACATTTTCCTAAGCATTTTAAAAGTTGCACGGGAATGTTATCTACCCCCACGGCCTTATTTAGTTTCATCTCCCTTAATGCCCTTTCTATCTCATTGTCTAGTATGCCTGGACCTAAGTTGTCTTCCTCTACGTCATTTTCTTTTTCAATGTCTAACTTTGTTGGTCTGAGTTCTTTACTATACAGCGGTAAATATATACTATAGTATAATTTTACCTAAACAAAGGGTACTTCTTAAGTTCGATTTTGATGTCATATCTAAAGTAAAGGTTGGGGATTCGGACAAATTCAACAGAAGATACATTATGTACGATCTTACAGTAATTGATCTAACAGACGAATTAAACATCGCACTCCAACGCCAGTGAAGTTCTAGCGTGAGATACATTTTTTACAAACGTACAGAAGATCACATTACTCCGCACCTTAAAGAAATTCATAGTTGGATGTGCAAACAGGATAAAATGTTTGCTTGGGTCATTTTCCGAAGGATTGATTGAATTCCAATGTAACGCATAGCCTTCTCCATATACCCCCGTCGCAAAAAAGACATAGAGCATAAAATACTGGAATTGGGGTAAACTTTACTTCCCAATGTGCGCTAACTACTAATGCGCCCAAAACATCGAACTGCTACATATTAAAGGCGTTTCAAGGTTATTGGAATACACTAACGGAAGAACATTCCTTACGATATAAGGGATGTTCTTCCGTTAGCTTACTGGGCACTTTAAAAAGGATTTATTTTTTAAATACTGTTCCTAATTGCCTTTTAAATACCTGAATTGACTGATGAACTCTGTCCTATTGCGCTTAAAGGCTATTGTTTTATAATTTTTTATCATTTTTGACAGTTTATACTCTTGCTGCCCTTTCCATTTCTATGTATTTTTGCTTTGGGGAATGCATTTATTAACCTTTATCCCGTTTGCATTTTCAATGGACGTACATTAGATTTTTTATGAGCTCTGAATATAAAATTGCTTTTTAATTTTCTCCCAAGGGGAGAGGCGTCCTAGGATATTAAATCACTTTCTATTTCACTAAAACACTCAATTTAACTGGAAAAACTTAGCACATAAACCACATTCCGTTCTGTCATAATTATTTGTGAATTCGCGCGGTCCAAAGGTAAATTCTGTTTCAATAAGAGCGACCACACCCCACAGTAAAATCACCGGCTCTACTAATAGCTTCCTGATTTCACGTTATACTTTCTCATTAAGAATTTTATGGCCCATCATGAGTAATTATTTACGGATTGATTATCACATTATTAACTTATTTAACTGGAATTTTGCGTACACAACTATGCCAAATTGGCTTCCCATGTAACCAATCAGTTTCCAAAAAAAACGCGTTCAAACAAAGCTAAAATTCTTTCCTTTTTCCTTTCAGTTATTTCTCCTTCCAGATGGGTGGTCCTCAAACCCACCATTCCTCCTTATCCATTACTGATTCCTTCATCCCCAGCAACCCTTCTCCCTCACGATCCCTTTATTTGGTCAAGGTATTTGTCAATCTGGTCTCTATCGTGGAACTTCTCTTTCATTCAGTCCATTAAAAGAACAGTGAAAGAATATTAACAAAAGTAAGAATAACATCAATATCTTTTTCTTACCAATGTTCAATTTTTGGTTGAGTGTAAAAATTATTTGTAGGAGCATCCTTATCGATCGACCTCATTCCCATCACTTACAAATTCACCTCCTCTTTGGTCAACTGGACGCCATGGCATGCTCAGGTCCAATAAATATGATTTCAAGGCTTCGTGGGACTCCTCGAGAGTTGGGGTCAAGCGGGCAGGAACCGCCCTATTCCAACCACGCCATCCTCAATGAATGAATTTCAGGACCTGAGCCCTTAAATATATAAAGATTCGCAGTCTCCACGCTCATGTAAAATCGGCCTTCAAAGTGACGACGCAGTCGTGGAGCCGAGCTTAAAAAAGGGAATAAATTGTTTTTCCGGGCAAATTTACACGCTGAATTTTCTCGATACCACCAGCGACACTTTCTCAGACGTGTTTCTCATACTATATGCAATCTAGTAGTCAAAGATATTGGCTTTATCGTGTTTTTTCAACTGTAGGTTTCGTCAGGAAAAATTTTTACTGTATTTCACTGAATGTAGGACAAGCGCCGTTCTTTGTACTAAGATTGGCTTTTTCTTAATTCATTTTTAATTACAAATGGATGTGTCCGAAAACCTGTCGGAGGCATTCAATCAACCATTCCAGGCGATTGGTTTTGGTTAATAAGCATTCAAAGATGAAGCTTAAGATACCATTCTAGTGCAAATTCCAAACATGCCAACTCGACTTCAATCATAATTTAGATACTGCATATTTAAATCTGCATTAAATCCCGCAAGCCGCCGCAGGGGCGTGTGGCGGGTGTGTGTAATCAATAATAGTGTTAATAAAAATTAATAAGCTATCTTCATCCCCAGATGTCTCCCGATATACCACCGTGTCATCTGCGAACATCCACATCTTACTTATCACTTCGTGGTTTAAATCTTTAAAATAAAAATCCAGCAAAGCATTGGCCCAAATGGCCCAATTACACTTCCCTGAGGTACACCCGAGGTCACTCGTACGCTATCGGACCCTGCGCCGTCAAGAAATGCCCTCTGTTCCCGCTCACACTCCCTGACTCGCCGTCTTCAACCCAATTTGAAGACATGGCGAGAAAAGATTATAGTGCCAAACAAAATTATGAATTTGACAAATGAATTTGTTTCCTAAAACATTAAGTTTCATTACATACATCTTTATTATTAAATTTTTATGGACGATCATTAAAAATAGAGCTAAACAATTTGTAGGAATTATCTAAAGTTAACAAGAAGCAAAAACACAAAAAATACCAAGTCAAACCGCCTATCTTAATGATTCTACGAATTTCAACCGCAGACGCAGTTACATTGGACAACATGGCGTGGAGCGTTCAATAACCCTATTTTATGCAGATTTGGAATCGGTGGAAAAACCAAATTTTGTTTCTCTAATAATGACGAACTTCCACTATATCTCGCCTGAATCTGTTGAATTTATTCGGAAGGTAGGTAAAAGTATCAAATATGCAACTAGCCAACATTACATCTTCACTTAATGAAAATTGGGTAGTCACATATAACAGTGGGGTCAGGGAAGTATGGTCATAGCATTATTTTTATATTATTTTGAGTTTCACCCACATTAAGCAACCTGACCTCCACTGAACTAAGCTAGGTACTTTCACTTAAAGGATACAATATCCCGTCGATATAGTTTTAGCGTGGCGGCTAAGTGATAGGTGACTTCAACCTTCAAATTCCATAGCTTCGAAATAGAGCCCTTGACCAAGGACGTTGAGTAACCCTGGTGAATTGACCTCTTGTAACCCTGATGATGATGCCAAATACACTTCAAGGACGAAGGCGGACCACTACTTTTGTCCGCCTAAGTAAAACAAAGAAATGTATAACTCCATTCCAATTTGTATTGACACGATAACTAAATGTAAGATTTATCGATGTCTCAATCAACCGAATGCATTATGACAACTGAGATTTCAATGTACCTCCCAAAATACGTCTATTTTCATACATCTATGACGACCAAGCCGCCGCAATGGCTTGTGGCTGGGGGGAGGGGGGGGGGGTGCCAGGTCACAAAATGTAAAATTGACAAATTCATGCCAATCTACATCCACAAAGTCCTATATATTCATGCAAAAATCATTACAACTTACGCACATGCAAATACATATATTATCAACAAACACACACATGCACCTACGGATATACCTAATGTCTACGCAAAGTTTAATCTTTTCCTGACTTGTGAATCAAATCTCTTTGATATTTATGTAATGACTTTGGTTTCTTACTATTAAGATTCCTCATTGGTCGAGGAAAGAACGAGTATTTGTATATTACGGCCAAATATGTAACTAACTTTATCTCCCTTATCATATTGTCTTTGTGGCCTAGCCTACCCAAATAGTGTGGGACTATAATCATTCCTTTTGCGTCACAGTGAAACTCGGGTGTTCTTAACCATGCTAATAATCTAAGACTCTTGCTCTCTTCACATCCCAAGAGGTTCCCAGCCTGATTCCTCCAAAATGCCCGTCACACTCGTCTAAGCATTGTAACAATTTTTGACGAATCTGGAGGATTTTGTCTGAACATTATCCGATTCTTTTAGCCACATTTTCTCCCATGGATTCCAATTACTTGCAGCGTATTCCTAACTAGAGCGAAATAACACCTCTCTTTAACAAAAAATGTATCAAAACATGATAATATAAAAATATGATCTAAAATTTAGTCCTATCTGAATGCTTATCGGGATATCAAAACTTCTACGCATATTCACCCTTGTGATTACGTTTTTAAGACTCAAATCAAAATGTTTCACTTGTAAGTTTCCATTTATTTTTAAGGACCAAAAGTTTCCAATGTCCTGACAGGACTAAATTAACTGTTAATGCAAAAATATGTCTAAAGTACGAGTCTCGTAAAATGAAACAATGACTATTCGATAATATTAGTATACATTAATCATTTCGAATCTGTTTAATTGGGATCATCTTGTTCTATTGATTTGCCATTACTCACTATTATTATTATTATTATTAAAGCTCACATGTGCAGATAGACAATGTCAGGTGGCACACTAGTCCCAAGTATTACAATCAAACTTGCCTCGGAAAAATAACATGACATATCAAATCCGATCAATATGCATATTAATGTCAATGTGCAAAATTGAAAAGTTTGTCGCCTTTCTTGAATACATGAGTGCTCTCGACTAAAGCCATCTTTCGGGAGTTCCCTTCGATTAGTTCCTCAGGATGAGGGGGCAAGGGAGGGGGAGGGTAAATTCCGGCCGATTTGTCACCGTGACGTCTAAATAATATTTCTGCCTGGTTTTGCCCCTGGAAACGAAATCACATGCGGCAGGTTCACTCTGACCTACCAGAGGAAGAAATAGCTCTGAGGAGAAGATAAAAAATGTTACGAGAGTAACATTCAGTTTGGAGAAGGATTTGAAAAGTAAAACCTATGATGAAGAAGTGAACTAACTAAGGTATTAGTTTGTATTACAATTACAGAAAATCTTTATCATATACCAGAGTGAAATAATCATCATAATTTATGCAAAATAATAGTAAAAATTTATAAATGGAATACTCATTCTGGTCCTGCTAAGCCAGTGAATTCTGGCTTGACAGTAGGTACCACGGAAACAAAAATGAGAGCTTCAAGTGTACGCAATTATAGAGCTATATATATATATATATATATATATATATATATATATATATATATATATATATATATATATATATATTAGATCTCACGTTTTGTTCCAAGTCCTAATCCATTCTTTATAATAGCCTGTCTTTTATTCTCCCTTTCACAGCGTTTACTGGCTCTAATATTTAGGTATTTCATTAAAAATTAGAGGTACAATAACAACCGATTTTCTTCTACCTTGATTTGCACGATATATTTTGCTATATACTTAATATAGTCCCTTAACGGTAATTCCTTATTATTTAAATCAAGTATTTTATATTTGTCATAAAAAAGTTTCCAATTATGATGCCACATCTATACAGCCTATCTATTGGCAGAATTCCTCATTTTTGAAAGATATTTCTTTCACCTAGAATATTTGTGTTTTTGATCTAACCTTCAGCCATTTTCTCTAGGATTTTTTATGTCTGTTGTTAGTACATTAATTTTAGTAGAACCAGTGGATCCCCAGACGGCTATGCAACATCTTAAAATACTTTCAACCCGAGCAAATTTTGATGGCATTCAAACTTACTAAGCTAGAAATTTAGTGAACTTGACGAAGGATTAATTTAATTTATTATTATTTTATTTTCAAAATATGTTTACCAAAGTTAATGTTTTGGTCGATAATTATCTACGAGTAATTATATTTATTTACTTGTTCCAGCATGGGGAAGTTACAGTTATTGGTGGGGCAATGAAGGCAGTAACGTGAATGAAACTGTAGTTGAATATCTATGATGCGAGAGGTTTTGTGTTTCACAAACATGACTTTGGATTTTTTCACATTGATAACGAGATTACTATCATGTACCCATTTACTGATATTATTGAATTCGAAACAGAGAAGTCAATTTTTTAAATGAATAGGGAAGGACACCCTTTGAACATTGGCATGGGTTTTGATATTTACGGAGTGAGGTCATCAGTAAAGGATTGAGCGACGGAGGGACGGGGAAGCAGAATCGCACCAGAAAAAATGGCCGTATACCTTAAAACTACGAACGAAAAATAGTAAGAGCCTAAATATAATCCACCTGTCCTTCAAAACCGTACACACAACCCTTACTTTTCTACTGCAGGGATATCTGAGCGGCTAAAAGAAAAGAGAAAAATATCAGAAGAAATGAAATCAAGGTAAAAATAATTATGAAAATGGATTGTAGTCGGTAATGCACAGAAACGAACTTCCAACGACGGGTAATGAGATGAGTCTGGGAAATGTAAACCACAAGCAATAAGACCTTCGCCTACTCGCTGAACCTCTCTCAGCTTGGATGGCATATTATTTCCTGCAGACATCAATTGAGAGAACAATAAAGGAATAAATATACGTGAAGGTCAGATGAATTAAGAGAAGGAAAAGTGAGCAGTCGATGTTAAGAAGAGGCGATGAGCGACGAAGTATTCGTAGCAACACAAAACATGAAAGAAGGAACATGAGTTCGGCAGGCCGTTTTATACGTTGGAAAATAGCTTCTAACCAATCATCGCAATGATATCTCACGATTGAGACCTTACTGAAGTACGAACGTTACGTACTATATATTGCCGAGCGTGTTGCTTTGACTTTCATGAGTAGATGTGCGATCAAACCTTACCCGTCGGGACACGTTACACAGACATGCTAAAACAAATTCATTTTCTTAAAACGAACGCAGGGTTATCACACCTAACTCCCCTTTTTGACGCGAGAAGCACGGCACATAAAACTCCCGAGGACAATTCGTGCGAACGGACGAGTGAAATTATTGCACCAGCCACTCCAACGTAAATCATTTTCGCAGCTGAGTAAACGATGTCACGCATGAGGCGGCTAATTACCGCTATCGTAAGACCGCAAAACGCCCGAGGAAGGAATTCTCGAATAAAAATACATTCTTGACTCTGGGGGAATTGAGAAAGAACACGAGGAGGAGGGGATAGCGAGAGAGAGAGAGAGTCATGCAGTTTATTACGGACCCTGCGATCCGCGAAAACGGAAGTGTGCGTGATAACTCGAGGGGGAGAGTGGGAAGGTAAAAAATATGGGTTAAAAGTTTAAAAAAGAAACTGAACTTATCTCCATTTGACGAGCACGCGAAGGAGAAGAAATCCCTCTGGTTCGTGGCGTGAGAGGACAGGTCCCGACGGTTCTAGAGACCGGCGGTTTTAAGTAGTCTTCGTGCGCATTTTCAAGCATATGAAATAAAATGCCTTTAAAGACTTAATGGAATCGTTGTAGTCTGCACGGAACTCCGGCCTTCCATGTGGGTTAGGGATTAAAAGGCACCAACCTTACCAGTTTACGTCGAGAGAAGTATTAAATGCTTTCTCCCAAATAACATCTTCTCAATTGCATGCAGTGATTTTCTTTCTCAAAGGCGTTAAGTATTTCGGAAACTGCGCTCATTTCGTGAATACTTACAGTGTCATTATATTTTCTCATGCATTCTTAAAGCTTACACTTTCCTCCCAACTATATTTCGTAGATAACAACTATTAGTCAATATGGTTGAGATTTTTCGGTCGGTGGTTAGAATTTTCGACCAGAGGGTCCTGGGTTCAAATCCGAGGGAATTCCTTTGGATATAATCGTCTATTAAATCCATCAAAGTGCAATTTGCTGATTGCACGAAATACGTTAGCAACCAAAGGGTAGCGCAGGGAAAGAAATTATATTCCCTACTCTAAATGCGTTGATTTCTCACGACATAGATCTTACACCCTTGCCTCGTGGCAACACCAACCTTCCGCCGATTACTGCGGTTCGTTTGATGAAAGACCTGGAGAGACCCAACGGCGTATTTCCACATAATAAACAATTATTATGCCCAGAAAAATGGAAAGAGAATAAACCTTTCGTATGTACGCAACATAATCAATGTTCAGATGCCAACAAAAAATTCAGAACATTGCAATAAGCCGATTGTTACCCCATACGAAGTTGCATACGCTGATTGGGTTCACAATAATGTTGCTCAAAATATTACTGCCACAACTTCAAGTCCAAAGGCACTCGAAATTTTTTAAAAAAAAAGCAAGTTAATTTAGTTTTGCTTTTTCAAACACTACATTGACTTTCTTAAAAAAATTAAAGCTATATGTCAATAAGAAAGACTCGATAAAACAGTCAGAAATTTGTTATAAAAATTCTAAAACGTATTAATTAGGATAACAGTTAACAGGTGCTCTGTTTTAGCAGATTATTTCTCGTTGGAATTTTCTGTAAAATAGCCATGGCTTTCAATAAATGGGCGAAAAAGCGATGGCTGTACAATATAAGATTTTTTGTAGAAAAATTTTATATTAGTAACATCAAGTTTTATGAAAAATGTTCCATGATCTGCAAAATTTGTGGAAATTAAAATATTGTATCGTAACTGCAGTTCTGACTTTACAAATTGACGCAATTCAATCTCGTTCGATTTCCTATTTCTCTGGCACATTTAAGTCTCACGCCTTTTTACCCCAAATGAATCACATCCTAGCACTACCACTAGCATAGTACTGACTATATGTTAATAGCAATGTTTTTAACAAATCGGGCCTATACTTTGCACTGAGTTAAATTTATGCATCGAAATTTTCTGCCCTGAATCTGAAATAATAAAGGCACAGTCAATGTGGAATCAAACACAGGACGGCCAAACATCGCCCCTATTGCATTTTCATTCAAATTTGCCGTAATCCCGGATTCTCAGGCTTGAAAACACGCCACTATTACATTCGTGGAGTCATTAATGCTTACGCATAATGTCCGCGGAGGTGTGAGGTCCACCGTAACAAGCCGATGTCGAAAGCGAATAACCGATTGGAGATAAACGATAATTGACGATTGTGATTTCTACTATAGTATTTTTACATCTACGTCTACACAATACCTCGCAGGCCGCCGCTGGGGCGTGTGGCGGGGGATGTTAGGGCACCCACCCGTAAAAGATAATAAAGCCACACGCAAAACCAACATATTCATGCAAACCTACACCCACAGTGGCCTACATATTTACGCACAAACATATTTAGATTGAACGAATGCAAATACATACACTTTCAACTAATATACACATGAACCTAAGAATGTAGTAAAAATGTATCAAAATGTGGAAAATTAGAATTGGAAAGTAAGCAGGGGGAAATTCCACCATCACATGGACATGCAAATCATGGTCCCAGCCCCAAAAGGCACGGATAGGGAATGCGACACGCAGACCGCTGTATGGCGAGCCCCCACCCCCTCACGGGGAGAGACGAAGGATCTTGAGATCAGGGAGGAAGGAACTTGAAAACAAACGAAGCAAGCAATACTGTAACTAGCACTCTCAATGGCGAATACACTACAGTATTTTAATGTGAATAGACACACTATAGTGGAAATCACAATCGTTTATTATCACTTCTCTCCAATATGGAAAGTTTCCATAAAGTTAAGCCTCAAACTATACGGTTCGGATTGCTGATGTGCGATATCATCGAATACATAACCATTCAATGATATTACAACAAAACATCGTGCATTTGGATAACGATTGAACTTTGTCCGTGATCTACACCCCACTACATCATCGGAATAATGTACTCAAATCATTTAAGACAAAGATTAGGTCCCTGCGGGCCATCTGCGAGATGATGTCATAGCACCGCATCCTCATTCTGCACACACACACACACACGAGATCGCAGACGACTCAACAGCTGATCCTGCGATAGGACCATCCGGTTTAAGTGAACTTTCATTATTTTTGGTCATTTACTACGAAAGATAAATGGAGTCTGCTCGTAATATGACATTTACCATTTAGGCAATGTTAAAAAATTCCTTGCAAATCACCATACTTCTAGATGAGTCATTTTTTCGTTCGGGCGATTCGGAGCCAAGGAAACCGTAACTGAGCACCTTTGTACCAACCTTGGAACATTATCGTATTTGGACTATTGGGAAGGGATCGCTCGAAACCAAAGAACAAATATAAAAGTTTGCCAACTATATTTAGAAACTTCTATGAAGAACACTATCACATCTTCGAGCAATAATCGTCATGTTACCTGAAAGAGGGCCATGGTCAGCGTAAACTCACGGATATAGTAAGTTTAAATCTCCCTCGATATTATCTCTTGAGCCGTAAGTTGGAACTTCTTGCAATTTGACTTCTCTTTTGTGAGCCAGTATCTAGCATAGAAGACCCCTCAATACATGTTCCAGATACGTCATGAGTTAATAAACAGTTAAGTACCCACGCATAACATCCCAGCATACTGAGAGTCGTAGATCAAACGATAGTAATCAATTAGAAAACCATGGCGTGGAATGGAAGAGTCAAAGTGTTAACGAGTGAAGAGTTGAATATGTACGAATTATAAAAATTGATTTTTACAATTGAAATTACCACTCTTTAGTATTTTTTGACCATTTAAAATAAAAAACTGTAAATGGAAAACATAGATAAAACTACTTGCGGGCTCATATTTCATTTTTTTCAGTATCAAACTGATTTTAGACTGATATCAAAAACTCACTGGCTAAATAGGAATGAGTATTCGATTTTTAAATATAAAAAAATGCTGATTCAGATTCGAGATCCGATGAAAAAAATAATTCAGTTTCTTTTATCAACGTCCTTTGACGGAGCATTCGTTTGCACAGTCTTAAATTCAAAGGTTTCCTTTGGCAAACTATATGAGCGTCTTATTTCCACTTGAGATTCTCATTCAATGTTGTGGAGCTACGAGTTTCCATCTCAGTACCATTTGCCATTACTCCTCTGATGGCTATGACTCTTGTTTTCTTTCCTCCTATGTGTATTCTGAAAACCTTGGGCATAATTGAGAGTCCACGGAAAATGAACACCAACCTGAATATGGACCCAAAAACTTTCCATTAGAAACAGGACACTTCTCCCACTATGCTACAGCTCATCTAAGTCTGTAAAAAAAATTCTAACACGGTCACGTGATATTCATTTCTGGAGATATGATGTAAGAAGACTACAATTTAGCCACGATCTCTGGGTAGCATCTCGGATTAATCAAGCACAATTAATCGAAGTAAAACATCCGAAATAACGAAGTTTTCGGGAATATTGGCACCAATTGATTTTATCTAGTTGGACGTTAACCCACAGATAAAACTCAGAAGCTTTGGCAATTGATTTCCCAACACTATCCCAATTCATGAAATGTAGCCTCATTCCTAGAAAATCAAATGGAATGTAAAAAGGTTACCAAGAATTCATTATTTTTTTCATTCCACCACTGGGAAAAGATTTGATCTATAGATCATGATTTTATCGTTTTTCGTCGCCGGCGATGGACGGGACTTCCTCCGGTACAAAGGGATTAACTTGCTCCTCTTATTCTGAAAAAGAAGGATGGAATAAATATCGAAAAACTAATGCTATAGAACTGGCAATATCGGCAGATTGCGTCAGTGATTTTTAGAGGTTATCCGTCAATGCAGAAGGCCACGATCTTTTAGGGCTGTCCAAGAAATAGGCGCACTAAGGCCATAAAAGCTGTATTTTGCAAAATTTAGTCTACAGAGATTTTGTCTTCTTCAAAGTACTCTCCATTCGTTGCTATGCACTTATTCCATCTTCTTCTTTTCCACGGTTTAATGCACCCTTGGAAGCACTCGGCAGTTAGGCTTTTTTTGTTTTCTCGTCGTTTCTTGCTTTATTTTATCCACATATTCCCAGTGATGTCCCCTCGTCACATTTTTGCATTTTGGTAATAGAAAATAGTCAAGCAGGGGTCGAGATCTGGCGAATGAGGAAGATGATCAAGGATGGTGATTGAATCTTTTACCGGAAACTGGCGAACAATCAATGCTGAATTTGCACTATTGGGCGTAGAAAACCACGATCTTTTAGATATTCATGTACAGAAACTCTTTCTGGTTGAGAAACAGACTCCCCTGGTAAAATTCGTTGGGGAAAGGTTTCCGAAAGGTTTCATGCACTAAAAACGCAAACTAAATGCACGAAATTATAGAAACACGCGCAAAATGCATACCGAAGCCAAAGCATAAGTCAATTTTCATTCCGAGATTTAGTTTTATCGCCATATTTGGATTACGGCGTCGTTAATTTACATTAGAAATATGCATGTCGTTGGAATTTATTCTAATAAAAAACTACCCCGGGAAAACATTCATACAAGAAAGGTATGAACATTGGCAACTCAAATTAGAAAGAGAAATATGAAGCTGATTGTTCCTGGAAATAATCTCTAAAATGAAAAAAGTTCTCCCGAAAAGTTATTAAAAAAGTGCGTAAATCGTAAGAGTCCATTTGGTGGAAAGTAAAAGAAAGCTTTTCATTTAGATGCTAAATGAATTAAAAATCTTTGAATTGGATTACAACTCAAATTAGAAGCGTGATATTTGATTGAATTGAGTCTTTGTAGCGTCGGTGTTCCATCGAGGAAAAATATTTGTTTCCAACACGAATATTTTGGACTCTGCCATTTTCACTTTTATGGGTTTACTTGACAGGAAATTAAAGATTAAGAAGTTAACATTGAAATAATCGGAGTAATGGGATTACTCTCACGAGGGAGGCTAGTTCCTGTTTCAAGCTCCTCCTTGGCTCATCGACGAAAGAGAGAGCGACCAATCATGAAATACGACACTGCCCTTGAACAGAGCCATATAGAGTCCCCAATATTCGCTCAGTGATCTGATAACTGTAGTGTCAACAAAGTTTGAGACATGGTCTCAGATGATGAAGCGTTTTTCTTAAAACATCAACCTCATCCTTGAAAAATAAAGAAATCTATAAGCTTTAGAAACCATCGCTCTTATCTCATCAAGTAAAAAAACCCAAGAAATGTCAGGGATAAAATATATGGAGCACTTTTATAATTCACGAATTCATTAAGTTGACCTTGAAAGGTCACAATTTAGTTAACCCATTTATTATCGCATTCCAATTGGTTGGAGCCGTTGAGTTTCCATTGACTAGATTAAATCAATGAATTACACGAGGTTTTTCGAGAAACTAAAAGTGATCACCCCAATAACGAGATTTATACAAGAAATGAATTTTCATTAAATCACAGGGATTCCACCGTTATAAGAAGAGGCAAGTTCGATTGATTCTAGTGGCATTGAAGTGAGAAAGAAAATAATCCTCTTCGGGATAAGGCTTAACGAATAAAACCATGTTAAATTGGCCTTGAAAGTGGATATTTTTATATTTTCTGGTCATTCCTTCATCTAAATATTTAGTACTTCACGATCTAAAGTTCAATATAGCTTGAAGACCACATTGCAAATGAGTTTGACATTTTTAAAATCTAAATGTTTCATAAAAATAATTTTTTAAAGAATTTACAGAATCCATAAACCTATTTAAATTAGCATAGATTATTTTTTCCCCAAGAGATGTCGCCACGGATTTTCTTTAACCTTTTGACAGTTTTTGCGAAATATTTTTCCTTTTTTGCGAAACATTAAAATTTATAAGTTTTACCACTTGACATCAAACGTAAATTTGAATAAATATTCCGAGCGCACATTTAAGAACTGTTCAAAACGTGAGATAATTCAATTGATAGAAATAAATATCACGCATAACACAGACACGCGCAATATATACATAAAATGTATGTACTCTTAAGGTTCCCAATAAAGTTCCATTAAACCGTATCTTCCCTTATCTCACGGAAAAAGAGACCACATTGAAAACATCCCTCTCCCAAGCACCAGGCATTAGGAGATTGGTGGGTGTTCCATATAGTAACGTCACCGTTTTCCTTTCATCACGGAAAAAGAGACCACATTGAAAACATCCCTCTCCCAAGCACCAGGCATTAGGAGATTGGTGGGTGTTCCATATAGTAACGTCACCGTTTTCCTTTCATCACGGAAAAAGAGACCACATTGAAAACATCCCTCTCCCAAGCACCAGGCATTAGGAGATTGGTGGGTGTTCCATATAGTAACGTCACCGTTTTCCTTTCATCACGGAAAAAGAGACCACATTGAAAACATCCCTCTCCCAAGCACCAGGCATTAGGAGATTGGTGGGTGTTCCATATAGTAACGTCACCGTTTTCCTTTCATCACGGAAAAAGAGACCACATTGAAAACATCCCTCTCCCAAGCACCAGGCATTAGGAGATTGGTGGGTGTTCCATATAGTAACGTCACCGTTTTCCTTTCATCACGGAAAAAGAGACCACATTGAAAACATCCCTCTCCCAAGCACCAGGCATTAGGAGATTGGTGGGTGTTCCATATAGTAACGTCACCGTTTTCCTTTCATCACGGAAAAAGAGACCACATTGAAAACATCCCTCTCCCAAGCACCAGGCATTAGGAGATTGGTGGGTGTTCCATATAGTAACGTCACCGTTTTCCTTTCATCACGGAAAAAGAGACCACATTGAAAACATCCCTCTCCCAAGCACCAGGCATTAGGAGATTGGTGGGTGTTCCATATAGTAACGTCACCGTTTTCCTTTCAACGGAAACGACAGATTGGCAAAATGTTTCAACAAACAGTTTTAAACGTGTTCTCAAACGAATGCATAATCTAATGCCCATTCCGCTTCCTTCCTTCTTCCTAATCAAATAAATACATCTTATTTTTTCCCCGGACGGTGGCGATGCCATCCACGCAACACGTTGACAAATTTTCCTTTAGAAGTCATAATAGTTTTGAGATAAAACGTCACCTGCTCCCATTTACTTTTCTATATCCCCCCTGTGACCCTCGAAGGCCTACGCTAATTTGGGCTCACGAAAAACTCATGGTATTGTTCAACCAAAGACTGCCATTACCGATTCCAATCCGTCAGATTACTTCAACACCCTTCGGCGGGTTTTCCCATGCATGAACTCCTTAGAGAGTTCTGCATACTGCATTTTCCTCACGGGCTCAAAGGTCTAGGAAGCGTGGTGTGTGGGATTATAAAGAAAGCTCATGCAAGTTTGCTCGCAATTCTCCCAAGTTTAACCGGAAACTTCGCCAACAGTTCTGTCACGCCGGCACACAAACTTTTCATAGGATATTTTTTTCACTCATGAATCCATTAAGGGGTGGATCTGTGGTAGGCTGCAAACATTTGCGTCGACTGCAAACAACAGGATTGCATCGCTGAGAGGGTACGTGGAGATGGAAATCCGTATTTCCGGGCGACGTTGAGGGAGGAACAAATGGAGATCGCCGATAAGAAGCAAACACCCCAGAGGTAAATTAAATGGAATTAACCTTTGACCCGTACTCATTTGTTCCTACCAATAGGAAGCTTTGCTGGAAAAATGACGAGGAGAAGAGATTTTTTGGGAGCAAGGCGAGATGGTATGATTCATTTCTTTCGTCTTGCTCAAGTTAAAAGGCTTCCCACTAATACTACTCAGTTCAATAAATACACGAACTGAGGCCATAAAAACTTTTTCTTTGCGAAGTTTAGTCTACATCGATTTTTTCCCCTTCATCTAAGTACTTTCCATTCGTTTCTATGCACTTATTCCATCTTCCTTTCATGCACTGTTTAAAGCACCCTTGGAAGTCCTCGGCAGTTAGGGTTTTTAGTTTTCATGTCGTTTCTTGCTTTATTTTGTCCACATCTTCCTAGTGATGTCCCCTCATCACATTTTTGCATTTTGGGAACAGTGAGATGTCGCAGGGGGCGAGATCTGGCGAATGAGGAAGATGATCAAAGATGGTGATTGAATTTATTTTGCCAGACACTGGCGAACAATCAATGCCGAATGTGCAGGTGCATTGTCATGGTGAAGGATCCATCCATCTTGTCCGGTTAAAATAATGTGAACTGTTGATTTTCCTAAATTCAGTTCATCAGCTATCATTCGGACAGTTTTTCAACGATCGGTAAGGGAAAGGGACCGCACACGATCAATGTTGTCGTCAACACATGTGGTTGAAGGCTGTCTCGGCCTTGCATCATCCGTCTTGGCGTCTTGTCGGCCATCTTTAAAACGCTAAATCCACTTGCAAACGGATGTTTTATTTCGAGCATTATCGCCGTAAACAGCTGTCAACATTACAGTAATTTCTTGATAACTTTTACCGCACTTCACCAAAAACTTGATATATTGATTCGTTGCTCCGTGATTTCGTCAATTTCCATTTTCGACAAACAGTAAAAACATGGGCAACAGAAACTAACATAACTGGCACCATACGCACAGCTCGACGATCGGCCACGCACAGATGGCTCATTGGGTCTCAAGCAACTAGCGCCGCTAGTGGGCGGAGGTATATTCCGTTTCGTGGCCGCCAGATTGCACCAGTTCGTGCATTTATTGCACAGACCACGTACACCCACGCAGTTCGACCGACTCTTGGCGTGCGCTGGGTTAAATGACGTCCGACAGATTGCTCAATAAAGCAGAGAGGGTAAATGTGTGGACAAATTAGCATAGTTATTGCATATCAGAGTATTATTCCAAACATCTTTCAGGCGACAACGAGTGAGTGATTGGAGAAATGAGAGTGACGGGGGAGTTGGCACGCCAATAGAACAACTACATCGCTCCCAAGGTTTACGCCAATGAGCACTCCCTCTAAAATAGAGGGATACATGTTAACAAACACTGAAATGAACTCTGCTTCTTGCTCATCAACCATGTTGACCTGAAATGATAAATGGTTTGTATAAAAAGTGTCGGGAAAAGTTGCGGAAAAATAGGTTCACAGAGTGCGTTCCAAAAGTAATGCGATTATTTTTTAATTAAGTAATTCATTTAACAGATTTGCACAAATATTGAAAATTCTTCAAAGTACTGGCCTCGGGCCTAATAGCATATTCATACACGATCAATGCAAAATTATAAGCGTGGAATCCTGTATTACTCTTTACACAATGAAGCATTTCAGACACCTAATCCCTATAACGTTACGCCAGAAGCTTGTTCAAACGTTAGTGTTACCACATCTCGACTATTGCTCAGTTGTCTACGCTGATGTGAATAAGGAGCTAAGTACAAAAGTACAAAGGCTCCAAAATTCTTGTCTACGATTCATCTTTAATATGCGTTTTAATGAACGTGTAACTCCTTACTATAAAATGTTGAATTGGTTAAAAATCGATCAGAGGAGAATGCTTCAAAAGGCCTCACAATTATTTAAAGTTCTGAATTCAAAAACCCCTTCATATTTATATGAAAATTTTATATTCAATTCACTTACGACAAAGAGATCAACCCGCATTACAAAAACATTCCATCTTCCCAAATACCGCACGGCTATATATGAAAAGTCATTCAGTATTTCATCCAGTAAACTATGGAACTCTTTGCCTAATAATGTAAAATTATCCAGGAACACATCCCAATTCAACAGGAACATGTTTGAATATCTGTCTACCACACTACCAAAATGACCTTATTACTGTTCTAACAGGCTAAATATTTAACTATTGTTCTTTGTATTTGTATGTATGTATTGTACTATATGTTTCGTTCAACTGATGTTAAATTATGTCTTGTTTCACTAGTTTAGAACCAGTTTCACTCCATAGGTTTCAAAACCTAATGTAACCTGTATTCTGCTCCAAGGGACTTTGCTCCCAGAGCAATAAAAATTGTTTATATTTATATTACGTGGATAGTTTTCAATACAACATTCCAATAATGGGCACGGACTCGCCCACTAATATCATGGCCGACTACGATCCTGATTGGGGGTGTGCTGCGACCTAGCGCCCTTTGCTTCACCAGCGCAAAGTGGAGTAAGCCAAGGCTCCATACAGACACAACATTCGAAGCCAACATGTAATCAATACAGTCATTCAATGAATAGAACCGCCATGTGATCATTGAAACACAACGCGTTTGCCCACGACCGACGATACCTCGCTCACCAGCGAATTTTAATCATGGGGACTAAGATCGAAACGTGTTCACGGGGGCGCTATCAGTGGAGTTGCGACATGGTAACTCCTCGACAATGTCCAGGGATTTAGACAAGTTGTAATGTCTTGTGACATCGGTATGCGCGTGTCTTTTCAGATAATACTTGGGTGCAGATATTATTTAACTAAACACGCTTATTTCGCGAAAATATTAGTTAAATCTAACATTATATGATTTTCAAAGATCCAATACTTAAACTAACTCTCTACAACAAGAATACTCCATACTAAATGTTACGGTTTGTTCAGTGGTTTATCTTATTTTTATATTTTTTTATATCGACCGCTTTGGCGTAAGTATCGAGTATATCTGAAGTGCTGTCTATCCCTATATTCGCTGAAACTCGAAATGCTCATTATTGCAGTCATGGTTCCCTACTTTGATGTTAGTCAGTAATTGAACCCCAAATATTTTCCGGAGTTGTCAACGCCTGGACCACTCCCCAATTACCGTACGCCACGTGGCATTGCAACTCATCAAAACTGTGTTTTGCCACTTCGAGGGGCAAAATGCTCACTCGCGTGTTTAATACAATATCTATGAGGATGCCGAGTATGTTACGCCAGAGCGTCGAGAATTGCCGATTCTTGTAAAAACCAACAATTGTATCTGTCGATATCATGGCGTCACGACTTCGATATCATTAACACTCGACAATTATGTTACCTTGCTGAATAGTTCACGATCGCACCTCAAGGATATCGGTATCTCGAAATCATCTGTACCGTGAATGGCGAATGGAACGGTGAAGCTAACATTGGTGCCAAAAAAACCCACGACAGATATACATTTTTCCCATCTCGATTTGAAAGAATTTTTCCCCATTTGATTATGAGACACTTCATTCTTCTTCCGCTGTTCCATCTGCTATCGCACGCCATCCTTTCCTCCCGCGAAGACACCTTTCCCGAACGCGGAATTCTCCGCGAAATTCCGCTCACGCTTAAACTCCGTCTGGCGCCTCCCGCTTACGCGCTAATTCCGGGTGTAGCTCACATGAATGGAACTTGCTTCAATTTATTGAGAGCACGAGACGTTCAAGTGGAAATTAAGAAGTTTCCCCAGAAGAAGTTTTCCGGTCGCCTTCCTTCCTCTCCGTAGTTTCTCCAAAAGCTCTTCGACGAAGAAATCCGCTAATGCGACATCAGAAGTGAGCCCGCCACCACCCCAAGCCGATCACTTCCCGTCTCCAGAGAACTCTGACGTCGTTACGCCGACAAGCCACCCTCGTCTCCAGCGACATACACAGACACCGTACACCCCCCTCCCCCCCCCCCGTCTCAACCCCAACCCCCGACTTTCGAAATTGCACGTGGGAAGAAACTTCACCAATCCCCGCCCCTCGACCAACGGATATCCGAAATAACCTTCATATTGCCATAACAAAACCGATCAGAGTTTGGGAAGCATTAGAATACAAGGTGTAGAGCCTGCAATACCTGCTACTCTTCAGCTAATAATTCAAAATATGTGGGATAATTATGCAATGTCAAATTGAAATAAAGTTAGAATAAATCTCCCGTAAATTATTTTGTGGCAGTTAATTCTATTACAATGGTTTACAAAACATGGTCTAACGGTGGGTAGCAAAAACAGGTAACTTCCTCCCTTTGGTCCCCAAAATCAGGAAACGTGGAGTACATCATACTAAACGCAAGCATACATTTAAAACTAAATTTAATGACTTAATTGTTCGATCACATTTTATGGCAAAAAATAATATTTTGAAATTTTCAAAGGCCGTTTTAATCAGATAAATTAACAGAACTACGAGAAATGCAACTTTGGTTTAGATAAAATGGAACTCAGTAGTCGCAAATCGCATTTAAAACAATGTCGCTCCTTGGGCTGTGAAACAGTGGTGGTCTATACACATAAGGTTTAAACATTTAGCTACGAGTGTAAAAATATTTCCTTGATCGAGAAACGTGAAAGTAACATTCCCCCTAAATACGCATGCACAGGTTTGAGGTCGTTATATTCATCCACTGTGTTTCGAGAAGCGGAAGTATGGAGACGTGTTCTAGTGTTATGTCAACGCGAGTTACACAGCGTGTTTTATCAAATTTTAAACTGCTGAAAAAGTGACTCCTATTGAGATTCATCTTCGTTTAAAGACTGTTTATGGTGACGATGTTGTTGATAGGTCTACTGTAAATCGATAGGTAGTAAAATTTCGTGGTTGCGAGCGAGAAAACGTTCAACAGAAATACATCCACAAAAAGAAAACTTTTCACTGTGTTTTAAGATGCTCACCGAGTTTCTGTGGCCGATTTTCTGGTACGAGGGGCAATGCTAAATTCTTCTCAGTGTATACAGACTCTAAAACACCTCCGACGTCGAGTTTGTCGCGTTAAAGGCAGCCTGGCGCCAATAATCTTGCAACATGACAACGCTCGTCCCCACACCTCGCGCGCGACTGGAGAGCCGCTGCGACACCTGAAATTTGAATCGACTCCACACCTCCTTATTCCCCCGATATTGCACCTGTCGGCTCTTATTTCTTTCCTCAACTAAAGAGACACCTCCATGTCGATGGGGTGAAGGCAGCTGTCAAGTCCTGGATTCTAGAGAAAAAGGGGAAGAGTTTTTCAGAGACGGAATGAAAAAACTTGTTACACGTTGGGAGAAATGTGTTAACCTTAACGGCGGCTATGTTGAAAAATGAATGCATGATTTTTCAACTTTATAATTGTACTTTAATGTATTTTAAGCCCGATCTTAGTATTTTTTTGTGGTCTACATGCATGTCTGCATTAGTTGTCAGCCTACCCTCGTACATGCCCGCCATATGACAGGTTTTTCGAGTTTGAATGTGTGTGTATATATATATATATATATATATATATATATATATATATAAATAATGAGTGAGATTTCATTTCGGCTGTTATATGAGCACAAAATTCAACACGTCAGTAGAATGCAAAATATGCAAAAGTGATTATAATTTTAACAATTATTCCGAACAAGAAGTAAAATTCCATTTAAATGAAGTTTTCTCGGGTCTTCCACTGGGCTCGGGGGTATCATGTGGGCCGACGTTTCGAAGCTCGACTCGAACATTATCCTAAGGGCATATGAGTCGGCCAACATGGAACCCTTGATCCACTGGAAGACCCCAGAAAACTTCATTAATATGTTACGGCGGGAAAACACCAGTTTGCACTAAGTGCAATTACAGTCAAAAGGCTGCGTTCTAAAACCCCGAGATAAAAAATCATTTGTTGAGTGGGCTTATATAAGGTTCCTCGTTTGACAGGTGAAATAGTTGATATAGTGATTGAGTTAAAATTTGAAAGCTAATAATATCTCTAAATCAAGGCATGCATCTTTATATATTTTTATGCATAGTGTTCACCAATTCATATAAAATGCATCTCGAATTATGCTAACAATTATCCACCAACTGTTAGAATTACAATAGGTTCGTATGCATTGCAGTGTCTTATGTAGTATTAATAGTGGAAATCACTGTCGCATCCACAAGTCAATTTGCTTAAGGTAGAGAATTAGCGTGGCATAAGAAATATCCGCGTGAGTCGGCATACCTAAAGGTATTTTCTGAAAGAAATAATCAACTTTATTTTATCAGTTAAAACCTGTGGGATTTATTCCTGTACGAACCTGAAATAATGAAAATTACCCGATGGTGAGTTGTTACTCTGTGGTCTGTGTATAAGGGAAAGCAAAAGAGAACTGTTTTCCACGTTGGAGTCCACTGCTCATTTCTAATGCGGGGAAGAACTTTCAAAGAAACCTGCACAGCGGAGGATCACGTGGTTCCATTTCTCAGGAGATTGTACCGGCAAAATGTTTAATCAAAAATCATTATCTATTCTACGCCACTGCATTAACAAGGCAATGTTTCAGAATTTACCGATGGGGATAAAGCGAAGAATTTAGAAAGAAAAAAGGTGCAATGTGAAATGGGAGAGAGGTCAGTATGAAACCTGTTTTGAGCGAATGAGATTTCTTCAGAGAAAGTGAAAGGCACCTCTCCGAAAGGTATGTCTCTTAATGACATCATAAATAAGAGATTATGCTGCACGAAACAAAGTCTGAGCACTAGAACGAAGCCATTATTTCATGGGGTAATACCCTAAGTGGTATCCTTCAGATAAGCCAACAGCGTTTAATTATCGGAAAAGAAAATACTTTGTTACTCCACGTATATTTTACTATGCACGACCTAGGTTTCGACTTATTAAGTCATCATCAGGTTACTTTGTAAGTCGAAACCTGGGTCTTGAATGATAAAATTTTTATGTAGATGAACAAAGTATTTTCTTTTGCGATATGAATCGCTTCCTGAAAGTGACGCCTCAAACCATTCTATTCAGCGTTTAATTTGTAAAATTTGCAAAAATATAGCTATGAAATCAGCCAATCACCACGAAAATTTCTGTATCAAGTACACTTAACATTATTCAACAAAAAATGCACCTTGCTACGGCGCCATCAATAACAGTAGCTGTAACAACTGGGAGCTACATACAACAATCAACCACCAGCACACTATTAATTAACTTTGAATTTTTTAAGTTTCATAAAAATACTGAGCTCCGCGTTACGCTACATCATATTACGTCATATAAACTTAGACAAGTAAGGATATTTTTACTACGGATATTTATAACAGTATTGGCAAGTATATTGCAAGAAAAATATCAGTTAACCTGCATAATTAAGGTTTTAGGTTCACTTGCATTTACTGATGATTTGCGGGAAACCTGGATTGACTGCATCCCAAAATGGGGAAACAGTTAACAAATATTTGCCAACACTGCTGACATTTTCCCAAAATTTCCCTTAAAATCTAACGTATCAGCATTTTTGATCAAATAATTTGGCGTTATAAATATATCTCCTAAGTACATTTTTTACGATGGTCCAATTAACTGTATACTTTGATGTCAATATCGTTAAAACTTTTTATATCTCCATGGGAAGGGTTTATTTAAGTTTTAAATCTCTTCACTCATTCGAATCAATTATTGAAACTTAGTGGCATTATCTCTACGTCAATCAGAAAGTTCAAGAAATCAATAGGGGCTCAGAGATGGGTGGGAAACCATATCAACACTCCCTGCCTAACTTCTTCCCTTGGCATCGGAAAATAAACGCTAGGAACGTTCCTTGATCTTTCCGGATGTAAAGTAAGGGGTAATAAAACAATAAAGAATATAAATTAAAGTAATAAAGGAAGCATGTACATGGACAGATTTAAATAATCAGGATTTCGATACAGTGGTATTAACAGGAAGGCATGACTGGAAGAACGAACTACTATATGATGGCATTAATAGACAGAAAAGGATTATAGAGAAGAATAAAGACGGGAAAATATTAAAATGTGCTATTAAAAAACTGAAAATATAAAGTTATGGCTTTTCAATATACTTTCCATATGAAAAAAAGGAATATTTATGAAAAAATTCAATTGAAATATGTACGAAGGAGAGTCATAATACGAAAGGTCAGCCCCAAAAATAAGTACAATAAATCTGGGAAAAATATTTATTGGAGATCAAAGTACAAATAGCTGGAATTCTTCCTAAGAGCACCAACACATATGTCGACACGGCAACGCCAGTGCCTCCGCCAGGTGTGCTATGCTCCCTGTTAGGCATCAACGTGACCCCCATTCAGGCACCTCATCATGACCTCTTAAACAAAATCCAGAGGTCCGAAATGGTACTCAAAGGGATTATACCTGGGTCGTACAGAAAGACTCATGTCTCGTCACCTATTCCTAAAAAATTGGGATACTTCCACAGTGAACCAAGATGTCAAAGGTAAGATTGTCACACAAGCAGTCTTCCGACAGGATCTTGGGGACCATTTGGCCCACCGTTATCATGGCTAAATCTTCTGTAAGAATGCAATACACTCTGCTTTTCTGAATTTTGCACTCTTCTGCTAACACCCTGACACTTGGGGTTCTATCAGAGTTGAGCATTTTGTCTCAATTTTAGTACGTTTTCATTCCACTGTGTTGTTGATGGATGTGCTTGGGGCATTCCTCATCGTCAACCTCCCAGAACATCCTGTGCGGGAGCAGAAAACCATCCCTCGGAACATTTCTCCATCTCCATAAGCATCCTCAACCATGGTCATGGTCTTCAAACCCAATTTTCCAGGCTTAAATGCACAATTTTATCGCATTTCACTATTTCATAGAGAGTAGAATTGTTTCCCGATTTCCCGAGTTCAAAACAAAATTTTATCGCATATAATTGCTTCATGGAAAGTGGCATTGTGAATTTGTGACACGACCCCCGAACAAAGGGTCAGTCTAGCATTGATCCGCAGACTGCAACGACCCACAGACAACTGACGCGGGTCGTCCGCTTCACCATAAAAAATCGTCTGACTTATCTTTAATAGGCCCAGTAGGGAGAGCCGAAAGGAAATAGGAACCGCGTGTCAGCGGTCCTTAATTTGCAAACATTCTTACTACTGGCCCACTCTTATTCAATTCATATTTCAGCTGTGACCCATGTTCATTATATTATCATCATCATTGATATTATACAGGGTTCGTCCGGAAAATAAGTGTACTGACTCCTGGGCTGGGCGCGCCGCTCCAGGCGTTATCCTGCTGAAAAAGGCAGTCGGCTCTGAGCTGTGGTGTAGTGAGGAGCTCTGTTAACGCGAACCTCAACGCTTCGACCCACGTCACGGAACGCGATGCCGAAGTTTTTGGAGCAGCGTTATTCCATCAAATTTGCGGTAAAGCTTGGGAAATCGTCTACCGAAACTGTCGGTATGATTAACCAGGCTTACGGGGAGTCAGCCATGTCCAGAAACATGATCTTTCGGTGGCACAAGATGTTCGTGGAGGGCAGAGAAGAGGTCGACGACGAGTCTTCGAGGGGTTCCCGATGATGCCTTCGCGGGAGCGTTCCAGGAATGGGAACGCCGCTGGAACAAGTGTATCGACTCACAAGGGTCCTATTTTGAGGAATATTAGCTTAAGATACGTAAAAGTGTAATAATTTTTTTTCCTGATCTCAGTACACTTATTTTCCGGACGAACCCTGTATTTCACAGTTACAAATGACGAGGTATTAAGATATTCATGATAGCACCACTTGAAGGAAGGGTAGCTGCTAAAGGTAAATTTTCGAATCGATTGAGATTAAGGTTGACGATTCTATTTGAGATTATTAAGAACATGTCGATATGTTCGCTATCACCTCAGCCATCACTGAGTAAGGTTTGTTTATCGCCCTGATTAAATAAATCAGCGACCTACTGCATGAGGAATTTTTTTTTCGATTCCATTTTCCGTTGATTGAATTGTGCTTTTCCTTTTCACTCAACCCACTCCGTGTTTCAATATTTTCATTGGCTTAGTGAGAAACAAATATTTTGAGATGTAAATGCTGTTTTTGATCAACGCTCTCAAATTTGTATCCGCTTAGACCACACTTTTTCTCTCGCACAAGGCGGTATTTGGCTGAGATATATTTTTGCCGATGTTAGAAAAAAACGCGCATTCGATAGAATACTTTTTTTTATTACGTAAGCAATAAGTAGTCGTTCAATCTCACTTTTCGCATTCCACTTTTTAGACGAATCCGCGACAACGCAAAGGTTTTTTTACTAGCAATTTGTTTAGCATTCCTCAAAACGCGTATCATTCAATTGCAGTAAACAACATTTAACACATTGAAGACGAAATTTGGCGAAAGCCTCACAAACAATCAAATTTGGACCAATTAATAAATTGCTTAGTGTCGAAAACAGATAAATTTGTGCATAAAATGAATTCGCGCAAAACCTCCGCATGCGTGTTGAGGGGGGATGTTACTTCCACATGCCACCAGGAGAACTTCTAAAGGTCATTTTGTTTGTGGTCTACCAGCATGTGTGCATCATTTTTCAGCCTACCCTCGTACTTTCCAAAACATATTTTCACTCAGCCATGCCATATACGTTCCCATGATGGCATTGGAACTGCTTCTACGAACATTTATAAAACCAACATTGATTCCGTTACAGTTTCTCCCGGTTTTAGCCATGGCCACAATGAGAACTGCTGGGATTTCCAGATGAAAGAGATGACGTATTTTGAAAAGTGTCCATTTTTTTTACTATTGGGTGTTATCGGTTTCATAAACTGATAATTTTGGTAGCCCGGAATATATTTCAACCAGAACCGAATATTGGTATTGCTTGTTCACCCACAGAGAGGACATGGATCGAGTTTCCATCGCGAAAAAAATCCATCAACTTTACCCCGTTCTGTTTTTACGATCGAGTTTAATTCGACCCGAGCGTTGCCATGGAAGGGGGAGAGTTAACGATATTTTCTTGGTCCTGCACGCGCGGAACGGCCGGCTCCAACAAAAGAGAAGTAGTTCGTTAGTAAAACGAACTCTCCATCCCTCTCCCGGGATCGCCCTCGTCACTCTCTGCCATTCTTATTCGCCCAGTCGGAGGAAGAAAGAAAGAGGATACGTGGACCGCCCTGATGCCGCCGTTTCCCCCCCCACACACCCTGCCCACACCGCTCTCGAGCGTGAGACAAATAAATGAACGGAGGGATATAGAAAGAGCGCGAAAACCCGCAACGCTCCCTGAGGGGGTGGAGAAATCGGGAAAGAATCCGTGGCACCACGAGGCGGAATTCGAGATAGGATCGCCCGCTTTGAGACGAGGAAGGAGGGCGCGGAGGGAGGAGAGGGGTGGAGGAAAGGGGAAAGAGGAGGGAGAATGTGGAGTACTTCGCTTTCATTTCTCTTCCTTTTGCTCGCCTCGCCGAAACAGCACGAGTTGACCGCCTTCCCTCACGTCCGCACCGACGGATGCGAACGCCTCGCGGAGATTTTTCCGTCCACGCCTAACACCACGCCAACCAACACCATTGGTTTCAACGGAATAGGTCAATACCGAACCACAAAAGTTTGCGGTTTTTTCCTTAATACAAAACGAAAATCGTAAGCAAATACAGAAAAACTCAAATAAACCTATAAAAAAAGTCTTACAAAGAACATTATAGCAGCTTTGAAACATTATACTATATCAATGCAACGATTTCAGAGTGTAAAAATCATTAGCCTTGACCGTGATTCGAACCTGGATCCCTCAATATGGCCAAGTCGAATGATTTTTACAATCTAATATTGTTTATTTGAAATGCAAATTAGCGGATGACTTCGTCAAAACGTTACTGTCGCGGCATCTCCCGCAGTTTCTTGGAATTACACAATATACCTACGGATTACATAAATACTACAGCTAAATGCTTTAGCAGATAACCTAAGCACCATAAAACGCTGGAGCGATACATGGCAATTAGAATAAAACCTAAAAAGTGGGTGGGGATGAATTTTCGGAAAAAGAGCAATACCTTCCCGAATGCCTACTGCATCGGGAACACTAAAATGGAATGTGAGGGGAACGCCTAAATGCTTAGGCGTTACCCTCACCCATGACATCTCTTAGGTGATACATCCTCGGGGAGAATATGTGGAAAAGACAACAAAAAATTAGTATTTATAAGAACAGTACTGGGTAAATGTGATGAAAAGGTCAAAGAAAAATGTTATCTTTCGCTAGTTAGGCCTCATTTAAAAACACTGCAAGTATATACATGGGTTCCTTACGAAGTTGGACTGATTGCCGAATTGGATCGCGTGCAGCGTAGAGGAGCTAGATTTGTAAACCGTGGTTATGATAAACTTAGTAGCGTATCCAAAATATTATAGCAGCTAGGCTGGAAATCTCTCACGGAGCGAAGGTTTAATTACAGAGTGAAGCTCTTGAATATGAATTGGAAGGTCTCTTTAGCAGTGTCGTCGAAAATGTATTATTACGCCCATCGTACTACGGTAGGAGGTCATAAAATGTCATGTAAATAAAATTAGAGAAATCAAGTGCAGAACAGATAGATCTCAGATGTCATTTTTTCCACAAACGATAAGGGTTCACAATAAAATAACTTTGGTTCGACCACGCTAAGAGGGAAAGTTGTTTTGGGTCAATGGTCGTCTGGTGTGTAATCGCCCACTGCCATACACCCTAGTGGTGGCGGGCGGGGTGGTAAATACGTAAAAATAAGGAATAACAACCGAAGACATGGCGGTAGCTTAGCTATGGCATCCACGTACATTTCAGTAGTCACCGTCGAGTATTTAATGCCAATGAGACGAAACGTTTAGTGTAATATCAAGGATTACAACCGAAGAGTGAAACAATATCATTTATTTTCCCGACTCTGATGCGATGTCCTAGTAACAGCCGAGGTCCAACTATCAGCTCGAAACGTTAAATAGAGTAAAAATGGTCAAAGTAATTTTAATCCGTCGTCAATTAATTGAAACATTCGTGGCAATGGCATATCGTATCTTGCGGAGTGCTTCCAAGTAAATTCTCTTTGCACTCTTTACAAAAAGTGGCGACGTGTCCGCACTTCAAAGAGGCAGTCCACTGGACAATCCAATTTGCTAGCAACGTGCTGCATTGGAAAGGACAAATTGAGCTTCCTACGGCCTCTTTTTAGACTGACTTTAGTAAATAATATTTCCTTAAGCCGTAAAGGGTTTTTTTCACCACTGTAAAAGTAAAAAAAAGGAGGGTAAAATTGAGATTGGTGGGGTAATTTACGGGGAAAGTTAATCCCTAAACGTCTGGATTAATTTCTACGGAAACCTATCCGGTGTATTCCTAGTTATCACGTAAGTGGTCAAGGTAGCCCAGAGCCGATCCCTGGCGAGGGAAAAACTTCCCATAAACCACTTTAGGCTAACGTAGGAATAGGATTTATTAGGAGTAGTACGCGTGTTATTTCGTCACAGTAATGAGGTCACTGGAGCGAAAATTTGGTAGAAATAATCAATGTAGCATGTGTAATACAGAAGATAGGAGCAGATTGCACGGCTAAACAACTCATCCGCAACATTTAGATTTCTCACACAGCTCAGGTGCGTGCGGTGGACGGAGTATCTGAATGGGCAGTGTTACGAAGAGGAGTAAGAGCAAGGGTGGTCCATTATCATCTGTCTTTTTCAATTCGCACGCAAAGGCAATAGCGAATCAGCCACGGAAAGGGTCGGAGTAAAGGTGGGTGGAAAATTCGTGAAATCAGTTAGATTGTGAATGATAAAGATTTATTTATCCAGCCAGGCTACGGGTTATGATAAAGAAATATTAGAAAATAGTTTTATTTATTTATTTATCGACTTACTTTGATGAGATTGAGACTTGTAGACCCATCTTCCACCTAACCCTTCCACAATACATTAAAGACAATTACATTCGTCCAAGCCCTAGATAGAATGGGGTGAGAATCAGCGTGACCAAAACAAAGGAGTGAGGCCCGCTTTCTAGAAAGGGGCCTCGCACTCTCCGTGGTTCTAGGGCCTCAATTCCTTCAACATACCTTTCCCCATAACTCTTTTTCCCGGAACGTTGTCCGCACGCAGTCTCAAAGTGAAGATAGGAATGACGGAACGAACACGGCAACAGTGCACGCACGCACAAGACCCACTCACATTTTCGCTCGCCCGAGATCATTTCCACTCTGATGCATCGATTGGATGCGAGCGTCTCCATGGAAACCCCGGAAAGGATTAACTCCGGCACTGCTCTTCCTCCATAATGGCGCATTCTTTTCAGATGATTGTCCTCTATTTTTTTCTTTTTGCCTCCACGCACCCCCTCGCCCCTTTCCCTCCCCCGCCGCACCTCCCGGGGGACGCGGGGAGACAAAGTGGGGCGCCGGCACGCCGAGGCAACGACAAAGCGGGTCTAAGGATCGTGGGAGGGAGGACCCGAATCAATGCGGGGAGAAAAAGATAAAAGCTGGCGCTAGAACAAAAAAAAGAAAGGTGTGTGCCAATGTGAGATCTCAGAGTCATAAATTTCCATAAATCGTGCGAAAATGGAAGTTCTCCGCAGGAGGGAACAGTGTGCGGTGTGGTCTCAACGTCCGACCTCACTCGTAGAACCAAAGACGACGAGGTCAACTATGAGAGGAATAAAACATCGAGTAGCAATCTTTAGAGTATTATATGATTAATGGCCTTCCTTGGCCCTGGCAATCTGTCATAATAACTTTTAAATATACCAAAGGCCGATACGTTTGTGTTCGGATATGTATTGCATCACACTGTATCCGTTCCCACCTCCCAAAGTTAAAAAGTTCACGAATTTCCAATGCCACTTATTTTGTCACCCCTTTTCTTAGTATTTTCACTTTTTAAATGAGACAAAAAAATGTGAACTATCCAGTATGTTATCGGTCTTTCCATATGATACAATGTGAAAATAATTTATAACCATAAAATATCCATAAAAACTATAAACACAATAAATCTCCCTTTTCACTGACCGGTTGTCATGCTTGATTCTTAATGTCGCTTCACTTCGGTGATTTACTTCGGAGGACAAAGTTTTTGCTGGACGTTGAAATTAATTTATCTCAAAATCGATGCGATTATCAAATCTAACACTCGACATCAAAATATACCAAGGCTAAAGTTGCCTGAAAATGGAATTTTATAAATCCAATATCTTTTAGATCTCTTTTCGATGTGAACTGAGCTTATGACCTCTCTATTGATGGCTAAATTTTGCCATAAAAGGATTACTCTTTCACGAAATTTGTCCACTAATTAGCACCTATTTCATACACTCTTACATGAGTCATTCATGAAAGTTTTCGATTCTGCCCCCCCCCCCTAATAACCAATCTCCACGGATTTTTTTTATTTTATGAATTCATTTTTGCTCTCGTGATAAGTATTCGCAATTATTTAATTTCTCTAGTCAAAATTATTTTCATCGGTGGCATTTAGTGTTATTTCTAATTCTCACAATTTTCCTTTTGGCATTATTTATCACTATCGAGATATCCACGCTTTTCCTTTTCGCATTAATATTTATCATTATCGAGATATCCCTCTTTTAACTTTGTTTTGTTTACATCGATTTTCAATGACGTGATAATATAATGCGTAAAAAAACACAGCTCTCTGGTACCGGTCGTAAATTTTGAACGTGTCAATGTTTGTTTGTATCGATCGTTTTCTCTTTTTTGCTTGAGTGGAAACGAAATCTCGGAAATAAAAAGAAGAATGAAACCGAAAAAAAGCTGATAGTGTGGGACCGGAACAAAGAAATGTGAAGTTTACTAGATATACCAGGGACGAGGAGCATTCGAGAGATGCGGCCGAGGAAAAAACAACTCCCGGCAATACAAACTGGCGGGCGTGACCCCTGGGGTTAGGCGAGGCCGTGATTGCTTCGGTTCATCTCGTGCGAGCGCACCCGGGCCGGAGGGAACGAGGCGGAGCAATCAGCGGAGAAGATCGTTTGCATCCCTCTCTGCCGCGAGAGGAAACAAGGAGGTGGGAAGGGGATGAGACTCCCACTCCACTCATTCCTCACTCTTACACCCGCACGCTTCCCCAGCGAATTTCCCCCAGCAATTCCCTTCGGAGGGCGGAAATAAAAAATGCCCACTTCTAAGCGAGACTTTGGGGCGAGACGCGAAATCCACGGTCCCCGGGACGAATTATCGGAGGAGGATTGAGAAAGGTTCGGATAACGTCGAGAGGACATTTTCAGGATACCATAAAAGAAGTGTGGACGAGATGGAAAGAGGCAAAAAATCGGATTTCATTCTAATCTACATGGTACCCTGCAAGTAACTCTATCTTAAGGTTCCCATTCCAGATCTTTAGGTACATATGAGACGCTTTTTGTTCTTTCGTCCTTTCCCTGTGCCTTGCTCCTGATTCCGTAATCAGTGCTATTTTTAAATGGATCCCCTGTCCCCACCACACATGTTATCTTACTAAGGAAAATTAGCACGACCCCTTCACTCGTTCAACGCTACGTTTGCCAACCACAAGTACGCGTACGCTTGATGAATGTCATCTTTTTTTTATGCACTCTCGGCAAATAGTGCGTATGTGTTATTTTCATGTGTCTCCATGCTAGATCTTTCACCAGGACCTGCTGCCACATATTACCAAAGGTACATTGGCGATGGTAAAACTACGGGATTAGGGGTACGATTTGCCCGGCCATCCCCCCTAATTCTCCCGATTCAGCACCCTCACACTTACATCTGTTCCCAAATGAAGACATCTGTTTCAGGGAAGCGCTCGGCGTCCAATGAAGAAATTGAGAGGGCCGTAGATGGATCCAGAGATTCACTGCCTTCCAGAGTTTAACTTCCGGGAAGGAGCACTGATGCTGGAGAAACACTGGACCAAGTTCGTTGAAGTCAAGGGAGATTATGTAGAAAAATATAATCATTTTTTAACTGAAAATCGCAGTCTTTCATTTTCAGATCGAGAACTTTTCACCTTACCCTTGTATTATTTTTTTAAGGAGTTCACATTCGTAAATTTCTTAGTACTTAAATCCAAACCTCAATCTGAATACGAATTTAAAATGTTGTTCAAGTCAATGTTTAGTATTTGACGATCTGAGTCGCTCAGTATTTCCAGGCAGATCACAGTGTCGCCAACCAAGAGTATTACGTTGCCAAGAGTATCATTTTGTTTTCTGTAAACTAATTCAAATAAAAAGATCACGATAACTCTCCAGACACATGCACCACAAAATACACGAAATTAGCGAGGAGGGATAATGTCATCCCGAACACTTAATCGTTTTTGAAAGAAATTACATCTTAAACGCATCTGTTCTAAACTTATTCGCTCTAATTTTCCAATCCCGAAATTTCAAAGGGTGTAAAGCATTTGCCCCCACCGGGATCTTAGACTATGTGTTATAGGCTGACGTAAAAATCGGGCAGAAAAGTTAACGAAGAATAAATACACCAAGATCCGTTTTTTCTCCATTATTATTACACGAATTGTTTTGAACTGATAGGGAGAGTAGACAGAAGAAAATCGTTCCAGATGACCAACTTTCCCGACATTAAATTGATGAGCGTTTTTTGGTTGGTTGATTTTCTGGTTGCTTGTTTGGTTGGCTATATTGACTGATACGTTAGATAAATTTGGGGCGGATGTAAATATCCGAAGAAGACATGACGAAATTTCCAGGAGGAAATAAATATTCGGGAAACATATTTGCACACTTTTGCCTCAAGTTCTTCTTTCAAGCTTTTCCCAACCTTCGCATTATCTTTTTTATTTTACAGTCGGAGCCAAGAGCATCATTTGCATGGCAGTAGCCACAGAATGATGCCCTGAGTTTCCCCATTTTCAAATCCCCCTGATACCTCTATTAATACAGCTAGCCAAGCTCCGTGACACTCTGGTTGGGCTTAAGTATTCTGGTGAACTACCACTGGATCATGGCAAGATACTGGTTACTATGATGATGTTAAACGTCACATGATTGGTATCAGGTTAACTATTAATCCGACCTTCGGATTGAAAACTGTTGATCGGGTTTGTCTGCCGTTACCACGACACGAAGAACGATTCTTTCGGAATGACACTTCATTTAGAATGGTATGCACCACTTCCAAGAAATAAGCTCACAAAAGAAAAGGTGACTCGTGTTAAGTGGATATTTTCTCCCCTTCCTCAAATTATGACAGCATAATTCCTAGAAATGTCGAAGAAGGACGTACTGGAAGGAATGTCCGCTCCTCAAACACAATCGAAAATGAAAAATAATGGAAGACAAACAAATGCGATTCAATTACTCCCCAGCATTCGGCGTATGCGGAGAAGAAACGGAAACGCTGGCGTGGAAACCCTTCGTTGTGAAAGGCCAAATTCTACTCACTTTTCGTACGTCAACCCCTTATTTGATTAAACCTCCTTCTCTCTTAAGTTTATATCACTTGACGCAACAATAAATTTCATCAGTTATCATAGATTCGCAAAGAAATTTTAATTCGTACTAACCAGAAATATTTTTAATGGAATTGTTAATTATTATTCAATTTAATTATAGAGGAATATTTTTATTCTCGCTTTGAATATGTCGTAGATAGGTAATTATTACTAACAGGACCGCTTTAGGGCACAAATATCTATTTTTAAAACGTTACAAAAGGTTTTGAGTGCTAGACACACGCACGAAATGTCATACGTACTTGTCTGCATTTATACACGAGGATACGGCATTTCCGTCTACACTATTGTACCGATTTAGTAGACGTCCCATCATAGTTATCCATTGTTACCGCACATATCGGAATACTGAGGGTGATCACACATAAGGAGAAGACGCGTTTAAAGAATAAGAATCCTGCAACGATACATTTCCCTCAATTTTATGAATTTTGATTGAATTTAAAATTGTTTTCCATGATTCGGAGTGTTTGTGATAGGAAATTTAACAAAAATAAATTAGTGGTTTTCATTTTTCATTTCAAATTCATCCGACTCTGAGATCAAAATTAAAATTCCAAAAAAATGTCCATCCAAGGGGAATGAAAATTTTCAAATAGCTGATTACAGGAGAATTTGAAAATTTAAGCCGAAAAATTGATACCACGAATACTTGCAATCTATTAGTGAAATCAACACCCAGTTCTGAGTTTACCTCACCATATTCTACTTTTGTCACCATTGTCATTGTATCGAAAATAATTTTTTTAAGCCGGGCTCTTTCAGAATAATTTAGGTAAACTGAGTCCTATTTTCAAATATTTCAGACTGCGACTAGCTTTAAGTACTGCTATCAATTCGTACTCAGTGGAAAACAGAAATAGATACACTTTATAAAAGTGGAGTGAACTCTAAACGAATACGCAATTCGGACCTCAATTTTTATTCCGGAATGAGCTTAGGAAACAAGACTTCCAATTCGAATCCGTCCGATGGTAAATATATTTCTGTTTCCCGTGGTTTCAAAAACTTTCAAACTCCCTTGCAAAATGCTATCGCCATTTCTTTGCGGAATTCAGCATTCTCCTTTTGACGCGGCATGGATGGAAATTAATTGAACTTGGTAATTGTAATTATGGTTTGGAAATATTTTCCACGTCGCATCATAACTTATAACACATCCGTACATCGTAACTCATAACCCGAATTGTCACTTCATAGCCTTCGAAATCCTACATAAGTGTGATAGTGCCGTAAATTAATTTACTAAAAATAAGCTGCAAAAGAGGTGTTAACATGATTAAAGATAAGGACATTTTGCAGTTATGCCATGTCCTTTCATCTAAGGACGGATATGACATGTAGGTCATGAAGCGTAATGGTAATCAAAGGGGGTAAGTACGCCAGTGTTAAGTGCTGCTTTCTCCGCGAGATCAAATTAATTCTTCCGCTTACATGCTCATTACCATCGCACAAAAATAACCACAATTGAGCCGTTCCCTTCATTGGGCACGACTACGTCGTCACGCCATCCTTCTTAGGACGCAGGCAGGCTACGGGTGAAGGTGTGTAGTACTGGCACACGCGAAATAATTCCGAATATTTGTAAGCGGAAAAAAGAGAGAAATAGTTCCTTTCTGTTCTTCCCGCAAGGGTTACATTCGGGAATAAAAAAACGCCCGGGAACCTCCTCCCTCCAAGGCACGCCTCACCGCTATCGCCCCAGGATGAAGGGGGGAAAGGCAGGGTGTGATATATGGGCCTTCGGAGGAGGGATACATACAAAGGGAGGGGGTGGAGGGGGGAGTGGCGCTAAATCAAGTAACTTTCACACGTGAATAACCCCGCGCGAAGCCGAGCCAAAGACGCTCCGATGGAGCGATCTCGAACCCCGGCGATTTACCCAATGGTCGTCGATATATCCTTCCACCCCCTCCCCTCCCCCCCCCCATTCCCCCACTTTCGTGGACGAATACGGCGCCCGCGCACACAGGAAAAGTCTTCTAGTAAGACCAGGAGAACGAGCGAGCTCTATGAGAACTCCTGAGCTAAAAAGCGAATTTCAATAAATGTGTTTTGATAAATTTTTGGAGGGAAAGGATGTCAACCAAAAGCACACCATACAGGGAACCAACATAAAAAACGTAGAATCGGCCAAATACTTGGGTTTAATGATAGCTAAGGCTATGCCCAGGGGAAAACACATTTGAAAAATTTGCGGAATAGCAAATAACAAGTTAGGGTTCATAAAAAGGATACTTAGAAATTGCAATGAGAGCGTCAAGGAGTTTTATTATTTCACGTAAGTTAGGCCCCAGCTAGAGAATGCTGTAGGTGTATGGGATCCTCACGAGGTACTCTTAATTTTCGAACTGAATCGATTGCAACGAAGAGCAGCTAGGTTTTTGAAAAGTTTGTATGAACGATGTAGCAGTTTCACGACACTATTGGAAGAATCAGGATGGGAGTTACTAGTTGACTTTAGGTTTAAATACAAGTTCAATGTACAGCGTAAATTTGAGACAGGTTAATTATCTGAGATATATTACAGGCCCCGAATTACAATGGTAGATCAAATCACGCAAAAAAAATCAAGGAGAGGTTAATAGAAGAGATAATTTTAAAATGTTGTTTTTTCCTCGTACCACTGGAGATCAAAATAAACTTGACAGCTATTGCGCAACGGATAATTTGAATTGTCAGTATATTTTTATACATTTTTTCCAAATTCTTGCATGTTATTTTTTCTATTTAATAGACCATTCTCCCTAACAGTTTTCTCGCACGATTTGAATGTACGTATCATGTTATTGAATATTATTGCATGTCAGCACTTTCCTTCGTATAATTAACTTTTGTTCCAGTGCATTCAAGATAAAACTAATATTTGTGCAAAGAGGTCATAATTGGGATTGTACATGCGTGGCTGGTGACCTAACACGCCCTTGCGGTGTCTTGTGGGTAATTATGTAGATGTCGATGCTAATTTCCTGCTCAATTCCAAAGATAGTGGATGATAAAGAGTACCATATCTTACTTCTTTGCTAGTACCAGGTTCATCCCTGGTGTCACCTCAAAACCAATTATTAACAGTGCTCTACATTGGGCGTTCTATCATTCTTATATCGTTGCAATCCATTCCGATTTCTTTTTTGACAACAAACATGGCATTATTCCCCACCCTAATGGAAGGGTGTATCCCTAAAACCCTCAACAACCGCGTAATGAACACTTAAAGCCTAGAGCGCAGAATCGCTACTTATGAAGAGGAAAAAACGGAGTTAAGCGATCAAAAGCGATCGTGATTTCACGACAAACGTTTCCTTGATAAGCACTCATTTGTTCCACGAGACCCTCGGAGATAAATCGTTATGCTTCAGATCAAATGTCAGCCGCATCTGCTCATTTCTCACCTGGCCCTGGCCCTCCCTGTCATCGAAAAAACGCTTTTAGGACGCCTAGATATTGGGAAAATAAGCAACCTTTGGACGCTAATGCTAGGAAAACAGATGATACCGCGATCAAACAACTGATAAACGAGTTTCGGACGCAATAATAACATGGGGAACGTAGAAGACCGGATTTTAACAATAGAGCGGATAGTCGGAACGAGATACCGGGATTACTGAATGGCGAAATAAACGGGGCGAGATGAAAAACGTACACCAGCAGAAACTCAAGATAAAAAATTAGAACGCTTGCGAAAAAGTAGCTATAAGTTAGTACTTGGCCTAAAAGATGACAAAGCACTCTGTTAACGAGAAGAGGAGAGATATCAACCACAAGATGTTCTGCAGCTTGAATGAGTAATCAGTCAATTCCACCTGAGCGAATATAAGCAGTAGATGGTGTCCTATTACCTATAGTTAACTACAATTTCACACACATACACACATTTACTATGGCTTATATAGAAGAAGGCAATTTCACAGTCTCAATAGCGCCAGAATGAAGCCGAATTATTATTATTATTATTATTTATTTTCTATGCTAGTAAATAAATGCCTAAATAAAGACGTTTAAAGTACATTGTCAATCGAGATTTGCATGCATACATACGACTTTGTCGGTGTAGATTGGCAAGAATTTGTGGGTTTTGCAAGTAGTTTTATTCTCTTTTACGGGTGGTAAATAAACACCCCCACCACATACCCTTGCAGCGGCTTGCGGGGTACTAGGTACATGTAGATGTAGATGAGATCATCTTATAAAGTTTTAACTTAGGAAATGTATTCACTGTTAACAGTATCGGGAAAAAAGGTGTTTTTCCCAGTTAAAACAAACTATGTATTATAACTAACATTTTTGTGATATATATATATATATATATATATAACGATTGTACGGAAAAACTCACACGAGCGGCACAATAATGGGCTGACACAATACAACACAAATAGAATAGAATAGAAACATTTAAAAGGACACTCACACGGTAAATTGTTCGAGCTTTCGGCCCTCTCAGAGGCCTTCTTCAAGATATATATATATATATATATATATATATATATATATATATATATATATATATATATATTCGAAAAGGAACGCTCTTCAGCGACGAAAAAATTTATAAAAACTTTGATTGAAACATTTATTCACAGAAACACAGAGAAAGAACACTCACATAAATTTTACAAGTTCCTCCGGAGGAGGAAAGACAACAGGGAAAACATAACAGCTTTCGAAAAAGAGGATGGAACACTAATCGCTGACGATAAGGAAAAGGCTAATGCGTTTAATAATTGGTATGCAAGTGTATTTAAGGTGATGATAAACAAAATGGATTCTGTAGACACATCTCAGAGTCGGCCAGGAGGCGAAACAATATTAAATACTAAAAGTATTAAGACGACGAGCGCAGAAATTTATTAAAAAATTAGGAAAATGAGGGCAAATAAATCAGAAAGGCAAGATGGTATTTCAATTGACTTGCTTGAATTGGGTGGTAGTGTAGTTTCATATAATATAAATCATTTATTCAATTTTACCTTAAACAATAATGCCCGCCAAATGCTTGGAAGGAGGCATATGTAACACCAATTTTCAGAGGAGGAGATGAGACACTAGTTGATAATTACAGACTGGTAAGTTTGACGTCAGTTGTATGCAAGCTATTAGAAAAGATAATGGCTGATTATCTCTGGGAATTTTGGAAGAGTGAGAATTGGTTGTATAGTCGCCAATACGGTTTTAGAAAAGGGCACTCTAGCGAAACTCAACTATTAGGGTTCTGCCAAGAAATGTTCGACTCTATGGATGCGGGAATAGAAGTGTATGCTATAATAGTCGACCAGTCAAAATCCTTCGGCAAAGTTGACCACGATCGCTTAATGCTTAAGATGTGCCAATTATCACTACACACAGATGGAAGAGTAATATTGTGTGACAAAAATTTCATGGAAGGTCCAACATAAAGGGTCAAATTAGGAAAAGTGTATTCTGAAAAAACGAGGGTAACATCGGGAGTTCCACAAGGAAGCGTACCTGGCCCACTCTAGTTTTTAATCAACATAAATGGTCTCCCAGTAAATATTAATTCTCAGATAAGACTTTTTGCAGACGACTGCATTATCTACAGGCAAGTCGAGAATGACAGCAACCGCGATATACTGCAGAGGGACGTCAGTAAAATTACGGATTGGGTGACAAACAATGGGATGGATATTAATATTAGCAAATGAAAATCCATCATATTTAGAAACAAGGTAAATGGAATAAATTGGGACGATAAATTCTCAAAAAATGTTATTCCTTGAAGTGATTGCGGTAAAAACTAAGGTATATATTTAATTTTATATTTTAAATGTAAAAAGGATTTAGGGTGGGGGCTGAACGTGGAATACATTGTTAAGAAAGCCTTCAAAATTCTTCATTGGGTAATGAGAAACCTATAAGGGAGCGTAATAGCAACTAAGGAAAAGGCTTATAGGACCCTGGTAAGACCAATTTTAGAGTGCTCATCACTCGTATGGGACCCACACGAAGAAGGACATATAAAAAAACTGGAAAAGGTGCAAAGAAAGGCTGCCCGATATGTCCTGGGGAAGCATAGGAGGATGGAGAGTGTGTCTGACATGCTAAAAACACTCAGCTGGGAACCTTTACGAAGTAGAAAAAAATACGCAGACTTTGTGGAATGTTCCGCATTCTGAAAGGAGAGAAAGCTTGGGCAGAAATAAGGAAAGAGGTGGGAAATCCAAATTTTATGGGGAGGAATGATCACAAATTCAAGGAAAAATGCCCGGCACCAAAAAAGACTTTAAAAAATTTTTTTTTCTTAATAAAACAATCGTTGATTGGAACACCTTACCCGCAAAACTATTCGAGCCCTTTTCTAACAGGGTGAAAACTTTTAATACAAGATGTGAAAAATTTATGTAATAATTTGATTGATGTCTTGTTTATAATTGTATGTAGCAGATTAATTTTTTTATTTCTTTTTACCTTGTTGATTTGGGAAATTGATGTTATGGAGATGGGGATTTTCATTTTTTTATGTGAGAGATTTGTGTTTGGAAGTTTCCTTTAAGTGTATTTTTTACTGATTTTATTTATCATCTTTCGTGGTATTGATTCATGTCATTGTATGTCATGTATTTTTTTCGAAGACAAGGTTGATGGTAATACTTGGGACTTGTGTGACACCTGCCATTGTCAATCTGCACATGTGAGTTTTAATACTAATAATATCTAATTGATGTTTCGACGGCACAGCCGTCACGAATTCTTAAAGTGGTTGTGGTTCCTTTTTATTTATTCCTTGTTAGTACAATAACAAGTTATTTTGATGAGTTAGACTTGAACTTGTTTTTAACTAAGTCTACCGCCAGCATGTCTTTCAATTTGCACATTTTTAAAAGATTTTTAGTGAATGTTTTTTCCCTTTTCCCTTCCTCATCCTCCCTCGGTGGATATTCATCCCACCAGGGGTTTGCACCCCCTGCCACTTCCCTTTTAAGCGGATCGCCGGGTATGTACGAGGGTCATCCGGAAAGTAGTACCCGTTCGTGCCGCATGAAGTGCTGACGACGCGAGTAGCCGCTGGACGAGGTCAGATAGCTTCAGTGGCTTGTCTGCCTTCTCTGAGCCAAGTTGCGTGACGCTAGCATTGCCTGTGTTGTTTCTGTGATTGTTTACAATGTTTAAAAAAATTGAGAACGCCGCCAGTTGTGAAGTGAGGGCAGTGATTAAATTCCTCAATGCAAGAAACGTTCGCCCATGTGATATTCATCGCCAATTAAAGGAGGTGTATGGAGACAATGCAATGGACGAGTCGTCTGTTCGGCGGTGGTGTCGCAACTTCAACATGGGGAGGGGGAACACACACGACGATGAGCGTTCGGAGAGACCGTCTGTCATTACAGACCAACTGGTGAGCTCAGTTGACGAATTCGTGAGGAACGATCGGCGCGTCACAATTGATGACATCTGTGAGCATTTTCCCAATGTTTCTCGAACAATTGTTCATGAAATTGTTAAACACCATCTGCATTATGCAAAAATTTGTGCAAGATGGGTCCCTCGCGTATCTCAATGAGCTGGCGGCGAAGGACTATGCAGCAGGAATACAGAAACTTGTCACACGTTATGACAAATGCCTTAATTTGCTTGGAGATTATGTTGAGAAGTAGTTTAAAGTATCCTCTTTCAAATAAATTTTTTTATGTTTGTTAATATTTACTTTTGTGTCTTTATTTCACGAACGGGTACTACTTTCCGGATGACCCTCGTATGTAGATGCAGATGAATTGCGATTTGTTAAGAAATATTAACAATTCATACAGACTCTACAGACTCCGTAAAATACTCACGAATATTCATCCCTTGACGCTGAAATTTGGGTCTACAGTCGAGACAGCAAAATAGAATATCTCACTGAACACTTACCTGAAAAGAAAAGAGAATTCACAAAATCACAAGTTGCACTTATACACAATGAAAAATATAACGTCAAAAATAATGGGAACAAACAATTTTACAAAATGTATCCGTTTTTTAAATTTGAGAAAGAATTTATATCAAAACCATAACCAAAAATGTTATAGAAGCACCCAGGGAGAATGAACTTTAGCTTTATTTAAGAGAATGCCACCGGCATTTTAATCTTGCGTAAACAACAGATGGGCGTAGAGTAAGATTAAATAAAATTAACACTTGTTCTGAAGTAAGTTTTCCACCCGCAGATTTATAAATTTGCATGTTTTTCGAGGTTTTTAGAGAATTTATTTCCGTTTTTCTTTCCTCAACCTTACCCCCTATCCATCCCACCTGGTGCTTACACCCCCTGCCACGCAACATTACACTGAATCGCGTATTATGTAGATGTAGAAATCCTACGAAATGCATAAAGACACCGAGTTCCAAAACGTCAATAATTAAGCCGTAACCCATGGACACAAAAGATTGTACAAGCCCTTTTTATTTTTCATATGCAGATGTAGTTGTATTTGTGTGTGTGCATATAAACTCTACATACATTGAGTAACTAAAAAAAAAGAAAAACTTTTTTTATGTTCATGCCTGGTGTTGAATCACCCCCTGCCATACACCTAAGCGGTAGCTTGCAGGGTACCATGTAGAAGTAGAAACAAATGGTTGTTCGTCATTGTAATTTAATTTGAAACGTCTATACGGTACCGAATAATCATAAATTTCAATTAATTCAAAAAGTACAGTTTGATTTCACTGAACGTTATCCGAATGAAATATCTCCAGTTTACATCGGTCGCCTGTAAAGGCGGAACATGGTGGAATTTGATGGCACGACTCGTTAGAACCTAGCAATAATGAACGCAAAAGGGAGAATGTCCTACTCTCTGAAAGTCACAGGCCTAATTGACAAAAATACAGACGAATCCGGTCATACCGAAGAGTAGATTCAATCTTGCATCTAAAAATCACAAATTCATATTTTTCAAAATTTTTGAAAAGGATTCACGAATAATTTGTTTGAATTTAGGATGATTTTGTTAAATTTTAAGTTTTTTTTAATATCATCCATCGGAAAATCATCATGAATGGCGGTTTGTTAAGTCCCTGAAAACCAAGTTCAGATTCAGGCTGCTCCCAGGCCAAGAGTAAACTTACTAGAGGGATTATCTCTAAAATCAATTGAAAACTTTCTATCCCGATGATGTAATCCGTAAATTTCCATGGAATGCCTTAATTAAATTTCCAGATGGAAGAGGTTAGATAGAAAATAACCGGTCCTGTTAATCCTGAAGATTCATCTTACCAGGCGTCGAACAGAGGACCTAGCAAGAAAAATTGAAGAGATCGCGGACCTGAGGGACGTAAAAAGCCTTAAATCGTCTTTGTTTTAAAGAATGCATGCCCAGTTCGAGAAACACTTCAAGCGAGATTGAAAATTTCAGAATGGTTCAGAACACACGCATTCAACAATGACAAAAAAGGAATAATTATGACGCGGCGGGAGAAAGGTACATCTACATCTAAATAATACCCCGCAAGCCGCCGCAAGGGCGTGTGGCGGGGGGTGTTAGGTCACTAACCGTAAAAAGGAAAAATACCACATGCAAAAAAAAACAACACGGAAAATTACACCCACAGCAGCGCACACACTCATGCAAAAATCCCTTCATCCAATACTCATGCAAACACATATACCGCAAAACAATTAAAAAACTGCACCCCATGATGCAGCACGAAAGCCATCCTACAACACGGAAGCCAGGACACAACAAGCAAGAAATTTGAAACATCACTACCACATGAAAATGCACCACAAAACACTCTACCCCCAAAGAGTCTGTAAAGGGAATGGAATGCGACCCAACGTTGCAGGTAGCAGGAATTTCCCCCCGCGGAGAGGGACGAGGGATTGAAAGGAAAGAGACTTAAAAACAGATGAACGGAACACGAATGAGGTCATTCGGAAAGAATGGGTTATTATAGCAAAACACATAAGGTTAGTGGAAGAGCATGCATTTAAATACAACTAATTATTTTTTAGACGCTGAGGGTGGCAAGTGGAATTTTTGCTATCTATAACCCTGCAGTTGCTATCCCGTATTGTCCGTGGGAAGAAGGAGTCCTTGAGTCGGCTAGTTCTGGCATCTATCTCCCGAATTTTATATGCATGATCCAAGCGACCAATGTATGTAGGAGTACGAATAATTTGCGAGACCTCGGTGCTGAAACATGCGGATCTAAATTTATTTAATAATTTCAATCTTGCATTGAATCGTCTCTCAGCCAATGATTCCCACCCCAAATCCATGAGCATTTCGGTGACGCTTTGCGTTTTATCGTAGGAATTTTTTACAAAACGGGCTGCCCGGCGTTGAACCTTCTCAATTTCCCGAATGAGACCTTTTTCACTCGGATCCCACACGCTGCATGCGTATTCTAAATGAGGCCTTACAAGAGCGTGGTAACAACGTTCCTTGACCTTCGAGTCACTTTTGCCGACAATGCGTCTAATGAATCCCAATTTTTTATATGCTTGACCGCAGACTTTACGTATGTGAGTCCCCCAAGTTAAGTCTTTTGTGAATGTGACACCTAGGTATTTTACCGTATCAACTACTGCTAGGTCACCTCCAGCTAATTTGTAAGCAAATCCCGTTGATCTTTTAAAGAAATTTACCACTGAACATTTATTATAATTCAGAGGCAATCCCCAGTTAGAACACCATTTAGTAATGCAATCTAAATCCTGCGCTAGAATAAAACGATCCTCATCCCCAGATATCTCCCGATAGATCACCGTGTCATCCGCGAACATCCTAATTTTACTTTTCACTTCGCGGTTCAAATCGTTAACAAAAATCAAGAAAAGCAACGGCCCGAACACACTTCCCTGAGGTACCCCCGACGTGACTCGAACGCTGTCGGAACTAGCACCATCAAGGACTACCCTCTGTTCCCGCTCTGAAAGAAAATCTTTAACCCAACTTATGGCGCCCTTGTTTACACCCGCGACCTTTAATTTATGAATGAGTTTACCGTGTGGGACCTTATCAAATGCCTTTTGAAAATCTAAGAAGATGGCATCCACTTGCCTACCTCTCTCACCCGATAAAAGTAAATCATGTGTAAATAATCCTAATTGGGTTTCGCAGGAGCGGATTTTCCTGAATTCGTGTTGATTGTCACTTAAAACGTTAATATTGTCTAGGTGTCTCATTATTGAACTGAAAATTATGTGCTCTAAGATTTTGCAACAGATAGAAGTGAGAGATATAGGTCTGTAATTACTGGGATCCTCCCTGTCACCACTTTTAAAAATAGGCGTTATTTGCGCGTTTTTCCAAATCTTAGGTACTTTGCACTCTGTGAGGGATTTTTTAAATATAAACTCAAGGTACGGGGCAATGTTTGGAGCTAAATGTTTTATCACCCTAGCTGGTATATTTTCGGGACCCGGGAATTTGTTGGGTTTAATCTCGTTAAGCAATTTTAGAATTCCTTGTTGGTCCACTGTTATTTTTTCCATGGGTGGAGTATGTATTATTTCTTGGAGATATGCGGTGGCAACATCATTCGAGAAAACGCTTTGGAAGAATGAATTTAGGATGTTAGCTTTACCCTCGCTGTCTGTATGAATTATATTGCTACAATCCCTTAAGCGAGCCACGGTTTGTTTACTCCCATTTACTTCCCTAACATATGACCAGAAAGCTTTGGGGTCAGTGTCCAAGTGCTCGCAAAGTACTTTGCGTTTAAAGTCCAGTAAAGCGCTACGTAATTGTGTTTTCGTTTCAATTTTAGAGGATCTATATGTGTCCCATAATTGTTTATTCTCAGGGGATGATGTGTTCACGCCTGCCCTCTTTACCCTAGAGTGTAGCATTCTCTGCTTTCGAAGGGCTTTTCTAACGTCTTTATTGTACCACCTAGGGTCGCGATTTGCTTTAACGTATTTTATAGGTATGAAATCTACGATTCCTTTTTGCATGATATTGATAAATTCTGTCCAAGTTTCTTCCACGTTGACATGACTTAAGCGGGTTTTGAACTCGGGTAGTGAAGAGTTTAATTGATTGGCAAAAGATTCAAAGTCTGCTTTATGGTAATTATAAATTTTTCTTTTTGGTTTAACGATCTTTTTTATTTCTATGTCCAAGTGGACATTAATTGCTTTATGGTCACTCCAGCCCTCATCAGTAGATACACTAATAATACGTTCAGGCGTGTTTGTAAGAAATAGATCCAATATGTTCTTTCCACGGGTGGGCATGCGTACTGCTTGATGGAGGGAGTTTCTTTGAACCAATTTTATCATGGAATTGCAAGTGTCGCGATCGCGGGTGCCAGATTTAACGATATTGTTGTCCCAATCTATACCAGGGAGGTTACAGTCGCCACCAATTATGTTTATGCTGTTATTATATTTACGTGTAAAATTGTAAATTTGATCGTTGAGGGTGTGAAGTGTTTTCAAATCGGAGTCTGGAGGTCTGTAGAAAGAGCATAAATTTATGTTGGGTTGATTGGTCCGTATTAAGGCGCACCAAACACTTTCTATGTTATTATTTTCAAATGAAACTTGCCTGCTTTCAAAATGACTTTTAACTGCCACGAAAACCCCTCCTCCGGGTCTTGTATCTCTATCGTGTCGGTAAACTTTGAAATCTATTGGGAAAATTTCTTGGTCATTTATGTCATTGCACAGCCAACTCTCTGTGCCTAATACTATATCAGCGGAATGAGTTTGGATTATGTTTTCTAGATCCGCTGATTTGTTCTTGAGGCTTCTGCAATTTATAATAAGTATAGTTAAATTATTTTGATGTTGAATAACGTCCTTATTTGTGCCTGACTGTAATTTAGGACGCCTTTGTGGGGAAGTGCGTGTCACATGTCTTTCTAAATCAATGCCAGTGTTGTCGGTGACTTTTATATTTGTATTAATAATATTATACGCGCTATCCCCAGATGTTACTGACCCACTAAGTGACCTGCTCTCTATCCTAAAAGGTACGACGCCAGTTTTAAAAAGCTGCTTACAAGGATGCAAAAAGTGATTGATCGTCAAGGCAACTTATGTAGAAAAATAGCTTAGTGCTCAACCTTTTCAACGATGTATTCAAAGTTGAGAATAAATTTGATTTTTCATGAAAAAAGAAATAGGGGACCTTACTTTCTTGGGGACCTTACTTTCTTTTCGAATCGCCCTCGCAATGCATTTACAACACTACTGCTAAAAAGAAGTCCTTCCAATTCCTGCAAGAGATTTAATTGGTAATTTAACCTTCGCTCCGTAAGCAACCCCTTCTAATCATTTCTATACACTTCTCAGTTTATCACAACAACCTTTCACAAAACTGGCTCCTTTGCGCTGCACGCGATCTAATTCGACAATTAATCCAACTTCGTGGGGATCCAATATACTAGCAGCATATTCTATGGGGATGGGGATTATTGGGATGATGCCTTAAGCCGCACCAGAGGTTTTGAGTGGCACAAAATGTTTTAGGAAGGCCGGGAGCTCGTCCAAGACGAGCACCACGTCGGACGCCCGACGACCGTTCGAACCGATGCTCAGGTGGCCAAAGTGAAAAAGGTTTTGGACTCTGACAGGCGTTTAACCATCGCCCCTATCAGTGAGGGGACCGGTCTTTCGGTCGGAACCGTCCACACCATTATAACGGAGGACATTGCGATGAGGGAAGTGCGTGCGAAGCTGGTGCCGAAAGTCTTGAGCGAGGAACAAAAATTGTCGCGGCTGGAAATTTCGCCAGAAATTTTTGACTGCGTCCAGGAAGATGAATATTTTCTCGAAAGAGTTATTACCTCAAAGGATAGCTCAAAAGAAGCTCAAATGACATCGGTTCAACCGACACCGACACTTATTGTACCGTCGCTGTACGTCGAGCATCGGGCATTTCATGGTCCACTGTTCCGTTCCCTTTTGCTGCAGGCTCGACGAAATTAGAGTCCGACCGCGCGGTCGAGTCAGAAGAAAATCCATCGCGATTTCACAAGTTGCATGAATCACACGCATCAATCAATGCAAATGAGATCTTTCAGTTCAAAATTGTACCCTTTTCAATGCACTGAATTCATTTGAATGATTTAAAACCACGGCGTAAAAGTTTTCAATGGCGGCTAGGAGGAATGCGATAACCGTTCGGTGAGAAATAGACACCTTGGCTCGGGATAATGAACCCGAGCGGGTTATTTTGTTGTTTCCGAACGCGATTACAACGGTGTAAAATCAATTGACCGTGGCCTTTTCTCGCTCGATTCTTCGAACGTTGATGGTCAGGAGACTGATCGCCTCCAATAATTCTTAGATACAAAGCCAAAGCGAAGCCCGCGTTAAGTGGGCCACACTTTAAGATCACAGAAGCGTTAACGCACGCGCGGCGGCCGCAGCCGTTGATTTGCAAAGTCAGCGGATTAAGCGGCGTGAAATCACAGCCTGGAGAAAATCAGTTTTCTTCGCCATCTATTCCATGCAGCACGAGACGCGAAGGGAAAAGTTGGCAGTCAACGATGAAAAATACCTGTATCATTAAGTTGTAATGGTTATCAGATGATTGGAATTGTGCTTCCATTTTTACATTTTCATCACCGCACCTATATTGAGAAAATAAAAGAGTTAACACCATTACTACTGCTGAGAATTAATCAATACTAAAGACAATTACTACGAGAGCACATGAACAGAGCGCGGCGATAACATGACGAAATAAATCCTCCAATTACGAGAAAAACTTCACGCCCTAGTATTGCATTTCTTATTTATCATTATTATGTATGTACATTTAAACTCGTGGAACCACTTCCACAGTTTTAAGGATTTAATTTCTAAGAGTGACCGGGAATGTAATTCAAGTTGAAGCGTGATTAAGCCCAAAACTATTTAAATCCATATACACGACGCTCAATAGGGGGATATATTTTTTGATTCTGCCAATTTAATGAGTATACGCGGAAGAAAGCTTAATAAATTTGGGAAGCAGAGATCTACCAAGAATCTACCTCAGTTTATCATTAGAGGAATGGGAATTTTTTATGCAAGCAAAAGTGTAATATCTGAATTTAGTTATGAGCTGCTTCAGTTAGTCTAATCACCATTTTCCAAGCTGTCACGACAAATTATGGCAAAAACAATTCATTTGTATCACCACCACATTCTATGAATTTTTTCAGACAAAAAAGAAATTTCGAAAAAAAAGACTATGAGCATTAAAATATTTTATCATAAAAAAACTCTAGGATTACAAGACGAGAGTTACGACCAAATGCAATTTTTTTTAACGACGCAAATCTAATTCCATCCTATGGGTACTTTCCGTTTACGTAGAGGCTGTCGTAAAGCACAATTAATGTCATGATAAAAACAGACATATAAATTTCATTTTAACCAAAATACAATTTATGAAAATATCAGCCAACCGGGAAGTGTTTTAGTTCATTGTGTGTTTCAAGAATTACAGCTACGTGCATCTAATCGGACGTTATTTCTTATACTTCATGCTTGGCTCTTTTGCGAACCTTACCATTAATATCGGAATAGTAAGTGTATGCATACATTTTTGCATTTAAAAAAACCAGTGTAAAGCTCAATTAAATTACAGCATGGCCCTCTTAATTACGGATGTATATGCATTCAATGCAGAGCCACCTTGAAGAATCAATCATTTTTTAACGCGAAACACATTGCTATGGAAACGAGCCATTTCTTGTTAATCGGTCCTGCCACCATCGAGTGAGTCACATTTCTATAGTATTAGGTACCCATACAAGGAAATTCGATAGCTGGGCAAAATACAGATGTTAAACGGGCGATTCCTTAAAAAACGGCTCCAATTTCACTGGTCACAGGTAAAAATCACACACTTTTAAAACTAACATCGGAAAGTCGGACAGCAGTGAGAAAACCAGAAATATTAATGGGCTCTTTTTTACGTCTCACTTTAGAGAAAGGGTAAATCAAAACATTAGCGAAACGACATGAATCTTCTATTTTCAGTCATCTTCCATCTAAGTGTATTTGCTGGTGCCCTGACACCCTCCACCACACGCCCTTGCCCAAACTCCCTGGGGATTGCGTAGACGTGAATAAATGGGATCCTTAAATACGTGCATACTGAATTTTCAATCAGAGTTGCGTCTGGAAAGAAATACTTGGTTGTTCCACATATATTTTATTAACACGACCTAGGTTTCGACTTACAAAGTCATCATCAGGTATCAAAGTGACGCCTCAGACAATTTTATTCAGAGTTGCGTCTGATATATTTCCTTTTCTTTAATATCATTGGCTATTAAATGTAAAACCGTTCCTAAATTCATGCTACGAATGTGATTCACAAAGAAGAGCAATATTTTCGAGTTTGCGCTTCCAGTTCAAATTATCACGTTGAACCAACTGTCCCAGCTGAGAGGATGCTTACTCGCGCAAGAACACGAAGGCATGCAGGGCTCTTCCGCGAAATTCGTCGATAATGTTGGCCGAGGTTTCCTTTTGTCTTCGTCAAGTACCCAGAGGTAATCTTACCCTAGACACACACATCCAGATTATAACTTCAAGTAAGGACAAAGTCTAGCGTGAACCATGAAAATATGCTTCACTCTCTTCAAAGGCATTTGAAAGAGGAAGTTTACGATCACAGACAATTGAATATCACAAATTATACCTGTCCGGGCAATTGTTCGCAACTTACAAATTGATGATTGATTAATGGTGAGATTATAAACTAAAATGAAGACAATAATGTAGCTCTGGCAGTGTTTCCTTCCAACGTACCACAAAGCAATTTGGCCAATTCTATGAAAAGTAATGCATAATAAATTTGAATCATCTCTTGACATTCAGAGACAAATAATTCCGAACGCAATGCATATCAATGGTTTATAAAAACAAATCCTGCCTCTCAAAGGAAAATTCAGCATTAGAAATATGATAGCCACTCCATGTACTTAGAAATTAAATAATAACATTGATTTCGTTCATAGTTGAGATCAATTAAGCAAAATGTTTCAACTTATACATTAAAACCAATCAATTATATCAATCGATGATATCACGGGGACATAAAAAAGTGACACTGATTAAACAGCTCCAATTTTTCACCTAATCTGGTGTTTTTAAATTGTGCGTGACATGTCTCAGGGGAATTGAGGACTCCATTTAAGGAACGTCAAAACATTTGAAAAGAAATCCGATACATTAAAGCATGACAATCTTTAAAAATCGAATTTCAATTCTTACGACTCACAGCGGATTTATTGACCTAAGAGTGACAACAACAACATTCCTTTGAATAATTTTTGCAAACAGAAAATGACTTTTTATTTTAGGGCTCATTGTTACGCAAGTAGATACTTTACTTATAAAAAATTGAAAAATATAATTAATGCTTCATTATATGGGTTGGTGATCCATTTCCTTAAATTCTGAAGAAAGTCATGATAATCGATTATGTTATGGGCACCGCAGACGTCAATTGAAAATGTACAATTATCACTTAAATAGCGAATGTTGTCATGAAAACGTCACTGTGTAATAGGTTTCGTAACCGTTCATGAATTAACTCATTCCCACAGAATAAATTATTGCTCCATGTCCCCAGCCCAGATTACAGTAGGCCGTCACTAGACAATCTTCAGGTATTCAATACCATCAGCGAAAAAATAACCTAAACCACTGTAATCAGCCAGACGGTTGGTCTGACAGGTAAAGATAGAACTCACCAAGCACTAAACCAAACGGCTAGAGTAACTCGGACATCAGGGCATGGGATCCAGGTCTCCGGTTTTACGAAAGATCTGCTACCAGAAAAAGCCCACAGCTTGTGTGAAGTTGTAGATGTAGAAAAAGTCCCAGAGGGTATCCAGGGGCATTACATGCAATCGGATACAGGTGCTCCAGTCATTAGTCCCCCGCTCTAACCACTAGGCTACCACGTATCAATAAAAAGAAATTGAATATATTTTACATCGTAACCTGAAAGCCACCGCTAGGGTGTGAGGCAGGGGGTGAATACACACCAGACTTATTTTGACTCGAATTTCCTACTACCGCGGTCGGACAACGTTATTCTGACCTCTTATCGTTTGCGGGAAAATTAACATCTTAAATCTAACTGTTCAACAATTAATCTCTCGAATTATACTGATTTCACCCAGAAGAGGTCATGAGTGAGACCAACCCCTAAGTATTTAATGAGTCTACACTTTCTATTTCGGTGTTCCTGATGTAGTGGGCGCCCGGAAGGGAATTGCTCTTCAGGAGTGGAACCCTTTTGACAGAAATGGGTAAGCACTGGCGAAAATAGTAAGAAACCTAATGGTTACATTCCCCAGCAACTCACTTCATGGCTGGGGTCCTAACTCCTCCCTCCCCCACGCTCCCTTTTGCATCTAAATAATTACCCTATGATCCACCAAAAAGGTGTTTGGAAGGGGGTGCAAGCATTAGGTGGGATTTGTAAGGGATGAGAGAGGATATGGGAGAGGATGGGAAAAATCCTCAATAAAAATCTCAAATTACGAACAAATTTATATACATACTGGCGGAAGACTTGAAGTGGAGTAATTATACGAGTTCTTACAGGATTCAAATGTGAAAGAAAAAAATGAATAAGCACTTTTTTCAAGGACGAAAAAATAATAGCTCCGGATCGGAAACCAAGACCCCCTCACTTCCCTAACGAAAGGCTCTACCAAATAACTCATCAGAGTGTATGTGGTGAAAAACATAAAGACTTGATACGATTCCGGGTACTTGCGACCGCCGCAGTGGGCCAAGGGCTCCTCATTTGTGGGATGTCATCTGGGGCGTGGGGAGGGGGTGGTGAGGCAGAGGGGAGAGGTCACCCGGTGGTCCCTTTTGCCCCAGTGCGATACGAGCAGGGGGATTGTCCCGGCGGGGTACTCTGCGCCCCCGCCTGCCCCCTCCCTCCGCCCCACACGGGGGGAAGATGATGCCGCACTTCTCCGAGCCGCGGGGTCGGAGGGCGTGGCGGCAGATACCGCGAGGGTGCTTACTCTAATTGATTCGAGGGCCCGAGGAGAGGGAGACAAAAGTCAAACCTCGACGCGCACCGCTTCCCTCGCAATTACCGCCCGCCGCGCTGGAGAAGTCTCAATCCGAGGGCGCGCGGGTCGATCCGGGGGGTGGGGCGGCGGAGGGTGAGGCTGGAAAGAAGGACTCGGCCCTGGAGCTGGAGAAGGATATAAACGGAGGACGTCCTTTTACAATTATCGCCGGTAGCCTAGCGGATAGAGTGTCCGGCTTGCTGACCGGAGGGACCCGGTTTGTCGCTAAGCTCTAGATTATTAGAAAACACGGCCGCGGGGGGCAATATTGAGCCAAACGGTGACTATTTCCACAACCAAGCAACTAGAGGGCCGACCTTCACTTCCTAAAGTTTACCGAATGCTTAATCAACTATCCATAATAATTTTATATTTTGCAATACTATTCCTAAGTTAACGGGTGACGGTAGTAACGACGCTGGCCCTCCCGTCAGTCAACGTCGGACTGCTAACCAGAAGACGAGGGCTTGATCCCCGCGCAAGTCTTTCTGGGCACCCTCAGGTCCACCCAAGCTGAGGGTGCTCAGAAGGCCTTCCTTGGTAACCTTAACCGGCACAGGGCAAGGAACTGCCGACCCCGTACCCTGATGTGTGAATTCCACACGCCGTATTGGGCTTAGTACTGGGTGAACCCTTCCAGCCTGCTTTCATGTTTTTTATATCCCCAAATAGTGTAACAACGAGTCAAAATCGCCTAAGCTATTAATCTAAATTAGATGAATCATAGACAAAAATTAAAATCAAAATAGCTACGAAAGATAAGATGCATTACGTTTGCATTTTAACGAGACCCTATGAAACACAATGTAACCCTTTCCTGGGCAATTAACAAAAGAACGACTCACAAGGAGTAATCCAGCAATGGCACGTTCAGCGACATCCAGAAACGCAACCATTCCTTTGCTAAATTCAAAACCCCTCTTTCCAAAACCTTTCTCAAAATCGAGTCCAAACTAAATCGTTTGCTCGAATACGTTGATATACCTCATTTCATCGAAACGCCTAGGCCGATTTCCCATTTAAAATTTACGAGAAATGCTCGCTTTATAGTAGTTTTGAGGGGAGGCGACCGACAGCTAAGGTCATTTGCGCCATAGGGGAAGGACAGGAAAGGATGAAGGGTGGAGAGATACCCAGCGTCGGCATTAGCCTACTCTTTACGAAAGGCGCCAAGGGGTCCGCGGCTTAACGTCCCATCCGACGGACGGCGTACTCACTCAAAGTGCCCTCCACAAAGCACCTCAAGTAGGGATCGAGATACCTCTGAAAAATATTCAACACCGCCGGGATTTGAACCCGCGCCCTAAGGGTGGGAAGCCAGTACGTTAGCCCCCGCACCATCTCGATCCCCTATCTCGCTTTATAATATAGAATATTATTAAATAGGGAAAATTTTCACCTTGGTAGATCATGAGAAAAAGAAAATTTCCATTAATCAGCATATATTTTTTTGGCACAAAATGATTCACGGCTCTACGGTATTATTACGGTAGTATCATTAATTCCGTTTCGGTAGATATACGAAATATATAAAAAGGATGGAGTTGCATGAACAAAATTCATGTACCCCAACGAAATTGTAGTTTACTCGCCGGTAGACACCTGGTGGCGTCGCAAAGAATGAAACGATTTGTTCCATTAATATATTTTAAATAGTACGATTTTTCTTGTTCAAGTAATATTAAAAACTTCCACGAGGGAGTCCAATCGCAATTACTTTATAGAATGCGAAACTAATTATTCCAGACCATTGTGTTAATAAGAAAAACCGTAACTCTAAAGAGGAATAACGAGATGAGTTGGTTTTACTTTTTTACCACTTTCAAAGATATGCGAATAAAATGAGAGTATTTTGGCGATTTGGAAAACTATATTGCACTCGCCACTTCATGCACGACCTCCACACAGCTCCCACATGGGATAGGCACTGCCAAGAAAAGCCAGCACGCCGTCATTTCGTTTCCAATACAGAATTCCATTGCATTTGTGCGGATTAAGGCGAAAGACCACTTGATGCGTGAGTACCTGATGAGGACGCCTAAGCGTTGAAACTAGTTGTAAGTAAATAAAGAACGGGGGAAATATACCTGGTGTTCTTCATTTAATGAAAGAATACTTATTTAAAACTCTCAAATGAGGACTGAATTGGAACTCAGCAATTTTCTGGGCACTCATACATACACTACCAGTTGTTAAGCCCCGCGTTACAGGTGAGGATAATAATTCACCAGACGTGATACCCTGAATGGACACTCAATCCATAGGGTGGGAAAGAAACTTTGCGCCACTTTCAGGGAATCCCGTGCTCCTCGCGTGTACGTCAACTCGACCTTTGGAAGAGGCTAGTCATTTACCAAGCTAAGTCACAACATTGCAATTTACATGTTCATGTCACTGCAGCTCGCATAACGCACAGGCAATTAAATTATTACTCCGTTTTGGAAAGCACCCTGAAGGTCCAGGAGCCAATCGACCAGTTCAAATTACGCTGTTGGGGTTTTCTAGCGCTAGGAGACGATTTCCATGGGGAACGATCTTCCTGAAACAGATGTCCTGTCCTATTCAAAGGAGTTCGCGACCTCTCCATACACCAATAAAAAGGCAATCGACCCAGGTTCACCCCTACGTTAATAAAAGCGATAAAAATTTGCATGCCGGAGCAATATAAGGCTTGAGAGAACCACTTTAAATTCCCCCAATCAGGAGCAATGCATTAAGGCTACGAGGCATGGAAATCGAGCCAACTAACGTGGAAGCCATCTAATTGAGAGTCTATATTTGAAGCTTCTGAGTTCCCTTTGCTCTGCTCACTCCAGCCACGACCTTAAATAAGGTCGCCGTAGACGTAAGAGAAAGATAGAGAGGGAGAGGGAATAGGAAGAAATACTATTTACGGCCAAGTGAGTCCAGTAAAATTAAAAAAGTCTCGCATCTTGATAATTCCTCTCAGCTTGTCCACTATGATCCCATTCTCATTAGGGCCAAACTTATGAAGTAGTCAAGCGAAAATTTGTACGTCATTTTTCTCCTCTTACTTCAGCTTTAACACCGTCTGCAGGGAGTGAATAGATCAGCGTAAAATGAAATACGTGCAGCACCTTTGAAAAGTATTTTTGCTACAGATCTGGGTCAAATGAACTAGATTCCCGGGAAACAAGACTCGGGAGATAAAAATGAGAACTTTGTTCGGCAAAACTATACTACGATTTACAGTCCTCTTTTCCTACGTTACTACCAAGAAATGATTAATTGAAAAACATAATATTCTAATATAAACTCAAATTTACTTATCGATGAAGCTTTTCGAAAAAATTCTATCGATTTCAAGGTGTATTAGAATAACCCTTATAAACAAATAATGGATACCTTGAGGAGTTTATTTTACGATAACCAAATCGCTGTCCTAACTCAATCGAGGACAAAATTACTCGAAAACCGGCTATGGACATTACTTCCTTGTACAAGTAAATGACCAATTATCATCAGTCCATAATAGAGATAGAAAATTAAATTATAGGCGGCTTTTCATTAATTTTCGTTCTCCTTCAAAAACAATTTTGTCAGGAGAGATTTCTGAGATGACGTAAAGCGTTATTATTACGGACAGAATAAATCAATTAATTAATATATCATTAATAATCTAAAACAAATGAGAAATAAATTTTACTGGCTTAATGTCATTGATTCTCACTGACCTATTTTTTCTTAGCAACTCCACAGAGAACGCGAAGCAAGTTTCTGATGTTTCCTACCGATAAGTCATGACAAATGAGGGAGACAAAATCCATATTTAAAAATAAAATGAAAGATAAAAGAAAGATTTGAGTTTTCGTCGAATGGAATTTACACATTTTTTAAGACCGACAAGAATATTTTACAACTTTTATCGGCACGGAATAAAACGGATTGGGGGAGGCAGGGGGTGGGGGAAGGGGGGTGGGAAGGGTAAAAAGTGACGGCACGGATTTTTCGGAATACGAGGGGAGGGAAAGAGAGTGACACGCAGAGCAAAGGTTGAAGTGGCACGCATGGGGCACGTAAAGTGGGGAAAAAAGTCCGAATTATTGTCAGTAGCAGTCTACGGGTGAAAAGGCAGGTCTTTAATCGGACTCTAGAAACTATTCATCACTGGCGAGATTGGTGCTAAGGAGGTTAGAGGCTTCAAACCATCCCTTAGAATAAAAGACATCTGCACTGAACCATTCTTCCGAACCACATGATTTTTCTCTCTACCTATGCTAAATGCTTCATTTCACTTTAAGTAACTTAATAATATGTATACTATGTAAAAATGATTGTTACAATGTACATGTATGCATCTTCCCTCTAATTAATGGGGTTTTCGCAGGTTTTTCACACCCCCCTTCTCTTCGTGGGTGTTTTTCCTGCGGGGGTTTTTACTAGTTGAGCAATGCCACGCTCTTCCTAGTTTTCCCACAAACCTCATTCTTTGCTTAGACTTTCCTTCCTTATTTTATTGTTCTCTTTATTCACTGTCATTTTCCCTGAGCATATGTAATGATAAATTTTATGCCTAATGTAATATGTATACGACGATGGGTTAAATAAACGAAGGAACAATTAGGTCTCAATTTCGCCCAAATAAAGACCTCTATCTATCTATCTATCTGAATATAGTATTGAATAAGTTCAGTATCCATAATATTCCACGTTTGATAGATATTGCACGGATATTCAAATGGTTAATGAAGAACAAACTAAGACTGCGTTGAGTTCGACTACGACCATTCTCATTCTGATTCTCAAATTTATTGCAAGTGTCACTTTTAAAACGTTTCCAAGGGAAACCCGAAAAAGGCAGATGACGTGGGAGGAAGAAATATTGAAAGGTAGTGGGGTGTTGAAAGGCGTTCTTGGTGGTAGGCTGTTGGTTCAGCCAGGCAGCGAAAGGAAGAGGGTGGGCTGTTCAGACGACATGAAGGCAGGGCAAGTAACGAAGTTGTCCAGAGAGAAACAATGTTGAGAACAAAAAACGAAGTTCTGTTCTGTAGCTAACCTATTTCTATTGTTTACTTCAACATTTGAGCAAAATTTAATGATGATGTTGAATGCCGGATGTGGACTCACCCTCTGCCACACTTGCAGGAAATCATGTTGAAGTTCACGTCCCACGTCGATACTGAGATAATAGCCTATTTTTTTAGGGGCAGACCAAAACCTACCTTATTAGCTAGAATACCGCGAATGAATAAAATCCACGTCGCTCTTAACTCAAGGGTCGCAGAAATATATACAGATATCTGCATCGCATTCATAGAAGAGGCGATTTGATATTTTTTTCCAAATTGAAAACTTCATTCCGACTTTAAATGGATATTTCCATCGAGAGCCAATGATTTTATTCGGAAATGCGTGTACTAGGCAACCATATCATATTTCTATGTAAGGTCGTCGTAAGATTTCCGGGAGAGACGGTATCTCGCGTCTCACCTTCCACAGCATATCATTTACAAGGATTCGAACTTCCCTAAAATGACATATTACTTAGTATTTAATATATAATCAATTACTCTACCGGGATGGTTCGATGGCTAATGTGCTGTCTTCCCACCGAGAGGACCAGGGTTCGAATCCTGGAGGAGAGAAATATATTCAGTGGTATCTCGATCCCTACTTTAGGTGCTTTGTGAAGGGTACTTTGAGTGAGTACGTCGTCTGTCGCACGGGACGTTAAACTGCGGCCTTCATCCTTTCCTGTCCATTCCTAATGGTTCAAATGACCTCAGCTGTCGGCCGCCTCCCCTAAATACTACTACTATTATTAAATGAACAGTAGCCTGTAAACTGGAGCATGGAGATATTATGAGGAAATCACATTTTTATAAAAATTAAAATAAGCATATATGTTCTTGACGTCTTTAAAATGGAAGAAAAAAAACAAGAAAATTTCCTCGAGCGAAAAAGAAAGAGCAAATCACTCATAACATTCACTTAATAACTTCAAAAAAGAAAGTATCCCAAAATAGTTTTGGGAGTTGAAGCGACAGGAAAAGTGGAATGAAAAGTGAGCACAAAGCTCCTAGTGGATAAATGATTAGATCTTAGAGATTAAATTTATCTACATCTAATTAAATTAACAGTACTTAAGATACGACATTTGCAGCCCTCCATTCTTTCACTTATAATGCTCATATCCTTTCCTCTTCACTACGATAATCAATAAGGCCTCTTATCATCATTCGCGCATAGTGTTGGACGGAAAGATAAAATAATTGGAGCAATTCTGTGAACGCAAACAACCTCGTCAACTTAGCTACTATGTTTGGTTTTGGCTCCCACGATAATCATTCGCTACAGAGCGTATAGAAGATTAAAACTGTAGTCTTTAGTTTAAGAAGCTAAAGCGGTACTAAATAGAAACGTTAATACGTTTATGCTCACGCTAATTAAAAAAGCTCCAGGGGCGCTGGATGCATACTGAGCCTTCAAAGTGGAACATTTTAATCTAACCCTCGACGCATAATATCTCATGTAATCAAAGTCGAAGTCTAATACCTCTTTTTCCTCAACGTAAAAACATCTCTCACAGCGAATTAAAAAAAATAACTCAGGTAACTTTAGCAGTTCAAAGAATCCGTCTTAATGACTCCCCAAGGAAAATTTAAAGCTTTACTTTTAGAATTTAATCTCCCTGTAGCTTAGGAATTATCCCAGAATAGAGGGCATCATGAAGAAACTAATATTTTAAAGGCGATGTATTATATAGTATATTACAAGCAGTCAGCATTTTCGCCATTTATACTCAGAAACGAGATTTTAATTCGAATGTTAACTCGCTTGGGATTCTTCTCGAATTCGGTCCTAATATGCAGCGATTTCCGTCAAAAATGTTGGCAGTGAATGTTCCCTGAAAACTGTCACAAAGGATAAAGGGAATGCCAGGGATGTATGAAGTGCATTCCAAAACGTCCGTACAACGAACTTGACACGAGAATCCTAGCAAAATTTCAAGACGAATATTTTACGCCAAAATTTCCCCTGCAAACAAGTTACCTCGCAAACGCCGTTTAATCAAACGCGACTCCGCCGAACTGCAAGCGGGGAAGTTGCGACGGCGGCACACTTCGTAGAAGTAAACGAGACGTCAAGACTAGGCGCTGCATCTAGAAATAATATCTAAGAAGCCGCTGGTAGATCACAAGGTCCCCGAGATTGGAAAACGGCAAACTTTACACCAATATTTACAAAATGGGCCAAGGAGGAATCGAGTAATGACAGACCTATTTCCCTCACATTCATTTCGTGCAACGTAGTGGAACATATAGTTGCTAGTTCGATCGTGAGACACCTCGATAATCAGAAGTTATTAATGAAAAATCAGCATGGGGTCCCGAAAAGGTAGATCCCGCGAGACACAACTTGCGCTTTTTGTTCATGACATTCTTATTCCGGGAGAGAGCAATGTTCCAGTAAACACGATTTTTCTAGATTTTAAGAAAGCCCTCGACAAAGTACGTGCGTCATAGTCAACTACTCGCAAAGCTAGAAGAATATGGCATATATAAAAATATCCGGAGTTGGACTAAAGACTTTTTGAATAGTCGGGTTCAAAGAGTAGCGATAGATGGAGCTATCTATAATGCAGTAGAAGTTACTTCAGGTGTTCCCCAGGGAAGTGTCATCGGACCTCTTTTATTCCTACTTTACGTTAACGATATTGACTCCGTAGTCACTAGTAAGACAAGTGCCCGAAATCAACCACGCATTTTATCCCATAAATATTCAAATCATGCCAAACATAAAAGCAAAAAGACCTAGATTTTAACTATGAGCATGCATATACTACGTGTGCTCCATTGTCTCCATATGTTGAAAAAACGGTATATAAGAAAGAGATATAGACTAACTGTGAAATTGTGCGGAGCGAATTATCTTACCCCATGTGAAAACCTCAAAGGCCAACAAACTATTTGTTGGCTGTTTTTACCGTCCTCCCGCAAGAGACTTGAGTGTACTCGAAAGTTGCCTCGACTCAGTGTTTCGGGCCGTAAATCTGGGACCTGTAATTCTTGTGGGTGATTTTCATTTGTCTATTCGCTGGGAATCTCCCACGAACGGCCACCCGCTCAATGCCAATGACAAATTTTTTATTGAACACTTCGTAAATGTGCTCCAACTCCCAAAACACTGTCTCAAGAGCACCCGCGATACGGAAACCCTGGACTACCTGCTCTCGACCGCTATGCCCGAGGCAATCACCCCCGGCAGAAACATTTTCGACTCCGAGCATCATTCCATTGATGCCCATTTCTTCTTCCGTGGCTCCTGGAAATCTCGCAGGGCTTCCAATTCATCTAAGCCCTTTCTTGCCTGGTCGAAGGTTCACTGGGAGGACGTCAACCGCTCCCTTGACCTTATTCCCTGGAGCGTCCTTTCCTCATTATCCCCTGAAGAAGGAGTGGACTTCTTTCACGCTGTCCTCGAGGCCGTCAAAAAAGACTATGTTCCTCAGTTACGCCCAAGACAAAAAAATTCCCCTCATGATTTAAACAGGATACCATACATGTCCTGGGTAACAAAAATCGCGCTTGGTACCTCCATAAGGCCGTCCCTAATGTGGAAACGCGCTGATCATTCGTTGATCTCCGCCGATATTCCTAATTCCTCATTCGCCGTGACTATGAAAACTACGCGCAGACTGTCTCCTCCAATATTTACTATAGCCCCAAAAAATTCTGGTCCTTCATCAATCAGCGCCATAATCGTCCTTAAATTCCCGAAGCACCCTCCAATGCCACCAAAATGCCGCGGGATCAGAGAGACCCAACCTCTTTCTAAAATTCTTTTCCGATTGACTGCAGCCTGTTTCTAACCTCTGTCCATTCCCTCCTTCCTAAAATAAACCATTCCCTATCCCACTTACAGACAGACTCCCGGGAAGTTTTTCAATACCTATGCAAAATACGCCCCCACCGCTCACCTGGTTCAGAAGCTCTCAGCCCTAAATTTATTCGCAATTGCACTTCAGCCCTCTCACAACCTTTAGGCATCTTGTTTAATCGCTGTTTTTCCCTAGGAACCTTCCCTCCTAAATGGAAATGCGCTAATATCATTCCGATACATAAAACAGGTCCCAAGAACGATGTATCAAACTATCGCCCTATCTCATTGCTTCCAATCCTGTATTCCGTTTGTGAACGTATTATTCTCTACAGGATTTATTATTTCACCTCTCCCTTTTTATCTTCCCAGCAGCATGGTTTCCTCCCAGGAAGATCATGCCTGACAAATCTCACTGTCTTTCAGCACCAAGCCTTCATGGCAAAAGACAAATCAAGTCAACTTGATGCCATCTACCTTGACTTCTCCAAGGCTTTCGATGCTCTGCATCATCAACTCCTCCTTCATTAACTCAGCCAACAATTTGGCATTCATGGTATGTTCCTTAGCCTTCTCTCTACCTCTCTCACCCACAGAACCCAACGTGTGATACTCTCGGATGCTTCTTCCTCTTGGTCTCCTGTCACGTCTGCGGTTCCCCAGGGCAGTGTCCTTGGGCCATATCTTTTCAATCTGTTCATTAATGATCTTCCTTCCCGACCCCTTTCCTCCCAGGTCCATACCCTTCTCTACGCTGATGATTGCAAGATCTACAAGCAAATTAATAACACTTCTGACTGTATTCACCTTCAACTTGCTTTACATAAAATTTCCCAACGGTGTGATACCAGGTAGCTTAACTTAAACCCTGGGAAACGCTTCGTCATGACTCTTGCTCTGAAAAAACACCCCTGATGTTCAAATACTGAATTAACTCAACTCCCTCAAATAGAGTAACAACCATGAAAGACCTTGGCGTTTTAACTGACCAAAAACTAAATTACTCTGACCACATACAGACTGTAAAAAATAAAGCAATGTCCCTTCTAGGCCTTCTTTACCGCTTCACAGAAATTAAAGATCCAACGGCACTCCATTCGTACTTCTCAATAATTGTCCTTCCCATAACATAATACCTGTATTGCTCCCCAATTTGTTCCACCTCATCCCCAACTAATCTTAAATCCCTCGATTGCATCTCTCACTTCTTTGCCAAAATAGTCAAACACCGAGTCCCACATTTCCGCATACGTATGCCCTCAAATGCTATTCTGTCTTCTTTATCCATTTCTAGCCCCCAAAAGCGCAGGCTTAAAGCTGATTTAAAACTCCTCCAAAACACCCTAAACTCGACTTTTGATTGCCCTGAACTGTCCTCTCTCTCTCTCTCTTCAAATTCAGGATACCAACTTGATCCACCCACATCCACTCCCTACTCCATCTGCCTATTCCCAGAATATCTCTCACCAAGCGCTCACCTTTATTCCGCCTATTCTCCCTACTAAATTCACTCCCTCCCACTGTCGATCCTTTTAATTTATCATGCAACAATTTCACCACCCAAGATTTATCCCACCTTTCGGTAAATTAAATTTTTCTCAGGTCCATGTTCGGTTCTCATTATTTATTGTCATGCTGTTATTGCCTTTTGTCCTCTTTCATGTTTGTTATATTTTTCACTATAAATTGGCGCTACTGTTGTACGTGAATAATGTTTTAAAATAAATAAATAAATCCAAATGGCCAGACATCACTTGCCCTAATTGAAGCCAATCCTCAATTTTCCATAAGGAAGTGGATGATTTGGGAGAGGGACGCATGCCCAAAAAGGATATCTTGTGCGAAAAAGATGAATTTGGGACATCCTGTGGAATAGCTAACGCTTCGATGAAGGAAAATCGGAATTTCGGGAAATTTGCGAGACTGAACCTTTGTGTGGGACGCGAAGGAACACGAGATGAAAGGAATGAAATAATGTCATTGCTACGGAAATACACATTCCACGTGCTTTGCAAAAGCTCAACGTACTATGGCAAGAAATTGACTGTATATTACATAAAATAAATTATTATTCCTAGTTTCGTTTAAGGTAGGTTTTGGATGGACCCAGAATGAAAATCGCTAAATTTTTAGTTTCGTCTGACAACACTTAAGTTGACGTTCCACATTGTATTACACTCTCTTTCAATTACATGAATATAATTTGTTATGTAATAAAGCGGTTCAGATCTAGAGGTTTCGGAAGGACACAAGTTACCAAATGGTACGGCGACAATTTCCTTGCCTCTCCCAACCAAACGAAACCCAACATGATTTTCTACAACAGGCTCCTCTTCATCTCCAAATACTTCCTTCATCCCTTCATTCCTTCCAGCTTCCCTATCCTATTCCTGCCTCTTCCTCATGTGCCCAACATTCTCCCCTCTATCACAGTCTTCAAAATTCCATCCCATCCGATCAATGCGTTTTGCATCCATTTTTTCAAAAGATTTTCCCAATAATCCCCTCTCCTCCCCCACCATGCCTGGCACTTCCTCGTTTATTTTCCTTTCGCTCCACTTAAACTTCTCCACTTCAAATTTCAAAAGCCTCCAATCTACGCCTATCCTCCTGCCTCAATGACCATGTTTCCGCGCTGTACATAACTACGCATCATACCAAGGTTTTGACGAGCATTTTCTTAGCATTCTCACCCAACGTCCCTGTCATCGATTCCCTACTCCTTGTACATGTGATTTTTCATCAAATTAACGAATGTTGATAAATTTTTTTCGACAATAAAATTAAATCTGTGTAAAAATAAATTAAACGGTTTTTGAGAGTGTGGAAAAAGGTATACGAAACATATCGAGACGAGGAGTTCGAGCAAGTGGAATCTTTCGCATGCGTCAGGGGCCAAATAACGTATACTACGAGAGTATCGAGGGATACTGACTGACACGCTCAGGAGGCGTTTACCTTCAAGAGGCAAAGTCTCCATTGAAAGAAGTTTACAAACAAGGAAGTATTACGCGGAAGCAATCCCTTGGACCGTAGCGTTCGTTATATCATCAAAGAAGAATGGAGTTCTTCGAAGCATGGAGCCATAGGAGGAGGATGCTGGAGATCAAATGGAGAGTGGAAATGAGAAAGGAGGAAGTTTACAGAAGAACAGAAGAGGGAAAGACCGTAATGGAAAAAAATAAGGGATCGAATTACCAGATGTTTACGGCACATCTTGAGACAAGATGGAGTTGTTGGCAACATAATAGGAGAGAGAATAGTGGGCGAATGCCCCACGGGGAAGGCCAAGGGTCACATGCGAAGACCGACCGAGAGGGATGCGTGACGGAAGAGCAGTTGCTTATCGTGGAAATGAGTAATTATTGGAGAAACTGAAGAGTGGAGGGGTGCAGACGTAATTGTGGGCGCTGTAATTAATAAAGGAAACTTTTCGAAAAAGTCCAAATCGTACTTGAGTTTGATGACAGTGCTGTTCACTCAGATTGTTTGATGGTCAATCTATTATTAAAATGTTTACACTTAAAAAATTAAACTACCATGAGAGACAACTAATTTTTTTATTTGAGTGGCATGAGAATTAACCGGTAAAATGAAAGCGAACGTAAGGATACTTTTCAAAAGTCTGATAGATGCGGAAAAAACCTGAAATCAGTTTCACTAGTGGAAATTTGCACAATCTGTTTGTTCGCCAATGATACAGGATAACTAAAAATGTCTGTTCATGTACAATGCCTGACATAAAGTAACAAAAGCATAACGTAAGATTCATTCTAAATTCTTCTCTCTCAGCCCCGCAAGGAAATACAAAGAAATGGGGCAGCTCTCTCTTCCCCAAAATTCTTACGTAAGTACTTTCGATTAAACAAATGACGACGTTCTGGGTGTACGTGGTGGAGGATGGGAGACGGTTGATTGTTGGGAAAATTCGAAGAAGGCAGTTCAAGCGGATGCAGGGGATACTTACGAGATAATGGATGCTGAAGACGATAATAGATAGATAGATAGATAGATAGTTGTCTTTATTTGGGCGAAATTGAGACCAAATGGTCCCTTCTTCCATGGGGGGAATGAAAGGAAAGCAAGGCAGAGGAAGGAAAAGATAAGCATTTCGGATAGACCCAAGGGAGAGGGAAAGTATTCAGATCTAAAGAAAGAGCTGTTGTAATATTCAAAACAGGGTTTATGGGTATTGTCAGTAAATAGTATTTTTTTTAATTTTTCGTGCCCTTCAAGCCACCGCTGGAGTGCGTGGCAGGGGGTGAAATTAATCAGGTGTACACACCAGACTAATTTTGACCCGAATATTATAACGCCTACCGCGGTCGAACTACGGTTTTCTTATACCTTATCGTTCGTGAAAAAACGACTTCTTCAATCTACCCTTTCTACGCTTAGTCTCTCTAATTTAATTATCATGATCTCTCCTACCGTAGTACGATGGGGATAATAATACATTTTCAACATCACTGCTAAAGAGACGTCCTTCCAATATATGCAAGAGAGATACTCTGTAATTTAACCTTTGCTCCATTAAGTGATTCCCAGCCTAGCCGCTCTAATATTATGGATAGGCTACTAAGTTTATCACAGCAACGTTTCACAAATCTAACTCCTCTACGGTGCCACCGATCCAATTCGGCAATCAATCCAACTTCGTGAGGATCCCATATACTGGCATCATATTCTAAATGAGGCCGAACCAGCGGAAGATTACATTTCTCTTTAACCTTTTCATTACATTTCCCCAGTACTTTTCTAATAAATCCTAATTTTTTGTTAGCTTGTCCACACATTCCTCGCACATGGATAAGCGACTATTCGACTATTATGCCGAATTAGTTAGGGCTTAGAAACACAGTAGTCCAATAGTAGTAGTAGTAGCGTCAGGATTAATCGAAAACCTAGCCCAACCCGGTGGTTTATTGCAAATAATAATTTACGGACAGCCCCCCAATCAATCTTTGAATCGAACCACTGTCGATGGCGATATCAGTATAGTGTGTTTGGATCGCGCTGTTTTTTACGAGATGGATTAATTGATACTTTGGAACATCCGATGGGAGGGCGCCTTTCACCACCTCTCGCAAGCACGAAAGGCAGGCGGACGATTGTAGGCACTCCGGGAGGCGAGGGCGGGGGATGATAGGGGGAGGCGGGTGGGGGTTGGAGTTTTGAGCGGGCGAGGAGAAAGGGGAAAAAGCGGGTCGCGGGGGAGGGAGCGGCGGCGGGAGGCGGAAGGGTGGGATTTAAAAGTGTCGACAAGAGACGGACAGACCGACGGCTCGCGAGGGAGCAGCGCGATGCGTGCGGGCGGCGAAATGCGTGGCGAGGAGGGAAGGAACTCTCCTAACTCACGCAAGTGGCCGTGGTCCAGACCGACGACTCGACTGGGAGGCGTGTTAAACGACCGCGTCGAGATAGTTCCGACGCACCAATTACTCGTTCGGAGGCTGAAAGCAACGGCGAAGACGCTGGAGATCATCGCTTGGACGAAAAATAAGAGGTGGAGAGAGAGAGAAAATCGAATAGTTTAGGAATTTCCCGGATGTATATGCGTACAAATAGAGGGGCGGGCGCGCGATATGTTTTGAGTAGTCCGAAACTTCCCGACGCGGTTGGCCGATTAAAAATAGCACTTTGTGTTTCGGTTCAGCCAATCAGTCCGAGGCGACTTCGGGCGCGTAGCGTTTTACCAACGCACTCGCGTTTATTTTTAACGTTAACGACGCCAAACGTTCCCCCATCATTCGAGGAGTACCTAGCGGCAAAACGCTTTCCATGAGGCTACAGAGCGAGCACTACCGTTTCCTCAGTCCGACGACACACGTTTGATTCGCAAAGGTGGTTAAGGATGTCGTCGTATTCTTGAACAGCGTTCGTCATCTTGCTAGTGACGACGAAGCAAGACGTTAACTTTCCTAACTGACCAGAAATAAAAGAAGTATGAATAAGCACCTTTTGCAAATATACCGATGATATATACTATTATTCCTGACGTGTATATGCCTACGCTTTACCACGTCAGCAAAGTTACGAGCTTAGAATGCGACCAGCATGTGCTTGGGTATATCATCAACTCATTCAATGAATTATTAAGCATACGTTCTATACATTTTAAAGTATTCACTTGTGTATACATTCGAATTTAGAGAAAACTTAAACGAAAATCCATAATAACAAATTTTGTCTTCATGGACCGAAGACTAATAAGTTAAATTATTCCGCTAATACCTCACCCATCGTCAAAATTTGCACATGAATTCAGAATACATATTTTTACTTAAAAAATACCCTGCAAATCATCGCTACTAGGGTGTGTGGCTAGGGGTTAAATATACAACATAATAATTTTACCCGAACATGACAATGCAGCGGTCGAACAATGTTATTATGATCCCCTATCGTTTGTGGAAAAATGACATCTTAAATCTATCTGTTCTACACTTAATATCTCTGATTTCATTGACAAGATATCTCCTACCGTAGTACGATGGGGGTATAAAAACATTTTCAACATCACTGCTAAAGAGACCTCCTTCCAATTCATATGCAAGAGCTTCAATCTGCAATTTAACCTTCGCTCCATTAAGTGATTCCCAACCTAGCTGCTCTATATTTTGGACTAAGTTTATTATTAACGCGTTTTACAAATCAAGCTCCTCTACGCTGCAAGCGATCCGATTCGGTAATCAATCCAACTTCGTGAGGATCCCATATATTTACAGCATATTCTAAATGAGGCCTAACCATCAACATACAATATTTCTCTTCGACTTTTTCATCACATTGACAAATTAATCTTCTAATAAATACTAAATTTTTTGTTAGCTTGTCCACATTTTCCCCGCATGTGTGTTTCACCCAGGAGAGGTCGCGAGTGAGGGTAATGCCAAGGTATTTAATTGAGTCTACACATTCCATTTTGGTGTTCCCGACGAAGTAGGCATTCGTTTACGTGCTACATATAGAGAGTTTTAGTGTAACTTTAAAGCGGATATTAGGAAAAAAACAGGAATATAATGCTTACAGGTGTGGAAGTTAAAAACAAATATTTAAATGAGTAGAATGAAGTTTCCGATTCTAGGCAGATAACTCGGACGTGAGAAGAGAAGCGACTGGCACTGTAAACAGGCGTCAACGCGCACAGAATTTAGCGCCTACGTATGAGTGGAAGCTGAGATCCTCAGGAATTAGGAAGATTAAGTTTAACTTGAAATGGGGGAGGCATTACTTACACCAGTTCCACTGTTTATGAAACGTTTTGAACGATTATTAGCAATATAGCAGGGATATAAGAAGAATGCCACAGCAAAATTAGTTTGCGCAAGAGGGTATTAATGATTAGAACCCTTGAGTTCAGATATAAAGAAATTATGTGCGAAATCTTTGACGTGGAGCGTATTTTATGTGCGACTCGGCCAAGCCAAGCTCAGAGGATGCGGGTGGACGGAAAGCTTGAGGGATGATGGCGGGGAGAAGAAGAATTGGATAAATAAATTAGACAGGAAGAAAAACAAACGAAGAAGCGCAAGGCATGGCAGCGGAAGAAAGACGGTTGTTGGGAGATATTCGAAAGGGCAGGACAAGTGACTGCGTGACACATTGAGTGGTAATTGAATGTTGACTGTGACTGAGGTGATGATGTTGGGTAAGCGAGGCAGAGAAAGGAAAACAAATAGACAATTCATACGGAATGAAAGTAGGAATTATGCGGAGTTGAAATTCACACACTTGATATTTTAGTACCCTGCAAGCAACCGTCAGGGTGTATGGCAGAGGGTGAATACACACCAGACTAATTTTCACCTGAATATGACGCTAGGTCGTTCGGACAATATTATTTTTTATTTTTTTTATTATTTATGAATGTACAGCCTGCAAGCCACCGCTAGGGTGCGTGGCAGGGGGAGAATACACAATAGAATAATTTTACCAGAAAATGACCCTACCGCGGTCGAACAATGTCATTACGATTCCCTACCATTTGCGGAAAAAATGACATCTTAAATTTATCTGTTCTACACTTATTCTTCCTAATTTTATTGCAATGATATCTCCTTCCGTAGTACAATGGGAGTAGTAATACATTTTCAGCATGACTGCTAAAGAGACCTCCCTCCAATTTATGCAAGAGCTTCAATCTGTAATTTAACCTTCGCTCCATTGAGTGATTCCCCGCCTAGCTGCTCTAATATTTTGGATACGCTACTAAGTTTATCATTACAACGTTTTACAAATCTAGCTCCATCCCTTATCGTTCGTGGGAAATATGACATCTTAAATCTATCTAATCTACACTTAGATTGGGCCAGAATAGGGCAAGGTCTTCGGTCCTGTACGGCGAGGCGTAAAAGTGTAGCCATGCATGTCTATCGACAAACTTTCTCGATCGGCCGACCACCATTACATCTACATCTACTTAATACCCCGCAAGCCGCCGCAAGGGCGTGTGGCGGGGGGTGCTAGGACACCACCCGTAATTTAGAAAAGAAAAAGAAAAAAAACCGCATGCAATAAAGACAAAATCATATATAAAAAAAACATGGCATACATTCATGCAAGAACACTTACACCCCACACACATGCAAACACTCAAACTACATCTTACATACACATGCACCTGAAAGTATACCTAACAGATTTGCAGTGTTTAACTTTGCTCCGACTTGTAAATTCAACGTTTTTAATATTTCTAAAGTGACTTCGGTTTCTTGCTATTATGATTTCTGATTGTTCGGGGAAAGAATGAGTATTTGTACCTATCTGTCTTGGAATCTATCTCCCTTAGTTTATCTTTGTGGTCTGATCTACCTAAGTAGTGTGGGGCCATTATAATTCCTTCAGTGTCATAGTTGAACTCGTTTGTTCTGAACCTTTCTAAAAGTCTAAGCCTCGCTTTTTCGCTCTGCACTTCAAGTGGTTCCCAGCCTAAATCCCCTAAGAGACCTAACACACTTGTGTTCTTATCATAACAATTTTTAACGAATCTAGCGGATTTTCTTTGGACTTTATCTAATTCTTTTTGCCAAATTTTTAATTAATGATATGATTTAATTATAATAAAATAATAAAATTAATACCTCAATTCAACTCTTATTTGCGCATTTGTGGAACACTGCGGCTCCCGTGAGCACCCGTTGTTACTCGTGATAACAGAAACCTCATCGCATTTCCGTAGCGACAGGCGAGGAATTGAATGCCACGCAACACAGTGGCGCTCGGAAGAAAGAAACGGCGTGCTCCTCAATCTGATTCCGTGTGAATACTACGTAGTGGCGGGTTGGCGCTATTTTTATCTTCATTCTCTTCTCTTCCCCTGCCCTTCGCATTCCTTGATCAACGGTGACTTCTCGATTGCCGAGTTAACCTTCCGCACGATGTGCTTCAAGATGATTCTTCGGCATTTTCCTGGCACAACCTTAATTTTGCTCGGCCGCCAAAATTTCCAGTAACATGCAAGCGCTTACAGCAGTTTCAAGGCAGATGTGATGTTTCGGTTCGATGGGGATATACAAAACTTGGGCGCGAAATGCGAAAAAATGTATGTCGTCAAATATCATCTAGCATAACGAATCCACGTCAATATAATTATCATGTGACCACATCTACGAGAATAATTTTTTGTTATCGAAACATCGAAGCCCGATAGTTTGCGTAGAATATGACGAAGTTGTTGATTGGGACGATATGGCCAATACTGCACGAAACAATCGATGCGGTGGGTAGTACTAAATGTGCCCGAAAATTATTGACATTTTAGATTTTCGCCGTCGCCTCGAAATTTACAGGGTGCGTTTCATAAGTAATGCAATTATTTAGTGGTTTATTGAACAGATTTTCACAAACACTCAAAATTCTTCAAAGTAATGTCTTTATGCCTCCACACATTTTTTCCAGTGACTATGCCATGACCGGCATGCGCCCTGGAAGGCGTCTCCGGGGACATCTCGCAAGGTCTTCGTCACTGCTGATTCCTTTCAAAAACGGGTTTCCTTCAGGGCTGCCTTAATCCGAGGGATTTAAAAGAAGTCTTCTGGGGCGACCTCAGGCCTATAGTAGGGTGGGGCAGCGTTGGCACCCGGTGTTTGGCCGGGAACTCGCGGACTCGGAGAGCGTTGTGGCGGACACCTTGACCATGAGCTAGGCGCACTCTTTCCTCATCGCTAAATCTTCACTAACAATGCGAAACACAACAGTAGACGACAAGTCCAGTTCATTGGCAACGATCTTGATACTCAATCGAGAGATTCCAACAATTATTGAACACGAGTCACAATGTCGCCGGTTGGTCTGGTTGACGGCCTCCCAGAGCGTTGTTCATCATCAACCTCTTCCCTCTGCCCTCCTTAAAGGCCTTCAACTACCTCGAAACTTGTGAGTAGCATAGAGCAGAGTCCACGTAAACCACAAATCATTTTTTAGCCTCCTCAAGAGGTTTTTTCGGTAAAGCACAAAACTTAATAGTGGCGTAATGTTGCTCGATCGTCGATTCCATTTTTTTCAAGACACGGTTGGCGCGCAGAGGTCTACAATAAGTGACGTCCTGCCGCTTTCACAGTTTGGAGAGCACTGAGACCGGTTTCTCGGCAAGGCTTACCGTCCTCCGCCCCACCTACTCCAGGCGGTTCGATCCCACTTTGACCAATAGGAGCGGCGCGGGAAATTCAATTGCATTACCTTTGGAACGCACCCTGTAGCGTTTGACACCGTGGATCGATAATAAAAAACGAACATCGCAAATTACATCTCGAGAGCGAGCACGATGCACTTATAAATATGTATCACTGAACGAATTCGAAGGAACTATTGCTTTACAAACTAATTACAGAATACTCCCCGCGGGAAATGTGTATACACAGCTCATTTTGAGCCGTTTGAGATCACGCCTGTACTGATAAGTCAATTCATGAAAATAACAGAAAGTGGCGCTCCCTGTTACAAAAGAGTTAATCATAACGATTATCATCAGTATCTGAAGGCGAAGACGTAGTTGGAAGACTGGAATTGGCTCAAATGCAGTAGAAGGTACTTCAGGTGTTCCCCAGGGAAGTGTCATCGGACCTCTTTTATTCCTACTTTACCTAAACGAAACTGACTCCAAAGTCACTGGTGACATACGTTTATTTGCCGACGATGCAGTGGTTTACCTTGATATCCGTGATCCTGAGGACACAGCATGTGACTGCTGTCAGATGACCTAAATGCTATACAACACTGGTGCAACAATTGGCAATTAGAATTAAACTTAATTAAGTGCGTAGTCACACATTTTTGGAAAAAAAGCAATTCCCCCCCGAACATCTACTGCGTCGGGAACACCGAAATGGAATGTGTAGACGCAATTGAATGCCTGGGCGTTACCCTAACTCTCGACCTCACGACCGACTCCTGGGTGAAACACATACGGGGAATATGTGGACAAGCTAACACATAATTAGGATTTATTAGAGGAGTACTGGTAATGAAAAAGTCGAAGAGAAATGTTATCTGGAATATACTGCAAGTATATGGGATCCTCACGAAGTTGGATTGATCGCCGAATTGGATCGCGTGCAGCGTAGAGGAGCTAGATTTGTAAAATGTTGTTATAATTAACTTTGTAGCGAATCCAAAATAATACAGCAGCTAAGCTGGGAATCATTCACGGAGTGAGGGTTATTGAAACTATAAATTCCAAGTCGTGAAGCTATTTTTTTACATTTTAGTTTTTCCAGTTTTAAATTCAGCTGATGACGTCCAATACTATCGCCGTCACTTTTTTCGGAATAATACACAACCTTTCACTTTTGAAACGTAAACGAAAAAGTTACGCATTCGTGCCCTTGGGTTTTGCAATCAGGAGAGAATCATGATGCATGATGATTACAAACCCAGATCTGCGTGCATGTCAGGATGACGGCTCATCTTATCGCGAGAGTTTCAAACGAATCAGGCTACGCTACGCTGAGCCTTCGCTATTTTAGCAGCGAATCAATCCTCTCTGCGCTTTGACTCATAGGCTAAGCGGGTTCTCTTTTTGAAGTCGGACATCAGTGATATTCAAAGCATTTGCATCTCTTCACTCGGGAATTCCCATTGAAGTTTTTCGCGTACACTCGAGAGGCTATCGGGAAATGTCATTTTAAATTTGCCGAATTATTTTTTTTGTCAATGACCAATCACCACTCAGGTACGTATTAATTTTAACCCCGTTAGAAACTTCCCCGAATGCGATTCAATGGCCTCCGCCGCCGCATAATCGTTTGAAAACGGTGTGTTATTCGACGTAACGTGGGGTGACGTTTTCCTTAGTCCATCGGCTGTACTCCGTTAACACTATTCATTAAGAATTTGACACACTTGGCGATTCACGACTTTGTATTCAGGAAACCGGGCTAGTTTCAACGTCTTTGTGGCCATTTCACGCATTTTCACTTGCCAGCCCACGAAAATGAGGCAAAGTGTTGAAAGAGTTCGGGTTTTCGGAGGGTCTTCTGAAAAAGCGATGTAAAAAATCACTGTGTTTTCAATTCACAGCGTTTTATTATTTTTTTACATTTTATTTGTTTATTTTATTTACATAGCATCCTGCAAACCACCGCTAGGGTGTGTGGCAGGGAGTTAAATACACACAAAACTAATTTTTACCCGAAATACTTTTCCACCCCCGCGCGGTCGGACCGCGTTATTCTGATCCCTTCTCTTTCGAGGGAAAAATGATACCATGAGCCTCTCTCTTCTACACTAAAGCTCTCTAATTTAACCGACAATATCTCTCCTGCCGTAGTACGATGGGGTCAGAAATACATGTACAATTCCATCGCTCAAGAGATTTCCTTCCAATGCATGCATTGTCCGCGTTATTGATTGAAACCCGGGCACTGTAGTCAATAATAGAACGCTCTAGCTCCTAGACGATCACGCCCCAGATCCTATCCGTCATCACTAATATACTACTAGCACCCTTGCCTTCTCAACAGACCCCCAGAAATTGCCAATGTGAACATTTAAATTAATTTATGGATCGTATGAACAGTACCGTGTTTACCGCACACAGCACTGCACGTGATAGGTCAAGACAATACTCTTAACCTTCCGTGTCCCCTCCCCGACACCCTCAGAAATTCCCAACGAGTATATTTTAGCAAATGCACTTAGTTCACGAACGGCACCGTGTGTACAGGCGGCACTGTTCGTGAATACTCAAGCGGATGGGTAATGTTTTTTCCAGCGCCCACCTCGACCCGTCCCTCCGGAACTCCTTGCCGGTCGTCTCGGCAGGACACTTCCGTGCTCATCCAATCCTACACGAGGTCACGCGTGAGCTCGCAAGTGTACCTAAGCCGGGGGTGCTTCGCGGTGGGACCCCCGCCTTTCCCCCTCCTTCATCCTCGGAGGAGTCGCCTGCTGCCTGCCCGCTCCCGCAGACAAAAGGGGCGCAGGGAATGCATCGTATAACCCACGTTTCCTCGGGAGGGAGGCGCGAAAGCTGATGGCGAATTCGCTATGGAGGACGGAGGCGATGCCGAACGCGATGCTTAAACAGTGTCATCCATGATAGGAGTGCTAAGCGCGCTTACGCGAGCCGGCATCCACATCGGCCGTGCTATGAAAACCAAGGGGTGTCACATCTACATCTACATAATACCCCGCAAGCCGCCGCAAGGGCGTGTGGCGGGGGGTGTTAGGTCACCAACCGTAAAAAGGAAAAAAACCACATGCAATAAAACAACACGGAAAATTACACCCACAGCAGCGCACACACTCATGCAAAAATCCCTTCATCCAATACTCATGCAAACACATATACCGCAAAGCAACTAAAAACTGCACCCCATGATGCAGCACGAAAGCCATTACCGACCATTACTTGCCTATTTTTTCGATTTAATTCATTTTCACATTTTTACACCCACAACACATGAAAGATCTCTCCATGGACAACAACTTTGACGTGACGTAAGGCCTTACGTGTTCCGATAACCCCTAAGGCTTTCCAGGCCGGAGTAATGATGACAGCTTCTTGAAGTATTACCCATTCCAGATAGATGAAAGAAAAAAGGAGCCATACGAAAGAGTTAAGTCCACGCACGTCTGTTGATCGGAGAAACAAAGGCCTCTGACCCCAGTGGGGTGGTCAATTAAAGCAAAAAGTGTCGCGTTAAAAACACTATCTAGGAAGGTGCCAATTATAAGGTGCGAATATTGATTTTTTTGTGAAACTCTATACCGAAATTTCGGAAGAGAGTTTCACAACAAATTAATATTGGCTCTACGATTGGCACATTAGAAACTCACAGACAATGGTTCACACCCATTTTGTTATACCATCTAGGAAGGCAACGGGAAACCACCTCATTGGTTTATCCCATTTTTTTACGATAGAACCAATAGGTGGGATTCTACCTACAAATGATGTCAGAGGAGTTTTCTGAAGTGCAGTATCAGTCATATACATGTCATCACACAAAACGATGCCCTAACCGTCTTTTTTCAGTGTCTGTGATACTGGATTATTTGTTTAAAGCAATTATCTCCATGGCATCGAAGCTTATTTGAATTTTTTTCCAAATAATCTGACAAAACGCTGGATCAAGGGCAGGAGAACTAAATTTGTGTCAACCTCATAACAAAAACCACGAACAAAAACACCCCTCGGGCTCCTCTCATTTCTGAAAATCCCGATTACGAGTATTTTGTATTAGAATGATACCCGCACGATGAATTTTTAGCGTGTGTGAATGTTAAATTGTCCATCACTAATTTCATAAAAAAATAATAAAAATGATAAGGGTAAAAAAAAGAAACTTTGCACTTCCACATAAAGATTTAATATTTCACGACCGTTGTTTCGATGCTGGTAATCATCATCAGACGAACACCTCATCATGAAACCTGAAACTGTTATTTTTAATAAAAATGTGTTTAATTATACGATGGTCGCCGCAAATATCTCAAGATATTATCCTGAATGTTTTTTTCCGGATCTGGTAAAACAATCTTAATCTTCCAGATATTTATCCAAAAAAAATTTCGGTCAGCTTCGCAAGTTTCTTCCTCTTCCCAAAGACATTTCGACTCCGGAGCAATCAGCTCTTTCAATTACTGCAAAGCTAGGACAAGAACGGACGGAGCAGGGCGAGAGATAAAAGCAGAAGGAAATAGAATGAGGGAGAGAGATAAAGAGTTTGAAATGGTAAACACTTCGGCTCGGTGGACGCTGGAGAATCTTATTCGCTCCTCGCGAGCGCCGATGACTCTGTAGAGTTGGGAAAAGGATTTGTGGGACAAAAAAGGAGAGCAAAAGATAAAACACGAGGGAAACAATTCCCTACCGTCGTTCCTTTAATCCGCACACCCCCTACTTCTCAAATCCATCCGTCCATTCCTCCCCATCCCACCCGTGATCCCCCCGCACACCTTATTCCTCGCGCGCACTGCCAAATTGGCTGGGAGCCACCTTCAACAGGCTGCCTCCGAGCAGATGAAGCGGAGATTACCCGCGCCGTCGTATATACAAAGCAAAGGGAAGGGAAAGGAGGATATGCAAAACACAAGACTATGAGGGAGAGCGAGAGGGACAGAGTGTGGCGAGTTCAACGGAAGAGCGGTGAATGTCAGTGTGTGTTTGTGTGTGTGCGTGTTTGTGCGTGCGTCTTTGTGCGTCGGGGAGGGGAAGACGAGGAGCGAGCGAGCAATCTTTACATTCGCAACCCTTAAAACGAGGGCGAGAGGAGCAATTATTCGCTCCGACGACTAAATAAATTACGTAACGAAACGCATGCATCAGCCGTTTGAAGAATTCCCACTCCGCTCCCTTCCCCACGTGGGGGGAGGAGGGTGAGGGGATGAAGAGGACTGGGGAAGGGAGACCGGAAAGTCCCGGAGCGTATTCGCTCGAGAGATGGCAGTAATCCGGCAGTCGACGCGTCCGAAGAGGAGAGTCTCGTCGTATTCCGCTTTGAGTTGGGCGAGAAGGGGATGATCGCTGACAAAGTGGCGGGGTTAACGTGTGCCCATCCAGGTTCGACACTCAAGGAAAAAAACACTGGAGGGTGGAGACAAAGATACGAAACAGTGATACTCAGTTTTGATGCTGTATTTTTCTGTGCTGTAAATGACTACCCACCAACTAACATGCCTATGACTCCTGCAGACGAAGAGGCCTCCTTCATGTCGCAAAACACCCCTTAATTATATCTCATCCCTACTAAACTCTTTTCGATACGTTAACTGAAACTGTCGTAGGTGCAATGGCACACTTCTTCCCGGGCGTGGGTCTGCAAACACTAGCCATTTATGTAAACATACAAAATAAAAACTTTGTTGCAATTCTCCACAATTAAAACTTCATTTCGACCATGGTTTCGATACACTGTATCATCATCAGGTGAGGAACCCCTCCTTGTAGCTTGGTATATATATATATATATATATATATATATTCCTTCCCCTTGTACTTTTCCTCACCTTATGATGATACAGTGTATCGAAACCATGGTCGAAATAAAGTTTTAATTGTGGAAAATTGCAACAAAGTTTTTATTATGTCTCGATTCCACAACATCACACCTGACTCTTCACTTTTCGTATGTAAGCATACGTTTTATACCTACATATTTACACAGAAGCTTAAGCCTAGTAGTTCGAAGAAGTAGAATTTCTCGACATTCAAGAAGATGGGAAATTATGACAGGGACTCGTGGCATTTCAAACAACTCCTTCCAAGAGCCGTTTAAAACTGACCATTAACATTTAGAGCGATTGGTTCTTTTGGCTTCCCTCCTGTGCTTAAAATACGCAAGAATCTAAGTAATTTATTTGGCGTCAAGGAGGCATCCGCGAATACTGGCACGAATCTAGAGTTCGCGACTCAGTTGCCGCGATTACGTCTGGGTAACAATTGACGCCCACCTATCAATAAGATCACACTGCGCCACTCTATTTCACAACCTCGGTATTGCCGAACATCGCAAGCATGCCTTCATGGGAGCGAAATCCACTCGAATCCTCCCCTGCCTAACGCCAAACTCGAGAATTAGACGACCAAACTCTACGTTCGACCCGAGGGCATCGTCCTTCGTTTTCAATCTCGCCCGCCCGTCATTGAGAAACACGCTCCTTGGATTTATAGTAAAATATTATTTCATTTAAATTCTATTTTATCTATTTAAAACAACGGTGTTAAGAACGCAATCTGTAAATACATTGCCACAATAGTTATGTTTGTATTTTGAGACTTATTTGTCCCCCGGTTGAAACAGGTTGGTAACACAAAGGTAAGGCCGTGTTCGGCTAAAGTCGACGTTGTCTTAACTCTGATGTTTCGACTCCATGTTGTGTCAGTTGACAAGCCGGGAGTTTTTCATAAATAATTCAGAGACACGCGGGTCACAAAACATGACCGGAAGATGAAAAAAATAATTGCATTCATCTAAAGTGAATACTTTGGTTGAATAACTTCAATGCCTTTGACTCAATTCAATGGAATGCTAGGGACCATCTCAATCTCGTTCTTCGCCGCCGGTGCGCCGCGATCCGCAAAATATCTGCGAAGATGACCTAAAGGGTCCTTGGGGAAAAAGCGAACGTTGTGTGGGAAAGGGACACTCTCAATATAATGTTGCCAGGCTCGACCTTACGAAATCAAATCTTTATGCCACTCAAAGATGCCATACATATGATGACATCGGTTGTACTGCAATACAGTTTGGTGTAATCTGCTCATTTTTTTCTAATTTCCTATGGAACACTATGGTGGGTTCCCTAAAATCCTATTCGTCTAAGATCCCCACTCACGTATATATTTCGCGGAATGATACGAACGACCAATTAGTGTACTGACTAATATAATGTGCAATTGCATGAGCGTCTCCAGTGTTATTTAATCCTTATATTATTATTTTTTTATTTACATAGCATCCCGCAAGCCACCGCTAGGGTGTGTGGCAGGGGGTGATTGCACACCCGACTGCATTTGACCCAAAATACTCCCCCCCCCCAGTGCGGTCGGACAACGCAATTCTGATCCCTTATCGTTCGGGGGAAAAATGAGATCATAAATCTCTCTGTTACACAATAAAACTCCCTCCTTTTATTGACAAGATCGGACACCGATGACCGTAAAACGATGGGGCTAATAATATATTTTCAACAACAACGCTCTAATTTATCATACTGATTAGAGGGAAAGAGATTTCAAGTGACCTTACTCCTCTTTCTCTTGAGTGTCCGCAAACTCATCGGGAAGCGGCCGATTGGATGGAGTGCACCAGCAACAAAGCAAGTGGTGCATTACGCCGGAAAGGGCACCTCCTCCGCAATACGTTGCACTTCCCCTTCAGATAATATTGGAGCAGGGGAACGCTCTCACTCGGCCGGAGGGACACGCAAGTTCACGGGGGGAAGTGGTGAGGAGGGCGGGGGGGGGGGAACACGTGAAGAACGTCGTCCGCTCAAAGTCAGCCGTGCCGAGTGCCTCCGTCATTATCTCTCTCGGAGTAATTTATAGCTCAAACGTTTGCGGAGAAAAGATTTTCAAGGATTCGCGCTTCGCCGCCGCTGTCTCTCCCTCAAGACTCGCCTTCCGGTAGATGCGATTTAAGAGGAGATTTGCACTATGACATCCCAAACAAATCCACAATTCAACTGCCTAAGCATATCACTCGCCTAAGAGTCTATCCCATTTTCTCTTTTAGACACAAGTCCTAATTCTTAAGTAAATAATATGTCATCGGGAAAAATTTAGAAATATATAAAAATAGATACAAAAATAATGTTTATGAAAAAATATACATATATTATTTGAAAAATAATATGATTAAAATATAGATTACAAAATAAATTGACAAAAATATGAAAATTTATATATATGTAGTATAATACATTTAACCATAAAAAATTATAATATAAATATATAATTATAAATATATTATATATACATACATATATTAATATATATATTATATATAAAAACATAAATATGCATATTTACTACCTATACCCGCAGGTGTAGCAAATAAGCATCCTAACCAACAACTTGTTTAACAAAAAAATTGTATTGCACTTAAGGTTTTGAGTACAGTGTAACCATCATAATGCTAAACTGTTTGATTAATAATTTGTTATAACCCTAAGTTAACCATATGTTTCTTTTTTCAATAAAAACATACTACACCGTCACATAATCTCCTCCGTATTCACACATCCATATGTAATCATAAAACTGGAAGAGGTGTATGTTTCTAACCAACGATGCACTTCCTTCTCGCCGACACAACTATCAGTTCCGCAACGGACTGGACCTGGGACCGTTGCTCGCCGCAATTCATTATGCGTGTTGATTTATAAGACCCCTCCCTCCCGCCGCCAAGCGTCACCTTTAAGTTGTCTGTCTCGAGTGCTCTGAACTCGGGTGGCTCCCGAACACAATAGTGAACAGATAAAACCTTCCAGAGATGTTGGAGATAGCCCTGAGTGTGCATTCCTTCGTCGGTTCAGTTTACGCAGGCCGTGATTTCGTTTGCACGAGTGAAAATTACGAGCGCGGCTCAAGAACTCGATGGCCGCCACTAACGATCCTCAGGGATTCGCAGTGAATGTACTTTACGACGAGGTGACTCATGCAGAACGGTGAAACTTTTGGTCGGTAATGAATTCACGAGCCTGCTGAAAATTTAACACAACTGACAATGACATTTCATTCAAAAATACTCACCATGAGTGGAGATAAATTCATCAGATGCATGTTTTATCCCAACTTAAAAAAACTCGTGCGAACGTAACATTAATTAAACCGATGGTTTAGTTCCCTATAAGTGGGAAATGTCGGAGAAATTTAATGACAACATTTGTTGAAAATTGATTCAGCCCAAATGTATTCCTTGTCTGGAAGGGCATGGTCAAGCAACTGACTTTGATTTCCGTTAGCCATAAATTGTTAACAGTTGTTTCATATTGATACATTAGTAAAGGGTGGTTGAAGATCATGAAGATGGAACTTTACTATGAAACAGTTTGCGCAATTTACATGCTCATTAGTGCTGCACCTTGCAGTAGGTACAATATTTCAACTGCATTGTACTATCTGGCATAAGGCATTAATCATCAAGAAAACGCAGGGTACAATTGCAGAATATTATAGAAAATTATTCATAAACATTATTTTGATTTGATTCTAGAATATATGAGTAATTATATGAGCAACATAAAATTCCAAACCATTCTGGTTAAATTCAAAAACAAACAACACATTCAGTGCACTATTTCATAGTTTAGTTTAGTTTATTTAGTACCCTGCGAGCAACCACTAGGGTGTTTGGCAGGGGTTGATTACACACCAGACTACCCTTGAACCAAAACAACTTTCCCTCTCGCGCAGTCGGGCAAAAGTGATTTTTTTCTGATCCCTCATAGCTCGGAGCAAAAATGATATTTTAAATCCATTTTTTCCCGTAATCCCTCTCATTTTATTGAGATTATCTCTCCTACTGTAGTACGGTCGGGATAATAATACATTTTCAACATCATTTCTAAAGAGTCATCCTTCCAATTACGGTAAGAGCAAATTTTTACGATGATACCGCATATTATCTGTAACTTAAACTTCTTAAGCTCATCTGCGCTGCACACGATCCAATTCTGCAATCAATCCAATTTTTTTCTAAAACTCCAACTTATCCAACTTTACCATTATCGGACTATGTTAATGGTTTCTAATCAGCGACCATCATTTCAGCCTGATAAACTGCGGAGAAGGATGCCCTTTTTGACTTCCTACTGATATTTCAACTCTTTCCTGTATTCAAAAGCGTACTTGAGATCTCGATCGGGACCTTAAACTGCAAAAGAAAATATTCAGGCGGCGAAAAGGAAAACACAAACATGACGAGACCTGCATGAAAATTTCAAGTATTCGTGCGTTGCAAGATACAAGATATATATATATATATATATATATATATATATATATATATATATATATATATATATATATATATATATATATATTTCAAGGGAAACCCTCTCCGAAAGAGGACGCCATTTCATCCGCCGCCAATCTCGGAAGCCTTTATTACTTCCAGGCTTTATTACATCCGCTCCGGTGTAATTATCTTCCATGGCCTCTCGTCCTCTTTCTGCGAAAATATTCAATCTCCGACGACTTAAGTTCGAAAACCTCGATGTTCTGCCTTAATTTCACCTCAATCCGTCCACGCCCCACGGCTGAATATGTCTTAAGCAAGCAAAATGTTCGTGCACCCTCGCATCCTATTCCGATCAGGAGAAAGCAGCATTATCTTACACAAGGTGGACTTCATGTTTTCATCAAAGCCGCGGGCTGTGAAACCGCTATGGGCGTACAAGCTCAAATAAGTACAAAAGAAAAAGGTTATGAGATGATTCAGACCCAACAATGCAGGCATTCTATTCTTAAACCTGTTCGCCTATTGCCTCATAAACTAATACATCCAAATATCATTTGTTGCAGTTAATTGCAGCCTCGAACCCTCATTAAACACAGTGCAAAAGCATTAAAGGATCAATCTTTATTTCCCATAAAAATAATACCTCCATGAAGTTTTCTCGGGTCTTCCACCGGGTCAGGGGCTCCATATTGGCCCAATTTGGAACCCCTGACCCTGTGGGAGACCCGAGAAAACTTCATGAAGCAAATACGCCTGGAAAGCACCAGATCTTAAAAATAATACCACTTTCCTCAATGCACTACGAGTCGCTCAAGCTCAAGTAATAAATTATATTTATCACAAACACATTTGAAAGTTAGTCCTTATCTCTGGTGCCATATAAATGAACGTGGATGTAAAACCCAACTCCGCAGCCGTGAAACATCATAGTATCTTACTATTTCCATCCCTATAGTTGATGAAAAGCTTGCAATAATAGACGAAGCGGAATGCTCCCAAAAACAAATCACCGTAAGTTACGGGTAAATAAACCCTGTGGTTATATTTGTAATATTGGGCGATCGTTAGAAACAATAAACTGAAATTTATAATCAATTAACGTAGTATCGGTGAGCAAGGCTTATATTAAAACAATATCCAGTTCCGGACTTGAAGCTGAGAATTCCTTCCAGAGAATCGATGAAAAACAACACGAGCCAGGATTATTACGTCGGCATGTTATTGAACTTCCAGTCAAATCTTTCTTTTACAGCTGAAATGCGCATTTTCAACTACCCCTACGAACGATTCCCTGCAGACTGCCAAAATGTTACGTGAAATACAGAGTGGGAAAGGAAGACGCAATAATTACCGAGGTCACATGGGGAACTAACTATGAAGGTATTTAGAAAAGCAATTGGAGGATTACCCAAACGCAAGTCACGTATTATTTTCCTCCTTGTGATCAACAAAAAAAAGAATTTGAAGGAAAAAGGAATCTAAGCTTAGAGGCGCCCAGGCTTCCAGTGTGCTTTTTACACAATTCGTTTCGGGGGTTTTATGAAAAAAATAAAGACAATTCGGATGTAAATTCCAAGCAGACATTTCTTTAAATCATCACTTCGGGTACTTAATATCACCGCCACAGCAGCAAGATCCTGTCGCGTTGCTTCCTTATAAGCACACGAGACGACCATAGGGCATGTGTCCCACAAAAGAAAGCGAATGTGAGAGTTTAATAGTTCCAATAACTACTACCAGGCAGATTCCTCATAAAAGGAAGTCTAATTAAATAATATCCGTTCCTGACACCAAAGATTTGGAAGCTTTTGAAGCGAATAAAACGATCATTTAGAGCGAGACAGCACCATTTTCGAAAAACGGAACGAAACTTAAAAAAACGAAAATAATGTCCGAACGAAAGGTAAGAGAATATACTGGAGCCAACATGAATGAGAATTTTAAGGCAAAAATACTTGTAAAAAAGGTTAACATATAATATAAAAAGGTAATAACATAAAATAACATAAAAGGTCGGAGCATCTTTTTGAGATATTTTTCCAACTTAGTTTAATGACTCAGACATAAATATTTTTTAAACCATATATCACAGTTAAAATCAAATTTCAGCAACATTTTGTAACCTCGCAATCCATATTTAATTACATAAAATTCATGTCAACTTCGTAAGGAAAAAAATAAGCCTAAAAACTTAAAAGTTAAATGAAACGAAATTACTATGGGGTCCAGCAATTTCGTATTATATTTATTACTTTCTACCACAAAGGACTATTAAAATTTATTTATTAATACGTAAATTAAATGCTTAGCAAAAAAGATCTTCCAAAAGCAACAAAACATATTCGCAACGACATGAAGTGAGAATTTTGAGACGAGAGAATGAATGAAACGAGGCGAAAGCAAGGGGACGATTCCTCTTTCATTCTTCGGCCTGCTACTACGCCAAAATTAAATTGAAACATTTCACGCACAAAAAACTGACAACCCATAAATGCACTATCTATTCATTTACGTCAATGAGGTTTGTACAAGCTCTGCATAAGCATATTCGAGGCTTATCAATAATAATTGTTAGAATTTTGTCACCAAACTGGGTTCACCCGTGAGTTCCATACTTAACCACTGGATAATCCGAACCACAGTAACTCTGAATGCCGATCACAATCAACGGTATACTTGCGCACGGTTTTTGAGCGGTGAATAGCTGCAGATGTGCGTCTACGTTTTAACACTATGTAGACTCAATTAAATACCAAGGTGATACCCTCACCCACGATCTCTCTCGGATGAAACACACACGGAGAGTGTGTGGACAAGCTCACCAAAAAAATAGGACTTATTAGAAGAGTGCTAGGTCAATGTGATGAAAAGGGCAAAGAAAAATGTTATCCGTCGTTAATTAGGCTTCATTTAGAATATGCTGCAAGTATATGGGACCCGCAACAAAGTTGGCTTAATTTCCGAGTTGGATCGCATGCAATGTAGAGGAGCTAGATTTGTAAAACGTAATTATGATTAACTTAGTAGCGTATCTAAAATACTAGAGCAGCCTGGCTGGGATTCACTCAATGGAGCGAAGGTTAAATTACAGATTGAAGCTCTTGCATAAATTGGAAGGAGTACTCTGTAGTAGGTTATGCTGAAAATGTATTATTACCCCCATCGCACTAAGGTAGGAGAGATCATGCTAGTAAAATTAGAGAGATTAGGAGTAGAACAGATTTAGGATGCCATTTTATCCACGAACGATAAGAGGTCATAATAGCATTTCGACCTCGTTAGGGTCATGTTTGGGTAAAATTATTCTGATGTGTTTTAACCCCCTGCCACACACCCTAATGGTGGCTTGCAGGGTATATAAATAAATAAACAAAAATTAATAACAAGCGAGTCATCATAACCGTGTGCAGCAGGGGGTATCAGATTGGCAGCCATTAGTGTAATCGGTGATAATGGGCATTTACTATTACTTTATTTTCGAGCAGTTCAAATCGTCTAAGGAGATGACCTATTACGGTACATATTGATGTGGGCATGAATAGTACAGAATGAGTGAAAAGGGATAGAGAATTATTAGATCACAGTGTTCGACAGCCAACATACTCTTAAATCCTCGTCATGTTACCGCTTAACTATGCAACGTCAGGGTGATATTTTTCCCATCTGTGACAGCGCTTAACTCTTAGGAATTGTATTTATCGGATGACAAAGGTTATTTATTAACACATTTAACCTTCGTTTCTTTCAGTGGCTCCCAGCCCTGCATTTCTAGTAACATTACCGCTTGATGTAGTGCTCGATTATTTCTCTGACGTCGCAGGTGAAATCGCAGTTTAGGTTGGTATGGTAAATATAGAATTGGGTTTTCGAGTCATCCTAGGTTTTATAGTAACTGTATGTCACTCTGTCCATATTTCAATTCTTGAATCGATGCCTAGCGAGATTAGTGATAACCCATGATATTTTCACTGTTTCACGAGCATATGAAATTCCGTCAGATGATAAGTAGCTAATCGATTCGGTTGAAAATTACTGACCAACGAACATACACCGATGTTTTACACAATATTTAACAAAACCTTCACTATTTAGACATTGAAAAGCCCATAGCGTAATTCACATGATTATCAATCTTATCATATAACGATAGCATCAAAAGATACAGCAAGATAATGATGATATGGATTTCTTCAAAGGGATATTTAGTAATCAATAAAAATGCGTGAAGAGATAAAACAGAGATAACAAGCGAACCATTATCGAATACCACCGGTCAATGTGTGATATACCTTATATCTTTAGGTCTCAAAATCAATATTTTGCTTCAGTACCATTATCCACTCAAGGAAAATGCTTGAGCAGTTTTTTATACTGAGGAACAAATTCTTGGGAATTTCATTAGAAAGAAAAACAATAGTAACCGACCCAAGACTTAGTTTCATAAGTATGCGAGCTCTGCTAAGTCATTGAGCTTTTTGTACCCGAGCTCTATGAAGTAAGAAAGTCCTCATTCATTCAGGATACGTTTGAACTAGAATCTCCATTCCTTGCGCCGTCTTATAAATACAATGCGACAATTCTTACCCATGATTATTATTATAAGCAATATACCAGTTAGGGCAGGTTTCGGGTGGACACTAGCTATCAAATGCGGCAGCGACAATCCACTTGTTTCTCCTAACAAAACGCAACACAGCATCCTAGTCTAAAACAAGCCCCTCTTCAACTCCACATACTTCCTTCTTCCCTATATTCCGTCCAACATCCCTATCACCCTTTTCTTGCCCTTTCCTCGTTTTCCAAGCATTCCCCCTGCATCGCAGTCTTCAACATCCCACTACCGATCAATACGTCCTTCACCCATTTTACTTGCCTCCTTATGATTTCTCCCAACTAGCCCCTCTTTCCACACCATACCTAAGCCTTCCTTATTTGTTTTCCTTTCAATTCACTTCACCTTCTCCACAACCATATTTCAGAAGACAATCTTCGCCTATCCTCCTGCTTCAATGACCATGTTTCCGCACCGTACATAACTACGCTCCATTTCAAAGTTTTAAAGAGACTTATCTTAACATCCTTACCCATTGCCAAAATGGATATTTAAAAAAACGAGGCATGGATCATAAAGGGGCATGGTGATTTTGTTAGTTGTAACGCACATGCATATCGGCAAACTCAAATATATACGTATGCACTGGTGTACTGTATATAAGTAGTTTCTGGCAGCCAATGAATGTCAACGTGTTAACACTTTTTGCCATTGCCCAGTTTTGAGCGAGCCGACCTCTCACAGCAAACTTCAGCAATGACAGGTCCAATTCGCCGTTGAAAATTTCTCCTTAACGAGATAAGGGGAAGAAGCGGGATACGCGGAGCTGCCTATTAAAACGCGACACCTTGACCGCACCCCCCCACACTCACACCCTCCCATCGCTCATTCCAAATATTGCCCGCATGGTGTGCCGACCAAATTAATCGACCGCCCATGTATCGATCCGTGGCAATCCCCATATTTTTGCGAGCGAATGCGAGCTATCGAAATGACGTCTATGCTTCGTTACATTGGATTGCCTTAACCTCTGGATTCCCAAATAAATATGAATCCCAGAAAAATCGAATGATTCATATATGTCTCTAGATTCTAAATGGTAAAAATTCTTACATCAGAGGTGGACGACTACCTAACTACCAGCCAAAAACAGCTGACACAAATACAGATTAGAATATCCGAGTAACGGTAAATTTACGGAAGAACTTTAATGAGAACCGCTCACGAGTCATCAAAGCAAAGTTTACCACAGAAAGATAAAGATTATAAATACACACATCCTAATTCAAACATGGCTAAAATTTTACCCCACATTAATTGCAATATTGATGAATTATTTTAAAATTCTTCATGGAATTAAATTGTATTTCTACACTTCTTACAGACTAGAAGTAATATATTCATTTTAATGTGGAGTTCTTTGTTAATCCTACCAACAAAAATGCACTGATTTTTTTCTTTATAGCGTTTGGAATCTGATAGTGTATTTTATTTGTGGATCATCCCCGTCACTTCGCTTCCCGACGTTATTCACCGAAGTCGATTCGAAGTAAGTCTCTATTTTTGCTGAGCATGCAGGCGCCATGGCCTAAGGCAAACACTTGCAAATGAACACCATTGCCTTCGGGAATTCCTGATTCGCTGATTCCCGACTTCTGGTAACAGATCCTCCGACTAAATGGCCAACTTGACTTAACAGGACTCTTAATAAAGCAATGCGCAGCTTAAATTAATGTCGAACCAAAAAATGGACCTCGCAAGGGTACATCTAGCATTTAATAGGGACGAAAGGATGGTTGAAGTTGTCAGTAATCATTTTGTGATCACATATCAATGATCTGTGCGATGGACATGAGTGCGATTCGCCAATAATTGCCCAAATCAAAAGGCAATGCTTGAAGAGAATGGATAAGTTTCGTTCAATGGGTGCCAATTTAATATCTCCTTTCAGAAGCCGCCAGCCAGCAGTTCTCGAAGGGTTTTTATTCCCGAGTCCCCGATAGGCGCCATTAAGTGGGACGCCCTAGGAACGCCAGCGGAGATTAAGATAAAGTCGCAGACGCAGACATAAAATTTGATGATGCTGCGAAAATCTTGCGCAGAGAAATCCGGCGACGTCTTTGATCGGGGAAAGTGAGCGGGGATGACGGTTGGAAATGCACTTTCACATGTCAGGCGCAGGCCCACGCCCGCGAAAGTCACCGAAACAAATGAATCACTCACTTTGAATCGCCTATGGCCTTCAGTTGATCGGTTACGCGAGAGAGATTCGTATAAACAACGACCAATTTATTTTATTTTTTGCTTAGGAAAATTGTCCACACGCAGCAGCAATATTTACCAAATTTACAGAAGGGAAATTTTGCAAAAATCGAAAAAAAAGACGCACACCCACCAAAAAAATTAGGAAGTGCTATGTGTAAGGTAGGGGAGGAGAGAGGATTGCTGAGAAAAATTATAGGAAGGCAGGAAAAATTGATGCAGAATGTTATGCTTTGGAATGGGATGTTGCGGACTGTGATAGAGGGGAGAATATTAGGCAACCGAGGAAAGGGCAGGAATGTATGCGGAGATGAAGGGGGCCTTGCTGTAGAATAGGATGTTGGGTTGTGTTTCGCTAGGAGAGACAAGAATATTATTTGATTGCTTCATTCCAACCAAAACCTACGTTAACCGGTACAATACCTATAATAGTTTTGATTACATCAATTCTCATTAATTTAACACACTTTTCTATTCATACGCTTTATACACGCGTAAAAAATATTAAGAGTCGATTTCACACAACTTGTGATAAAATAAAGACTATCGAACACCTATGATATTATAACTGTATCGAAGATCATCACTAGATATTGGTACAAATCTTCGATATTCTAAGAATTCAGCAAAATAGGAGAGAACGCTGGAAATAATGGCACTGTCGACTGGAAGGAGAATTAGGTTTAGGTAATGAAAGGGCCGAGTTACTAATTAAGGAAAGCGCTTCGCAGAAGTTGGTTACGGGAGAAGTTAACATAGACAACCAGAAAAGGTAAAGGCTAAGTGAACAAGATCTGCTGTGTTAATATTTGCAAAAAATGGTGTTAAAGGAAATTAAGGAAGGATGAACCAAAAGAATTCAATCACGACGCAGGATATGGAAGGAAACGGTGCAATCATTTACGATGAAAGAGAGAGATAGGCAAAGGAAAGGAGATCTTTGGAAAGAAAGGGGAACTTTGATTGATAAAATTTGAGTGAAATGATAAGTATTAGACACAATTTACTTAATTACCGCCAAAACTTCAAGACTAGCATTGATAAAAAAATTGTGATAATTCCCATTCCCCCGCAATGAAACCAACCTTATAAAAATAAGCTCATGCAATTGGTGCAATTATCTTTCCCGTCCTGCATGCACTTAAAAGAATCTTATCACTCGGACATTTTTCATGACTTAAGAAGAAATTTGATAAGGTTAGAGTAAAATTAGGATGTCTACATGAAGGTGTACCAAGTGTCGTAGATAGGAAATGTAAATTGGGCAATTTATTTTGTCAGCAGCAGGTCAAAAAGCCGCCAGCATCACATGCTTGAGGCTTTTTGGTATCTCTTCTCGTTCAAAAACATCTCATGTTATTATTTAAAATATTAAAGTTGGTAAACTTAGTATTTATTTTAAAATTGTAGAACATAATAAAATCCTAGAGTATGTAATTAAATGCCTTATATGCAATGTTATATTTTGTGTCACATACATATATACGAGGGTGGTCTGAAAAGCTTCCGACCTAACAAAGATACAAGATATTTTTTCTGAAATTTTCTGAAATTTTTGAGGCCGAAAACTTTTCAGACTACCCATGTATATATGTATACATATATGTATTTATTTATATTTTTTCATACATATATATATTTAAATAATATCATCGATTTAAATGAATAAAATACTTATTACAATAACTAATAACATAAAAACGACAAAATAAATATTTATGAAGACCACAATTGCAGAGTGTAAAAATCATTCGCCTTGACTGGGATTCGAACCCAGATCCCTCAATTATTGAGGGATTAGGGTTCGAATCCCAGTCAAGGCGAATGATTTTTACACTCTGAAATTGTTGCATTGAAATGCACATTAGCGGATGACTCCCGCAGTTTCTTTGTAATTTATGAAGGCATTGCATTATATTCGAAAATAAAATCCTACTGCTGAAGCCATTTATTAATTGATAATAGAAGTAACATCATTGTTATAGTTTAAGTATATTTCATATAATAATTCTTACTGAATGTCATCGTGATTTGATGAACTGAAAACAATCATACGATCTCATTAATCAACGACCATTCTCTTTTAAGAAATACATTATCGCGTGCGTAAGGGTGTTGGTTTATGAAAAAGGTAATTTTCGTAATTGGGCGGAGGGGAGGAGACGGTGGGGGATGAGGAGAGAAACAGAGCAGACTTTGTGGAATGTTCCGAATTTTGAAGGGGGAGAAAGCTTGGGCACATCTTAGGAAAGAGGCGGGGAACCAAAATTTTATAGGCAGAAATGATCACAAATTTAAGATAAAATGCCGGGCACAGAGGACAAATAAAAAAAAATTTTCATTTCTAAATAGAACAATTGTTGAGTGGAACACCTTACCTGCAAAAATATTCGAGCCCTTTCCTAACAGAGTGTATACTTTTAAGAATAGATGTAAGGTATATATGTAAAAATTTGATTTATGTGTGGTGTATGGTATTATATGTTATAGCTTAATTTTTTTTTATGTATCTTTTTTTTTCTTGCTGGTTAATGGTTGTAAATGGGATGGGGATTCACTTGTTTTGTTAAAGAGATCTGTGTTTGTCTGGTTTTATGTATTATATTTTGCAATTGTTTGGGACTTGTGTGCCACCTGACAGTGTCTATTAGCACATGTGTATTTATAATAATAATAATAGAGGTAATGGCGAGGAAAAGGGGGAAGAGGAGGAAATAAAGAGAAGGGAGAGGGACCGCGGGAGGCGTCGTCGAGAGGGAGTCAGCGAGAGGGATGTACTGCCGGGACGATTCAATTGCTCAACCTTGTTAGCAGAGAGTCGCGTCTTTCTCATCCCCTCCCTCCCCACCACTCATTAGCCCCCCTCCAAAAGCCTTTATGCATTCTCTCTACGGCACCCTCGCCTCGAGGAAAGCGACAGGCCGAAAGGATTGGCACGGTGGACGATTCCCTACCTCCCTTCATCCCTTCCTCTCTCTGCCACTCCGTGCGTGCGGTGGGGTGGAAACGACATCCAGAAAAATATGTTATGGCGCTCAAAATCACGTCTCCTCGAGTTATTTTCCTCACTGCCGACCGCTCCCCCCCCCCCCCCCGGGGATGACACGTCGTCGCCCCGAGGTGATATAAGAATCAAACAAGGCTGACGAAAGAAATGGGATACATTTACCAAGCACATGAGTAAGGAATCAGGAAGGGATATCAGTGTTAGGTCGCCAATTCTGATTTCCAAGCAATATTAATTTTTCATTGGTATAATCCAAAAAAAATAGGACTATTGGCAAGATAAAAATATCTGAGTAACGAATAAAGTGTAATAAATAACTGTTTAACGGTTTCAATTGACGTAACGCTATCCAATGATTGCTTAACTGTTTCTTTGGCATAGTATCACGACATTATCAAAATTTGACCGTACGGCCCGAGCATTAATTACTTAATTGACGGTAAACCTAGCCTCCTGTTTCACATGAGATGGTAGTTTTCTCATGATAGCTTTTTCCTCATGATTAGTACACGAACACACACCATCAAAATATTATCATACGGCCAGTCATACATTGATTAATGTTTCCACTTAAAATGGATCGAAAAATAAATGTATTCAATGTGTTCATTAAACCGTTTCAACGTACATTTCATAAACAAATCCTTCTAAAAGACATGAAATTAAAATCTTTTCGTAACATTGCATTCCATCGTTGTTCCTCATTCAATCCTCATTAAATGACAAACGCCAGGCGAAGAAGCCAAGTCTAAATTCGAGAAGTACAAACACTGTGAGATTGCAATGATGTCGATAAGTATTTTTTTAATGGATGCCACGTCATAACCTCACTGCAATAAGGCCGACACACCGTATTCGATAGCTGTAGCAGGGTTTCATTTTAACGGCACAGCGGTGTTCACTTGTAAGCCACGTGTAAAGCACCTCAAGTTCAGTGACTTCGGCTGTGATTCTAATGTGACTTCACCCTTGACCACAGCAGTTCCCTCGCGGTAACTCTCCGTGAGACACTTGCACCAAATCCCCATTCGTTTTTATTATTAATATTATTAAAACTCACATGTGCAGATAGACAATGTCAGGTGGCACACTAGTCCCAAGTATTACAATCAAACTTGCCTCGGAAAAATAACATTACATCTCCAATCCAATCAATATCAAAAAAAAGATAATGAATGAAATCAGTCTGAAAAAATTATACTTAAAGGAAACTTCCAAACACAAATCTATAGCACGAAAACTTCACACGAGTTTCCCGTTCTCAACCCAGTTTAATGTTTAAATAGCCATCTTTCTCTTTTCCACCATTCCCGAAAGTAGTTAGCGATTCTTTTTTTCCATTATTTTGCAAACAACTGATGTTATGCTTCACGGTCCTGGCTATAGTTTTATCTCATTTCTTGAAAACTGGTCTAATGTTTGCTTTTTCCAATCATTAGGCATGGAATCATTATTTTAAGTTACTTTGAATTGAGGACTCGGGTATAAAGTGATTGCGGTGTCACCCAATTTTCGAATATCAATTGATTGTCCAGCTTTAGATAGCCATTTGATATACAATTCCTCCACGATAATACCGTGTGCCGAGGGAAGTGAGCTGCTTTGTGCTATTACTCTGATTAAGTTCTCTGTTGTTTCTGAACTATTTAGGTGAGCCTCATTTTCCTTATTGCCTTCTATTCCCCGAAAAACATCCCTAAAGCAGGAGTTGAAAATATTTGCTATATCTACAGCGTCAATTATAATGCCATTATCGATTTTTGCATGAAGGAGTACGCCACTGTGGGTATAGTGTTGCATGTATGTGTTGATTTGGCATGTGGTTTCGTTCCTATTAACGGGTGGTGACCTAACACCCCCCGCCACACGCCCTTGCGGCGGCTTGCGGGGCGTGTAAGTTTTTAAGATGCTCACTCGTTCCCTGTTGTCATACCTAGTTCTCATGTACCGATAGGATTTGATTGCATTGTGCTTCGAAATTGCATTGGTAAGGAATTTTTCTTTTGCCTTTTCCTTACAGGTAGGTTCCGGACCAAGGTGCTGTTCTGCTGTGATATTTCTCTACTTTCATTCTTTAAACTGTGTGCCTTTCCTACCGCTTTCTTCAGTTTTTTATGGTTTTGTCGTAGTACTCCGGATCCGTATTCTGTTTCAAATTTTTTATGAGGACATACTTTGTTTGCCCTTCAAGAACTATATCTTTGAATATTTCCCATATGTTCTCCACGGTCTCTCCACTACATGCCCATCCCAGAAAATTGCCACTTGAAAATTCCTGAAGTCCTTCCCTATCTGCCCGGGTATATTGCCAAATTTTCATCCCCCATACCTCCCATTAGGAGGAGAAGAATGGAGAGGCACAGACAAATAACCCGGGGAATGAAATTTACATATTTCTCGGATGGCCTCATATATAAACATCTGATATTTTTGTAGCGCCCAAATAATTTCCTCGCTTTCAAAAGCACACTGGCGCGTTAACACACGGCTACGAAGCGCGTATCAAATTTTCAACCGATTCATCCGTTTCTAATGAGCCTCAAGTGACTAACAGCATTGCAGCTAATTTTGCAAGACACAGGTCAACGGCTCGACAGTTTTAGCGAAGCCGAAACAATTTTTATGAATTTATCTTTTCAAATGAAATCGTTAAAAGAGAATTTAGCGTTGGAAAATGATTCTACATGACTGATAGAGAAAATGTTCCGCTGAGATATTCTACGGTAATTTGTCCGGGGGTTTTCCCATCGGCCCAATCAAAACATGCAAAAGCGAGGAACCGGGGAGGATGAGCGGAGCGCGAAATCCCATGGCGCCTATAAGCCCCGACCCCTTCTCGGTGCACCTATACGCCCGCCCCACTGAATCCCCAAACACCCTCGCACACCGTCCCCCGGAAACCTCCTCTTATCCCATCCTCCTCGGACTCACCTCTGACTCGAAGGTCATTTTCCCTCAGTTTACCCACTCTTTTCCCCTCGTCCGCTAACCCCCCTCCCTCCGTCTTCAATTAAATTCTTAGTCTTAATATGAAAGTCTGTTAAATTTCAACAAAAACTTACAAAGCACAAAGATTACAATTACTATTTATGTTACTATGCACTATTACTATTTCTTGAATTTCGTGATTCATCAAGCCACACCACTATCCTTCAACCCTAATGACTGGGACCATGAAATATTTAATATCCACCAATAACCAGCACGAATCCAAATAACTGGCTGAACCGCATCAACGCCCTCTAAGCATACGCCGTCAACCGTCGAAACAACGGTTGCCGAATGCTGTTTTGTCGTTACAGGCGTCCAACACGTTCTTATCCTTGAAAGTTTAACCAGACTCCTTTGCCCGTGTTTAAGCCTCCAGATATGACCCCATGGCCTTCCCCAACGTCACTTTTTTCCAGTTGAATACACGAGGGATGAGTCGAGGTCAGAGAGAAACAGATCTCATTTACCATTCCGACCGCTGACAGGGCGCTGGCCCGAAAGATTTTGGTGCAAGTATATACTTTTCGCAGGAGAAATAAAAGATGAAGTTTTAAGGAGTTGGAATCAAACGATGCAAGAAATTGCACACATTAATTTCCAATATGGATAATATTTACAAAAAAGACAATGATGCAAAATCACTGAATACTGTTCTCTTAAAGGGGAGGCAGTATTGGAAGATTTCTGCTTCTCTTAGTAGGTGTTTGTCTACGTAGTCATGGAACCATTTCATCAGTGTAATTTAGAGATGGATTGATTCATGCGATATCACTGCAAGATGCCAAATTATAAACAGCTTTAAACAACAGCCGTTGAGTGCCTTAGATAGTGGCCAAGGAGGAGAAACAAGAGATAAAACCAATTTAGCAAGCAAAGGGAATAGAAATTAGGGCGAATGGTAAGCAACTCAATTCGTAGGAACTTAAGATAATAATATCAAAACTCAGCTTGCAAACTGGGAATATTTAGACAAGGGAGTCGATCGAATGATACCAAGTGTCTATTCGAAAAAGAAGTTTCAAATTTTCACCAAAAACTGATAACTCAAGAGTCGTTTAAAAAATTATACGATGCAACAAAGGAACGTTTAGGAAGATTACTGAAGATTAGAATCAACCGCGATTGTCCCTTCATCCTCTCATTTGTTGAAATCAATGCCTAAAAATGCCCGCCCGCAGTTTCCCCCGTAAAATCCACATTATTATATTTTACCTAAAATGATTTCTGACAGAATCCACATGAGTAAGTGGAACGATGTCGAGAGTTATGAAGACTGAATATCATAATGGATGGCACGCATGATTTTCTATTCCTCCCGCACTATAAAGCAATGACGAACAACAAACCAACAGTGGAGGAAATAATATCACATTAAAAAGCAGAGACGGATCTCAGCATTTGAGTAAAGTTTAAAAAAAACCTTAATGAACCATTAAAAAACACAAGCGTAGGCAATGCATTTTTTTAAGCATCGACAGCTCGTGCGAAAAAGCATAATTTCTGAAACACCCTTTCAGAGAAAACTCTCTCACATTCCGTCTGGTGTGCACACACGGAATGATTCAAAGGGAAAATAAAACAGGTGATCACCTCTCACCTAGAATGCCAAAACAGCAAAAAAATGACTCCTTGTACAGGGGGAGTTGAATTTATAAGAAAGGAGAAGACATACTATCGTGTAATAATTGGATACATCCACTTTTAGTATCATCACACCAAAAAATGAAGTAGTCTTCTATTGTAGAATACGTCAGGTAGTTTATTACACCTCTTGCTACGCTACCACTATACTCTTTATGAGAATTCGCTCCGTTTATCCAACGCCATACATACAACCTTGATGCAAAGAGCATCAGATTCTTCCCATCATGTTTCACATGTCTTTTCTCAGATTATGCCATGAAAGTATCACACATATATTTTCTTTGGAGTTCATAAATTACATCTCTTTTCTTATAGAATGAAGCTTCCCAGCCGACCTGAGAGTAGGCAACAAAAACTTGATGAGAAGTAACTCAACGGCAGTAATTGGGACAATATCAAACGGTAAAACGATCGACAGAAATACAGGTCGCCGTCCTGCGAACGTTTCGTCACCGTGCTGGCCGACAGAATGCCCGCCACCGCCGCCGCCAGTACCTGCATTGACACCCGCACACGCCCCCACACCTCAGTACGGTTAGTAGCCGCAGCAAATCCTGGAGGCGCCACAGGTAACGTCACAAACGGCGCAACCCCCGTCCGAACGCAGGCGAACGAACAAAGGCAGAGGCCGACAAAGGGAATGAATTGAAGCACCTCCCATTCGCCGCCCCCTCTTTTGATCCAACGGGACTGAGAGTCGATTGAGTCGTGAAACGCGAGACTAAACTTTGTTCGTACCGGGTTCACGGGGACCGCGTTGACCTTTGCGACATCATGTTTTTCCTCTAATGAGAGAAAGAACTCGAGCAGGGACCATCGATTCCAGAATCCACACGAGTCGGAACACCGAAGGAGGAAAAGAAAACAAGATATTTCGTTTTCATCTTCGACACCGACGACATCTTTTTTTCTCTGCTAAACTTTAGACTAGAAAATAATTATGCGCTACGTCACTCTGAACTTGAATCGAACGGAAAATGGAAAGGTAATTTGATCAGACTTGCTTGCGTGTAAATAATCTGAAGAGAGAATGATACTTAGTACATCCCGACACAAAACGTTTTATTTACCAACCCAATTTCCGCCTATGTGGACACCAAAGTTGTGGAAGAAGTAACTCTCTCTCGGACATGCATTCACATACAGGAATGTGTATACATAACAAGACAGGAATATGTACCCTTACTTCTTGCCCCACTTCCTAAAACAGGAATATCTAGACAAACATACTCTTTCTCTCACAGTAGTAGTATTTAGGGGAGGCGACCGACTGCTGAGGTCATTTGCGCCATAAGGGATGGATAGGAAAGGATGAAGGGTGGAGATAAACCCGGCGTCGGCATTAGCCTACTCTTTACGAAAGGGGTCCGCAGTTTAACGTCCCATCCGAAGGACGGCGTACTCACTCAAAGTGCCCCCCACAAAGCAGCTCAAGTAGGGATCGAGATACCTCTGAAAAATATTCAACTCCGCCGGGATTTGAACCCGGGCCCTCTGGGTGAGAAGCCAGTACGATAGCCACCGCTCCAATCCCGATCCCCACTTTCTCTCACCTGTATAGGCATTCGACTAGCTCACAAATTGAATTCAACGGCCGGAATTCATCAAACGCCGAACTACGTCTATCGTAATACTGTAGGATGTATCAGGTAAGTAGAATGAGAAAGACTAAGTGTAGAACGGATACATTTAAGATGCCATTTTTCTTCTAACAATATGGGGTCAGAATAACGTTATCCGACCGACCACTAGGAGGAAGAATTATTTTGAGCCACGAGTAGCCTTGTGTGCAATCATTCCCTGCCACACACCATATTGCACACCTGGATTGCATGTTACTACAAAACAAAAATACTAAAAAATACTAATATAAGATAACGCCACACAGTCAGAGACTGCCTTTGGATATTGTTCTAATTTAAATGACTCTAACCTCTTGCCAATGACAATGCGTATGTTGTGTTCCTTTTTTACTCACTCGGTACCAATTTCCACTGGAGCCATGGAGTGCATTTTGGAAGTATTAAAAGATGGGTTTCCCAGTCTTGGTTGTTATTATTTATGTATTTTTATTTTTTGTTTATATATATATATATATATATATATATATATATATATATATATATATATATATATATAAACAGGGTTCGTCCGGAAAATAAGTGTACTGATTTTTTCCCGCCGCTCCAGGCGCGCCCAGCACCGCTCTGACGGGCTGCGATTGGAGGGGGGTATGTTGGCAAGCGACGCTGAAAAAGGAAGTCGGCTCTGACCTGAGGTGTAGTGAGGAGCTCTGTTAACGCGAACCTCCACGCTCGACCCACGTCACGGAACGCGATGCCGAAGTTTTTGGAGCAGCGTTATTCCATCAAATTTGCGGTAAAGCTTGGGAAATCGTCTACCGAAACTGTCGGTATGATTAACCAGGCTTACGGGGAGTCAGCCATGTCCAGAAACATGATCTTTCGGTGGCACAAGATGTTCGTGGAGGGCAGAGAAGAGGTCGACGACGAACCACGGCCTGGACGCCCATCAACGACACTCACCGACGTAAATGTGCGAAAAGTTCGCGATGTACTGAACTCTGATCGTCGTCTTAGTGTTCGGATGATAGCAGAGCAGTGTAATGTGCCAAAAACAACAGTGCACGAGATTATTAGGGAGCAATTACAGATACGAAAAATTTGTGCAAAGTTGGTGCCGAAAGTGCTCAGTGATGATCAAAGACTCAATCGTTTGGGAATCGCGACACAACTTGCGGATCACTGCAAAAATGATCCACATTTTTTAGAGGACTTCTTTCTGTTCCCTCTTTACTTTACTTAATTAACCTCTATCGGCTTGGCATTCGCGGTCCCCCAAATAGAGTGGAGTAGAACTGTGGCAGCTGGCGGGGCTGACGGTCTTGGGCCCGAAGACACCCACGCACGTCCGAGAGGGCGTTCTTGATATCTCGATCGCTCGTGGTGTCAGGACGCCCCTGAGTGTGTTTATATGCGCAACACTATCGCCGGACCATAATATACTGCTTTTGGGGACGAGGATTCCTGATGTGCCTCAAAAACACCCACTGGACTTGTCGTCAGCTGACGTGAAGGCCTTCCGTAGTATCATCGCCAGAGAGCCGCTAAGGTAGACATCGCAACCGACATATCCAGAACTGGCCGATCGCATGGTCGGTCATCTCACCCGGACTGTCACGGACGCCATGGAGGTCACGATTCCGCTGAAGGAAGCATGGATCTCGTACTTTCGGGTTCCGCTTTCAACCGTGGTCTGCGGTCTTATCACACGACGCAACAGCGTACGGCGGCAGTGGCAGACGAACCGGACTGGTGAAGTCCGGAGGCAGCTCTCTGAACTCAACATCACGGAGCAACACGCCCTCTAGGAAGCCCGATCAGTCTACTGGAAGTACCTACATAGAGTTTCCCAGGACTCTTCTAATAAATTTCTAATAGATTATAAAAAGTTCTAACGAATTTCTCACCTCAAGGCCCGCGGTATCCTTAATCCATCAACTCTTCCTTGAGACCAAAATTTTTCATAAGGTAGGCAGGCAATCACGTGCTTGGATCCGGAGAAAAAAGTTTTACGATTCGGGAATAATGTCGTCGCAGCAAACCTTTTATAACTGTATATTTAACGCCAACATTAACCAAATTTAATTTTAAGTTTTGAACGCATTTTTGCATTTCCGCAGACATCGGCGAGAAAATTAACATCGCGAGTAACAATTTCATTGGCAGGAGTACTTTCAGAAATTGGTTTAATTTACAAACCGTTTACTTTAACCCACGAACGTTTATTTCTACGCGTGACTGGAACGAAAATTGATGATTCCAAAACACATAAAATCCAAAAAAAGAAAGAACACCTATTGCATGTCATGATACTTCGAGTCTATCAATTGCAAATGGCTCATGAATTAATTTCTTTTCTTTCCGAACCACTCTTGGCAGTGTGTGTTTCACTAGAATCTCAAAGCGTCCATGTTACCAAATTTTTGGGTTTCTTAGGGACGGATCAAAATAAAACTCAAGACGAGACTCCTCTAGATTAGCAGGTGGGAGTTTTTCCCATCCCAATTTAACCCAGCCGCAATTTTAATTACCGGAGATAATTTGAAAACCCACTTAAGTAAGTATTGACGCTTCTGCGGCAGCGGGAAGATAGCGAACGAAACCTAGCTAAACACGCTTCAACTTCATTAACCGAGGAACAACACAAGTGAATATTCAAGCACAATGGCATATCGAGGAAACCAGAGGAAATTCCTCGGTTTCCAAACTGTGCACCGTGACTCGGAGGGAAAGGGGTGGGATTGCTTTGCGGCAGGTGTCGAAATACGATGTGAAAAATAACCGACAGTAAACAACCTCAATATTCCAATTATCATAAACCTCCAAATCCTGAGGCACTTCTCTGGATTGATTACGAATGCGAGAGTGGAGCGAAGAGGGAAGAAAGCATGATATACTGAAAAGGGACATACACGTAAAGTGAAGGAAGGAGCATTTATGTGTTGCTGGAGCACTTAAGAAGACGATGCGTAATAGTTTTCCAAGACCTCCCAAAACGTGCACGCAGTTGCATGCCATCTTGCGATAACATCAGAAATTAAACTCACCAGTTCGAATGAATTTACACTTTTGACCATTAGCACTGCATCGGCTGAGAAACATAATTGCGATTCAGTAAGAAAGTTACGAAATGTACTTATAATTAATACGAGGGTAGGCTGAAACCTAATACACACATGCTTGTAGACCACAAACAAAATGACCTTCAAGGGCACCCCTGGTGGTAACATTCCCCCTCAACACGCATGCAGAGGTTTGAGGTCATTACATTCATCCAGTGTATTTTGAGAAACGGAAGCATATATTCAACAGATTCAGGCGAGATGTAGTGGAAGTTCGTCATTATGAGAAATAAATCTGTAGAAAGGTGCAAATTTGTTTCTCATTAGCGGAAGTATGGAGACGTGTTTTAGTGCTATGTCAACGCGAGGTAAACAGTTGGCTGTTATCAAATTTTTGCCCAAAAATCATATATTTATTTTCCAACGTAGTCACCAATTAAGGCTAACACATTTCTCCCAACGTGTAACAAGTTTTTCAATTCCGTCACTAAAAAACTCTTCCGACTTTACTCGAATCCATGACTTGACAGATGCCTTCACCTGATCGTCCGAGGTGTAATGATTACCCTTGGGGTGTCTCTTGAGTTGAGGATAAAAATAAAAATCGCCAGGCGCAAGATCGGGGAATAAGGAGTGTTTTGTTTGCTCCCGTCTGTGAGACGGCGTGGAGCCCATCGTGCACAGATTTTACGGTATCCCAATTGTTCAATAATGAAACCAACACGTTCCTTGGGTATTACATAATGGTTTGCCATACGCTTTTGACTGATTCGACGGTCATTTTGAATCAAATCTTCGACGAGTTTGCGATGTTTGTCGTCTGTGGCAGTGATCGGAAGTCAGTTGCGTGTTTCATCAACAATTGTGGCTTTTCCTGGCTCAAGCCACTAAATTTTATTACCCATCGATTTACAGCAGATCTATCAATAGCATCGTCACCATAAACAGCCTTTAAACGACGATTAATCTCAGTATCCTGCGCATGCGGGTTGAGGGTAATGTTACTTACACATGCCACCAAGAGTGCTTCTGAAGGCCATCTACAAGCATGTGTACATATATTTTCAGCCTGCCCTCGCACATTGTTTGCACAAAATGTATCGAGAATAGTTTCGGAAAAATAGATTTATTTCATATATTGCTACAGTGCCTCAAATTGTTCACAGTACATCCCTTGAGCGTCGACACCCTTTTCCCAGCGACTTTTTCACGACCCGAAAGCCCCTTGGTAGGCGGTGGATTCCGGAAGGTCCTTAAGGGTACGCGTGCAAGCTTCTTTGACGTCACTTAAAGAGTCCGATGGTGGTATCGTTTAAGTGAGGATCCATTGCAGAAGGTCTTACCAAGCAGACACTGCATTTGGTCGTCTGTCAAGACCTTCAGGACGAGCTTAAGGCAGATCTTCCGTATCATCAAATATTCGGTGATAATGTGGGCACTTAAACCGACACGGTCTTAATTCAGTCCTTCACGCATAATTAAGGGAGGTCCTAATGAGTAATCCTGCATACGTATATTCCCCCGGAACATAGTTCCTTTTGAAGTAAGGTTGCGGGATTGTTGAGGTGATGGTGGTAAAGGGTAAAGGTTTAACAATATGGAGTATGATAATGATGGCATTGAACACCATGCGAGCCCCGACAGGGGCGCACGCTCTGACAAGGGCGATTACGTCAGGAAAAAATGTCGAAAACACTTTTTATACAAATCGTGTACGCTTTCCTCGACAATCGTGTTGGCGCTACGATACGTATCAAAGGTTCCCGCGCATGCCCTGAGACCTCATTCCGGCGGGATTTAATCCTTTTGGGCGCTGAATGTGACGGGCGCTCCGAAGGGGACGGTGACTGAGTCAGCCATCGAGACCTCGGCCAAATGATCCGTGAAGACTTCACTTACAACCATACTTTCGTCCGGAAAACAACCAACCATATGAATTCATGCTGCTTCCGAGAATTATCTTCGCGTAAGACAACAGCATGAATTCATCAAATAGACGTCGCGAAAGCCTAAGGATTAACAAACCATATATTCAATCTGTAGGTCGCGGCAGTCCAGTGGGTAGAGCGTTGGACTGCTGACCGGAGGGTCCCAGGTTCGATTCCCGGGTAAGGCACTCTGGGCACCTGCAGCTCCACCCAAGCTATGTGGTTTTCCGGGTACCAGATTTTCCTAGGAAACCATAACCGGCACAGGGAAAGGAACTGGCCCCCCTACCCTGATGTGTGAATTTTCACACGCCGTTTAGGTCTTAGTACTGGGTGATCTCTACCGTCACCCACTAAACCGACCTTCGGGTTGATTACTGTGTTTATGGTTATATTAAATCTTTGATCCCCCGGGTGTCAAACCCTAGTGTTCTGGGTCCAGGGTTGTGGGAAATCGGGGGCGGAGCGCATTCAATAATTTTGTCATTCGTGTCGATCTCCAACGAGATCAGTTTTCGCATTTTAACCGAAAAATTACCAAAACCAACAAATGTTTCCTGCAAAGCCTAGGTGTTGATTAGCACGCACCCGTACGCTGGTTCGCAAGGGGTGGGGAGGTTTGACCCGCATATTTCATGCCAATATCACGTGAGGCATAGGCGGACGGCTGACGGATATAAGAAAAAAATGACGGCTATTTTCGAACGAAAAAAACCGGCACTGTTTGCGAGAGAGTGAAAATAGAAATGCTAGGCAGTGTTGATTCCGGAGACGAGGCCACAAGAAAGCCCCATTGTTCGCTGGGCATGTGTGTCGAGTTAATTATGCGGTATGGTCCAAGATGAAAATCCGAAATAGATTCGAAATAGTTTGGGCAGTAGGGACACAGGTCACGTCCTGACGTCCATAAAAAAGCACAAATCCAAAGAAAACGGAGGCTAGGATATATAATCACGCGAAACTGAAGGCAGAAGAATACGAGATGCCGGCAGAACGACATGTAAATTGAATATTCATTAATTACAAGTACAGCCACTTGAGCAGCCTAGCGAACGCTCTAATTCCTGGCTCAATAAAGACCTTGGGTCCAAAGTCTTGGCATTTGATAAAAGGCCTGAGTGAAAATTGCGAAAAAATTAAGAATAATTTTAGAAACACACCCACTTGCCACGTTTTTCGACAGGGAAGTATGTTATGTTACCGTGCCAATACTGAATTCAAAGGGATTTCCAACGAACATAAATTTTTATCGAAAACAAAGTTCAAATTTCACCCCACGTCAAAAGGCGACACACGGTTCACCGCCGTTTTTTGTTTCCTCCAATTGGTTACGGAGACGTGGAAATGGGGTGTCACATGCTGCAAGGGCGACGCGACGCAAAATCGAACGCACGAAATCGCCGCGCACTCTAAAGGGTACAAGGGTACGCAAGGGTCGGCCGAGGAAGAGACGGGCGTGCGTAGGTGGGCGGAAGCGCTGCGTGGGAGCCGCCGCGGTCCTGGACCCAGCCGGGGGCAGGTGTTTCCACTCTCGGGTAGGGGGGAGCGGGGGGGGGGGCAGTGGTCGTAGGGGGGCGAGTAAAGGGCTCGGGAGCTAGGATTACAGGGGGCGTACGTGGGCGGGAACGGGGGCTCACGAGCTGATCCTGGAGAAGGATCCCCGCATTAGCGGGTTCCCTCAAACGGGCGAAGAGGTCCTCGTATCAATAAGAGGAGGCGGAGAGGCTCCCACGCCGGAAGCGCAGACGCTTGCGCTAACCTAAGATTCTATTCAACGGTCTAATGCGGAGAGGGTGGATGGAGCAGCGGTTCAGGGGTCCCGAGGAGAAGTGAGAATTCAAGAGGTAGGGTTACCTGGTCACGGGAATTACGAGGAACATGGAGAAAGGAACTAGTCCTTTTCTGAGTGAATTTTATGTATCGTACGAGTTATTACGAGGGTAGGCTGAAAAGTAATGCACACATGCTTGTAGAGCGCGAACAGAAACAAATAGAGAGATCGGGCGAAAAGTACATTAAAGTACAATTTTTAAGTTTCAAAATCACAATTTATTTTTCCAACATAGTCACCGTTAAGGCTCATACATTTCTCCCAACGTGTAACAAGTTTTTCAATTCCGTCACTAAAAAACTCTTCCGACTTTTCTTGAATCCATGACTTGACAGCTGCCTTCACCTCATCGTTCGAGGTGTAATGATTACCCTCGAGATGTCTCTTGAGCTGATGAAAAAAATAAAAATCGCAAGGCGCAAGATCGGGGGAATAAGGAGGGTGTGGAATCGGTTCAAATTTCAGGTTTCGCAGAGCCTCTCCAGTTGCTGGCGAGGTGCGTGGACGATCGTTGTCATGTTGCAAAATTATTGGTGCCAGCCTTCATTTAGCACGACAAACTCGACGTCGGAGGGGTTTTAGAGTCTGTATACACTGAGATGAATTTAGCATTGCCCCGCGTACCAGAAAATCGGCCACAGAAACTCCGTGAGCATCCCAAAACACAGTCAATCAACACTTATGGCTTTTCCAGGATAGCAACCACGGTATGTATGTTTCCAGGATAGCAACCATCGATTTACAGTAGACTTATCAACAGCATCGTCACTATATACAGCCTTTAAACGACGATGAATATTAGTAGGAGTCACTTTTCAGGAGCAGTTAAAAATTCTATAACAGCACGATGTTTAACTCGCGTTGGCATAGCATTAGAACACGTCTCCATACTTCCGCTTCTCAAAATACACTGGATGAATGCAACAATCTCAAACATTCGCATACGTGTTGAGGGGGGATGCTACTTCCACATGCCACCAGGAGTGCTTCGGAAGGTCATTTTATCTGTGGTCTACAAGCATGTATGCATTAGGTTACAGCCTACCTTCGTGCAGTTTCTGTTTTATGAACTCTAGAGTTCACCAGTAAAAACCAGTCTTTAATTTCCCCTTCCTCCGACGATGGAAATAACATGTTTTTTTAGTGGCTCACATTAATGAACAATCAAAACACGTGCCATTTTTTACGTGCATTATTTTTACGTGGCCACGTCATTCAATTATGTTTACGCTCTGCACTGTGAGCTTCCCCACGAACAAATTTATAATATGGTTCATACAAAGCTACGAATAGCCCCGTGATCCTCCGTAAGGAAGCGTGTGGCAGGGTTTGTTAGGATTGAAATGGAAATATTGCATTTATTCTCACATTTTGCCCCAGCACATTATTCCCTCCCCCACATTATTCAAAGAGCAATGTTTCTGAAACTTAGTTGCATTCGCGTTAACTCCATCCTACGTAGTAGTAGTAGTTTTGAGGGGAGGCGACCGACAGCTGAGGTCATTTGCGCCATAGGAGATGGACAGGAAAGGATGAAGGGTGGAGAGAAACCCGGCGTCGGCATTAGCCTACTCTTTACGAAAGGCGCCAAGGGGTCCGCAGTTTAACGTCCCATCCGACGGACGGCGTACTCACTCAAAGTGCCCTCCACAAAGCACCTCAAGTAGGGATCGAGATACCTCTGAAAAATATTCAACACCGCCGGGATTTGAACCCGCGCCCTCATCCATCCTACGTTTGGGCAACATAAAACCGCTGGAAATTCCTTCTCCCGTTCATTTCAATCGTTCATTCCGTTTACAAATTTCAACCCCCAAGGCAAGAAAGTCAAATATTTTACACATTCCACAGGATGATGGTGGCGTTCACATGGCGTCCACACGCTTAGAGTTCGGTAAATTAGCTACCGCTGGGGATACTGTAGCGAAATAAAGATGGCAAAAAAATGTGCAATATTTTTTTAAAAATTAGACGAATAAACTTCAATTATAATATTCATGCGTTTCCGGCACAATAATAAGAAAGGCATCCTGAAGTGTCTCTTAGCAACAAGTAATTAGGGTTTTTTAGGCCCCGTAACTATTTTTTTGAGAACCGGTTGATATTTCATGTGCTTTCCCGTCTCTACTTAGTTTGCTAGACAACTGGGAACAAAGGGGATATTACGCGATAAATACAATACGCGTTACAGTGCAAATGTTTCCCTCTCTTTTGGTGCGGGGCAGTGAATTGTAAGAGTGGTAAAAGTCGGTGCATTGCGAGCCCTATAATTACTCTTGAAGAAAATCGAAAGCCAAAACCTTTGCGATACCTTTAGCCAAGCGTTGAGTTTTTGAAATCCCCAAGAATTCCCACTTCGAAGCTACGCAGGAAAAATGAGAGTCGCTTTTCAACCCTTTTTCAATCCTTTTTTAGATATATTTTTGATATTTTAGTACCCTGAAAGCTACCACCAGGGTGAGAGGCAGGGGGTGAACACACACCAGACTAATTTTGACCCGAATATGACCCATACCTTGGCCGGGCAATATTATTCTGATCCCTTATCTTTCGTGTAAAAATTAACATCTTACAAGATCTGTCCCAAAAGTAGTATGATTTATTTTTTCCCGGATAGACGGCCGGCGGTTTCTCTGACTGGGTTCTAGGGAGGGGAGTCTCAGGAATGGCTGGAGACCGGTGGCATTAGGCTCCCAGCCTTTGCGGAGCGCGAATAGTTCCTTTGCGAACCCTCAATAACGGCAGATCGTTACGCTCTGTAATGAGCCGGTTGTTGCAACAGCGCTACGTCATCAAATTTTGCGTGAAACTGGGAAAAACCGGGAAAGAGAATCATAACATTCTCAAGGCAGCTTACGGTGATAACGCGATGTGTAGATCGAGTGTTAGTGAGTGGCAGAAGTTGTTTCGGGAGGGTAGAGACGATGCTGAAGACTCCGAAGGTTCAGGACGCCCTTCGACCTCAAAAAAAGCCGAACATCTTGCAAGGGTGGAGGCCTCGTTGGACATGGATCGCAGAATAAATTTTCGCATGGTTTCTGATGACCTTGGCATCCTTGAAAATGATGTGCACCGACTTGTGACCGAAAACACGGGCATGAGAAAGATGTGTGCGAAGTTGGTGCCGCGAGTTCTCTCGACCATGTGAGTAGTGGGGATCAAAATTTGTTATGCGATGCCCCACAAGACTACTTCGAAGACTTTTAGTGAATGCATCAATTCTGGCAATACATTTTTTAATCGACTATTTCCAACTATTTTTGGGACAGTCCATGCACATCTATCTGTTCCACTCTTAATCTCTCACTTTTATTGACATGATATCTTCTACCGTAGTACGATGAGAGTAATAATACATTGTCAACATCACTGCGAAAGATACGTCCTTCCAATTGATGCAATCATAGTGGGATTAAACGCATGAGAAGTAGCATATTTCCTTTGAGTTTGACGACTATATTTTCTAACCATGCTGTTCACATAAGCTGCGTAGCTTCTTCAGGCGTGGACCGTAAGCACTACATACGTGGTAATATTAAAGCTGAGGATTTTCAACTTTAAAAACCTCAATAACCCGAAAATAAATAGGTTCCTTCAATTTTAATAAAATAATATGAAAACTCGGCCGTAATGAGTATCTTTTTACGGCTACAAGCCTTTTCATTTCATTTTATCAATTTACGAGGCCGTAGAGCTCAAGTTCTTAGATTTTAACTTTTTAAACAAAATTTGAATGTTTTTACGAAGTGAAAACTGCGTCATTAACAAAATTTTAATTTGGGAAACACTTCCAGTCATTTTTAGGCTACATCTCTCATAACAAACTATAATTTTTTAATTGAGTCTTACACGGTGTATTCAAAAGGTTCCAGGACTGGATACCCAGAGATCAAACAACTAAACGAAATGGAATGGCGTCTATTCCTCACACCTCTAAAATGTCTCCCCCCGCAATGCGATAACAGCGCCTAGCACGAATCTTCAGGCCTATCATCGCCTTCAGGAACGCCTGCAGCGGAATGCTTTGCCACCGCCGTTTCAACCGAATCTAATGAAGTGCCTGCCCCTGCCCCTTCAACTTCAAATTTTTGTTTCGGAAATTTTTTTAAGCAAAATAATAAGCCAATTTTTGATCCAAACATTTCAATCGAGGGCCAAATTAATATTTTGTGATGGACACTTACAAAAGCATTTAAGATTTGAGCTTTTTTCTCAAGAAACAATGTCAATAACGTTTGTTGTCTCCGACGTAACTTTATGGAATTTGCATAACATGTTCAAATTAAATTATTGACTTTATCATTCCACACACTTTAGTGGAATTACAAAGTAAATAATTTCATTCCATTTCAATATCGATAATGTTTGTTACTAAGGTTAAGTACAAGGTTTGAAGTATTCAAAAACTTTCAGATTCAAGATTTTTTTAACTCCTATAAAAGTGAAATTGCAGCTAATCAAACACCTGACATCTTTAATGCTGAAATATTATGAGTCAGAATGAAAGAACATTTTGATACTCACAGCACCACATTTTGCTTGAAGTAGGAATATGTTGCAAAAATACAGGGGGCAGTTGGCTCCCAGCCTTTGCGAAGTACAGATCGTTCGTTTGCGAAACCTCTATAACGTGGCAATACCGTTGAAAAAATACGCTTTGATCATTCCCCTTAAAAGGTGATGAACTTATACATTTCGTTTGGCTGTTCTGTTTTAGAGCTATCCTGGTTTGAAAATTTCAGTGCACCACTCAGTATTGATAATAATATCTTCAAATCATTTGCCAATAGAGGCTCTATTTGACGAAATTACGTCTCGCTAATTTGGAACAGACTAAAGCGTGGGCTTCTATCACGGTTGACCGAGAGCGTCGATTTTACTTCAGCCCAATTATGGTCCGAGAGTACTTCATCAAACCCTGCGAATTCCCCAATGGGAAGAGGCGAACGATAATGCAACCTGAATGAGCCGAGGCTGTTGCAGCTGCACCGGAAGTCCTCGTGACCCGCTTACCGGGTGACGAACGAGAAGCGTGATTAACTCGACGATAAAAGAGTCCTAAACGCAGTGAAAAACACGTCGGACCCTTTATTTAAAATGTGAGGATCAGCGAAACCGCAACCCGGTGTGCTCACTGTTGCCCAGGATGGCCCCCCGTCTCCCCCGTGTTCTATGACCCACCCCACTCCCCAATCGAGCCAACTCCCCCCGAAAAAACCGGACTCGACATATATCTAGCAGTATTGTGCAATTAATATCTATCGCAGCATAAGAAATCTGTAATGACAAAAGAGATTATAACATGACGTATTCTGTTGATGTAAAATGTGAAAGATGATACGTATATATTACCGTTGAACCACTTCACGAATGGGGATTAGAATGTTGCGGTGGCTGACGTGCAGGCTGCCCGAGAGGGCCCGGGTTCGAATCCACGAAGCGGCAGATTTTTTCAGTGGTTTCCCGATCCCTACTTGAGGTGTTTTGGGGAGAGCACTTTTAGGGAGTACGCCGTCCATCGGATAGTCGGACGGAGTACACTGCGTTTTCATTACATACTCTAACGCATAGGTTCTATCTTAATCATGCCTATAGCGTTGAAAGGTATTTTGTGCTTGACGACATGATATGCAGGATCAATGAACAACAAAAATATTAAAACTACTGCTTTAGAAGTTGACGACTAGCTTCCTAGCGCGGCATATCGGTCCTGCAACTCGCCGATACTCTATGCTCAGCCATAAGTTATAGATCGAACAAAAGTAGCCTCCGTACAAAATGACATTTTGTTAAATTTATCAAACAATAATTGAATTTCACAAAAATAACAAATGATTACGTTATATAGCTAGTATATTACGTCCATAATACAAACTAATTTTTTTCAATCAAGGTACCTCATATAATTTTATGTAGTGATAACGTTGCAATTTGGCTTAGGCTACCTCTTCAATAAAAACGGATTTTTTCAACTGATTCAGGCTAGATGTAGTGGAAGTTCGCCATTACGAGAGAATTTTTACGAGATTTTGTATTTTTTCCAAGAGTTTATAAACTTTCAGGAAAAGTGCAAATATTTCAATTCCTCTCGTAATGGAATTTTTCAATCATATTCTATCTTCAACTAGAAACTTATGTGTCAATTATTTTCTCTCCGACCCCTCCCCCATTCCCCTCTCGACAAGGTGCCCACCCACTGCTCGAACCCTGTCCCATGTATCCGTATCTGCTATTTAACACCTGCGTCTAAAAAAATATGACATTAAACAAATCTCTCTGGCTACCACGAGGAGCCGTATTCGTGCCCTCCTCTCGGTTTCATTTTTTAATCACGAACGCCAGGTCATCCGAATTCGCGAGTTTCGCATATTCACTAATCACCAAACGTGCATGAATTCTGCATCTCCGCCCCCCTTCCCCACCGGGATCCAGTGAGTATTCTCGGCTGCAATCAGGGGAGCGGTTTGAATTTCTCATGAAAAGCACGAAGGCCGAAAGCATCGATCAAATACGCATTGGCGAGGGTTCACGGGAACGCAGACCTCGCGAATCTGTTCTCGGATAACAACTACGAGGGTCATCCGGAAAGTAGTACCCGTTCGTGCCGCATGAAGTGCTGACGACGCGAGTAGCCGCTGGACGAGGTCAGATAGCTTCAGTGGCTTGTCTGCCTTCTCTGAGCCAAGTTGCGTGACGCTAGCATTGCCTGTGTTGTTTCTGTGATTGTTTACAATGTTTAAAAAAATTGAGAACGCCGCCAGTTGTGAAGTGAGGGCAGTGATTAAATTCCTCAATGCAAGAAACGTTCGCCCATGTGATATTCATCGCCAATTAAAGGAGGTGTATGGAGACAATGTAATGGACGAGTCGTCTGTTCGGCGGTGGTGTCGCAACTTCAACATGGGGAGGGGGAACACACACGACGATGAGCGTTCGGAGAGACCGTCTGTCATTACAGACCAACTGGTGAGCTCAGTTGACGAATTCGTGAGGAACGATCGGCGCGTCACAATTGATGACATCTGTGAGCATTTTCCCAATGTTTCTCGAACAATTGTTCATGAAATTGTTAAACACCATCTGCATTATGCAAAAATTTGTGCAAGATGGGTCCCTCGCGTATCTCAATGAGCTGGCGGCGAAGGACTATGCAGCAGGAATACAGAAACTTGTCACACGTTATGACAAATGCCTTAATTTGCTTGGAGATTATGTTGAGAAGTAGTTTAAAGTATCCTCTTTCAAATAAAATTTTTTATGTTTGTTAATATTTACTTTTGTGTCTTTATTTCACGAACGGGTACTACTTTCCGGATGACCCTCGTAAATAAGACAAGTGCGCATGTGGTAAATAATAATAAACAGGTTCAATGTTTTCCCTGAATGCCACAATGGTCTGTCTCTATGGTAGACAGGGACCAGACTGCTACCTGATGCGGCTTCTCATCTTATTTATAAATCGTCTCAGAGTTAGGCTGCGGGGTTCCTGAGTTTTATACGAAAAAGCCCTTCAAATTATCAAATCTAACCTCCTGGTGGAACACCGCCACTGCCATGGGTGTCCAAAACAGATTCAGTATCCATCTCTTGAAAAGTAGACAACATTATTTAGTTCATAAATAATTTCCTAAATTTCCCACCTTTGAGTCTTAGAGTAATCATTAGCATTGACATTGGAAGTAATGCATCGGTCAAAGGTATCTTACCGTTTGACTCTGACCACTATTACGGACGAACCCTGTATGCGTACTTATGTATGTATTTATGTATGTGTAGGAATGCATGTATGTATTTTTATGTGTGTATATGTATGTGTGTGTGGATATGTATGTATATGTGTAGGTATGTGTATGGATATAGGTATGTATGTGTGTGTCTATATATATATATAGTATGTATATACTTTTTTCTTTTCGATGTGCAAATCTGTGTTAATGAATTGATGTCTGTCTATATGTATTTATGTGTACATATTAATGTAACTGTAAGTTTGATGGCTAATATAATATGTATACGACGATGGGTTAAATGGAAGAAGGGACCATTTGGTCGCAATTTCGCCCAAATAAAGACCACTATCTATCTATCTATTATGCAATTTCGACTAATTACTGACATTTAAGCCTTTGACGGCAACACAGTGTGACATAATGATCGTTTTCGTTCAGTCGGGTTGAATTGATTGAAACGACTAAAAAAAAGCAGACTGCCGTCCCGGAAAACTTGCAGGACTGCCAAAATTTTAAAAATACGGCTTGGAATAATAGATGGCAAGGTGGTGGTAGAGTTAACCCATAGTAATAAGCCCTATACGGCGTGTGAAATCCACACACAAGGGTAGGGAGGCGGTAGTTCATTTCCCTGTATCGAATATTATGCCACGATTAAGAGACCGGGGTGAAATGGCGGACGATGCACCATTGAAAGCCGTTACGATAGCAAATAGAGATAGCAGTGGGAAGCATTAAAATTAACTCAATAATTCATTAATTCATTCACTAATTTACTATCAATTCAATTCAATTCATTAACTAATTTCGTATTCATTCAATCACTAATCTAATTCATCATTTGACTCCATCCGTTAAAGTTAAGTGATTCATGTGCAACAAAATTAGAAAAAAACGATTAACTCTTGCATTGAACGAGCGCGAACACAGGCACTGAGGCATAACCAACGTGCATCCATCTTGATCGCGACTTATACGTGAAGTTTAGATTGAAGTAACTGGCCACAGAAATGTAAACACAAGCAGATGACAATTTGGATATTTATCGATCGTGTTCCTGAATGTCCCATTCGCTTCGAAACTTGCGTCGGAAGATATTAAAATGGATATTAATGTTTTCCACAGCGGAGATTGGATGAATCGCGTAGGATAAAGTAGCAAGCGATTTGATTCGAGCATTAATTCACAGTAAAGCAACAGACGAAAGGGAGAAACGATTGAGGGGATTAGCCATGAGCTATCCCTCATCAACTGAAATTACAAAAAGGTCTCGGATACAGGTACATGGTGCTTACGTGGCCGCTAATTACCAATGGGCAATGCTTTTGATTAATGGCCATACACGATTCTCTCATGTGGAGATGATTTCTACGAGAGAGTCAACCTCTCAATCGGGGGGGGGCTAGTGAACCATGAGAAAGTTAATTTCCAAACACGAAATTAATAAAAAGCCAGAAAACCACACAAACTGGTCTCGAATACCAATATGTCATTCCAAGCTTCGCAGTATATATATATATATATATATATATACATACATATAATATATATATACACACACATATATTACATATACACACACACACACACACATATATATATATATATATATATATATATATATATATATATGTAAATACTATTTATTACAATTAATCTGAGAACGTGGCCCTGGTCTAAATTTAATAGCATGAGTAACCGTTAAAGCAGTATTTATATTAAACAATTGACCCGAAAGGAAACTCAAAAGGGACAAAAACAGCTTAAACATTAAATACCTTCGATGAGATCATTGAAAAAGCAGACAAAGAATTAAACAATCCAATCACCCTCTCCTTATTAAGATGAAGAAAAAGACTGGCTGCATTAACGTATTCCTTCCCTTCCATTAAATCCTCGTTCACTCCACCTCCAAATTTCTCAGTTGAACCATTCTTAATTGAATTTTAAAATAAATTACTCTAAGGGGTATAAAATCAGACAGTGATTAGGAATACGAACTGGAATAGTTGTACTTCGAACATGATGGATATATCTCAGTGGCGTACACAAGAAACTTCTTCTTACCTCCCACCATTGCGAATATTTTTTTTTAATACTGGTCGTTCGATGATATTCAAGTCCATCCCAATGTGCTGATAACTGCCTTTCAATCCATACACACGACTATGGAATGCTGGCAAATACACGCGAATACAGGCAGTTCGGTATCAGGAAGAAAGCGTACATTCTTTCCGATCCCATTGAAAGAATACATATGTGATCATGAATACAAATGTTGCAATTGCCAAATAAAACTTCAATTTTATAAAATTTAAACTACAGCACTGACTCAAATACTAAAATTCACATTATCAAAAAATTAAACTTTAAATATTTAAATAATTTGGAATTCACAGACCAAACTGCATGTTCCACCGCGAAAAGAAATATGTTCCCCCTTCTTTTCAACCGTAACGCTCACAATAACTTGAGTTGAATGAAAACATGTTTGAATTATACCGATAAAGTAAAATGGACGGTTTCTATTTATGTATTTTAATATCCGCATGATGAATTGCTACAATTTTAAATGGATAAGGACATATTACGAGTTCAATCAATGAAATTTGCAATGCATGACATTTTAAACTAAGGGCACAAAATTAAATTTTTTAAACGAAATAACATGAAAACAAAATGTGTGATCACTCTATGTTGAGCATCCCTCGCAGATTAATAACGACGGCACTAACTTTTATTCCAACGACTAACGGCTATTCTATTTCCCTTTCCATTCTCCTCAGAAACGACCTTTAATTTCACGAAGTCCTCCCAAATAAAGACACGAGGGTAGGCTGAAATCTAATGCACATATGCGTGTAGACCATAAACAAAATGACCTTCAGAAGCACTCCAGGTTGAATGTGGAAGTAACATTCCCCTCAACACGCATGCAGAGGTTTGAGGTCGTTTCAATGATTCAGTGTATTTCGAGAAGCGGAAGTATGTAGATGTGTTCTAGTGCTATGTCAACATGAGTTAAACAGCGTGCTGTTATCGTTTTTTTTGCCTGTTGACATAGCACTAGAACACTGCCTCTACCTAACTGCCTCAAACCTGCGCATGCGTGTTGAGGGGGAATGCTACTTCCACATGCCACCAGGTGTACTTCTGAAGGTCATTTTTTGTGGTCCACAAGCATGTGTGCATTATTTTTCAGCCGACCCTCGTAAATAAAACACAAAACTACGGTGATGCAGCGGAATGATTAACGTAAAATTAATAAAGAGAGAGAGTAGGAATTGAAAGCTATTCCGAGACGGGTGGAGAAGCCAACGGAGGACACTTCCAAGAAGAAAAGAGAAACCAATTGGACGCATCCCGAAGCACGATAGCTAATAAAGACTATAATTAACGTAAACGCCGAGGGAAAAAATCACGAGGAGGCCAAGGATAAATTACGAGAAGCAGGTAATTGAACACGCAAGCGCCGAGAACACTGAAGGAACGAAAAGCTAAGTGGGTAAGAGGGGGTGGATTTGGAGAGTTGCATTGCGATGCGTTACAGTGCGATGATGCACCTCGTTACTTCGGATGTTTCAACAATTTGAAAACACAACCATTCAGCTCTTAACACCATTGACTTTAACGTCCAGCGCTGACGGTCAACGCCGGAAAACTGAGACAACCATATTCAAATGAGTGGGTGAATTTGCTGTTCATTTCAATGACCTCGATTTGCGATATATAGAGTCGAAATTTCAAAATCGCTTAAAAATCCGCCAGATTACAGCCACACGAAAGTCATCAATGGCTTTCGATCCACACAATGGTTAGCATTAATGATTCACAGTCAAAACGTTATCGGGGGTTGGCGCGTTGAATTTTCCCCTCAATGTTTCAATGATCTATATCGTAGCATCATCCAAAGAGCTCAAATGACGGGCCTGTGTAATCAAACACTCAATGATAGCCCCTAAAGAAAACCGAGAATACAAAATGATTGATCCTTTCAAAACTCCCGCTAAAAATTAATCATAAGGAAAAATCCGCAGACGAACCCGTCAGTGCTGAACCACCACTATAAGAGACTGTTTTAGCCGTTACTCTGTGGTATTTTTCCATCGTATAGAAAGAAAGAAAACACAGCAATTCCACATTTACATGTAAACGTGGAATTGCTGTGTTTTCTTTCTTTCTATACGAACCACCACTAAATGAGATGTCAATTGAGGGAGGATAGACTTTAATATCGGATATGCTGAGCTACCTTCAGGAGAAATATTTATTCGTTTCCGAGGGCGCCATGAGCTATATTGTTCCCACAGAAACCGGTATTGAAAATGCAGATTAGGCTCCAACAGGTCTGCTTCACTGCAACCAACATACATAATGCATATTCGAATTATTTTATCGATGAAGTTACATGAATGTGTGCAAAATCGAAGAAGCACTTGATAATGGTTCGCGTTGGCAGTCGAGTGAGACAGAGGGATGTTTGCTTTTTCCCCAGCGGGCATTGGATAGAGTTGCATTCACGATGAATCGACTTCGAGATTTCATTGGAAGCATGAAATTAACTTAAGTCACTATTACTCAAATATGGGAAAACAAATAAGCAAAAACTTGATCACAATTAATCAAGAACTATTTATACTTACAATGTGATCACTCACATTCAGCAGGGTGTATTACGCGCGTAATGGAAAATCCGAAGGATATTTCTGACTAATGCATTGAGAATCTTCTCATATTTCGTCGAGTTTATTCGTCGGGACCTTGAATGTGAAGGCGTGCTTAAGCATCAGTCAGGCTCCAGCCGCAGAATGCCGCAGCCGTGAATAAGTCGAGCGCGCGTTACGGGGGAACCAACATTTCGCATTAGGGTTGCCATGGCACCGAAGCGAATCAAAACTCCTTCGAAACCCTCAAAAATGACCGCCAGTAAAATGCATTCTGTTCTAAATCGAAGCATATTTATTTATGAATCAGGCTTTTCGGGAGCCGAATTCATCGTTTATCTACGTAGTACGTCTCCAACTCACATTACTGTTTGGATAAAATACATGCGGATAGGTCCTCTCTAAAGCTAGGCGCAGGTATTAAATAATTTTCATTTATTTATTTAACGACTTTATTGGGGCAAGATTGAATTTCATAGTCTCTTCTTTCACCTAACCCTTATACATTACAATAAACACAGTCACAAACGCTCATGCCTTGGGTGGAGGAAAACCCACCCAGGCGGGACTCGAACCCGCGGCCTATGGATTAGCAGGCGAGGGTGTTACTCCGCCGCCACAGGGGACGACAAATGAAGAGAGACACTGGTGAAAATCGGATTATAAATCAGTTCAAACGTAACAGGAAAATACGTGAACTGGAAGTATTGATCACTTAGAAATGGACTAAATAGGGATAGATTGGGGCACTATTGAGACAGATTCAGTCATTGAGAGCGTACGTACATAGTATACACGCCCGTGCGAAATTAGGCGCTGCTAGTTTTTAGAAAAAAAAGAATGCTAGAGTCAGCATTAACCGACGGGGACTCTATCGATACAGGGCTAATTCAGCCGCTAAGTGAAGAGGCTGCCTACTACTACCACTACGGGTTCTAAAATTAATGGCAGTAAAATTTTTATTGGTATAACGATTATTACCTAACTTTGTCAATGACTTAGCGGGCTTCTCCCCGGCGCGGGACCGTTCGAATAATAATGAATACTGATTCTTAGCCAGTGCGCGCCCGAGGCAACGGGGGCGCCAAAGCAAAGTCGGCTTCGAGACGCCACAACGATGGGAAGACCCCCGTAACCCCCCCGGGCGCCGAGAGAAATATATTTGCCCAGAGCGCGGAAATGCCTTGCACCGTCGCGGCCCCAGAAAGAATGCCCTATCATAGAGTGCCCCGTGACGGAAGTGCACTGATAGGTTTGCTCTACTAACGGCAATCAAGTTGAGAGAAGAATGTAACGTAGGAATATCCTGGCACTTCCGAGAATCGATTCTAGGCCATCATCATATGAAGGCACTAGCCGCAATAGCTCACAAAAATATCCAAACAAGGCGTGCTCTAAATATCAAAAACTTGACAACTGAAATACAAATTTGACTGAAAATGAAATCATCCTGCCATTTACAGAAGAATTCTCAAGAGTTTATGCACTGGCTGCAACAAATAACGGTTAGGGTCTAAAAAACACAGAGCTATCTTAACCGTCGTCAAATTATACAAAATTCCAACAGGTTATTCGATAAGAATAATAATATGTCACCAATTAATTCATACCGTTTCTTGGCCCACGAGATATTCGAACAGTGTTTTCCCTTTAATAGCCAATAGACGAAGTTAATCAGAGCGGAAGTTGAAAAACGCGGAGCGGCTAAGCGCGGTCGTCATACTGACTAAATGCGATAATTTGATTTAGCATTCTTGACAGCTGAAGAATCGCATATGCGACTTTAACACACCCCATTTTAACCCGCAGCAGAGGATTTTCACAGAGTGCATGATGATGAGCTGATGAAAGAGAGCAACACAATAACCCACTTACTCGGAAGCACGATGAAATAAGCCCACATATTTGAATGATTTAGTATCATAGTAAACGGGCAGCGCCAGTTCAAACGCGTAGAATATTAGTACATTTCGCAACAATACTACATCGATTTTCACCCGAACAAATCAATGGAACATTTAGCTATACCTGCTGCGAAATTAGCCAAGAGGACGTTATATTTAGGAAGAAGAGTAACACTACTCACCACTTGTGTCGGGCTTGTCATTTCTCCAATTCTGAAGAGAATTTGCTCGAAACAAAAGCTGCTCACGATCCCTTGCCGGTGTATATCAGACGTCTGCTTGACCGAACAGCTGCTCCTGCCCTGGACCTTGACAACAACTGAGTGTTTGTTTTGGTTCCATCGCAATCATAAAATCCTACTCGTCTTCTACACTCAAACTACAACCACTCTACCTGGCGTCTTTCTTGGGAACCTCCACGAGAAATATGACTTGCGTTAATATTGCAAAATGGCGCTGCCCCTGGTTACCCGAGTATTTTGTGACTCCAAATGAGTATTCGCTTAAATTTTCCCTACCGTGGCACACTTTCAAACATTGAACTATGTCTTCGGTTGTAAATTCTATCACCGATTTTTATTGTGCTTATAAAGAATGGGTTAGTGCGAATCCCCAGAAGTCGGCTGATTTTGAAACGACAGCGAAATGGGTGTCATACTTCATCGCAGGTTTGTTGTCATAGTCAGAAAGAGCCATAATGAATAAACTGTTATATACATTATGAAATTTTTTGAAAAGATGGTTGGCGTATTTCAAATGTCCTCTATTGCAGGAAGAATAAACAATTCCAGCATAGTTTCTGAGCTAGTATACACGCTTTCAAATTTGTTGGTGCTCTTTAACGACAGGATTATATTTAATGCCCGAAGAGTTGGAGGGCATGTACCGGGAGAAAAGTTGAAGATTTTTTTGACTGTTTTGGAATATACTGAAGTTTTTATTGAAATCTCGGCGAAAAAACTATGGGGAGATAAGGGGAAATGGGCGTTAATTGTAATAGTTCAATTAGTGAAGTAAGTCATCGAATTTTTTGACTAATTCAACAAATTATCGTATTTATGTCTCTCTTCTAAAACACTCTATTGTATTTTTAGGTGCATCTCAAAATTGTTACTGTTCTTCCATTACAAAGAAAAAATAACTACTGCTCCATCAGTGCCTCCTCTACACCGCACCGAATTTGTACAAAAACAGGTGTCAGAACTCAGCAGGTCAATTGCTAGTACCTCAGCGTTTTCTCTCAAGTCAGGAAGAGTTATTAGGACAGTCAGCTCAGGTAAGATGAATTGTTGATAATATCTCGTCGAAAATTGTTAAATACATTTACTGATGCTCTCCCAAGATTTCGAGTATTATTAATCAAAAATCAATGCATGAAGTTGAATTTGCCCATGTAATCGCGATATTTTTAATTGCAAATGGTGGTGAGTGATACCAAGTAACATAATTTAAAATAGCATTGAATTTCGTATTCATATGCTTAAACGTTCTATTTTCTTTATTAGGCTGAAAAAGAGGTGGTACAGTCCTGTATATTCTTTAACATATGATGCATGATTTAAATTCCTAGGCAGTCACTGTTGTATTAAAATGTATTGGTGGATTGTGCAATGTATATTTTCATTGATATGATATCAAGATTCATCTCCTTAATGTTCAGTGCTAATTTATTCTGTGCTTTATGTATTTTACATCATTATCATGCGCTGAATTTAATGTCAAAAAGGAGTGACTGGATATTGGAATGGCAAGGTTTGACTGTAAAAGAAAAGCCTCTGCGGTGATTTACAGATGACACTTTAGGTTTTTAAAAGATTGGAATGTAAGATGTTTCAGGCAAGGGAGAGTCATTATTTAGCCTTCTACCGGTTTCATGAGAGCTAGTACGCCTAAAAATTAGGGCCCAGATGATCAAAACATTCCAAATTAAAAATCTTGTAATCTGAAGGAACTGAATTAATGTCCAGTGCAGGAGTGTGAATGAAAAATAATGAGGGCTAACTTCAAATTTTTCTTCCCCATTTACATGACATGAAATATGACTGGATTGAACTCTTGTCTTTTTTTAAAGGCTAAATCAAAGTTTCTCTTATGATTTGATCCCAATTAATATGTTAAATGCTACAGTAATCTTAGTTTATATAGGTAAATAGGTTTATATGAATCTCCTAGTAATTTCTCGTTGTTGAAGATGTGTACAAAATGGCCCTGGTTGTCAAAGCACCCATAAAAATGCACAATTAGAATGGATGTGAGTGGCATCTACAGAAATTTCTAAACTTACAAAGTGGAAATACTTTTATTTAATACGACTCTGGCTTCAGGCCATTTTTTGTTTGCCCTTAGCTTTGTGTTTTGCCTATCGCTCATTATATTATGAATAATTAGAGTTGCAGGAATTATTAGGAGTTGGACTCCGTTTTAATCAAAGACGCAACTAACTTATCCCATGCTCATGCTCTTTTTAAAATTTGCGTAACAGTTGGTCAAATGCAAATTTCAAGAAATGATATTACCTTATTAATTAAGATCCCTATGCGAAATACGCATTGAATTTCAACCATACTCCATTAGGTAAGATGAATTTTGAGTACTTGCATAAATTTTATCATATTTCTGAAACGTACATTGAGGTAAAGGTTGATATTTGGTAAGAATAACTTTTTAAAAAATATGTGATAGTATGAATTACTACTAAAATCATTATTTCATTCTTACCAAATGAAACAGTTAAATATTATTGACTATTAGAGGACCCACCCCAGTTATAAGAGTCTGCGTGCCTTTCATATTATATCAATGTTTTTGAAATGAAATTGTTGACTGAATTGCCGAGCACTTCAACTCATACACTCCACTCCTCTCGTTTTTGAGAACTTCGTCTTTAGTGTGAGAGATCAGGTTCTTAAGGCATGAACCACTGTAAAAGGCACATTTAATATTTTTTAGGTAAAATTTTGATTGCTTCTTTGAGAAATATTCCCTAGATAGAGTATTCTTTGCCATTTGGCAGTGGGATCTTTTGAATATTCGGGGTTGTAAATGTGGCTTAAGGCTATTTTTGTTAGTGTCTTCCACAAATGTTTATTAATTAGATCTTCTGAATAGCCATTGTTGACTGCTATGGTTTTAATTAAATTAAATTCCTTATTTATATTGAATTTTGATGTAGGGATAGCGGCTAATCATTGGATCATTGCATGAAATGAGGAAAGCTCTTGGGGAAAGCAATGCCTTGAAGAAGATTTAATCAATTGGTCCCTATACATTCCCTTCCAAAAAATGGAGTACCCATCTTTGTCTTTAGAAATGGATAGGTCGAGGAAGCTCGGGGAACCTTTTTCTTCTTTTTCAGACGTGAATTGTACATTAGAATTGACAGAATTTAAATGTGATAGAAACTGATCTAGTTGCCTATCGGAACCTGTCCACACACAGTAGACATTGTCTACGTATCTAAACCAACAAAATATATTATTAATGAGAGGGTGAGCTGAGGAGAACAAAACTTTTTCAAAATGGTAGATATGAATATCGGGCAGGAGTTGGGACAAGGGCAAGCCCATGGCTAAACAATTGGGTAGTTGTAAATGTGTACCATTAAAAATAAAATAATTTTGGGAAACACACGTCTTTAGAAATAAGCAGGGTTGACTAGTAACTGGCACTGAGATGGATTTCCAGAGAAGGATGTCCTCAGTGAGGTTCACAGCTTCCATGGGTCGTTGAAATGGATGCTTACATCGAAGGAAACAAGCATGCACTTTTTCAGGATGACCTTTTCATTTCATTAGTTTGTTGACAAGGTCCAAGGAATTTACTACTGCATTTTCAGTGGAAAATTTGGAAACCTCTATCAAGAGTTCAATAAGTCTTTTCACTAGCATTTTTAAATAAAGTGTGTGTAATTACAAAGCCAATATTTTCATTTCAATATGCAATGCAAATTCCATAAAGTTACGCTGGAGACAACAAATTTTTAAATTATATTAATGTATTCATAATGCATTGTGGGTTGGAATCCATTAAGAAATGGCAGCATAACTTTTGTCTGTGAAGCAAGGAAAAGTTAATGGTAGCATTGATTTTGCCAGTAAAAAAGTTATTTAACTTCTCCGACATAATTTTATTATTTTGTCTACCACATAGGTTTTGTATGGTCACAGACTAAACACCCATACTTTTCCAGGTTTTGTATGGTCACAGGCTAAACACCCATACTTATCCTACCCTCACCTAACAGAACACCACCTGACACCCTGCGTTGCAAAACCTTCATTAAATTCTGCATACATTGCACCTCTCTTTATTCCATTTGACATGCCTATCCTTTTCACTAACTTGCCGAACGTCCTACCCTAGATAACCATATTCCATCACCAATAAAAATGCTCTGCACCCACCTCTCATGCCTCTTTTGGATTTCGTCCAACAATCCTCTCTCCTCCCCACCTTTCCTTATACTTCTTCGTTTGTTTTACCCTCAATCCATTTTACCTCTAACATCCATCTCCACGCCTACATTTCAAAATCCTCCCATCAATGTCCATCGTCTTGCTTCAATGACGTAAGTTTTCATGCTGTATGCTCCATATCTGCATTTTATTGTTTGAGTAAGAATGTTAAGAATAAATCATTTCATTAATATCTTCTTAACATCATTACTCAAAGCCGCAGTCTTCAATTCCCTCCCCGTTTTGTAAGCTTTGCATGACACAATTATCCTTTTTATATCCTGTCTACTTTGACCAACTCGGTCCAAAAAACACATCCGAGATAGGTAAACTGTTCTCCCTTCTCTAATTTTTACCCTCCTATTTTAACATTTAGCTTAGGCTCTCTTTTTCTTAAAAAACTTTGTTTTTTGTATGTTGATTCTCATCCCATGCCTATCATACTGATTTTATAAACTGGTGATGTGAAAAAGTTGAAAATATTTATATTTATAATGGATATCATCGACAGATTAAGCCAATAGAGAATATTTGCAAAAAATCTCAGTTCCTGGATTACATATATTTCTTATGTGTAAACGGAATTTCATTGGGTGTTGTGTGAAGACCTTGCTGAAGTCTATTGGTATAAATAAATTCCCAAACATATAGATATGTTCGTGTTGTGTCAATATTTGCAATGCTAATTATATTTCCATTCCAGCGCCTCCTTTGAATGCAAGATCATGGTCCCCACCTCTTCTCCCTCCAAACAACAATGTGGAGCAGTTTAGACAGGCGACATCCAACATTCCAATGCCTACGTCAGTTAAGGTAGCTGAGGTGAGTATACCGCCCGTTGGCCCATCAGTAGCCATCAATCATTGCCCAGTTCAGTGTGCCTTAAAGACCTTGGAAATACCCAAGGAAAGGATTTGATTCTTGTATTTATATGAAGTATCCGTGGAAAGCAGTATTAAGTGAAACAAGAAAATTCACATTAGATGGCACACTGCAAATTTTAAGCCAATTAGAGAGAATACTTAAGCAATGAAGATGTATGGATGTTATTTCAATTACTTAATCAGAATGATTGTCAAGAAGGACCTCTCATTTCATATGTTTATACTAAAATTATACTACTACATTTCAGAGATAGTGATAGAAATTGTCTAGTATTTTTCTCTTTAGCTTGTCAATTTTGTAAGATGTCAATTTTGTAAGATGTCAATTTATTTCAATTCAACTAAATTTGAAATTTTCTGATCATTATAGAGGTTTCCTCATTAATATGTTTTCAGTCAGTAATCACAAAATACCAATGACTCTTTATTTATGAATTTTAAGAAAGCTGAACACGTCAGAAAAGATATTTCAGTTTTAAGATAAGTTGATAAAGAATAGTTTTCCAGTTTGGGCTTGTTGATTTGGTTCATAAATACGGATGTAACTGGTCGATAGTAGGGATATATTTTGTGAAGAATGGAGTTTGTCTTATTTCCTATTTTTAATCTCATGGAAAAGTGCAGTTTGCAAAACCACCTGAATCAACTGCATTAAAATGTAAATACTTGAATGAATGCATGGTGTTCTAATAGTATGACATTTCTTTTGTAGGTTATGTACCTTATGAAGCCACTTTGCTATCTTGGAGCACTGTTTGCGTACAAAGATAAGCCCTGGAGGCCGTGGCTTCTTTCATTGGGATTGGACTTAATGAGGTACTTAAGTTATTAATGTGAATGACCGACGTGGCCATCACAGGATTATTGGCAAATTGAAGCAAATAATAAATTGCAAATATTGGGTAAAAATAGCTTTTGAGCCCATTCCCAATTAGAACTTCATTTTGCAAACAGTTTCAAACTAGCATTGCCATGCAACAATTTCAGAGCGTAAAAATCATTCGCCTTGACTGGGACTCGAACCCAGATCCCTCAATATCCGGTCGAGTGCTTTAGCCACTTAAGCTACCGAGGCGTCCTCTTAAACTCTGAAATTTTGGGGCTTTTAAAGGAACTAGATATTATGACGAAATACCGTACATACAATGTCACATGCATTCGTAGTCGTGCGCGAGGCGCCACTGTCCACGAGGTTAAAGCCAACTTTAAACACTTACGGTGTTTTCCCTTTGACAAATTCCAAAGAAACTGCGGGAGATGCCGCAACAGTAACTTTTAACGGAGTCATCCGCTAATGTGCATTTCAATGCAACAATTTCAGAGCGTAAAAATCATTCGCCTTGACTGGGACTCGAACCCAGATCCCTCAATATCCGGTCGAGTGCTTTAGCCACTTAAGCTACCGAGGCGTCCTCTTAAACTCTGAAATTTTGGGGCTTTTAAAGGAACTAGATATTATGACGAAATACCGTACATACAATGTCACATGCATTCGTAGTCGTGCGCGAGGCGCCACTGTCCACGAGGTTAAAGCCAACTTTAAACACTTACGGTGTTTTCCCTTTGACAAATTCCAAAGAAACTGCGGGAGATGCCGCAACAGTAACTTTTAACGGAGTCATCCGCTAATGTGCATTTCAATGCAACAATTTCAGAGCGTAAAAATCATTCGCCTTGACTGGGACTCGAACCCAGATCCCTCAATATCCGGTCGAGTGCTTTAGCCACTTAAGCTACCGAGGCGTCCTCTTAAACTCTGAAATTTTGGGGCTTTTAAAGGAACTAGATATTATGACGAAATACCGTACATACAATGTCACATGCATTCGTAGTCGTGCGCGAGGCGCCACTGTCCACGAGGTTAAAGCCAACTTTAAACACTTACGGTGTTTTCCCTTTGACAAATTCCAAAGAAACTGCGGGAGATGCCGCAACAGTAACTTTTAACGGAGTCATCCGCTAATGTGCATTTCAATGCAACAATTTCAGAGCGTAAAAATCATTCGCCTTGACTGGGACTCGAACCCAGATCCCTCAATATCCGGTCGAGTGCTTTAGCCACTTAAGCTACCGAGGCGTCCTCTTAAACTCTGAAATTTTGGGGCTTTTAAAGGAACTAGATATTATGACGAAATACCGTACATACAATGTCACATGCATTCGTAGTCGTGCGCGAGGCGCCACTGTCCACGAGGTTAAAGCCAACTTTAAACACTTACGGTGTTTTCCCTTTGACAAATTCCAAAGAAACTGCGGGAGATGCTGTGGCTAAAGCACTCGACCGGATATTGAGGGATCTGGGTTCGAGTCCCAGTCAAGGCGAATGATTTTTACGCTCTGAAATTGTTGCATTGAAATGCACATTAGCGGATGACTCCGTTAAAAGTTACTGTTGCGGCATCTCCCGCAGTTTCTTTGGAATTTGTCAAAGGGAAAACACCGTAAGTGTTTAAAGTTGGCTTTAACCTCGTGGACAGTGGCGCCTCGCGCACGACTACGAATGCATGTGACATTGTATGTACGGTATTTCGTCATAATATCTAGTTCCTTTAAAAGCCCCAAAATTTCAGAGTTTAAGAGGACGCCTCGGTAGCTTAAGTGGCTAAAGCACTCGACCGGATATTGAGGGATCTGGGTTCGAGTCCCAGTCAAGGCGAATGATTTTTACGCTCTGAAATTGTTGCATTGAAATGCACATTAGCGGATGACTCCGTTAAAAGTTACTGTTGCGGCATCTCCCGCAGTTTCTTTGGAATTTGTCAAAGGGAAAACACCGTAAGTGTTTAAAGTTGGCTTTAACCTCGTGGACAGTGGCGCCTCGCGCACGACTACGAATGCATGTGACATTGTATGTACGGTATTTCGTCATAATATCTAGTTCCTTTAAAAGCCCCAAAATTTCAGAGTTTAAGAGGACGCCTCGGTAGCTTAAGTGGCTAAAGCACTCGACCGGATATTGAGGGATCTGGGTTCGAGTCCCAGTCAAGGCGAATGATTTTTACGCTCTGAAATTGTTGCATTGAAATGCACATTAGCGGATGACTCCGTTAAAAGTTACTGTTGCGGCATCTCCCGCAGTTTCTTTGGAATTTAGCATTGCCATGTTCAAACATCTGGAGATGGCAATGGTATGTTGGAACTGGGCTGTGATATAAAGTTTTCAGTTGACATGGATACAATTTTATCCAATGTACCCAAGTAGTTGATGAGAATTTTTTAAAATTACAATTCAATTATTATTATTATTCTTCTTGAAACATGATTATTAAAAATATAATAACAGGTGAAAAAGCCTATTATCGTGAACTTATTTGTTCTTCATCTTCTTTCGGTACGAATAGCTTCTGATGCAAAATTAATGTTTTTATTTCTTCCAAGTTCAAGAATCAAAAGTATGCTGTATAATGTGATGCCAGAAGGCCTTTTTTTCTGGTCCAAATCGTTGCTCATTGGTCAGTTGTTGCTGCCTCTCAAACTGCTGGGACATGTTTCTCAATTAAGAGGGCATGGCTGCATGTACTAATTTAGTAATAATGAAAATATAAAACCAACAGGGTATCCTCGAAGGAGAATCCTTCTTTATCATTAGCCTTCAATATTTTTAATTTAGTATTGAAATAAATAACCATAGTAAATTCTCAATTATCCATTTGAGGATTACCTGTACTTGTGTCTGTCTTTTACCTCAAAATGTTAATGAAATTACAATCACAAAGATAATAAAATGATTTGAAACTTCAATATACTTCTTAAAAACGCTAGTAAGAAATTCCTAGGCTTTCTTAAAAGATTCCTCGAAATCAAAAGCTGTCAATAATATTTAATGTTTTAATTTGAATATTTTTTACCATCCCTACTTTCCCATCATCGTTTCCCTTGCATTTATCTGCATTGGAAATTCCACATTCACCTTTAAGACGAGCAAATACATAGTTTTACGATTCAACGAATAGGCTATTAACTGTCTGCATTGCATTATTTCAATTGATATCATATGATGAATGTGAATTCATAGCAGTGATCCTTTGTCAATATAAATCCTTCATCAGTCATACTACCTTGATCAAAAAGTTCCCGGAATAACCACCGTGTGGCGCTCCCCTCGTTCCGTTTTGAGTTCTGTTTTTTTTGTTAAATTGGTACATCTGTTGTTGATATTCCCTTTAAATCTTAGTGTCATAACTTGACATTTGCAAAAGTTACGTAGCCAAGAGTACATCTATCTCTGTGTGTGTTGGCGATTTTTTACAATTTCAGAAATGGATTTAAATTTGCAACAACGAACTTGTATTAAATTTTGCGTAAAAAACGGATTTAGTGGCGCACGGATGTTGGAAATGTTGGAAAAGTGTTTCGGCAACGATTCTCTAAAAAAAACGGTCGTTTACCAGTGGCACGAGCGGTTCAGAAGTGGTCGTGAGTCAATCGAAGATGATGAACGCAGTGGCAGACCATCGACATCGAAAGTCGGTGAAAAAATTGATAAAGTAAAAGAAATGTTGGTCAATAACCGCAAATTAACCATCAGAGAAATAGCGGAGGACTTGAACATTGCCTATGGATCCGCCCAAGACATTGTGGTTAATGATTTGGGTTTCCGTCGTGTAGCATGCCAAAAGACCTCAATTTCATGCAAAAAAGAGACCGTGTTGACGTCGCAAAAGACATGATTTGCGAGGCTGAATCCGATCCCACATTCATCAAAAGGATCATTACTGGAGACGAGACGTGGGTTTATGAGTACGACACGCAATCCAGACATCAGGCAAGTGAATGGCGTTCACCAAATGAGCCGAGACCAAAAAAACCACGTCGTTTTCAGTCAAAAAAGAAGGCAATGCTGACGGTTTTCATGGATTACAACGGTGTAGTGCATCATGAATTTTTGCCAGAAGGCCAGACAGTAAACAAAGAGTATTATTTGGGCGTTATGAGACGTTTGCGTGAAGCAATTCGCCGAAAGAGACCAGAAATGTGGGCAGAAAACTCGTGGATTTTGCACCATGATAACGCACCGTCGCACAGTGCTATCATTATTCGTAATTTTTTGACGAAAAATGCAACAAATACCATCCAACAGCCACCGAATTCACCTGATTTGGCTCCCTGTGACTTCTTTCTGTTCAATCGAGTTAAAAAACCATTACGGGGAACGCGTTTTAGCAGCCGAGAGGAAGTAATGGAAAAATCGCAGGAAGCACTGATGGACATACCGAAAACCGAATATAAAAAATGTTTCGAGGATTGGATCAAGCGCTGGCATAAGTGTGTTGCAGTCGATGGGGATTACTTTGAAGGGGACAATATAGATTTAGATGAATAAACTTTTATTTTTAATTTTCTGAATAAATTCCGGGAAATTTTTGATCAAGGTAGTGTCTTTTTCCTGGCTAAGTAATAGGTTTAACTTTTTGAGGAAAATACGTTCCGCTCTTCACTCTATGAAAGCTCTGTGTTCTTGTAAAACTAAAATTCCATCCCTGTAAATATGCTTGAATAATGGAAAACATATACTTATCATCGCTAAAAAAATTTTAAATCAATCATTAACTGTGAAAAAGGAGGGTTTCCGTGTATTTATGTACATGGATATCATCGACATATTGGTCCGCATGTTTCCGTTATCAGTGTTTTTTGATTATCCTTGCATCATCACGCATACATTGGCACACGGATAATCAAGAGTTTTCTCTTTTGTAAAATGTATAGTAACTTTGAATAAAAAACCTTATTGGTCACGCAACATTGATGTATACTTCCTAATCATATACTAATAATATTAGCGTAGATGTCCTTCTGGTGTCAAATCCTAAATGCATATCTTCCCTCGTTGAACGAAATATTAATGCATCTGTTTAGGCATTTCTTTCTTTATTGCATATTGGTCCTCATTTCACTTAGAAACTCCTTCGTCCTAATGACCTCTATCATAGTGAAAAATAAATCTTGTAACGAGTGTATTTGTCCTGCGAGCTGGTCATTTTACCTCCTTTGAAAATATATTTAAGGAATACTCAAAATTATTTTATTTCTAGTATGTTACCAACTTTAAAAAAATGGTTGTCCATGGCACAAAATATGTATATTGCATAATTTATAAATTTTGTGCATTATTATTATAAGCATCAATGTCTCAGGGCTTTTACCTTCGTAGTTATATACTTTAGGAGTAGTTATATCCATCATAGGAGTAGATGGCTTGTGTATGCAGCACACAATGGTGTTTCTTTCACAAATATCGGTCATGCATTGAATAAAACAACTTGTATGTAATGCAATCAAAAGTAAATGTTTCTACACGTCATTAAAAAACATTTTATGTTTTACTTCTTGCTTTAAATTAATATTTTGAAGGATCTGTTACTTTTCGAAGAATCTCATTTGTCAGTGTACTCTAGGCACATGATACTAGTTACTGTGGCTTGGAAGTGTTTTTTGCATTAGTCTATTAAATTTGTTGCATTTTACAAATAGGATTTCATTTAAACATGTCTACTTATTCCTCATTTTTGCCACTTTGGGAGAGAGTAGCAATTCAGGTAGAAAAATCCACTGGCAAGGGTCATGGACAGAGATGCTTAATGCTTATTCTTAAGAGCCATATCTAAATCTTTGAGGAAAATTCTTTCTTGATATTAGTGTTTCTCAATTTTTTACAAAAAAAGCTGAAGATATAAAGATTTAAAAAATTATGTTAGGGCGCTATCTTTTTGTAATATTGACACTGAGTACGCTGCACATGTTTTGTAAAGTGTTAACAGGGATTTTTCTTGTTACAATAGTAATATGTGGTTTACTGGCAATCATATCAATATTCGGTGGTGACACAAGCATTAGGTTCTTTTGTAGGCCAATCAAAGAGGCATTGACATAGCTGGCTTTATGAGGAAGATTAAAGGGAGTGATTTCCAATTTGTTTTTGTTTTATCCATTTTCTATTTCGTGTGCTTATGAAGGTGTTATTTTTGTTGCTAAATATTGAGCAAGATATGAGCATGTTTATGTATCAATCATTTGTCATTAGATTTTGGTTTTTATTTTCAAATGATTCAGCCAAATTTTTTACCTTCAGTGAGAGTATTCGAAACATGTTATAGTAATCATCCATTTGCTGCCTGTAATAGTCTTCTGCTTCATCTTTGGAGAAAGATGGAATATGTGTGTAAATGTGTGAATGTTGAAAGATATGTTATGACAATCGAATTCTTTGAGACCGTACCATGCTGACCTATTTGGAATGTACTGCACCAAGCTAGTAACCCCTACCTAAAGTACACAACATTTTAATGGAAATATTCATACATTGTACCTAATTTTTTATGTAATATTCCATGAGTTGATCTAGAAGCAAGTGCATAGCTGCTATGTTTATCTGCATTTCTTCTATTGATCGTATCATGGGCTCCTAGCATCGCAGGCATAATGGTAATCTCTTGAAACTTGTAACAGCTCTCAAATGCTGCCTTTCCACTATTGTCTGGATACTGTATTTCTAAGATGTAGGATTAGTGAGTGTGGTATTCATAAATAGAGCTCCAAGCAAGGAAAGGATTTCTGTTTAAGAATTTCTATCTCTCCTCTCTATCACTTCTTCATCTAACATATTTAGGAACATGCTAACGTCATCAGTGATATATTTAGCTCAAGCATTCTCCCTGGGTGTAACTTTCAGCTTTCTCTTTCTTGTTTTGCGTTGTGTAAGTTTTTTCCACATTTTTTCTGCATCATTGGTGGCAAAAACCACCAGATACTTATGGTTTTATCTTACTAACGAAATATTTTTCCTTTTGTAATCCTTGATGTCCTTAGAGCTAGAAGTCTCTGAAGCATCACTTTCAAAACCATCATTGTCATCAATGTTTTCTACTTTTCCCTAATCATCACAGCGCTGAAGAAACCTGTGTACGTTTAGAATAATTGAAATTTTTTGTTTTTTTATAATGTCTGAAGTACATTGTAATTAATATAAGGCCCCATTAACGAAAAGGCAGGTAATCAATAAAGGAAATATTGCATGTTTTTTGCAAACATTTTATCCAAAGCAAATATCATTTGATAAAAGCTCAAGTAAATGACTATTGCAAATAATGTACAAAATTTTATGACAGTTTCACTTCCCTAATAACTACAACTCCCAAAAGGGTGTCCCTACACCATGATGATGAGTCAAACCGAAAGAATGGTGGAGGGTTTTTTGTCAGTCCCATCATGGTAAAGAAAATGAACTCTTTTATACTTCGTATGCACAGATGTCTGCCAGAAGTTTAAGGTATAGATTAGGATTGATTGTTTCATTTTGAGCTAATTCCTTGCTTCAATCCCCACAGTTTAAAGCTGAATCATAGCGTTCGCCCTTCAAGCATGAGCCCCGAGGAGCAGAAGGAACTCTCGAGACGAAGCATCGCCCTTGTTCTATACCTTCTCCGCTCGCCTTATTACGAGAAGGTCTCTGCCAAGCCTCTTCATGCAGTCCTGAATGCCATGTCGAACAATTTACCCTTAGTCGGACACATCTGTCGACCGCTTATACATTACCTTCCAGAGTGGCAGCGCACATACTTTTACATGTGGTCCACTTAGTGTGGAAATCTGTTTCGTATTTTTATTTCAGTACTGAATTCACAAATGGGATATGCAGACTTGAATGAGTCCTACTTAGTTCTTGAACTACTCTTGGGGCATTTTATCTGTGGTTTAGATCATTGCATACATTGAAGGTCCAAGTCATTAATTCATACACATTGGTTTCTTTAAAACATTCCTGTAATGGTATGCTTGTTGATATTTTTGTTGTTACTTTGTTTCTATCATTTATTTGATCATTTGTATGATTGGTCATGGTCAATTAGAATACTACAATTATAATTCATGTTTGAAGTAATTTTACTTTTACAAAATGAAGTAAATGGTTTAGTGATAACTGCATGGTGGACTTGTTTATTATTGTATGTATTTGCCATTTTTGACCATTTAAAATAAAGAATGTTTGGTGATATTAGATAGGGTGACTTTAAAATTATCTCAGAGAATATCTATTAGAATATATTCCCTAAAGTTATTTATGAATCTTGGGTTATCGGTTCTGTATTGGTGTTGTGAACAAAACTTTGTAAAGAATTGGTTAGGATTTTTATCCATGCTATTATGATGACATACTTTACCGCGGTACATGTAGGGTAGAAAATTTAATACTAAATTCCTTCAGAGTATGTAACAAATACCTTGTACATATTTTTTATAAAGGGATTTCTCTTTCTATTTTAACATTGTTGTTTTTTTCCCCGATGTGTCCGCCTTCCAAAATGATACCGTGGAAATAAAAAAAAACCATAAACAATAATCAACCCGAAGGTCGGTTTAGCAGGTGATGGTAGAGTTCACCCAGTACTAAGCCCTATACGGCGTGTGAAATGAAATTCACACGTCAGGGTAGGGGGGCCAGTTCCTTTTCCTGTACCGGTTATGGTTTCCCAGGAAGATCTGGTACCCGAAAATTCACACAGCTTGGGTAGAGCTGCAGGTGCCCAGAGTGCCTTGCCCGGGAATCAAACCCGAGCCCCTCCGGTCAGTAGTCTAATGCACTACCCCAGGACTACCACGACCCACACCTTGGAAATATACTTCTTAAAACAGTCACTAATTTTTCAGCATGAACACATTCCTATTATTGTGGATTTATAAATATGATTAGACAAACAAAACGATTTGTAGGAAAATGTGGAAATTTTCTACAATTGGCTCAACTAAGTATATATTTGTAACCTGTTTTTCAAACTTACTTAAAGGCAGTACATGCACAGTAGCCAAAGCCTTGAAATTTATGTGCATTTCTAATAGGTACCAATTGGGTGGTGTTGAGCATATCTACTGTGTAATTGAAGTAGTTTTTCTTGAAGAGTTTTTTAATCAGTTCCTGAAGAAGGTTTATGCTTAATTCCTCATTGTGTGATGACGATACAGACACAATTTTTCTACAGATCAAATCATGTGACTGCCCAAATGAAATGATAATTTAATTTGTTAAAAACGTTTCTACTAATTTACAATTATTCAATAAAAATAAACCTTTTAGCCAGTTTACATGCACACTTAATAATTGGAATGATTTTTTAAAATTTCATTGTTATATACTAAATATTGCACATGACACCGCATGGAATTGTGATTGTTATGACATGAATTTTTGGAGATCATTTAAATTTCTTTTCTTGGCTTTCTGATGGACTTAGAAAGAAATGTGCTTAGCTGAATGTGAGCATGGTAGGTATTTTTGTAACATGAAAGAAGTGTATAAGAGAATGTTTTGTAATAAGCGAAATACAAGGAAGCTGAAATTTTTTCCACTTTGATAAAATTGTATGCTTTTGTAAGCAAACGGGGGGGATTGTGCAAAATATTACACATTTTTGGCAAAGGGAGATTTTAAATAGGACATTACCTCGTAGAAGTACCTTATGCGATGATTATTTTGATGCTATGAACACTAAATCTCGGATTTAGTTAACTTCTTAACCTACTCTGTTGTAATTCTCTCCTTTTTTATACTGCTCGGGTTTCCCCAACCCAGCAGGCCACTCTTTCATATGCTAAAATAAAATGGGAATGTTTTCAGCAAGGGTAGACAAAATCATGATCATAATTGATTCAGAGCAAGCGTGTTTAGAATTGTTCTAGAGCAGAGGCTCACCTAAAGAAACATTTATTCACTGGAAATTGGTATCTCCACTTTTCCTTTTCATATCATGTTCTCCTTTATCTGGATTTCAACTCTGAAAACATTCGTAATAATTATAAATATGCCACAAATGACAGATAGCATTTGTGGCAATCGTCATTTGTCGCAGTTAATGAATTCTGTAATAACCACTAACAAATCACCCCCTGCACTTCCGAGGTAGGAATTTGATCTAACGTAAATATAGGCCACAAGGATAGTTTTTTCCTTTTCAATTACTATAGCATTCTTATCAATATTTCTAGCGGGGTTACCTAATTTAATTAATGAGTGGCATTATTAAATTGAAGCTCCCTCATAACGGTGTTGAAACTTTTCCGCGGGTCTGTACAGGAAGTGACGCCAACAAAGATATTTTGCAGGGATTTCTCTAGGTAGCAAAATGAAAAAAGATTAAGGTCACAGTAACGCAAGAAAATCATAGTGAAGGGCAGAATAGCTATGTTGCACAAAACGGAGAGATGAAAATGACCGCAGTACCGAATATGACAATGGATTGTTAAAATTGGCACTACACATACTTCTATTTACCTTAACATGAGTTTTTAAGAATAATTACAGCACAATGACTTCTGATTGCTTCTTCAAAAAATTTCACTCGGTGACCAATCATCATGTTGATATTTTCTACGCTATGAAAATTCATTAGTTTTTTACCCAGTTCACTTCCTCTATTCACTTTTGCTGACTTCAATTGTTGAACGCATTCCGATCGTCATTTTAAGTAACAAAAATAAGCGCGTTCATTTAGTTTTGGTTTTACCAGTGTGTTTTTTATGCTTATTTCAAAAAGTTCTTGATTGTATCATAAGTGGTGAAACTAATATTAATCTATTAAATATCAATATTAAAGAAACGTTTTAGTATGAAACTAAAAACATAGTTGAGTATGAAAATAAGGGATGTATTGCAAGCGAGGATGTGCCTGAAACCATTGTGAAATGGTAGTACTTTTTTTCAATATTTTCGGGAAGCATGTGTTATATTGCTTTCGTGTGAATATTTTTTAATTTTTTATGTTGCTATGAAACATCAAACACTTAACATTTGCCGACGGAATCATCCAATTCTTTAATAAAATTGGTGATATGAATAAGCCATGGGTGTCAGTATGGAAGGATGGAGGGTGTCAAAGACACCTGTATATTTTATATATACACATACACACAAGTATAATGATTCATTTTTCCGCCAGAAAGTGATAACTTAAACCTCCTGCCAAGAATATATGTATTGGAAGACAATTGTATCCTAGGAAAAGGAGTAGACTATAAAGAGAAGTGAATGACCGTGAAGAGACAGGGATAGGAACGGGGTTGATGATGGGAGAAGCATCAGTAACCTCACATGAGGATATGAAGAAGAAGAATGATTCTTGACAAAGTTTCGTTTGTTTTTTTCATTTCACTTTCCTCCGAATTACAGCCTGTCTGTGTTCATGAACATTAGAGTTAACCGAACTTGGCCCTCGGAGAGCTAGCCCACGACTATCTACCGGCCGTTGGAGCTGTGGGTTTTCAGTCATGCCAACGTAAATATTTTTGCACGAAGTAACTAAGTAAATCCCCTAAACCATTGCAGTAATCTCACTACAACGGACATATTATACTCGGTGATACTCCCTGTAATCACTCGCAATTGTAAGACCGGGATGAGTTATGTAGTATATGATACACGGCCCTAGAAAGACATCTACACTGGGTTTAGCCAAAGCGGGAGGTCGTCTTTTACAGCGAAAACTAAGAGGTCGTAACGAAAACGTTTTCGACAATATCTGCTCAACTACAGAAGTACTTTTCTTGAAAATCACCATAAACACTCAACTCCCTACTCTATCACGATGTAGGCATAAAACCCACATCCATAGCTTAATTTAGCATCCAGGGCCCAGTGCAGTCACCCGAGTCGCCCTTTCACACAAAAAATAAGAAAGTACTTAAAAATATCTCCTAAACCAAAAACCTTTTTTTTCTAAAATATGGCAAAAAAACTAAACCCTCTTTCCTCTATCAGCAACCTTTCGCCTGCCCCATGCTCATGGCCTAGTTTAGGACCCAGGGCCCACAATCGTCACCAGAGTCGAACTTTCACACCAAAAATATTAAAGTACTTCACAATATCTCCTAACCCAGAACATTTTTTTTCTAAAATTTGGCACAAACACTAACCCCTCTTTCCTCTATATTCAACCTTTCGCAAAAAAAATTTATTTTTCACGTTCGTTGCTAACATTTAACATAACGCGCATCGTCTATTCTTTCGATAATTTGAACATTTTCGTAGATAACGCGCGCTTTATCAAACGGAAAATACAGTTTTTGTACTGATATTATCTCTCATTTATTTTAAAAAAGTAACTGCGATACTTTTGGAACGAACCCTGTGCTGTCGCCCTCGTCAAATTAAAGGTATTAAGTCGTCTTTGGCTGAAAAAGACGATAAAATAGCAATTACCATGAACCGACCGATGTCATGACAGCATCGACGAGCTAGCTACCCGTCGACTCTGTGGGTTAATCACCGAGTGCTAAAATACTCCACAAGTAGCCGCACAATCGGCTCCCTCTTGTAAAATCACCGCATGCGGATGCAGAACGAACTACGTCGACGAAGCTCCAAATACGAATATAAATGTTAAATGAAATAGTCGTTAAAATATTAATTAAACTCACTTCAGATGATTTGAATTAAAATAAAATCATTTTTAAAAATTAAAAAAATGTTTTAAACGGCATTTTTTCACATTGTATTCTTTGAACACGGCCCCCATGAAAGGCTTACGTAATCATAAAGCATTTAATTGATTTCATAAACGCGATATTTAGTTAATATTAAGTGCATCCAATTAGTTTAAAGGCCGCCATTTCAAAATATAATCTGTAATTTACGTGTATATAAGACACAGCACCTGTCTTATGGACTAACATTGGATTTTGTTAAGTGATATGCCATAAATAGGGTTTATAGTATTAAAGAGTGAAAATCTAATACAACCTATCAAACCTTCTTTCGGGTTGATTGCTGCTGTGTGAATGGTTTCGCAAGGCACGTCGAAAATCATAATACGAAGGTACTGCAATAGTTTCATCTGTTACTAACATTTTGAATCGAAATAAATACCCCGAAATTCACCAGAAAGTTTTATGGCAGGGGGTGCAAGCAACAGGTGGGAAGGGTGAGTGATATAAGGGAGAATAAGGCAGAGGAAATTTAGTTGATTTATCAGAAGGATATTGAAGAAATGTGATGAAAAGGACAAAGAAGAGTTATATTTCGCTGGTTAGGCTTAATTTAGAATATACTGTTAATTTATGGGATCCTCATGAAGTCTGATTGATTGCGGAATTGGATCGCGCGCGGCGTAGAGGAGCTAAGATTGTAAAACGTTGTCATGACAAACTGAGTGGCGTATCGATATTATTCATGGGTCCAGGTTGGGAATCACTCACGGAGCGAAGGTTAAATTACAGATTTATCTTTCATAAATTGGATATCTTTAGCAATGATTTTAAACATGTACTATTACCCCCATTTTGTTACTGCTGGAGAGGTCATGTAAATAATATTAGATATATTAAGTGTAGAAAAAATAGATTTGAGATGCCCTTTTTCCAATGGATGATGGGGCTACAGTTATACCAATCCTGGGATTGAAATACTGATTATGTGAAAGGTCCGTAATGTTCTTGATTCTGTGGAAACCGAGGCTCGAAAATTCTTTGGGTAACCGTTTTGATAAATGGTAGGCGGGGGAGTTGATAGCTTAGACAATGGCACGCATAGGGAAGTCGCTCTTGTGGATTTCAGGAAGGCCATACAGTCGGGGTAGGGTGGGGTTGGAAACGTGGAGTTTGAATCGAAGAGATTTGTCGATTAGATGTGGGCAACCAGCTGCCTCACTCATTACCTGTGTGTCTTGAATCAAGCGGTTTAGAGGGTATTTGAGATTCAAGTGTAAGAGCCGTTGTCCATAAGTTGGGTCATTTTTTGATGGGAGGCGTCCTTTTCCAGATTCACTCAGAAGTTGTCTTAGTCTGATTTTTCGTACAAGCTAGTTAGACTTGAAGGATTTGATGAGGGGAACAAAATTGGTTGTGGCCTCTGAGTGGATACTGAGGTTGGGAAATGTTTTTCTTCAAGCTAGATTCGCAACTTTTACTGATGTGATTCTTCGTATCAGTCAGTTAAACATTGAAATAGGAGGGAATAGACTGGAGGAGGTGGAACAGATTACGTATATCGGTAGTGTTTTGGACCAAAATGATCGAAGTAGTAGGGACGTTAGAAGAGGAATTGCGTTAGGCAAAGTGGCTTTCACAAGGAGGGAGTTGATGACAGGGACGTTGGGTAAGGATGCTAAGAAAAGGCCCGTTAAAACTGATATGGAGCCTAGTTTTGTATAGCTCATAAATATGGTCAATGAACCAGAATGACAGGCGTAGATTGGGCCTTCTTTACCGCTTCACAGAAATTAAAGATCCAATGGCACTCCATTCGTACTTCTCAACAATTTTCCTTCCCCTTAACATAATATTGCTCCCCGATTCGGTCCACCTCATCCCCAACTAATCTAAAATCCCTCGATTGCATCTCTCACTTCTTTGCCAAAATAGTCTAACACCGAGTCCCACATTTCCGCAATCCTCAAATGCTATTCTGTCTTCTTTATCCATTTCTAGACCCAAAATCGCAGGCTTAAAGCTGATTTTGAACTCCTCCACAACACCCTAAACTCGACCTTTGATGGCCCTGAACTGTTCTCCCTCTCTCTCTTCAAATTCAGGATACCAACTCGATCCACCCACATCCACTCCCTACTCCATCTCAGCCTATTCCTAGGATACCTCTCACCAAGCGCTCACCTTTATTTCGCCTGTTCTCCCTACTAAATTCACTCCCTCCCACTGTCGATCCTTCTAATGTATCATGCAACAATTTCACCACCCAAGATTTATCCCACCTTTCAGTAAATTAAATTTTTCTTAGGTCCATGTTCGGTTCTCATTGTTTATTGTTATGCTGTTATTGTCTTTTGTCCTCTTTCATGTTTGTTATATTTTTGACTGTTATTTGGCGCTGTCTGAGAATAATATTTTTTTTTTAATAAATAAAATTTAAGTGAAAAAGCCCTCAGAATAGACTACAACCTTGTCGTGAGGGAAGGGATTGGGCGTTATCACGACCAGAAGAATTGCAATCTCTAACTTCGGTACCGTTACGCAGAGACTTAGAGTTAACATAATTTAAAGTACTTCAATTATTGCTCAAATCTCCAATGAAACTAGAAGTAAATATTTACTGCAATTATTGTCGTTGAATGCCAGGTGTGTAGTCATCCTCTGCCAATGACCCAAGCGTGGATGAGTGCAGTCGGCACCAGGCAGATATAGATATTGCCTGACATAATGAAGAATTAATGCGAAAGAACGAGCTGAGGCCCTTCAAAGTTTGCCATTGACGTAATTTATTTTATTTATGTACTCTGCCAGCCACAGCTAGAATGTGTTGGGCGGGGGGCCAATACTAAACCCATGATGGGACACTTATTAAACTATTACTCTTCATTACTAATTTTTAGCTGAAATCTTAGTTGTGTTCAAAATAAGCGACCATTTGGGTGCGAAAACAGATATTTTTGTGTGCATTTACGCGTAAATATAATTACGATGAGAAGAACTCGTTCACAAACAATATTACGAATATCACGTTTAATATAACACTATGCATGAAGTCTCTTCAAGATAATGTCAATATTAGAACGCCAATGCGGGTTAGAAATAAAAGTAATGCCGTGGGATTTGACCATCATAGTTAGAGGAAAACATTTCAGAACGTATGAAGTGCTTGGGGTGGTGGATATGACGGCGAGCAAATCTTATGGCTTGCGACTTGTCGATATTTGTTTTAAGATGATAAAATTAACTAATTTGGTTCTCAGAAGATGAAATACTTTGATAAACTTAGAAGCGAATCAAAAGTATCGGAGGACCTAGGTTTGGGGTCACTTGGGGGCTATCGTCAAATCAAAAAATACGAGAAAGTATTATCTATGAATAGCAAGGATGTCCCTTTGATGTAAATATTCATATGGGATTATTGGACTCAACGTACTGCGGCAGAAGATATGGTATACGTAAAACTAATCAGATTAAATATAGAACAGATACAGACTTAAGAAATCTGTATCCATTCTACCGTAGTCAGACCGCCTCAGAGGGAAGGCGGGGGGAAGGGGTTTTTGTGTCTCGTGAAGTATGGTCTCCCATCACCCCTGAAACTTTCATCTCGCACAGGCGTGTAATCCTCCCTGTAATGCACCCAAGGGGTGGCTTACAAGGAACCGTGTGTTAGTGAAAACAAAGCAAGTTTCCCCAAAACATAAATCCTGAGACAAATTGTTGTTTCAAACTCAACGTTTATTGAATTCGGGAGGAAAAAAAACATCCCGGTGGAGGCGATTTTGCTACGCTTTATAAAGGCTTTTTACGAAGTGATTCCGGGTAACCTGCTCAAAAACCTACAGAACTACGACAAAGCTGAAATATCCAGAAGAGAATTAACATATGAATGGTCACGTAGTAAGAGTAGTCTTATATGGTGTCAATTGAAATGCAGTCGAAGTCACTTCAGAATCTCCCCAGGTAATTTTTGACGATTCTCTTTCATTCCTCCCGTAAGTTAAAGGGGTTATTCCCGTGCATCTATTGGAAGATACGTTTATTTTCCTACGAAGCAGTTGTGCAATAAAATGTAAATAGTTGCCACGAAAAGTTAGTATAATCAGTTGACCTTAATGCTGTCCGACGCTGGTTCAAAAAATACCATTTAGAGATCAATTAAAAAAAAGTTCCTGGTGAAAATAATTAGGAATAATAGTAGTTCCCTACCGATTATCTACTTCATCTGGGATAGCGAAATAGAAAATGTAGATTCGACTTAATAATTAGGCCTACCCTCACCTAGTAGTTACTCTCCTGGGTGAGATGTATCCGGGAAATAAGTGGACCTAGCAAGCAATTGAATTCATGAGAAGCCTATTGGCGAAATATGACGCGGCGGCAGAATAACAAGCTCAGCTTTCCAAAGTAAACCCTCATTTAGAACAAGTCGCCAGGATACTATGCGACTATGAATGACCGCATTGGGGTTGGAACCGTGATATTGCACCATTGAAACAATAATTTATTCGTCCAAAAACCTCACTGCACAAATTAAAACTGCGAATGAGGAGACGCCAAACGGGATTTAACAGAATTAACAACATGAAAGGTATTTGATCTTCAAAGCAGTAGACAGAGTAGTTTCAGAAACCCAATCACCCCACGACACGTATAAGGTAATCCCTAAATCCCTATTGCCATCACGAAAATGCCCTCGGGTGAAGTGCAGCAAACGTCACCCATCCTCCATTGGATAGACAAAATGCGATTGAAATGCTGGATTCAAGGAACATTTGGCTGGACGTCAGATCGCAGCTTTTGATAAATGGGACATCGCTGAATATATTTTCGATCCCTCCCATCAGATTACTCAAAAATATTAACCGCAAAATTAGGCAAACGCAAAGTTTAAAGCTCGACGCCATAGAGGGGTTATAACGTAAATGGGAGGAGTGCATATATCTCGAGGAATGCGATTTGTAATTTCCAAAGACGTTTTTTGAAGAGGCACTGGCCTGCAGTAATCCCAATTGCTCGACAAATAAAGTCATGTTTGCAGAATAGCACTTGCCTCCAGGACCTTGTCTTACCTAATAAAGCCACCGTTTACATTTTCGTCAACGGTGATTCTCCAGCGCATAAAAAATGGAAGAATTTAAATTGAACGTAACATAGCATGAATTAAATACGGTTGTGAGAAATATACAAGAGGAGGTGAGTGAAGAAGGGACGCGGAAGAGAGGGAAAGTGAAATCTTGCCTTCCATGACAAAGGTCATTCCGACGTGGTCGTCTTTATCAGGGTCATCAATGCATGAATACAGGAGCGAATCCTGGGAGATTCAGCTGAGAAGTGTCAACTTACAATTATTCCTATCCGCTGGATTCTCCGAAGTTCCATTCACTTGGAATCCTTATTTCAGTCCTGACGTGCAGGAAGGAAAATGAGATGATTCTCTCTCCCATTCCATCAATGTCCTGTCTGCACCTCCAGATATTTTCCTCTCTTTCTCATTACAATGTGACAGTCCTACTTCTTCGAGAAGTCCTTATCCGCACACACGCATCGCATCACTGTAAAATATTTTTAAAGAACATGTTAGATAAAAGTACAATCACTTATGAATTTCCGTGCAAAATCTTCCATATTCAATACATTATTCGCATTCAAAATAATTCAGAGCCCCTCTTAAGATTACGAAATCAGACATTAAATGCCGTTTGCTTTCCCAATAAGGGTATTTATTCAAAATAAATCTTAGCGATTGAAGCTATGAGTGTTCGAAACACGGAAGTCATTGTCAATGAAAGAGCAATTTCCCCAAAAAAAGAGTTTCCAACTGCGGCCTGAGTCTGAGGGTCCCATAGTAAAATGGGGCGAAATGCTCCCGAGAACTCTTAGCACCTTGTGACCTAGAGCTTTGCGCTCGCAGGCGTAAGAATCCGGGGCTTTAGAGTGTCCTTAGTACTTTAGACTGCTTGTTTAATGGGTATGTGAACAAGATGCAATTAGATGTGACGGCTACTGTTCGAAGAAATAATGAACTACATTACAAATCTCGGGTGAACGACCAATTGCAGATGACAGAATGACATAAATTATTGGGTAAAGCTACATTTGGAGAAAAAATACGTTGAGATATTGGTTTCCTGTCATGTAAAGAGAAAATCAGCAATCTCTTTGAAGAAAATTTGAAACGCCGTATATCGTCACGCACCAAATTATCTCTGCCCGTATCGCATGATATATGTATACCTATTGAAACCAATGAAAATGGCACTACTTCCCGTTTCATTGGAAATTATGACGAATTTTAACTTTTCCCTGGCAAACTTCAAACAGATAAAATACTGACCATCGCACGAAAAATCATTCGACCAAGAAGTCCCATAATTACGATGGAATTTACATGGCCATCGCTTTCGCAATTACAATTAAAAGATTCTCTCGCACTGAAAGAAGTACACTCTTTTTCACAAGTGCAGCCGCAAACGTAAAGGCAACCAGCATTAATCATAAAAAAGGCGCGAATATTAGTCACGCATGCACTCACCTCCTCCCCACACGACGATCCAACACCAACTGAACGGATTAGCGAATCGAAAGAATGGCGGGAGGCCAAAACCGTTGGATGACGTCATTTGTTCCATTTGAAAATGTGCCATTAATATTGAATATTAAAAGTAAACAAAATATACATAAAAACTTTCCATCATGATTTTGGTTATGTAATTTCAAAAATATTTCCCTTTATAAATTAATATATTTAAACTCAATATTAATTTTGTTTCGGACTACAGCTTCCCGCCATATTTGGTTCTTCAACAACCAGATGGCGCCAGGGGATATAGTCAGCGACTCCCACAAGCAATCTCAGGACGCCGACTGCGTCACGGTGGAGGCGCGCAATGGCACAGAGATGCGTACCTGAGAAATATCGGATTAGATCCTGGTGTCTCGGCCTTTCCCTCGCTCCCGCGGACAAGAAAGAAACTCTCCTGATAAGGAGCGTTCTTCTTTCCTCTTTAATCAATTCTGGTTACTTAATATTTGCCAGAGTAAATACACGCACACTGAGATGATCCGCCTTTCTTAACGACATAACCACCAATCACACAAAATTGAGTGGCTCTCTACCTTGGCTGCTCGAATCACCGTTCTGTACGCGATATTAAATATTTTGATAGACATTAGCCATCAAATTCGAAGACACTTTGCGAACATCCGTGGGTGAAATTATAAATGTACCACGGACATCGAAGCCTGGTGCCATGAGGGAGGTCACTATTGCGATCCCAGGGTCATCAGGAGTATCCTGACAGAAATCGAAACAAGACACTTTCCTGGGATTAATCCACCCGTCACCAAGTTATACCAAAACTGCATCCAATGTAGCGAACCCGGCGACTCTACCTGCTGCTAATCGAGGAGTTGGCTAAACGGACTCCTCTCATTGAATACAACGGGGCCAAACTCTTCTCCTCTCTGTACATACCTGTAGCTTGGGTCGGCCGAATTTCGGCATTTAACCGATATGATTAAAAGAACTACTGAGGCGTAGTACAATTTCCTTAAATATGAAGTTTGCCTTTGCCAGGCTTTCCTTTGCTTGGGTTTTCTACTGGACGTGCAATGCATACCCTTGAAGTGACTGCGATTACACCAATTCTCATTCCTTTGGTATGTGCTTTTTGATTCTGATCCTCTGCCTGTAAAGGGTCCTTCGTTTCGCGTCCTTGGTGTGCTCTATTTTTTCAATGCGAGCAGCCCTTCGGATGATGCGTGTTTTAAATGGAAGAAAGTTCCGATGCCAAATTCTTAGAGCGCAAAGTTAAGATGCTCTTGGCAAAACGTGCTCTCTTGTTAATAAAATGAACATGTATTCTCTTCGAAGGAAATAATACTGCAAAAGAACCTTCAATATTTGTTTGGTTGTTTTCTCACTGGTATTTTCAACTATTGCAGGGACCTGAGAGTTCGAGCGGGATTATACTGTGTGATCTTGGAGAAGCGTAAAAAGCTAAGAAAGAGACTTTGGCGGCAAAAAAGGAACATAACCAAAATTACGGAGCGGGAAAAAGGTATTGAATTTTTTGGACATCCCGCAAATACAAGGATGGGAGTGACTGTAGATAGTATGCATTGTGACCATGTGCCTCAGTGTTTAGTGAATTTGTCTTCCACATACACCCTTCCCACTGCTCTCTTGCAAGGGTTACGCATGGAGGACAACAGTCTTGTATTTTATGGCAAAAGGCAACTTACTCTCTCTCCTCTCTCAATTTGCTACAGCCTTCACTCCGCGTAAAAAATAAATGAAGGAAATAAATAAATGAAATGAATAAATAATAAAGTAAAAACATATATTTATGTATGCATGTTTATAAATACACTCGGCAAAAGTGACGCGGATATGAGAAATAAATCAAGCGAAGGAGCGAGGTTTCGCTACATTATGTGAGTGGGAAATAAGTGGAAAATGAAACAGCTTTACTCAGTTTATTACAGATCTGACTGATGGGCTCTCCCAGATAAGTTTTGTATGAACATACGCATATTTATTTGTGTAATAGTTATTACATGGTTCATTTGTCATAACGACACCATACGTGTTCATGCTTGTGTCATTGGCCTAAACCTTGATTACTAAAATGCCTTGCCAACTTTGAGAAATTAAATAAGGAGAACCAGAAAACCTCTTCAAGCAGTGAATGGCCTCCCACAGGGTTTACAATTTCAATTCAAAATAATTTTTTTATAATTAAAAATTGTTTGAACATTCTTCAGAGATCTCTTGTTTTCATGAATAGAAAGAAATTGCTACATGTCCTCTAAATTCATCATTTTACCGACTCCCATTTCCACCAGTTTATGCCTACAGATACAAATTTGGAAAAGAAAAGGAATGTAAAAACTTACAAAGAGAGTCTATAAAATATGACAATACATTCTGCGTAGTAAAAGGATTTTCCGTGACAATGGAGAATAATAAAAGATAGTTTTTATGTATTCTAAAAAGAATTATGAAACAGATAAGTATCTCATTAAATGAGATGGCACTGCAATAAGTTTAAATTATGAATGGGCACTATTATATTATATTGGGATAGTGAATGATGAATAGCTGTGGCCATTTCTTTAATTGCTTTCATGACGAATGAATCAGCTCAAAACAATTGGGGAAAACCTTTTAGAAGTGGCAGATGTTCATTGAATTAAATATTGTTATTTATTATTTTATTCATAATATACCATCAACTGCTTTTCCACAATACTCGAGGATATTTATTTGCAGTTACTTGTAGTGTATCCAACCTTGCCCAACCTTCCAATTTCCTTCCTCTGCAGAGAGACGTTCCTCCAGTTCCCCTCACTCCATTCCTTTCCTATCCCTCTATTCATGGATGTACACTTCAATTGATCTTTATACCTCAAATGTACATATACCAATGTATTTAACAACCCATACATTTTTTCCCTGCATTGATATCTCCTAATTAAAAACCCATCCTCTTGGAAAAAGAAAATACTTTGTTCTTCCACATGTATTTTATTGTATACAACCAAGGTTTCGAATTATCAAGTCTTCATCAGATGATTTGTCTTTGAAATTTTATTTTTGTAAATTTTCATGGAATAAACAAGGCAGTAAAATAATTTTCAAATGACAATTTGTATTCAATTTAACATTATCATCATACTACATGCAATTCCATTGCAGCACAAGCTACACTAGAAATGGTCTCTAATTTTCACACTCGTTTGCTGGCAGAATTAGGTGTTAGCCAGCGAATTTCTGGCCTATACATCTATCACTATTTACCTCCCCAGGTATCATAGCCTCATGGTCTCCTTGGGCATGCAGAAATTTTAGATCTTTCACAGATCATTATGTTTTCTCTTGAATTAGTTTTCTGGACTATCAGGTAAATTGATTCTGCAATTCCATTCAGCTTTTTGGCATTTCTGCCAGGCTCCAAAGTTGTAGGGAGCTACAGTGGAGACATTGCACAACCACCTTTGTCTTTGTTTATGCATTTTCATAAAACTTCCTTGACCCATTCCTTCTTTTTACCATCAGGGTATCTAACTCATTCTGCCATACATACCACCCATTTATCTGTTTCCAGTGGCTCTGTATGGAACCTCAGCCTCCAGTATTTGAAACATCACCATCTACCCCTGATCTTCTTCCCTCTCCCTCACATTTGGACCTACACCATCAACCTGCTTTCACGGTGCACCAACAGCCTCCTCCACACCATTTTCCCTTCCACAGACACCCTAATCTGGTGCGTGAGATTTGAATGCCTTGAGCTTAGTATAGGGTTAGTTCTACCCCAGACGATCAAAGTACTCAGCAGGTGATGCAATTACTTCCTTTATCACAATTAATTTATGAAAGCTTTTTATTCTCCCAGAGATTTATTTGTCTCCATTCCAGAAAATGTGTGTAAATGTAACAGTACAAGTACTTAGTAATTATGTTGCTGCAAGAGTAAATGCATTAGTCGAAAGAATTGGGATTACAATATTTTTAGCATTATAAGGTCCTTTATTTTGTTATTTCAGGTGTCCTGGGCATGAAGTAGCTGAGCACTCTATAATTCCTACTGGACATGGGTTCAACCTTTTTGATGGCTTCAATCAGGCAACATAAGAAAGAATTGAAGTTGGCAGTCAGGAATGAGAGCCCTTGCGTGGTTCAATAGAAATCAGCCCCTGCTAAAACCCAGTCATGAGAGTTCGTGGGAAAGAAAAGGAATTCCAATCACTTCTGCTGAATGAGTCATTAACTGCCTTAAGAGAAGTAATGTTGCTGTGGACTGAACTGAATACTAAACAGCCCTGTTACTTCAACACAATAAACGTTGATGATGACTCTAACAAAATAATGCCCAATGACATTAGACACAACTGCTGTGATAATCACAAGGTAAGCCATGGCAGTACCTGACAGATCTTAAACTACAATATTGTTAAATGGATTTAAAACCAGGCCCAAGAAAATACTGTGGAAGATGGTGGCAATCTCTTCACAGGTATAGTGTCTCGTTTTTCAGAACAGAATATTGAATCAAATGCTGAAGAACCAGATGATGACAAAATGAAGTAGTTTATTGAAAGTAACACAAAAATGGGGATCTTTTATGTGCGTAGGTGTTCATGTGGTGCTGACTCTCTTGAGGTTCCTCATTTTAGCCAATATGAAGGAACCCTTGCTTTTGACCCTAACTTATTGCAGGATAACATTTTACATATTCTTCTGTATTATGACCTGCAATACCCAGCCTGTCCTTACAAATAAACTGTATCCCAATATTGCTTGAACAATTTAATTTCCAATTTTACAGGTATCATTGCCATCAATGTGATAATTCCTTTCAGGTCTCAATGAGTTTTTCACAAAGTTGACGTTTTGCATGGAGAAGTACAAAGTGAAATAATCAATTGATAAACTTAAATGTGCTCTGTCTTGTGTTACCATAAAAATTAATTCATTCTCTATTTTTATTTTTATGCTAGTCTTGAGCTAAATTCTCTGCTGTAGTAATATATAGTCTTTTGTAGCTTCCTTTAGTGTTTGTGAGAGCGGGTATAAGAGTACATGCATGGATGTGTAATTTCTTAAACTTTAGCAGCTTCATTCTTTGTTCTGTTGGCATTTACTCGGGATGGGGTATTGTTTCATCAATTTTATATGCATATTGTGAGGCAATGTTCCTTGCCTTTCTTTAAGAGGTAGGTTTGCTATTTACATTCTACTTTTCAGAAAACACAGCACAGGGCGGCTACATTTTGCTACAAAATTACCGCCAAGTTTTTGAGATTGTGTCACAGGCTCAGTTTAAAAATATCAGACATTTTCTACAATTTATTTTGATCTTTAGAATTTTTTATGGGGCTTCCCTAATTTCTTTACTTCTAGGAATTGGCCATGAAATAAATTGTAGGGAAAAGCTTTTGCATCTTTCTGTTCATTATTTGCCTGCTTTTAAATCACCCCAACAACAGGACAATGCTCTGCTCCGGCTTTTCAAAACTATTAATTATTATAATTATAAGGTAATCTACCAGTTCAGGTAGGTCTATGGATAGACACAAGTATAAAATAAATATTTTGTGATTCCTAACAAAACACATAATCTGGCAACCTACTCTAAATCAGATCCCTCTTCATCTCTGAGTACTTCCTTCCTCCCTTCAACCCATCCAACATCCCTATCCTCTTCCTGCCCTTTCTCCTTTTGCCTAACATTCTCCCCTCTGTTACAGTCTTCAACATTTCACTACCGATCAATACACCCTTCATCCATTTTTCCTGCCTCCATAGGATTTCTCCCAACAAACAGTCTCTTCGCCTACCATACCAAGTACTTCCTAATTTGTTTTCTTCTCTGTCCATTTCACCTTCTCCATTCTTCTCCACACCCACATTTCAAAAGCCTCCAATCTACGTCTATCCCTGTCATCAACTCCCTCCTCCTTGTGAAAGCCTCTGCCTAGCGCAATTCTTCTCCTAATGCCCTTACTACTACTTACCTTAGCATCCTTTCCCTCCAATCTATTACTGTTTTTTGCAATATAATCATTAGTTTTTCTCAATTCACTCCATCAAATGCTTTTTCGTAATCTACAAAACAAGCAATTACTTCCTGATTGTATTCTATATTCCTCTCAATTAGTGATCTCATTACTACAATGGCATCACGTGTACCTCTCCCCTTCCTAAACCCATACTGATCATCCCCAAAGTAATCATTAGCCCTACTCTCTATCCATTTGTTTATGATCCTGAGAACAACTTTAGCTGCGTGGGATATCAAACTTATTGTCCTATAGTCCTCACATGATGTAGCCTTTACCTTTTTCGGAATAGGAACTAAAACTGATCTCACAAAGTCTTCCGGCCAGATTCCTTCCTCATAAATACTATGAATCAGCCTATATAGGCTCTTCCTCCCATATTTTCCTAAACATGTCAATAGTTCCATGGGAATGTTATCCACCCCCATGGCCTTATTTAGTTTCATCTCCCTAAGGGTGTGCGGCTGGAGGTTAATACACAGCAGACCTATTTTGACCAGATTTTTTTCTCCCCCTACCGCGGTCGGGCAATGCAATTGTGATCCCTTATCGCACCTGGAAAAACTGACACATGAAATATAACTTCTCAATGCATAATACGTCTTTTTTTGGTGGACATGATTTTGCCTACCGTTGTAAAATGGGGTTATTATACATTTTGTAATAATATTATTTTAATAGCACATAATTAATATCATTATTAATCATACATCGTTATTCTAATAATATATTATTGACTAATATTTCATCGGGTCCAGGGAATATATTGCGCTTAATGTGTTTTCAGCTAAATTTGTATTCTCCCTATTTAGCTAGATTTGTAAAACGTTGTTATGATTAACTTAGTACTGTATCCAAAATATTAGAGCAGCTAGGCTCGGAATCACTCGCGGAGCGAAGGTGAAATAAAAGATTAAACCTTTCGCAGGAATTGAAACGACGTCTCTTCAAGGAACGACGTTAAAAATGTTGTATTAGCCAAATCGCACTACGGTAGGAGATATCATGCAAATAAAATTACAGATATTAAGTGTAGAACAGATAGATTTAAGATGACATTTTTTTCCACGAACGATAGGGGATCATAATGGCATTGTTCGATCGCGGTAAGGGTAAAAATATCCGGGTCAACATCAGTCTTGTGTGTTTTCACCCCCCGCCAAGCACCCTGGCGGTGGCTTGCTGGGTATATATATTAATAAATAAAAAATGTATTATCTGAAATGTACGCATTGAATGGAGGTAACCATGAAATACCTTCCCTGATTCTCGGCGTAAAAAGGGAGGTCACAGATGCTGTAGCATCTGATGCAGTTGAGTTCACTTCAGCTTATCCTCCGGGGAAATGCAATGGGACCTATTTTATTCCTTCTCAACGCTAACGACATTGACTCCTTGGTTAATAGTAAGATACGTTTATTTACCGACGATGTAGTGGTTTACCGTGATATCCGCGATCCTGAGGACACAGCAACATTTTCAGATTACCATAATGGTATACAATGCTGGTGCGACCCTTGGCATTTAAATTAAACTTCAAAATATGCGTCATGATAAATTTTTAGAAAAATGGCAATTCCCACCCGAACGCCTACTGCATTGGAAACACCGACATGGAATGAGTAAATTGAATTAAATGCCTCGGCGTGACCCTGACTCACGACCACTCGTGGGTGAAGCACATACGGGAAATTTGTGGTTAAGCTAACAAAAAATTAGGATTTAGCAGAAGAGTACTGGGTCAATGTGATGAAAAGGTGGAAAAGAAATGTTATCTTTCGCTGGTTAGGCCTCGTTTAGAATATGCTGCTAGTATACAGGGTTCGTCCGGAAAATAAGTGTACTGAGCTCAGGAAAAAAATTTATTACACTTTTACATATCTTAAGCTAATATTCCTCAAAATAGGACCCTTGTGAGTCGATACACTTGTTCCAGCGGCGTTCCCATTCCTGGAACGCTCCCGCGAAGGCATCATCGGGAACCTCTCGAAGACTCGTCGTCGACCTCTTCTCTGCCCTCCACGAACATCTTGTGCCACCGAAAGATCATGTTTCTGGACATGGCTGACTCCCCGTAAGCCTGGTTAATCATACCGACAGTTTCGGTAGACGTTTTCCCAAGCTTTACCGCAAATTTGATGGAATAACGCTGCTTCGGCATCGCGTTCCGTGACGTGGGTCGAGCGTGGAGGTTCGCGTTAACAGAGCTCCTCACTACACCACAGCTCAGAGCCGACTGCCTTTTTCAGCGTCGCTTGCCAACATACCCCCCTCCAATCGCAGCCCGTCAGAGCGGTGCTGGGCGCGCCTGGAGCGGCGGGAAAAAATCAGTACACTTATTTTCCGGACGAACCCTATATATATATATGCGTATATATACATATATATACATATATATAGATACATATATATTCCTGTATGGAATCTACATCTACTTAATACCCCACAAACCGCCGCAAGGGCGTTGGCGGGGGGTGTTAGGACACCACCCGTAATTTAGAAAATAAAAAGAAAACCGCATGCAAAAACCACAAAATCATGCATCCACAAAAAAATGGCATACATTCATGCAAGAACACTTACACCCCACACACATGCAAACACTCAAACTACCAACTAACATACACATGCACCTGAAAGTATACCTAACTCCTTTGCAATGTTTAATTTTGTTCCGACTTGTAAATTCAATGTTTTCGTACTATTATGATTTCTGATTGTTTGGGCAAAGAATGAATATTTGTATCTATCAGCACTGGAATCCATCTCCCTTATTTTATCTTTGTGGTCTGATCTACCTAAGTAGTGTGGGGCCATTATAATTCCTTCAGTGTCATAGTTAAACTCGTTTGTTCTGAACCTTTCTAAAAGTCTAAGCCTCGCTTTTTTTCTCCGCACTTCAAGTGGTTCCCAGCCTAAATCCCCTAAGAGATCTGTCACACTTGTGTTCTTATCATAACAATTTTTAACGAATCTAGCGGATTTTCTTTGGACTTTATCTAATTCCTTTTTGCCAAATTTTCTCCCAAGGATCCCAAATACTTGCGGCACATTCCAAATGAAGTCTAACTAGAAGAAAATGACACCTCACTTTAACTTTTTCATTGCATTTCTCCACCACCCGTTTTATGAAGCCAAGTTTCTTTAAAGCTGATCCGCATATTATCCCGATATGTGCTCCCCATGAAAGGCGTTAATAAATCATCAAAAAGGAATCCTGACGAAGTTGGATTGATCGCCAAAATTGATCGCGTTCATCGCAGAGGAGCTAGATTTGTAAAATGCTACCATGATAAACTTAGTAGCGTATCCAAAATATCAGAGGAACCAGGCTGGGAATCACTCACATAGCGAAAATTAAATTACAGATTCAATCTCTTGCATAAATTGGTAGGATGTCTCTGTATCAGTGATGTTGAAAATTTATTATCACCCCCATCATACTACGGTAGGAGGCATCATGTCAATAAAGGTAGAAAGAATAAGCAGAGAAGAGATGGATTCAAGATGCTATTTTGTCACGACCGATAGGGGATCAGAATAACATTGTCGCGCCGCAGTAGGGGTCATATTCGGCTCAAAATTAGTCTGCTGTGTATTCACCCTCTGCCAAACACCCCAGCGGTGGCTTGTAGAGTCCTAAAATAACTGCGCGTTCTTTTCATCTCCCTTCATGGTTTCCAGCATGCTTAATGTCTTCCTTCCTCTACAACCCTCATCCAGGAGTTACATTTGTAAAACGTTTTTCTATTGACTACAATTCATCATGGATCACGAAGAGATAGATCTTGTGAGACACAACTACCTCTACTTCCTGGGAAACCATAACCGGCACAGGGAAAGGAACTGGCCCCCCTACCCTGATGAGTGAATTTCACATGCCGTATAAGGCTTAGTAATGGGTGAACTCTACCATCACCTACCAAACCGACCTTCGGGTTGATTACTGTGTTTATGTCTTTTTTTTATTTCTTTTTCATATAGATAAAAATATATCTTCTGCTACTTTCATTATTAGGGGGGATAAGGGTGATTGACGCGGCAAGCTTATTCGTCAATGCCAACGGAACGATAAAAACACAATATTTTGAGAGGTAATCGTTATTCTAAAAATTTCTTCCATAAAATTTCAATAAGAAGTTCACTCAAAAATTTCTTTCAGGTGGATCGGGGCACCCGAAAAGGAGGAGGTTAGACGGAATTCATTTGTACATCAAAGGTATGAATATATTGCTTAAATAAAATGAAAAAGTTAATCCCTTAAATTAGAGCGGGAGATGCTCCCTTTCTAATTAAGGGAAAGAGCGAGCGATTTCTCCTATGCCTCCCGGGGATCTCTTTTTCGCTCGTTTCTTCTCCAAGCACAAAGAGAAACGCATCTAGCAGGTAACCTCTTCGGGTGATGTGGAATAACTTGCAGATACACTACAACTACTTCAACTATGCTTTCGTCTGTTGTTGATGTGCTTGGGCGTCCGGCACACTCTTCTTCGTTCACATATTTTCGGCCCTCTGAGAACATTTCGTACCACCGATAAATGTCTCTTTGGTCCAAGGTAGCTTCTCCATATGCCACAGTCAAAATTTGGTATGTGTCCGCGCTCTCAATTTCATTTTTCACACAAAATTTGATACAGATTCTTTGGCCCTTTTTTTGGAAGGGGCAAATATGGAAGATAAGCCAAAACACGCCGAAGCAAAATAGCTGTCAAAATGTAACGGAACATTCAAAGTGGCGGAATAATTGAGAGACATAAGTACCAACATAATGCCACACAAAATCAAAGATCAAAAATTTTGGTAACCCTGCGAAAATTCAAAATTCACGATACTTTTTGATCAGACCTTGCATGTCTAATATTATATTACTGTGTTTCCTTGAATCTCTTTGATCGTAGGCCATTAACCTTGGTGTTCAAGGTTAATCTCCTGCTATTTTACATGCACCTGCTTTGAAATCTATCATTTTTTTCACATTACATTACTAATGTGCATTATATTAAATTATTTCAATGTCTGTTCACATAAAGTTTATCGTTTCATAGTGATTCACATTTCATTTATTTTTAGATCACTGTTTCAATTGATTCTTCCAGGTCTTAATAAAACTTCACAAAAGGAATGTCTTTTATTGTTGGACAGTACTAAAACTTCCAAAGAAGCCTACTTATTTTCATATAACTGGCTCTGCAATAAAGAATGCATCCCTTTTTACGTCGACAGAGCAGAGCTGAGAGTGTAGTGTTTAATTAGCCAGGAGTGTAACATGGAGACGAAGCAATTGAGGCCCTTGAGGCGATTTGAGATATATGGTTACTAGCCGATAACTCAGCCACGGCGATAAAAACTTCTTAAATAATGAGGCAAGGCATTGGGGTGTCCAAGGAAGGAAATACTACCTCAAAACTGAAGAGGGACGATGGAAAAGATTCAATGTGTTGATATACAAGTGGGGCCCGATAATAAATAAAACGGTCTTGGGATTAATTCCCAATCATTGCTACCAGCTGCTTTTTGCTTAAGAATAACATTCACGTGAATTGGCTCTGTGAAATGACATTGGAAGTTATTTGTTTAAAGACACCATTGATGTCATTTGAGTGTCTGGCTGCAGATGCCGTGGCATTATGGCATCGCAGAAATAGCATCGACAAACACATTGTTTTGTGATAAATCATTTGCCAAAATCATCTCACAAAACAATGTAAACATGAGATTTGGAGAGTTAATTCAGGGAGTTTTATTGCACTGGATTTTTATGCTGTACCTAAAGACTGTAAAAATATAAGTTTTAATAATTCCAAGGTTAAGCCTACGGGATAAATCAAATTATTTTACAGCCTGCAACGAAGATTTAGTCCATTGTACTTGAGTTCTCTTTAGAATATTGAAGAGAGTGATTGATGGGAGATTGTTGAGTAAACAAGGAATGGGAAAGAAAAGCAATGGGATTAAATGAAATAAGTTCGAATTATGGACGAGACAAATTGCAACGTTGTCACTTTATAATTGCTGACCAAGTAGATGAATGATTCAACGTCATTCCACTAGTTTCACTCCTCGAATCGTGATATCTCTGGATTCAGCTTCTCTCTTTCACATACAAGGATTTTTGTTTTCTTCTTGTTGATGTTAATATTATATTCCCAAAGTACTTGGTTTGTTGTAATCAGATTTGCTTGCAGGTCCTCTTCCATCTTTGTTACTCCTGCGATCATCGTCTGCGAACCACAGCATGTTAATTTCTTTGCCATTCACCTTGACTCCTTTGATGCCCAATTCTTTTGCTTCCTCCATCGACTCTTCTACGTATACGTTGAAAAGTGCTGGCGATTGGTATCCTCATCAAACTTCTTTATTTATAATGGCTTCTATTTTCCTTCAGCTTCACATTTGCATGGTGGCTATTTTTAGTAGTAGTAGTTGCTTATCTGATTACCTTTAAAATTGTGTTTTAGCAAGAGTCTGATTCACCTAATTTCTGTTAAATATTCAGTAGTGCTTGGGTTAAATTATTCCTAAAGACATGGCCTTATTTGTTTTCCTTGTGATCAAATAAATGATCGAAACAAAGTAACAACAAAAATATCAACAAGCATACCATTACAGGAATGTTTTAAAGAAACCAATGTGTATGAATCAATGACTTGGACCTTCAATGTATGCAATGATCTAAACCACAGATAAAATGCCCCAAGAGTAGTTCAAGAACTAAGTTGGACTCGTTCAAGTCTGCATATCCCATTTGTGAATTCAGTACTAAAATAAAAATACGAAACAGATTTCCACACTAAGTGGACCACATGTAAAAGTATGTGGTAATGTATAAGGGGTCGACAGATGTGCCCGACTAAGGGTAAATTGTTCGACATGGCATTCAGGACTGCATGAAGAGGCTTGGCAGAGACCTTCTCGTAATAAGGCAAGTGGAGAAGGTACAGAACAAGGGCGATGCTTTGCCTCGAGAGTTCCTTCCGCTCCTCTTGTGCGAATGTGACCTTCCATCGTGAAGTTAAACTTTTCAGTCTTTATGTTACACACTAGAGTAGAAGTGTGTCCTATATTTCAAAATTGGTACAGAGCCAAGTTAAGGATTATTTCAAGATCAAGGATGGCCAGATAGGCTACAGATAACTTAACATTTCTTTATTTATTTAAAGACTTCATTGGAGTGAGATTGAGACTTTATAGTCCCTTCTTCCACCTAAATGTTGAACACTACATTAAGACCAATTACAAATACCCATACCCTAGGTGGAGAAAAGTCCATCCAGGGGGGAATCAAATCCACAAAAATTCCATCGCAATAACATAATCTTAAGCTTTAGGAGAGTTAAACCTCCAGAAAAAGAAATTTCTATGCCCCAGCCTATAGCCTTAAAGATTTACATCACTCTGTCTTATTTGGCAGTGGTCTTGTGCAGCTCAACTATCTGACTGATATCTACGACAAATGAGAATGGGCGCAACACTTTTTATGTACACTGCTTCTTTTCAACAGATTGGGAGATTTAATTTATATAAGATACACATCATCTCTGATAAGGCAGTTAAGCTACACAAATTCATAGTCTAGAAGAATTTGTTTGCTTGTTCTGTCATTATTGCTATTTCTTCAAGATGGCTAAAATTTTGATCTTGATGAATGATAAGCTGATGAAGTAGAATTTAAGACAGAATTTGGAATTACTTTTAATTTCTTAACAGAATATTCCAGATGCATCTGTTTGATTTCATAACATTTTTCAAATGATTTTATGCACGACAATGTATATATACATGTATGTGGGCCCACTTCAAGGAAAACCCTAAAATAAGTGGGAGGCTGTCGTTACTAATACCAGACCTGGAAAATTCGTGTTTTCAAGTTTAGGCCATTGTTTGTCCAAGTGTACGGGCACAGGAAAGATTCCACCAGCAAAACTAAACTCCTGTCTATTTAGTAGAAGTAGTTTTTTAGAGGTGACCAACAGCTGCAGTCATTTGCACCATCAGGGATAGACGGGAAAGGATGGACGGTGGAGAGAAACATTGGCATTAGCCTTCTCTTAACAAAAGGTGGCAAGTGGTCCGCAGCTTAATGTCCCATCCGATGGACAGCGTATTCACTCAAAGTTCCCCCCACAAAGCACCTCAAGTAGGGATTTGGTTACCACTGAAAAATATCTGTCGCCTCTGTGTGGGAAGGTGACTCCATCATCCCGATCCCCTCCTGTCTATTTGGTCTAACCTAATTGCGCATAACTATGTGAAAAGTACATTATAAAGTGATATTTTCCAACCAAAAGTTTTCTCTTATGCATTTACGAAAGTATAAAAATGAGCGTTAATGGCTAATATCATATACATTTCTACCAGCCTTAATCTATACCGTCATATAGAGCTTATTCGTCAAATTGTCAGCATTGTAATCCACCTAAATTAATAGTCGCCTAAGCTATGAAGTTTTAGTCCCTTGATCTCCAACCAAAACTAAATGACACTGATTAAGTAACAATACATCCATCCCTAGGGTGGTAATCTTTCAAATGATTTTGCGACTAACATTTCAGCGGCTATTACAGAATTATAGTTTCCCGCTTCCTACAGTTATATATCTCTAATGCGAGCTAACTTCACAATGGCAATTAAAATTACTTCTCTTTTTATAAGACATTGATGAAGAGTATGTAGATGAAAACATCAAGATATTTTCTTGATATGACATTACTGTTGTTAGGATAACAGAAATTAAATACTAAAAATCTCCAGAATAATTTCTTTATTTTTCTTAAATAGCAAAGGATAAATTAAAGTAATCTATAGGAATAAGTATTTACATCATGGGTGTCAAAAGTACTTGTTCGTGACATGTCCTTCCATCACAAATGTGAAAATCTGGGAAAATTCAACACCCATGGTAAGAGCCCAGTAAGGTAGTTTTCAACAATGATCATCTTACAGCACAAGGTTAAGTGTGCCAACTGCATTGATTTTGGCATTCAATCAGTCTTCAATAAAAGTAACACATCACATAAAATAATATGTACATAAGAATGATCAATATGCTGCAAGCGATCATGGAAAAATAATACTAGACATTTCATTAAAAATTTTCCACACAAGGCAAAATAGGAATTATACACATATTTACATAAAAAAGAGAGAGCAACATTTAACAGCCAACAGTGAAGGCACAAAATTGTGGAAGTTGAAAACACTTTCTCCTCGAGAATCCATAAGCAAACACACATCCGTGAGTTGCTAGTGGTCCCAGAAGACCCCTAAACCCAGACAAAACATTACAGACCAGCGTAATTCTTTTTTTTGGGTACTCTTTTAATGCACAAATTGTACATAACAGCCTTAAACAGGGGCAGTGTATATCATAAAAACATCTCTATAGGAACTTGAACAATATTTCATTCACTAAAAACAGACAATAAAAAATATATATGTATATATCTGTGAATGAAATCTTTTGTCAGAAATTTATAAAAGGTCATCTTCCATTTTGTGAGAAAAGGTTTTTGTTTGTCGGAAAGATGCTTTTTGAGGCAATAAAAAAATATATGGGGCATAAAGTACACCCAATTTGTCACAAGACAATCACAGGACACCACGGTGGGCAGTTTTTATCATTTTGGAGACTTTTCTTCTCACACTCTCCATGGCTCACTTCAAGATTCCATAATAATGAAAGTAGGCTTTGTTGAAACTTCCGTCAAGGGTTCCTTGCTCTGGTCCGACTCCGGTCGGGAGTCTGGGGATTGTCCAGAAATGACAGAGGAATTTGAAGAGCAAGCATGAAGGGGAGTTTTTGAAGTGTGGTGCGATTGGGCATATGCCTTTCCACTTTGCTGGTGTTGGTTCCATTCGCTCTCTGGGTCAGAGAAAATTGCCGACGAGTCCCTGTCCAAGAGGTAATCAAGTGAATCTCCCCCACTGCTGCAGCTGCTTCTGCTCTCACGCTCTTCTGCAATTGTGGAAAGAGCACCAATAAATGTGACAATCCTGGATACTGTGAACAAACATTGCACAACAAAAACTCTTAACATTATGACTCTTACTAACGAGTATGCATAAAACGTAACCAAAAAGAATGGAAAGAGAGGCTTGAGTGGCTCAACTTGAAAAACTAAAAGAGCAATGCTTTAGAGAAAGACAAATGTAGATAAAATTGTTGCCCTTTGTAAGAGTGCGAGGGAAGAGAATGCATACATAGATCATTATGTTTAGGAATACCAATCAATGGGGAATATTGAAGAACTGGCATGAAGGGGAGTTTTTGGCATGAGGGGCAGATTGCAATATGGGCTTGACAATATAATAGATATGTACCACACATGAACATGTGTGGTACATATCCATCCATATTTTCCCCTTCAACATCATCACCTTCCAAGTTTTAAAATCTTGCAATTAGTTTCAAAAGATTCATGTCGAACTTTGAATAATTGCCACTTGGGGCAATGATCAACATGTGCCTCAATCAATCCTTCCCATGGGGCACAGAAGGGAGAAGTCACCCATCCGGACAACTCCTCTGCAGGTATGCTCAGCAACCAAGCCTCTCTTTGACATACCAATTCTCTTTATTTACAATTTGTGCTTAATCATTTGCTAATTCTTACATTGCACTCCCTTCTGAGACATTTTAAAAGATATACAATATTTCAAAATGCCATCGCAAGTCAGCCACATTTAATTTTTTACTGAGTATTACACACAAAATAAAAATTAAAGCAAAGCTAAAAGTTTATAAATAAAAGTAGCAGAGATTATTTATTTCCAGCAGAACATAAGTGATTGTTAGCTATGTTATAAAAAGCAAATAAAAATTGTCAGTTGACTCAAAAGACATCAGCTAACTACTTGAGTATTGAGAATATATTTTGTATTAGATACATATATTATGAGCATTTGCATGAGTCAATTATTTGAGGCATATTAAAACATTTCATAAGGATCAATGAGTACATAGAATGCTCATAGTCCTTGTTTTCAGTAAGAGTGAAATAAGCCCACCCTCTAAAAGTGCTATTTAATTAAATTTCAGCATCAAGAAAGGATATGCTCACCATCATCAGGTGAAATAAGTTGGTCTTGACCGCCCAGCCAATTCATATCAAGACTTTCATTTAACTCTGAATTGCCTTCCACATTCCAGTTGTCATCATCAAATTCAAGGTGAGTGTTGGCTTCCCTTTCTTCCGGACATAAGACAGCAGGAGAGTCAGTTTCTGTGACATCAAAAATTTCTGTCACTTTAACCTATAAAAATAGAAAAAATCATATTATGCACCCGTACACATTAAATATAAAGAAAACTAAATAAATCACATAGTGACACCTAATATTTGATGATTGGCTGCATTGTCAAGTTTGTTTATGCATTTACAACTGTCAAGCATACTGGTTGCAATGCTATCTGAAATATATATGCACATATCCAGCAATAAATATGGATTGGGAGGATCTTACAAGGAATCTTAGCATTAATGAGAATCATGGGAGAATCACCGACTAATTTGGACACATGTAAGGCACTGCTGAGAACTAAATCCCACAACCTCTATACATTGATACTTGGCAGGGTAGATACAAATAGGAAATTAAGAATTGAAGAATATAAAAAGTAATCAGAAGAATGAGGAAATAGAAGAAGTAAGAAATAAGACTAGATGTAAGTGGCTAAGTAGAACTCTTGGAGATTCACTCTAATAGCAAACCCAATATGAGCAAAACAAGTTGGAAATATCCGCAGATCTGTACAAATGAAAACCTACTTCACCAAATGAATATTGGGGAAACTAGAAAAAAAAACAGTAATCAACCAGAAGTTTGGTTTAGATGTTCCGTCTCAATGGGTTCCATAAAAAAAATAATTCAAAGGCTGGATTTTAGACGTGAAGAAACACTTTAATTAAAATTGAGGTAGGTAGACTATCAGCGCTCCACCAAATGGACAATAAAAATTGTATGGATTTAATGTTGGCTGTAAAGCAACAATTCTAACTCCATGCAGTGTTATTGGGCAAAATGACAGCGAAAAGTTAACGGAACCTTACTCGTACAATACAACAAAGATTCCTTTTCTCGAGCACATTTTATAAGCAAAACGGCAAAAAAAAAATAGTGTGCAACTATTTGAAATACTCAAGTAGAACATTTAAATGATTTTCTTCAAAACACAATGATATTCAAACTATAAACTATCCTCATGCACCAGTAGCAGTTTTGCATGTAGATGAGAACTTAACTTTTTTTTGTCCAATCAGAAGTGATGCCGTGAAAGGCGAACATGATTGATTCATATCAAATAATAATACACCATCTGCATTATGCAAAAATTTGTGCAAGATGGGTCCCTCGCGTATCTCAATGAGCTGGCGGCGAAGGACTATGCAGCAGGAATACAGAAACTTGTCACACGTTATGACAAATGCCTTAATTTGCTTGGAGATTATGTTGAGAAGTAGTTTAAAGTATCCTCTTTCAAATAAAATTTTTTATGTTTGTTAATATTTACTTTTGTCTTTTTATTTCACGAACGGGTACTACTTTCCGGATGACCCTCGTACACTATTTCACTGTTGTTAAATATATTTCAAGCTATGTTCTGAAGTTATTTCATCAACGTTAAAACCAAAGTGGAAATATATTGTCTTAACATTGGTACCGTGTATTATTATTTTCCATAAATTAATTGCGAGAAATTAGCGATAGGAAATACTGTTATCAGAACTTAATCATCTCATAAAGGATAACTATCCAATTTATGTCTCTCGCAAGACTTTCAATTACTTTTAAATTATGTTTTTGTACCTTATTATTCTCATCCATGTAGTAGAATGCCATTAGGGCATCATGATGCGATGTGACTTGGAGGATATGGTCAAAGGTGTCATCATCAACCATTGTGGTGCCAGGTTCGGCAAGTACTGCATTCAAACTGGGCCTCCTCAAAGGTGCTTGACCCATGACTTTGTTGTTGAACTTCATTGCTGAGCACTGATCCCGAGGTACTTCCCTGCAATATAGTTGAATTACTGTTTATAAACTTACAGAAATCGTCACAGCAAGGTAGATACATATTATCATTCATTTCTGGAATAATGGTAGTCTCTCTTCTAACATCCAATTCCAGGCTGCAGTTCACTTAAAATGTTGCTTCAGAAAATACTTTTTTAAGTCGTACTGAGAAATTTTTGCCCATGATCCATCAAAATAGCAAATCTATGGAATTCAGGAGTCAGCAATCACTATCCTCTGAGCTATTCTAGTACATATCTAGTAATGCCAATTACAGAAATTATTTTGGAATATCATGATCAAAAATTAATCAAATATCAACTAAGCGAAGTCTGAAGAAGTGATAGCTATTGGCTCACAGTGTAGGAGGGAGTGACACTATTATCAATTATAATGATAATTTGACAGCAAAAAGAGCCACTCTCCCTTTAACGATTTTCCAGTATCCAGTGCTCAATATATTTTCCTAATTGATGGCCACCTTTGTAACCAAAACATCCAGCTAGGAGTTTCTTCTCCCTTTTTCTTTATTAGTACCTGGATCACCCCCATCATTCTACAGGTCAGGTACACTTTGAAATCTCTGCATAGGCACCGAGTAGCCTTTCCGAGTCTGAATCTAATATTATTTATTAAAAATGCTTATGATTTAGATAATGTTCCTCAGTATAATTTTATTGAATCTGTTGAATGGACACCTATACATATTTTCTTGATCCAGCAATACAATTTGCTATGTAGGAAAGTTATGATGGACAAAATGCTGAAGAGATTCTGAAGTTGGCAAATAAACAGGTCTTTTGAATATTGATCATTTCATTTCCTAAAGTGGAATAAATGAGTACTTGTCACCAGGCTAGATTTTACATTATGTCGCTTTCACTCAGCAAATTCGGCAGGACTTCAAGTTTGGTTACGGATGGACTTTTAGAATTAAATAATGTATCCATTAAGAGATATTTTATAGGTGTCACATTGAAAATAAAATATGATCATCTGATCTTCAATATTTGTGGGAAAACAGTTTTTTATGTCTTTTGCAGGCTAGTAACTTCAAGATTGCATATTTTTTGTCCAATTTTATAAATCTTTTTGAAATTATGACATTTCAGAGTAAAGCTACCCCTCAGCATTTCCATCAGAGTCAGGTGTGTGTGTTGTGGAGAATTTGAACTCCCATCAGCCACAAATTAATTAAAAATATTGCAGCACTTACCCTTCTTCAAGATTCAAGGTGAAATTGAAGTTCATCTTGTTCTTGTAGGCATAATCTTTGGCTGATTCAATGTCAAATTTGGCTGAAATGGAGAAAATAGATATATATTACATGGGCAATTATGCTTCATACTCTTAGTCTGAATCTTATGAGTAAAATGGAATAGATGGCCTGATGAGAACTACAAATCGGTATTCTCCTGACAAATTAAATCAGAAGGAAGAACCATGTGCAGAAAAAGCTGCCCATGAAAATTATCTAACATGGACAGGATTTAGAGGCATTACGTACAGAAGGAATCAATTAATTAAGGGTGCAGTCAACACCTTTTAAATAGTCTATTTTGCATCAAGGGCCATGAGCACTTAGGATACCCCTACTAGATGTTTTTAATATAAAAATACCTCAAAAACACATCATTAAAACTTTCAAATTGATACTTACTGCCTCTATACTCTGTGATTGCCATTTGGCAGGTAATATTTGCACTGAGTTGTTGCCTCTTCTTATTCACCTTATGAATAAGGTGGCTTAGATGCTCAATCATGTACTTGCTAATTAGCCACAAATTGTGACCAACTTTGGGAGCTGACGCCATAAACCTGCAATTAAATTGTTAGCTTAATTAGATAACCAACATTACTCTCATAATGGCCATAAGTATTACACAGTTAAGACTGGATAAGCTGTTTATACATTTTTTGGACAAATAAAACAGTGACAAGAATAGCAGGGAGAATTAGCTAATCAAATGCACTGGAAAAATACCATTATACTTTTACAGATATATAAATAAGCCACAAAGGGACAATTTATGCAGATGCAAGCAAATATAACAAGAAATATTATGATTCCTTTGAAAATGTTATGAATAATATCAAAAATTATCTCTCAATTTGTGTGCACAGGTAATAATTAATCTTTTCCTCAGAGAGAGTCACATCTAGGTAGAGTAATAACATGGGGCTTTAGTGGAGACCAATACCAGACCACATAAGCTCATGCAATATTTTCATTAACTCCTTCTGAGCTCCTCAAGTGGTCACAATAGCCAAATTTGCTATTTGTGAACCAAAATGATTAATCAAATAACATCTGTAGATTCTTATTTAGTATTTCCCTTTATTCCATTATATGTTAGTTTCCATTTCCCCGGGTACTATGAATTTAGAGGTGCAAATCCAAGAGTTTCCCTAAGTTGTTTCCACCAATAAAAAGATATTGTTTACTCTCTCTCCCTCTTGTGAGAGAATTTACACATACGCTAAGGACACAAATGGATTTTGAAATTCAAGCATGGGCCTATTGAAACAAATCACCAAATTGATTCATTTTTAGGTTGGCCCTCAAAGTCTCTGTATAACATCTGTGGAAGTATAACTTTAGTTAAGAAGGTAGGAGGGAAATGTAAAATCCCCATAGTGATCAGCTAAATTTACAAATCATTGCAATTATTCTTTGAATCTGCATCAATCTTTCAATTTATCATTAGACAATACATTTTGTGTCGTTTAAATTTGTTTAAACAGCATTTATGTTGAATCATATAAACAAATGTGAAATGTATTGCCTAGTAGTTGTCAAGGATTACACTCAAATCTCAGGATCTGAATGGCTTACAGTTTAAATTTAGGTCCTTCATGAGTGAATAGCATGCATAATAAAATGAAGTGAAATAAACTTTTAACTTCAATTTAATATTGAGGGGATCATATTGAGATTTAAGGTGCCTCTCTTTATTGCATACTATTTAAGGATGTGAACATTTTGAAATCACATCATTTCAGAATGGAAGCACTAGTTTAGGTGGCCGAGGATCAAATTTTACACATTTTTCCAAGTAGTTCTTGAATTAGATAATTGCAAAAACAAACAAGTTTATATTTCTGCGGAACACTTATTTCCTAGTACCAAATAAGTTATTTAATTTAGAATAAGATATCTCTGTCAATTATTAATTACAACTAAACAATCAAGTGTCAAGAATAACGTCCATTAAAAAGTTGTTGACTTTGGTCTTAAGCCTTCTTGCTTTACATAGTATGCATATTTAAATTTGGCATCCATAAATTAAGATCTCCTTCATATTCATGAGAGAATGAACATCAATGGACCAGTTGGGCCACTTATACTGTATAATAACAACTTCAAAATTTAGCTTACTGTACATCTTAAAGTATAAGTTGAGAAAATACTTTCTTAGTATTCATGCCAATAAAAATCTATATTCCACCAATAGGTGTATCACAAAATAAAGTGACTTTCAGGGTCAATTTTTTAATATACAGCTTAATAAAATTGAATGAACATGTTTCTTCCATATGTCACTTGTAAAGTCGCATTTCATTTCATTAATTTTAATTAGGTTAATACCATTTATTTCCTATGCTTGAGATAAGAATTTTTAAAAATCTCTGTATGCGCAAAAATGTACACTTTCACCTAATGTTGCAATATATTATAGCTGACATGCAGTAATTAAAGTTAAAACTTAAAAAGAGCTGAACAACTTTGCAATGATAGGCCTGAGGTATTCTCCCTTAATCATTTAAACATTTCAGTTTACATTACTAAACCTAAATAACACACCGCTTGGGTTACTTTCATTTTTCACGCAAAAATGGCTATAAAGAGGGAAAAAGACAGCTATACAAATCCATATCATATCTTATACATTTAAGTGAGAACAAAGGCAACAAAATTTAACAAGCATCACATAATGTAGCATATAGGTACATGCACAATTGTGGATTACAGTAGTAAACACAAAACAGATAAAGATAAAAATGTACCTTCTCAGTACCAACTAAGAAGATGCTGTATAAAAGAATCATCATACTTAATAATATGCACCTGCAATTTTAAAGAATTCACATTCAAAGAGAATTAAGACTCCAGAGCACTCCGCTCAAAAACACAGAAAGTACACACACACAGAGAGTTACGAGCACAGAAGATGGCAAGCAGACAAGTGCAATTGACCAGAGGAAGCCTGGCAGTTTGACCAGATGGAGGTCAGGATGAATATCCCACAGTCATAAGGAATATACTGAAACATTACCTTATCTGAGGTCAATATACATTTCAGTGGGGTGTTGAGGGGGTGGGCATTTACTGATAGAAGGAAAAATTGGCAAAACTCTCTACTTTGAATTTTTAACAGACTACAGTGACCATTTGAAACATCGATCATAAACCCACTATTTTACTTCACCGAATTATAGGAAGCTTTTGAAATTATGAATTTTTTTTTATTGTTTTTTAAAAGTGTTCATTAAATTTTGGAAAAATTACAATCAATTTATTTACATATTATATTGCCATCATTGCTTAAATGCTATCATCAGCCTCAATCAATCATTAATGAACATTAGACCTGAATAACTAAAATTGTTTGAAATGTCCAAAAACTTCTGCACCTTAACACTGAAAACTAAATTATTTTTTAGGAACGGCACAGTATTCTATAGATTATACATGCAAAATAAATGATTTCCTTTAATAAATTCAGTGACATTTGATTCTCTTGATTCATATGATGTATTTTGGTTTGCAAGATAATTCACATTAATATTCTCTCTTACATTTGTGATGCCTTGCTTGAAGATTGAGAATCCCACTCATTAGAAATTAATCAATTCAAGCATCACAGACAGTGTTTTTTTTCACTGTAATCATTATTATCTACATCTATCTAAAATCATGATTCATCTATATGTTTCTTAGTCACAAGTCGCAAAAATGACAAATTAAAATATCCAAATTGAAAGTAATTTATTTCCATAGTGTTCGTGACACTAAGAGTTTTGCCAAACTTATGGAAATGAGTGGAAAATGAAGCCAGACCTTCCCCCTCGTCAACCCCACTTGACTCTGCTTGCTCACCTTCCTTCTGCCGAGGCCGCTGCTTCTATTTCTAGTCGATGTTTGTAGCTCAGATGCGGTGCGAGGGAACCAGCACAGCCACATGCCAACTGTCTCCTTACCCAATATTTTCGCCTGTCTAGATTCCCAAATACAACCGAGTGCCTCTGCACCATGTCTGCACCAATGAGGCTATATAGTATTGGGTGAAGGGACCCATGCATTTAGTAGGTAAATGTTTTCAATTGGATAAGGGCTGACACTTAAAATTATTATTATTAGCATATATCAAATTCAAATAAATAGGTGTGTCATGTCAATGGATTTGATTATATTATCAATAGCATGAAAACGTTTGTTACTTCTTACTATTAAGGGGTATGTCACCATTCTTTTTTTAAGTATGGAGCATGGCTATTACATTACAAGAGCAATAAAAAGTCAAAATGCTTTACACATATGCAAATGCTTGCAATGGAAGCATACCAGTGAAACTCAATATATTCCATGCAATGAAAGTAAGCATTCAATTTCCAAGGAAACCAGAATGAGGATAAACTAATTGAAATCAGCAATTACCTAGTCAATAGATAAGGAAAGCAAATTTAACCAGGTGTAACTAATATCATGCAATAAATGTTAAGGTGGGTAAGTGTTAATCATAAATAAGTTAGGTGTTAATTTCATGCCATATACATATTTTTATGAGTAAATCACAACCAGGTCTTCTGTGAAAGCTTCAAATATAAAATACACTAGGAACAAATTACGAAATGCATGAGAGTGATCAATGTGAATTAGATAATTACTTTTCTTAAAGATAAAAGAACTGGCTTTCACAGCTAATTGCCCAGAAGAGATAAAACCATGAACCTACTTTGTGTACGTTGCATAAACGATGTCTGCGGGCAAGATACACGGGAGGCTGAGAATGGATAGGATTTTCATCCCTCTGTGCTTGAATACCCAATTGATTATTCCCTTATTGGCAGAATCAATAGCCTCTTGGAAGATAGTCATCACAGTATCTGGAAGGTTAGCAACTAATGCTTCCTAATGGACAAAAATCAAAATAAATATTAAATAGGATTATCAATTACTTTTATTAGCATTCTAAAAACAAAGAAAAGTTCTTTTATTTGAACAAAAAAATGTGAAATTTTGCCCTAACAATATTTACAAAGATTAAACTTTCTGAAAACATTATTATCGCGAATTTCCGAGAGGTCAGATAGTCACTTGACCGTGATATTATATACACTCTTCCGAACTCTATTGAAAAAGACTGTGGAATGAAATCCTTCTATGACTGATCATACTTTCATTGATAAATTCAATAGCACTTAATAATTTGCTTCATTCAGAATTGATAAATAATTATTACTTCCTGAAAGACTATCAGGTGAGCAACTCAAAATATCTAAATTATGATTCCAAAGAACTCGTACCTGCCGCTGCTGTTTGCATTCACAGCACTGGGGATCAAAGTCAAAATTCTCATCAAGAGTTTCTGACATTGTGAAAGTTGACTGTACAGCTAAGCACCTCGTGCAATTAATTAAATTATTCCTATGTAAGAACCTAAGGGCATCATCAAAGCCTTGCTTACACATGTTGGAAAGCACCTAGAAAAAAAAAAGAAATGTTTATTCACTTCATCAATTCTAATTTACAACAAACATCAGACAAAATTACTGAAAAAATTCAAGGGAGGAAAACTTACCTCCGGCTTTGGTGGAAAAAGAATTCTGGTAAACCTATAAATATTTTGCCTCGATAATTCAATACTGGTGTTTGCTACATTTACCTGGGAATGGAATGAACAAATATTTTCAGGCATTAACACAATTTATGTCATTAATGACTATGTTTAATACTACAATTATTTATTTTCTCAAATTAAATGTCAAAGGTAACGTATTCAGAGAATTACATTAATAGCTTGCAGTTGCATTTAAAACAAATATATTAGCAAAGTAGGCAGATACGAACTCTAATTATGACATGACTTTCAACAATTTAAAAGTGCCAAATCTATCATCTAATAATGAAAGGTCAATTGCAATTGTTGGTTATAATAAGCCAAAGAAGTTATCCACAGCATTGCAACATGAAATGCAGTCAATCATGAAATTAATACTTTATCTGATGAAAATAAAATAATAAATCAGTAAATTTCAGCAATTTGATGAAAATAAAGGGAGGAGGATGGCTGCTCACATGGAATAGTTGGGAGGAGAGGTCCCGAGGGCAAATGTCACTCTCTCCACAAAATGGAGAGACTGTGATTGTGTTCTCATCCAAAGTTGGTAAGTTGTTGCTGAAACCACCGTCCATGTACCTAACACCATGGAAGCGGGGTGGTAAGATCCCGGAAAACATTGGAATGAAGGAACTAGCGAGAAGGGCCTGGAATATAAGGAATAAATATTAGAAAGGTTAAATTTGAACACAGCAGACTTTGTCACATGAAATGATTAGATTGAATAATGCTAGGAAAACAAACATAAAGGCTTCATTTCCAGTTAACGAAAGGTAAGTGGATGCAGTGCACCAGAAATTGGATACATGTATATGTTTGGCATTTAAGGACATTTGTTTTAATGACTTAAGTTTGAAGCATTCGGTTATAGATACTGTTTCACACTGAATAGCTTTGGTTAGATAATTTAAAACTGTTAAAAGCAATGTGGGAGGACCGCCATATTCAATAACTCTGGGAGACTGGTAATTAAAAGATCAAAAAAAATTATTTTTTACAACGCCAGCAATGGAATTCATTTTTTATTACTAGGGAAAGCTTTTATGTCTAAAGCTATGAACCTGAGAAGAGACGGGGGTATATTGAAAGCATTTTAACTTTTTGCTGTGCCGGAGTTAGCAATTTAACAAAATATTTATCCTTCAAATTACAGGGCAAGTAAAGTTTTTGAACCCTAACTATCAATAACGATGATCGCAAATTGTTTTCTAGTTGAGCATTTAAACTCAGCACTGAAGAGGCCATGAGAATGTCTTGATGCTGCCCGATGTAATGCTGCCTTCTTTTTGTCATGGAAGTAATATTAAATTGGTGGCACGCAAGTTTTGCGGCAGTGGGTAGGAACTCTCTCTATGATTCACAACAACCACACCTTCCACGTGATATCACATGACTACAACGTGAGTCGAGGTAAGTTGTTTGTTGCACTCTTACTCTTGAGAGCAGAAAAAATGATGTTACTTTCCCTCTTCCATCTCTCACATTCCCCACTCACACATTTCAAAAACCAATCATTAGCAACAGGCCTGCTGAGGCAATCTATTTTAATAACTCCACATGGCAAGCATCAACAACTTATTCATTTAGCCCCAATGAATATGTCTAAGCCAAACCCCAATCTGAAGATTCATTGACAGCTGGTTGTAGTTGTGTAATTCCTACTTCTACAGCGTTAACTCATAGCAAACAGACAACAGCAAGCTAAACAAAAAGATTAAAAAATAAAACGTTCAATTGTATTGCCGGGAAACTGTTGGAATGAATTAAAAGTTACTGCAAGAGGATGGCCACTCGGGTCGGAAATAGTGTAGGGAAAAAACTGAGTTTCTTCACAAATTCTGGAAACAGGCCTTTTTTTTTAAACGTCTGGAACGAGAAACACTTCCTTTGTATCTGTGCGACTAGCTCGTGTCTGGCGTAGGCATTTGCCAAAACAGGAGGCGGCAAATGCCAACACAATAAAACATTGGAGAGAATACAGGAGGATAGACCGGCATGCCCCTCGGGGAAATTGGATAAAGGTTGCGAATTGGAATCTAGGAAATGGGTGGCCACCCTAAATTGTCTCGCACCTGGGCTGAGAGACCGTTCCCTTCTCAATTAGATCGTAGGAAGAGCGTATTTATGGTTAAAACATATGGGCAAGCAGTTCTGGGAACGAGCTAATCGGTGGAGAGCATTAGGTCAGGCGAAATTCTCACCTGAAGGAGGTCCTCCTTGCTGTTGAATTGGGATACGATCACATTTCTCCCATCGTAGACACGGGTGAGTGAGATGTGAAGCTTGCCGCTAACCCGGATATGGGCGTCCTCTGGCAAAACCTGTAGTGTAGGTCACGGGAAGGAGGGAGGGTGAAGCGAGAGAGAGAGAGGCAGGGATGAAAAAAAAGAACGAGAGTGAGTTAGTTAATCGTTTAAACAAAAATTCACCCTTCTAACTTAAGCGTACGAGGTCGGTTGCTTGGAAGATTATTGAGAAAAAGGGAAAATATTTTTTTTTGTTTCGCTTTGGCGTTGTTGCGCTGGACTGGGGAAACATTCTGATAAAAATGTTCCGTCGTCAGCGAGCAGCCATGCGATGAAGCGGTGCATCTCTGAGTAACGGTAGCTATAGGTGATGCCTGAAAGCCTTTTTTTATACACGCCGGATTCCGTAGCTTTTTCACCTCAAAAGAGTGGCGTAGGAATTCTCTATGCATCTCTTGTTGAGTAGGATGACCTCACGTAATCGATCTCTGACCACGGACGCATTTACACCTCGGCGTCGCGAGTGATTTTTTTCCGGTTCCAATCTGATATGCAGGATGAGAGTTGCTCCATCCTTGAAAAATACTTTTTTAATAGCTTCAGTAATCGATATATATCTTACAGATATAGCAACCATGTATAAACCTGTTGACGTTTCTGAATTATTTAATGAAAAATGTAAATATCAACAGCATAATATTAAATTGTGGATGACTCGATGGAGGGCTAAGGTCCCATTAAGTGCTGTGAAATTAGGGCCATGGCCGTATCTATCTCCCGTGCTGTATTCATCGACCTATCATTCACTTTTTTCACAGCTCCCGGTATTTTTTTGGCATTTCCATGGCGATGATTGAAAGTTTTGAATGGATTCTACGAAACGGGACAAGTGGGCCAATAGCGTACATATATTTTTTAAAAATTCTTGACGATGAACCGTAAAGCCGGGCCTGTAGGATTCTTAGGACGAGTTTGACCTAATTATCGATTGAATCCGATCAACTAAAGCCCTCGCAGTAACGCACGAGGCGTAATAGATTAGGATACACGTTAAGAGTTGCACAGCGCCATAAAAACCTCGACTTCAGCAAAGATGGCAGTTAATACTTCCACCACAGCTCTTCCTTTTTACCAACTCTTAGACTCTGTCCGTGTCATTTAAGATATTCATTCCAAGTATTCCACCAAATAAACGTAGGTTTTGGCTGGTCCCTAACGACTATTTCTTCTACGTATCACGAGAGCTTCCTTTTGCTTGCCCTTATATTATTCTCACTCTTCACTTCTTCGTAACTTATGCCAGTCTTCACGCTGTCAGGAAAGCATATTTTCTTCCTTCGTCTACCTCGCTCCCCAACGTTTTCCCCCTATCAACATCCCGACATCATTCCGTTGGCAGCTTCACCGTAAATACTGCATAACTGTGAGACAATCCACCGCTGCGTTTCCCATAATTGCTTAAGTCAGGAGAGAGAGAGAGAGAGGGAGGGAGGGAGAGATAATCCTTCACCCAATGCGTTAATTCCTTCACACGCGAGAAGAGGGGAGTGGACGGAGTGGCGCAGGTTCAACAGGTGGCCTTGACAGTTACCTAACTCCCCCTCCCCTACATGTCTCCCCTCAGCCCCTTCCTTTGCCCTCCCAACTCGGTCATCGTCTCCCGAATGTAAAACCAGCCAGCGAGGCTTCCCCCCCCCCCACGTCTCTCTTATCAGACATTTGGAATCTCGCGCCTAAACCAAGTCTTGGATTACAGGAAAAAATTAATGGAACGAACAACATGGGCCGGAAATGTAGGTCAGGTAATATTTGTGTACGGCGGGAAATGTGTCTCGAAATGAAAGCGAAAAAAAATAATAAGCATACAGTTCGCGTCGGCATTTTCGCACACTTCACGTGCTAATTCAGCGAGAGACGAGACTTGGGGCGGGGGATGTTTCACGCGTGGTCGGCTGAATTAATGCGAGGGTGGGCGATGCGCGTGCTGTCTTCCAATGCGAAGCAGGCTCCCCACGCGGACTCACCCTTTCAGATGAGGGGGGCGAGGGCTGATGTAAGATTAGCACCGAGGATAATAATAGCGTTAGAGCGGTGAACCCCAAAAGACTGCGGAGCCGCGACTCTCTGGAGAAGGCGATGAAAATCAGGGAGGGGAACAGAATTAAAAAATAACACCAATTTTTAAATTATAAAACTATATCTCTCACGGAAAGGTGCCGGATTGACTGGCAATGTTTGGCTGATCTAAGTCCTTATACTGAATTTTATTCGTTATTCTATTTTCTTATTTGTTTTATTCGTTATTCTATTTTTTTAAATTAGCACTAATTTTATTCGGTATTCCTATTTAAAAAACATGTTTACTATAAAAAAAACTAGTTTCATGATTCCGCATTGAGTAAACACGTATAAACCGATTTTTACACCAAACGGGGCTGCCTGAATGCAATATGAATCAAGAACACGTTATGCTGTCGCTTAATGTTTCGATGCCGAAATGAGAAAGACGTTACGTTAAGTCCGCTGTACTAAAAAATACCAACAGGAGGAAAAATTAGCAGTAGTTCAATGAACAATAGGTTATTCACAGTCGACTTTGTATACATTTTTTTAGATTTTTCAAGAGCTCAAGGGGTAGAGAATGAATATATTTCAGGAGAAATTTTACTCGACTGATTTCTATTGTCATAAACATGAAAATAACTACTTGATATTTTCCTTCCATGGATTCTTGTGTTGAGTACCTTCGCCCAGCTCTTTCGGCCTCATATTTTTCACGACGCCCATCTTCAAATAACGCGCCTAACATCTGCTACATTACTCCCTACCCAATGAGGCTGCGAGCCAGAGGAAAAAACTCAACTACGTATTATCGATGGCGACGTCGCGCTGATTGTGATGTTTGAAACCCAGCGATAAGGCCGCAACAAATAAGTTTCCCGGGCCGGGACCAATGAAGAGATAAAGCGAAGGCGGAATTCACCGAACCCCTAAGGAGGTCCTCCGTGGGGGTAAACAACGTAAAGAGCGCACACGCCCCTTCCCTGGGAGAAGATAAGGCCAAGTGACCACGTATCAAGGGTGTCGGAAGGACACAGCCGGGGGTGTGTGGGAGGGGTGTGTCTGAGGCCGGTGGATGGGGGGCTGCACGATGACTAGATTCTTATTAAGGATACGCTCGGGTACGCTCATAGACAGAAGATTTCTCTATTTACTCTAGTCAAATAGCGTGACTACGTACGTGTACATACGTAAATACCACAAAACACGCGAGCTTGGAATGACAAAGCCAAAGGAAAATTTACGAAGGCTTTTGGTGGTGACTACATTAGGCTATAAGCGAGGTTTAGGTTTCTTAGTCCCCTCAAAGTGATTCAGCCCAGTCAGAGAACATAAAAGAATTCGCCGAAATCCCATTGACAGTGACATTATATTTAATGGTAAAGGTTTTCGGCAATTTACTTGATTTTTGTCACAATGCAGTCAGTCACTGCGCGAGGGTTAAATTCGGAGGAGCAATGCTAAACTATTTCATAATGGTAGAGAAGGTGACCTGAATCTCGATTAATTTACATCACCACTAATTACGAAGCTCCCGGGTAGACTGAATAAAATTTGCCGTTAATAGTCGTTGGGACTAGATCCCTCTTAATGGAATGGTCAGCGCGGTCATTTTCTTTTTCTTTCGACCGAGAAACGCAATAATGGAAAACGATATTATTCACAAAGGGAGACAAAATGTTCAAATTTCATTAATTTGACAGAGATGCCTAGAATTTTTGCACAGTTAAAACTATGGAAACTTGTGACTCCGCCACTGTTTTTAATCAATAATTATTTATAATTATTACGCATTGATTATGAATGACTCGGATATATCGTATATCCCAATTGATATATCGCCACACAACACGCTATCCCAGCAGGGTTGCTGTAGGATAGGAAGCGGAAGTCAAAATGTCGCAAAGTGTTTATCACGCAGAAAGTGGCAGGAGGAGTTAAGGAATAGGGGGTGGGAAGGAAACGCGAAGGTTTGGTCGGGGGGGGGGAATGGGGGGGGGCTCCCGCTGCGCCGATAAGGCCGATTCGGATCGTACGATTCCTCTCTCGCGTTTAGTCGAGGCGCGACGGATAAGGGAAGATGGATTTGCGGTCATGTGTGCGCATATTCAACATAGAGACGTAGATTAATGCCTAGCTTCCTTCCAAGTAAGATTAGGAAATGAATGAAGGGTCGGGATGGGCCTCGTTTGGGGTTCATCTCCGGAGCAACCCCTCCTCCTAACGGCACGGAAGGGAGATAATGCTCCAGCGAATGAATGAGTAGTTGCGAAAATCGACAGGTAGTACCAGTTTTTGTACCTCTGTCATCTCTCAAGTAGTCATTGCTCACACCTGATTTCTGTGAATGACGATTCATAGCAAATGATTCCATTAATATCCAAAATACTAATATATATATATATATATATATATATATATATATATATATATATATATATATAAAATTGAAGAGGGACTTAATATAGAGTAGGATGCTGGATTTTGTGTTTTGTTAGGAGTCACTAAATGTTTTATTTTGTAGCTTTGTCCATCCAAAAACCTACCTTAACCGGTAATTACCTAATAATAATAATATAATTACGCAGAGAGGATTGACAAATGATAAAAGTCGTCTTCATAAAATTTCCGAAGACAATGATATAACTTGTTACAACAATTGTGACAGTGTCTTCCCCCACTTTCTTGGCGAAAAGAACAATAGGTACCGAGGGAGTTCAGTGGTGAACACCAAGCCAAGCAAGTAGGGTCTGTCGGCTGCCAAAAAGCGAGACTCTTGGCTTCCCAAACGGTCGGGGGATCACCAACGGGTATATTTGGAGCAATACCAAGTACCTGGGAAGGTCAACTAAAGCATTTCCCCGTCACTTTCTTTTTCGTGAACCGAAACTCACTAAGAAGCAAACCTCGATCAGCGAAAAAAAGCATCTTTTTTGCGGATTGAAAAAAAGATGTCACATTAAAAGGTGAAAAGTCGTCGAAGGGACAATATGCACTTACACGAAACGTTTAGAGATGGATTTTATCGATGGTTTTTTTTGTTATGCAGTTATTTATTTGCGGGATAAACACTTCGAAGCTTAGTCACCACGCAATTCCGCGTCATGCAAAGGATTTTCCATAGCTAGAATGCCCGAATGCGAATTAAAACAATTCCCAGGGCTTGGATTTCCTCCAAACTTCCCTTCCGTTATTGTTTGGTTAAAATTATAATAATATATAATATTATCGCTCGATGCGGAACGCATGTCTGTAGGAGCAGAAAACCTTTTCTGCCCCAGGCAATGGATTCATCACGCGGGCGCGGCTGGCGGTCATGACGCTCCGGAGGATGACCTTCACTGGCGGCTGAAATAAGTGGCGCCCGTGAATGCTGCGGAGGCCCGCGAGGAACGAGTTATTCAAATATCTTTCGCGAGCTTCACTGGGAAGTGTCAAAAGTGCATCTCAGCGGTTCGAATTTGGGCAATGCGAGATTGAGTCGAACGTAGCGAGTGAGTGCGGCGGACGCGAAGGGAAAACAGAGAGGCGTTCAACTTACCTTCTCCAATCCTTCCAGAAGTACATTCTGCACGTTGAACGAAGGGCTGAAAGGTCCTAAAGTTTTGGATCGAGCCTCGGTGACCACCCTGAGGACATCGCTAGTAATCTCCCCTGAAAAGATAAAAGTGACAACGCATGAGTCGAAACACTTGTCTTTCGTCCATCACCTCCAAAAGAACATGCAGAAACATTATTTCTTAGACTAATTTCGAGACGCAGTAATGATCTTGGATAAGGCGAAGAAGTCCTACGCCTTGTTTTAAGCAGTACACAACGTCGTCTCAAGTTATTGAAACCGCATCTTGCATTTTTATTCCCAAATTCTTATTTTATGCTTCCATATGAGTATTGCACATAAATATGCTTGACCCAATCCCCAGACAATGATAACCTTAGAGTATCTTGGATGAGAGCCGGATAACAGTTCATGTCAGCAGGTAAACACTACGTCTTACGAAATTCCAATGATCTGGAGAATTTTACATGGAATGCCAAGTCGATAACATCGGATGAAGTATTTTTTCTTACCGATCATAAGTATCAGCCAACAGGGAGTGAGTGGTATGTTGAACAGTATCAATTCCCCGAGCACCTACGTCAATTCAGGCATGAAACAAAGCATAAATATAATATATATTATATATCATATATAATATATATTTTATACATAAATAGGTCGCGGTAGTCTAGGGAGTAGGGCGTTGGATTGCTGGCCGGAGGGCCCCGGGTTCGATTCCTGGGCAAGGCACTCTGGGCACCCGCAGCTCCACACAAGCTAGTGTTTTTTTCGGGTACCAGGTCTTCCTGGGAAACCATAACCGGCACAGGGAAAGGAACTGGCTGTGTGAATTTTCACACGCCGAATAGGGCTTCGTACTGGGTGAACTCTACCATCACCTACTAAACCGACCTTCGGGTTGATTACTGTGTTTATGGTTATATATATATATATATATATATATATATATATATATATATATATATATATAATGAGATATTAGGTGACTATTCAAAATCCACCTCGTGTCCGGAAAAATTATTAACCAAGCCGAAGAAGTGCTAGCACGCGCGTTCAGACATGACCTTCCACACGTTGCGAAGCACTGGGTCACATTCCTGCGCGGGTGACGTAATCTGCAAATGCTCTCTGCCCGCACTACGCAATCGGGGCAAGCAGTTTTCGCAGAAACGTATGCACACGGTTTTCCAGAATGTTCAATACGTAGATAGAGTACGACTAAATACAAGCCGTAGATTAAAAATTCGCACATTTGCAGGATAGAACGATCACTTAACAGGTGTGGTGACCTACGTAACTGCATTCTCAAGTCAAGGTCCAGGGTTCGAACTCCAGCGGTTACGGAAATTAAATCGATATCCCGATCCCTAATTGGCGTGCACTGTGCCCATCGAGTTTGATTGTAAACTGAGTAGCCATTTTTATTAGAAGGGTATTATGGCGACACTCTAGGTTTGGGTGGAACACTCTCAACTACGAGTCAATTTTTTTTCTCGAATCCATGACTTGACAGTTTCCTTCACTTCATTGTCCGAGTTTTGATGATTACCCTTGAGGTATCTCTTGAGTTGAGGAAACAAATCAAAATGGCAAGGCACAAGATCGGGGGAATAAGTAGGGTTTTGTTTGTTCTCGTCTGTGAGACGGCGTGGTACCCACAGATTTTACGGTTTCCCAATTGTTCAATAATGAAGCCAACACATTCCTTGGATATTCCAAAATGGTTTGCGATACGCTTTTGAGTGATTCGCTGGTCATTTTGAATCAAATCTTCGACGAGTTTGCGATGTTTATCGTCTGTGGCAGTGATCGGGCTTTCGCTGTGTGTTTCATCAACAATTATGGCTTTTCCAGGCTCGTAACCACGAAATGTTACTACCCATCGAATAACAGTAGACCTATCAACAGCATCGACACCATAAAAAGGCTTCAAATGATGATGAATCTCATTAGGAGTCACTTTTACAGCAGGTAAATATTCGATAGCAGCACGCCGTTTAACTTGCGTTGTCATAGCACTTGAACACGTCTAAATACTTCCGCTTCTGAAAATACACTGGAGGAATGTAACGATCTCAAACCTACACATGCGTGTTGAGGGGGAATGTTACTTCCACATGCCACCAGGATTGCTTTTGAAGGTCATTTCGTACGTGGTCTACAAGCATGTGTGCGTTATTTTTCGGCCTACCCTCGTACATTCGGACTAGTGATTTTGCGGATATCGGATCTTCCTGAGAAAACGCATGCTGCTCATGGAAAGGAACTGTCCCTTGGGTTTACACTCCGGATAGGGGCTTAGTACGGCACGGACCCAGTGCTCACCTAACGACCCAACCTTCGCGTCGATTGTTTTGATGTAGAGTCGAGAGATTAAAGTGAATCTTCAAAGAGAAAAATGCATACGGGAATCCCACCGTTGAGATGGAAATAATGAAGTAACTCATCCGATCATTTTTTTTCATATGATCGCACGAGGGATTAAAAGGCCCTTAAAGTTCGATACAGGCGATAAATATGAAAAGCGGCCAAAGATCGAATCACACGAGTGACTAGCTATTCCAGACATGCGAGACACGTAATCGCGACGTTGCGACACGGCATTTGGTGGCCAATGCGATCCACGCTCGCCGGGGACGGGGTTACAGTCCCCCGGGCGCACTCTCCCTGCTCTCTCGCCCCCCCCCCTCCCCCCCCCCCCCCGACTTCGCTTCACGGCGGAGAGACGCAAGTAGCAACGCGCGTTTCTGCCACGCGGTGCGCATAGTTACTGACCGTTGCTCTCAACGCCCTCCAGCCTCTTGCAACTCGCAAATGGTGCTCCCATTGCAATGCACTCACTCGTTTCGACTGGCACTATCATTATTTTCCTGGGGTCCAAAGACGGTTTAGGTCATTTTCCTGCAACCATTTCAAACTTGATGGACGCAGTCGCAACCCATCTACGTAGCGGAGACGAAAGCCTAGTCTCGGGAATTTATTTTGGAAAATCGATCGCTCCTAATTAAAATTTTGAAGTTATTTCTACTTGGTTTAATGGAAAAATTAAAACGCACGTAACTACTCCATCAGTTTTTGTTTCTCTAACGCATTGATGATTTTAAAAAGTCGCCAATTCACTGATTTCATTCGAAAATATAATTCAAGGCCTCCACGGAAAGATGAATTTGTACGCAGGGGGCAGCCGTAATTACACCCCTGTTGAATTCCACGGCATTCCCCCATGATCTTTTCATATTTCAAGGGCGTCTGATAAACCTGGAAGTCAACAGGGGATGGATGCAGCTGGAGATCATCAAAGTGAGACCGCGATGACGAATGTGAATGATGACCTTCGCCCCGGTTACGGCATGTGCACCTCCTGCACTCCATCGAAAGTGCAACTTCTTGAGAAGGAAATTTATCTAATTGAGGAAAAAAACGGAGCAGCTTGCGTTATGAACTTTGGTTCCAACCGTGTCTCGCCTCTTTTTATTGCAGAGAGATAATAAAACTCGATGGAATTCGCGGCGATGGTGATGGTGTGCACCCGTGGAGTGGGATGGTGATCGGACGTGGGGCTATCTGAAAAGATTTGGACGGGTGGTGACATATCGAACGGGATTAAACTCAGGATGTGGTGTCATCTGCATACACAAAGGCATTACAGTGCTATCTTCGCAAGATAATTCAACAATCGAGAAACCTTTAACAAGATTACGTGGCTTTGAGCTTTGGCCAGCGCCCTTAATGACAAATTGATTTATTTTTATCGATATGTTCAACGGAAGATAAAAATACTGATGTACAAAAGTTATATTTTCTGTTGCTAAGACAAGTTCAATGAAAATGTGCAATGCAGATATACTCTATAATAAAACCATAAACACAGCGATCAACCCGAAGGTCGGTTTAGAAGGTGATGGTAGAGTTCACCCAGTACTAAGCCCTATACGGCTTGTGAAATTCACACATCAGGGTAGGGGGGCCAGTTCCTTTCCCTGTGCCGGTTATGGTTTCCCTGGAAGACCTGGTACCCGAAAAATCACATAGCTTGGGTAGAGCTGCAGGTGCACAGAGAGGCTTGCCCGGGAATCGAACCCGGGACCCCTCCGGTCAGCAGTCCAACGACTACCGCGACCCGTATACTCTATAATATACCACTCCAAATGACTACAACGACCGAAGTAATGCAATTAATGCGATACCGTTGAGAATGAAACGTGTTGGGAAATATCTCCGCTTGAGTTACTCACACAAAGCTCGTTCATAGTATCAAAATTAGAAAAAGATTAATCATGAATTAGTAGCTGAGGATGGTAAAATGTAACCTAATATTCGCTCTCATAAAAGCGATTCCCTGAGTAATCAGATCTAAGAAAATTGTATTTAAGCACACCGGTAGCCGCGATTGGATTACATTAGGATATGTGGAGACGAATTTTGGAAGGTTTCCCCGTGATATCAAAAGTTAAGAAAAGTCCGAAATATCTATTAGAAGCAAAGCCAAACCAATGGTTGCTTATGGTTTTACATAAGGATATCCGCGAAAGATTTTGGAAATCACGAAAAACTAACAACTGGTTTACCTTTGATTGAGTAAGCGATTAGCTTTTATATAATCGCTGAAGTCTGGATAAATGACGCTTAGCGAAAATCTGTGGAAGCTTTTACATTACCATATACAGGACAACGTAAGACACAAAGTTATTAACCAGGTTCAAAGTCGCTAGAAAGCTACGTCTTTTCTCAATTTTCACTACGAAGGAAGTGATTCAATAAATTAGAAATACCCGAGTAATTTTTTTAAGAATTGAACAAACCAATCTTAGATGTTGCATTAGGACACCGGTTATTCAGACTGGTGAAGGTCGTTATTGCAATCGAAACGGCAACCCCATCTTAGTATTAATTAGGGGTAAACACAAAATATATAACGATATTATTCACGAGAAGACACGACAAAAAATTGTACCAATAGTAGATCACGATCGGCGATAACACCGGCCGATGTTATGTGCTCACCATTCGCACACGAAGGAGAATACTTATTCTCCGTAGGAAAAGCGTTCATTCTCTGGCACAGCGAAAGGATTTCCGCCATTGCTTCTTCCAGTGGACGGGTGGCACGAAGCGAGATCGTATGATGCATTTTCTATCCCATAATCGCATTCGGGAGGATGTTTCGTAAGCAACACAAACATGCAAACACTCGAGCGGATCATTTGACCGGAAGACTGGCAGCGATACAAACGGTAAACATATCCCCCGGCAAACAATAATTACTGTCACTCTCCGACCGAAATCGATTTCCGAGGAATACCTCTGACGGAGGTATAATCCACGTTCTGCATTTATAATATAATACATATATATGTGTGTATATATATATATACACACATATTTATACATATATACATGTATATATGTATATATATACATATATATACATAATATATATACATTAAATATATATATATATATATATATATATATATATATATATATATATATATATATATATATATATATATATATATATGCATACCCCCTCCCCGGACTACAACCTTGACGTGGTGGAAGGGCTTGTGCGTTCCGATGACCCCTAGAGCTGTACTGGCGGGAGTAATAAAAATTGCTCCTGGTAGGGTCACCCATGCCAGATAGGTCGAAGGTTAGGAGCCAGACGAAAGGTAGTCCACGCAGCGTCTGTTCCTCAGTGAGGCGGCTGCAATGGCGTCTGACCCCAGTGGGGCGGCCAGTAAGTGATGGTGTCACATTAAAAACACTATTGAGGAAGGCAACGGGAAACCACCTCAATTATCATTCCCTAGAAAAATATGATGGACAATAGAGATATTTTGAGTCCTGGCAACCACGGGGCTCGGCCCAATCGGCCGTGTGTCGTGCCCGGCAGCGGGGGAGGCAAGGCTTCCGCGGTCGTCATCCCACGAAACCCTTGCAAGGGAAAACCAGCAGCAGCAGGACAGAAGACGCAGGAGAAGAAGACCAAATTAGTTAGAATAGGAACGTGGAATGTTAGGACAATGATGAGGACGGGGAAATTGGAGAATGTTAAGCGAGAGATGGAAAGGGGAAATATAGATATTTTAGGTCTATGCGAGGTGAGATGGAAAGATAGCGGGGATTACTGGAGTGATAAGTATAGAATAATATACAGCGGTGGGGACGAGAGCCAACGAGGGGTCGCCATAGTATTAAATGAAGAGGTAGGAAGAAGCGTAGTCAACATAGAGCAGGTAACGGATAGAATACTACTAGTGGAGATAAAAGCAGAACCGACGAACTTAGTTATTATCCAGGTATACATGCCACCGAGCAACCATAAGGAAGAAGAGGTCGATAGGATATACGATCAGTTAGAGGACATGATTGCATGTGTTCCTGCAGGGAAACATTTGATAGTGATGGGGGATTGGAATGCGACAGTAGGCGAAGGAAGAGATGGTGATGAGGTGGGGGACTACGGTTTAGGCACGAGGAATGACCGCGGGGAGAAAGCAGTTGAGTTCTGCAGGAGACAGGGGTTAGTTATCACCAACACTTGGTTCAGACACCACAAAAGACGCAGGTATACATGGAAAATGCCAGGTGACTCGGGAAGATATCAGCTAGATTATATCCTGGTTAGACACAGGTTTAGGAACAGTGTGATAAATTCCCACAGCTTCCCGGGAGCGGATGCGGACTCAGACCACAATTTAGTTGTTATGAAATGTAGCGTACGTTTTAAAAAGATAAGGCAGGGGCGGCGAGTTAGAAAATGGAATGTAGAAGCATTAAATGTGTTGAAAAGAAAGGAATACAAACAGGCGGTAGAGAAAATCATGGAGGACGGTAAAGAGCTAAGTACTATTGAAGAAAAATGGGAATGTATCAAAAAAGGGTTGTCTAAAGCGGCAAAAGACACTATTGGAACCGTTAACGCTAAAAGGACTCGTAAACCATGGATCACGGATGAGATGATTACAAAAATGGATGAGCGGCGAAATTGGAAGAATATAAATACAGAATTAGGCAAAATGAAGTACAAAGAATTGAACAATAAATTGAGGCGGGCAACAAATAAAGCAAAGGAAGCATGGTGGAAGACGCAGTGCGAGAATATGGAAAGTCTGCAGAGGAAGGGGGAAATCGGTGCGCTTTACAGCATAGTTAAATCTTTATCGGGAAGTAAGAAAGGGAGATCAACGATAGCAGTTAGAGATAAGGCCGGTAAGGTAATAGTTGACGCAGGAAAGATCCAAGAGAGATGGAAGGAATATGTAGAAGACCTGTATAGTAAAGAGCTTAGACCAACAAAGTTAGACATTGAAAAGGAACATGACGTAGAGGAAGATAGCTTAGGTCCAGGCATACTAGACAATGAGATAGAAAGGGCTTTAAGGGAGATGAAACTAAATAAGGCCGTGGGGGTAGATAACATTCCCGTGGAACTTTTGAAATGCTTGGGAAAATGTGGGAGGAAGAGGCTATATGGGCTGATCCGTAGTATTTATGAGGAGGGAATCTGGCCGGAAGACTTTGTGAGATCAGTTTTAGTTCCTATTCCGAAAAAGGTAAAGGCCACGTCATGTGAGGACTATAGGACAATTAGTTTGATATCCCACGCAGCTAAGGTTGTTCTCAGGATCATAAACAAAAGGATAGAGAGTAGGGCAAATGATTACTTAGGGGATGATCAGTTTGGGTTTAGGAAGGGGAGAGGTACGCGTGATGCCATTGCAGTAATGAGATTATTAATCGAGAGGAATATAGAACACAACCAGGAGGTATTTGCCTGTTTCGTAGATTTCGAAAAAGCGTTTGATAGAGTGAATTGGGAAAAACTAATGAGTATATTGCAGAAAATAGGAATAGATTGGAGGGAAAGGAGGCTAATCCGCAACCTGTACATGTCTCAGACTGCTCAGGTGCGGGTGGGAAACGGGGAGTCAGGATGGGCAGTGTTAGGAAGGGGTGTAAGGCAGGGTTGCCCATTATCACCGTTGCTGTTCAACCTGTACGCAGAAGAAATGATCAAAGAGGCATGGGAAGAACTCGAGGTAGGAATGAAAGTGGGCGGGGAATTCGTAAAATCAGTTAGGTTTGCTGATGACCAAGCTTTAGTTTGTCAGTCAGCCAAGGGGCTGCAAGCATTGCTTAGTGAATTGGAAATTCAGTGCGACAGGTATGGGATGAGAATCAATATTAATAAAACAAAGGTTATGCGATTTTCTAGAAAGAAAAAGGGCAAGCTTAACATTAAAATAGGAGGGCAAAAGCTAGAGCAGGTAGAACAGTTTACGTATCTCGGTAGTGTTTTGGACCAACACGGTCAAAGTAGTAGGGACGTAAGGAGAAGAATTGCGCTAGGCAAAGAGGCTTTCACGAGGAGGAGGGAGTTGATGACGGGGACTTTGAGTAAGGATGTTAAGAAAAGACTCGTAAAAACTTTGATATGGAGCGTAGCTATGTACGGAGCGGAAACGTGGTCATTGAAGCAGGAGGATAGACGTAGATTGGAGGCTTTTGAAATGTGGGTGTGGAGAAGAATGGAGAAGGTGAAATGGACAGAGAAGAAAACAAATGAGGAAGTACTTGGTATGGTGGGCGAAGAGAGGGGTTTGTTGGGAGCAATCCTATGGAGGCAGGAAAAGTGGATTAAGGGGGTGTTGACCGGCAGTGGGATGTTGAAGACTGTGATAGAGGGTAGAATGTTGGGCAAAAGAGGAAAGGGAAGGAACAGGATAGGGTTGTTGGACGGGATGAAGGGAGGAAGGAAGTACTCAGAGATGAAGAGGGACCTGATATAGAGTAGGATGATTGATTTTGTGTTTTGTTAGGAGTAATAAAATATTTGTTGGTAGTTGTGTCAGTCCAAAAACCTACCTTAACCGGTAGATTACTTAAAAAAAAAAAATATGCATACCCTCCCCGGACTACAACCTTGACGTGGTGGAAGGGCTTGTGCGTTCCGATGACCCCTAGAGCTGTGCTGGCGGGAGTAATAAAAATTGCTCCTGGTAGGGTCACCCATGCCAGATAGGTCGAAGGTTAGGAGCCAGACGAAAGGTAGTCCACGCAGCGTCTGTTCCTCAGTGAGGCGGCTGCAATGGCGTCTGACCCCAGTGGGGCGGCCAGTAAGTGATGGTGTCACGTTAAAAACACTATTGAGGAAGGCAACGGAAAACCACCTCAATTATCATTCCCAAGAAAAAATATGATGGACAATAGAGATATTTTGAGTCCTGGCAACCACGGGGCTCGGCCCAATCGGCCGTGTGTCGTGCCCGGCAGAGGGGGAGGCAAGGCTTCCGCGGTCGTCATCCCACGAAACCCTTGCAAGGGAAAACCAGCAGCAGCAGGACAGAAGACGCAGGAGAAGAAGACCAAATTAGTTAGAATAGGAAGGTGGAATATTAGGACAATGATGAGGACAGGGAAATTGGAGAATGTTAAGCGAGAGATGGAAAGGGGAAATATAGATATTTTAGGTCTATGTAAGGTGAGATGGAAAGATAGCGGGGATTACTGGAGTGATAAGTATAGAATAATATACAGCGGTGGGGACACGAGTCAACGAGGGGTTGCCATAGTATTAAAATAAGAGGTAGGAAGAAGCGTAGTCAACATAGAGCAGGTAACGGATAGAATACTACTAGTGGAGATAAAAGCAGAACCGACGAACTAAGTTATTATTCAGGTATACATGCCACCGAGCAACCATAAGGAAGAAGAGGTCGATGGGATATACGATCAGTTAGAGGACATGATCGCGTGTGTTCCTGCAGGGAAACATTTGATAGTAATGGGGGATTGGAATGGGACGGTAGGCGAAGGAAGAGATGGTGATGAGGTGGGGGACTACGGTTTAGGCACGAGGAATGACCGCGGGGAGAAAGCAGTTGAGTTCTGCAGGAGACAGAGGTTAGTCATCACCAACACTTGGTTTAGACACCACAAAAGACGCAGGTATACATGGAAAATGCCAGGTGACTAAGAAAGGTATCAGCTAGATTATATCCTAGTTAGACACAGGTTTAGGAACAGTGTGATATATTCGCACAGCTTCCCGGGAGCGGATGCGGACTCTGACCACAATTTAGTTGTTATGAAATGTAGCGTACGTTTCAAAAAGATAAGACAAGGGCGGCGAGTTAGAAAATGGAATGTAGAAGCATTAAATGGGTTGAAAAGGAAGGAATATAAACAGGCGGTAGAGAAAATCATGGAGGATGGTAAATGGCTTATTACTATCGAAGAAAAATGGGAAATGATCAAGGAAGGGTTGTCTAAAGCCGCAAAAGACCCTATTGGAACCGTTAACGCTAAAAGGACTAGGAAACCATGGATCACGGATGAGATGATTACAAAGATGGATGAGCGGCGAAAATGGAAGAATATAAATACAGAATTAGGCAAAATGAAGTACAAAGAATTGAACAATAAATTGAGGCGGGCAACAAATAAAGCAAAGGAAGCATGGTGGAAGACGCAGTGCGAGGATATGGAAAGTCTGCAGAGGAAGGGTGAAATCGGTGCGCTGTACTGCAAAGTTAAATCGTTATCGGGAAGTAAGAAAGGAAGAGCTATGCTAACAGTTAGAGATAAGGGGGGTAAGGTAATAGTTGACGCAGGAAAGATCCAAGAGAGATGGAAGGAGTATATAGAAGAACTGTATAGTAAAGAACTCAGACCAACAAAGTTAGACATTGAAAAGAAAATGACGTAGAGGAGGACAGCTTAGGTCCAGGCATACTAGACAATGAGATAGAAAGGGCATTAAGGGAGATAAAACTAAATAAGGCCGTGGGGGTAGATAACATTCCCGTGGAACATTTAAAATGCTTAGGAAAATGTGGGAGGAAGAGGCTATATGGGCTGATCCGTAGCATTTATGAGGAGGGAATCTGGCCGGAAGACTTTGTGAGATCAGTTTTAGTTCCTATTCCGAAAAATGTAAAGGCTACATCATGTGAGGGCTACAGGACAATAAGTTTGATATCCCAAGCAGCTAAAGTTGTTCTTAGGATCATAAACAAAAAAATAGAGAGTAGGGCAAATGATTACTTAGGGGATGATCAGTTTGGGTTTAGGAAGGGGAGAGGTACGCGTGATGCCATTGCAGTAATGATATTAATAATCGAGAGGAATATAGAACACAACCAGGAGGTATTTGCCTGTTTCGTAGATTTCGAAAAAGCGTTTGATAGAGTGAATTGGGAAAAACTAATGAGTATTCTGCAGAAAATAGGAATAGATTGGAGGGAAAGGAGGCTAATCCGCAACCTGTACATGTCTCAGACTGCTCAGGTGTGGGTGGGAAACGCGGAGTCAGGATGGGCAGTGTTAGGAAGGGGTGTAAGGCAGGGTTGCCCATTACCACCGTTGCTGTTCAACCTGTATGCAGAGGAAATGATCAAAGAGGCATGGGAAGAACTCGAGGTAGGAATGAAAGTGGGCGGGGGATTCGTAAAATCAGTTAGGTTTGCTGATGACCAAGCTTTAGTTTGTCAGTCAGCCAAGGGGCTGCAAACATTGCTGAGTGAATTGGAAATTCAGTGCGACAAGTATGGGATGAGAATCAATATTAATAAAACAAAGGTTATGCGATTTTCTAGAAAGAAAAAGGCTAAGCTTAACATGAAAATAGGAGGGAAAAAACTAGAGCAGGTAGAACAGTTTCCGTATCTCGGCAGTGTTTTGGACCAACACGGTCAAAGTAGCAGGGACGTAAGGAGAAGAATTGCGCTAGGCAAAGAGGCTTTTACAAGGAGGAAGGAGTTCATGACGGGGACGTTGAGTAAGGATGTTAAGAAAAGACTCGTAAAAACTTTGATATGGAGCGTAGCTATGTACGGCGTGGAAACGTGGCCATTGAAGCAGGAGGATAGACGTAGATTGGAGGCTTTTGAAATGTGGGTGTGGAGAAGAATGGAGAAGGTGAAATGGACAGAGAAGAAAACAAACGAGGAAGTACTTGGTATGGTGGGCGAAGAGAGGGGTTTCTTGGGAGCAATCCTATGGAGGCAGGAAAATGGATGAAGGGGGTGTTGACCGGCAGGGGGATGTTAAAGACTGTGATAGAGGGTAGAATGTTGGGCAAAAGAGGAAATGGAAGGAACAGGATAGGGATGTTGGACGGGATGAAGGGAGGAAGAAAGTACTCAGAGATGAAGAGGGGCCTGATATAGAGTGATGGATTTTGTGTTTTGTTAGGAGTAATAAAATATTTGTTTGGTAGTTGTGTCCATCCAAAAACCTACCTTAACCGGTAGATTACCTTAAAAAAATATAAACATAATATATATATATATACATATATATGCATATATATACATATATATACATATATATATATACATACATATACATATATATATATTAGTATATATATGTATGTATATATATATATATATATATATATGTATATATATATGTATATATATATGTATATATATATGTATATATATATATATGTATATATATATGTATATATATATGTATATATATATGTATATATATATATATATGTATATATATATGTATATATATATGTATATATATATATATGTATATATATATATATATATATAAATCATTTAACATTGATTGGGATTCCAAATTCACATTCAAAGGATTGCAAATGGATGAACCGTTAGCTACCAATAAGTGGCCTGTTGTTGCGACAGCCATCGACATCCGAGAGAATGTAGTTAAAACGCAACAATTCCTAAGCGAGATTAGATTCTCTATTTACAGTACTGCCTTGCAGACTTCCATTCAACAAGTTGAAAAAATATTTGGTGCAAGCATTGGAGGTATTGGCGAACGAACGTCTGGAGTGAGAAGTGATTTGAACTTTTCCAGACAACATTTTAAGGGTTTAAAACGAAATTACTGGCAATGATATACCTATAACTTTACACCGAGATAAATGCTTTGTTAGAACATCAATACACGTTACTTTTACCATAGCTTCTGACTAAAGATTTTGAAAACAAACTTGTAAGTCAAATGTGACATTTATGCAAATGCAGATAACATATTACTGTTAGTAATTGCGTACTTTTAAATTTGGTGTAATTGTAAAAGCTTACGAAACCAATTGGCATTCACTGAAAGATCATGCCATTATAGTTCCACGGTGAAAATAGAAATTCCCGTTCGTGGATTGTATGAAAACAAGAAACTCTAATAGAAGGGGGGAACACCGATAATATTCATACCAGGGAAAAAAGCAAGTGATCTTCTGATTACATCAAGGGAGGTTGAAGGCAAAGTGCATTTTAGGAATAAATATAAAATTCATTTAAAAACGGAGGAGCATGAAACTTTTTGAGAATACTTATTTTAATTCAAAGGAATAAAAAAAATGCTTTTCTTAGCATCATTAGTAATGGGTCGTACAGGCAGTTGACTATGTTCGGATGATCCTTAAAAACTCGTGCAAATCCTTCAGGAATTGTGAAACACTTGTGTGGAATAAAAGAGCTACACTGTTTTCTTCCTTCTCAGTTCCTTCAAAATTGCCATTTCCTTCATTTCGCATAAAACCCTAATCCATTCTTCCCGATAAAATGAAAATTCTCCATTTTTTACAGCGGTCTTCTAATACCCGCTAATTTTAAATGTTGTCTCATAAACCTCTTTTCCACATTCCTCGTATTTTCCCCACCAACTTACCTATCCTTATACTCGAAGACTTCTTCCACTTTGAACCTCCCCATTCCTTCTCAACACTGCATTCATCTCAACAAGCCTTTCATCAGAAATTCTTTCTCCGAAAACCCAATTTTTTTTAACCACGTAATTCTGAGTTCTACATGAAAGTCTTTCGAAATGTATATCGAAGACAAATTTGTTCAAATTGCGCAAATTAATCGAGAAACTCGTATAAAGCATAGATTGCTGGATTCGCGGCTGTCAGGACAACGTGAAAGATAGAGCTCTGATAAATTACATTTCGCGAAGCTTTTTGATTGCCATCCCTCGTCTGGTTGAACGGTAGATAAACAGATATGCGTTTCCATCTTCCGTGGATCCCACGCACCCACCCAGCATTTAATTGCCCAGGAAGCAGAGGTGACGACGTCACTGGGACCCACAGCTGCGCAGCGAGGGCAATATTCGACCCTCCGTCCCACCCAGAGGGTGAGATAACTCGGCACAAGCCAAGCACCCACGCCCGCCAATCATCAACCCCGGTTGCCAACGGGCCATATCTACTACCTTGATCAAAAATTTCCCGGAATTTATTCAGAAAATTAAAAATACAAGTTTATTCATCTAAATCTATATTGTCCCCTTCAAAGTAATCCACATCGACTGCAACACACTTATGCCAGCGCTTGATCCAATCCTCGAAACATTTTTTATATTCGGTTTTCGGTATGTCCATCAGTGCTTCCTGCGATTTTTCCATTACTTCCTCTCGGCTGCTAAAACGCGTTCCCCGTAATGGTTTTTTAACTCGATTGAACAGAAAGAAGTCACAGGGAGCCAAATCAGGTGAATTCGGTGGCTGTTGGATGGTATTTGTTGCATTTTTCGTCAAAAAATTACGAATAATGATAGCACTGTGCGACGGTGCGTTATCATGGTGCAAAATCCACGAGTTTTCTGCCCACATTTCTGGTCTCTTTCGGCGAATTGCTTCACGCAAACGTCTCATAACGCCCAAATAATACTCTTTGTTTACTGTCTGGCCTTCTGGCAAAAATTCATGATGCACTACACCGTTGTAATCCATGAAAACCGTCAGCATTGCCTTCTTTTTTGACTGAAAACGACGTGGTTTTTTTGGTCTCGGCTCATTTGGTGAACGCCATTCACTTGCCTGATGTCTGGATTGCGTGTCGTACTCATAAACCCACGTCTCGTCTCCAGTAATGATCCTTTTGATGAATGTGGGATCGGATTCAGCCTCGCAAATCATGTCTTTTGCGAGGTCAACACGGTCTCTTTTTTGCATGAAATTGAGGTCTCTTGGCACCAACTTTGCTGCTACACGACGGAAACCCAAATCATTAACCACAATGTCTTGGGCGGATCCATAGGCAATGTTCAAGTCCTCCGCTATTTCTCTGATGGTTAATTTGCGGTTATTGACCAACATTTCTTTTACTTTATCAATTTTTTCACCGACTTTCGATGTCGATGGTCTGCCACTGCGTTCATCATCTTCGATTGACTCACGACCACTTCTGAACCGCTCGTGCCACTGGTAAACGACCGTTTTTTTTTAGAGAATCGTTGCCGAAACACTTTTCCAACATTTCCAACGTCCGTGCGCCACTAAATCCGTTTTTTACGCAAAATTTAATACAAGTTCGTTGTTGCAAATTTAAATCCATTTCTGCAATTGTAAAAAATCGCCAACACACACAGAGATAGATGTACACTTGGCTACGTAACTTTTGCAAATGTCAAGTTATGACACTAAGATTTAAAGGGAATATCAACAACAGATGTACCAATTTAACAAAAAAAAACAGAACTCAAATCGGAACGATGGGAGCGCCACACGGTGGTTATTCCGGGAACTTTTTGATCAAGGTAGTATATCTCGGGCGGAAAACCGAGCATATGGTCGAATATCGACGAAAAAATGGATTGAGAAGACGAACGAGACTTCGTGCGTAACAAAGCTGAGAAGCACTTTCGGGTAAACAAGAGGTCGTCTTTGTCTGGCGGCACATGTGTTGCATGGCACCTCGTCAATCAGAGGCAGTTGAGCGGGTGTTTGGTCATGACAACGGCTCTCAAATAATAACGGACGATCCCTTATCGGGGGCACCTAACAAGAGAACAAACATGGAAAAATCGGCAGAAATACCCTCGGGGCGGGGAGGGTGTAAACACGTGAGGCTCACAAATATTTGTCATTTCAGTGAGTTTTATTTGGCTTTTTGGGTGACATAACAAACCTAACACACGAGTTCTAGTATCCGTATAGTCATAAATATATTCTGACATGCAAATACCACCCAAGCATTTGATTTTTCGGGTACCATGTCTTACTCAGAAGGCACAGGGATGGGAACTCGTCTCCCCCTGAGCGAGTGAACTTGGCGCGCTGTAGGGCTCAGAACGACGTGAGCTCCACCCTCACCTACCAAACCAACCCTCGGCTCTATTACTACTTTTACTTTCAACGGATTTCCTTTTATTAAGTTGCTGATCTAAAATGTCGCGTCAGATCACCAGAAAAATTACCCGAGATGCCGGTTATCCGAATACAGGTCAACAAATACGTATCACGGGGCATAAATGAAAAAAATCAGAGGGAGGCGGGTGAGAAATTGATATCATGCATGAACTAAGTATTGGAATGAAATACTTACGATACATACAGTATCTAAGTCCTCAGTGTACAAAGTAATTACGTACTATGATTTCCACATTTTTCGGGCTGCGTCCGCGTATGTCGTTTAAATCCACAACAGTTTCGCCAGCTATCCTGCTGGCGTCCTCAGGTCAAGGATAAAAAGAAGCTTGTTGTCCCGTCTTATATAGAGAAAATCCGGCGCCAATACCGGGAAATTTCTTGGCCAATCGGGGAACGTCCTCATATTTGCGCGGAATAATTCTTTTTTCTATATAAGACGGGACAACAAGCTTCTTTTTATCCTTGACCTGAGGACGCCAGCAGGATAGCTGGCGAAACTGTTGTGGATTTAAACGACATACTACCTTGATCAAAAATTTCCCGGAATTTATTCAGAAAATTAAAAATACAAGTTTATTCATCTAAATCTATATTGTCCCCTTCAAAGTATAAAGGTAGTACGCGGACGCAGCCCGAAAAATGTGGAAATCACCTACTCATCGCCGCGGAAACCTGCGAACGGATAATTACATACTATGTTCATTTCCCACTCGTGCGCTGTAGTGAATAAATTTTCGGACAACACGCTAATTTTTTAAACCGCGAAACATGAAACCATTATAATTATTTGGTAGGTTTTGGATGGAGACACTAATTCTTCATTCATTCCTACATTTCCTAGCCTCTCCTAAAGAGACAAAACCTGAAGTCTCACAATACAATTACAACGGTTCTTCGGCTCCGCATGCTTCCCTCATTCTGTCCAACATCCCTATCCTTTTCCTGCCCCAAATTCGCTTGCCTTATATCTTCCCTTCATTAGATTTCTTCAGACAACGGTCTCTCCTCTCCCATCATGTCAAGTACTTCCTCCTTTGATTGCTTAACGCCCATGTCATCAATTCCCTCCCGCTTGCGAAAGCTTCCTTGCCTAATGCAATTCTTCTCCTTGTGTCCCTACTACTTTGACCATTTTGATCCAAAACACTTCCAATATAAATTAATAGTTTCACATGCTTTAATTTTTGCATTCCTATTTTAACGTTTAGCTCAGCCTTCGCTTTCCTCCTCCTCGAAAACCTCATAACCTTTGTTTTGTTTACATTAATTCACATACCTATGTTATTCACAATGCGCTCAGCAATTACAGCAATCCCTTGTCAGACTGGCTACTAAAACTTGGCCATCCACTTGCACGGATTCCCCACCGGTGCTTATTCCGATCTCTAGTTCCTCTCTTGCCATTTCTACCATTTCCTCGACACGTAGTAAGTAGAAAATCACGGGTAATGATGGACATCCCTGTCTTACCCCTTTTTCTAACATTGATCATTTCGATTCTCCATCCGACATACGCACCTTAGCAGGTTGACACACGTATTGGCCTCGGATAAGTCGCCCATCCCATCAAATCGCTCCGGTAACTTTTATAATACATTCATAAATTCAACCAAATTCACTCCATTCTCGTTATCTACGAATCAAACAATTACATTCTGGTGATACGCTCGTCTCCATTAGTGACATTACTGCTATTGAATCACGCATACCTCTCCCCCCTCTGAACCAAAACTGTTCTTCCCCATTATCTCCATCCTTTTATTGATGATAAGTAACAATTTTTACTGCGAGTGAAATAAAACTTATTGCTCCTTATTCTGACATATGGCTCCATTGCCCATTTTCGGGAAGGAAACTAACACTATTCTAACAAAATGCCACCCTCATAAATACGAATACCCATAAAAGATCTTCTTTCCACGTGTTCCTAAACCCTTAAGTAGTTCCTCGGGAATGTAATGTATCCCCGCGACCTTATTTGACTTGGATCCCTTGATGCCCTTGAATGAAGTACGTAAACAAACAAGGTCTGTCCCCAAAGTAATAGGACTGAGTGTATCAAAAATATTCATAGCTACAATTGATGCATATTCACTCAAAATTCTTCCCTAGTGCGACCACACACTGCTGCCGGCGGGTTTTCCACGCCTCGTATACACCTTCTGGAAGGCGTCTCCCGGAATGCTGCTAAGATTCATCGTCACGGCCTGTTGTAACGTGCTTTCAGGACGAATTTGAGGTGGGGGAAGAGGAATAAGTCTGGTGGTGCATTGTCTAAAATATTTGGATCCTCACTCACATGGCAAAATTGCCCAATCAGATGAATCATTGTAATACGCACCAACGAGCCCAGGAATCGGTGCACGGCCACGGCCCGGGACGTGGTCTTGCGATGAGGCATCATGACCATCAAGGTATGCAAAATAAAGACACTGGCCCCAGAAATCGTCGACTTGGACCATTTCAAAGAAAGTGTTTTTTCTTGGGGATAAACCCGCGCCATTAATCCTCGATATTCCATCGCCATTATTTGAAAAATGACGAATTTATTGTTTGTTTACTCTTCAACCGATATCGAAACAATCCCGACGGCATCCCTTAAAATAGCCCGGCAGATAAAGAGGAGGGGGGCTTGGGCGGAGCGCAGGTTCCTCACCCCGGGGGCAACGACGCGTCACTCTCAGTCAACATTCACAATGCCACACATTCCATGTGTTTCACATCGGCAATAATTATGGCGTTCACGCGCAGCGGCCACGAAACATCGCCCACATTCGTCTGAATGATTTGTTTTCCGGATGTACATTTAAGTGCCGGGACGACAACCCAACGGAATCCGAGCCTTTTTATCATCCCAAGCGTTCATAAATCGCAACGCACTTAGTCCTGATATGCAGAAAAACTGAATTTCGGGTTGATAGTCGTGGTTCGGCATCAGATATGGACACGCAAATTCATAGTTTTGGATTAAAAATGTGAAAAAAATGTTCGCAATTTTAATAACGCGCTTCGATTTAACTTCGATCAAGGTGTTGAAAAAAAACTAATCGACCCGGAAGACAGGTATGGCAAATATATATATATATATATATATATATATATATATATATATATATATATATATATATATATATATATATATATATTATAACCACCATCGCGATCCATCTGCTGAGAATATACGAAGGAATATAGTATACCCAGAGACGTGATTTCGTTCGATATCAGGGGGACAGCGCAATCTCGCATTCAACCATACACAGAGAATAACCCAAACAGTTGGATGGCCAAAAACTGTAAAAATTCTCATTACAGATAGGATACACACCTAAACAATTCATTTCAGCCACTCCACCCAAAGTAACAAAATGACGAAGTTCAGTTGCCCACAAGACAGTAAGTGGAACCATGGCGTTCCACAGAAAAAAGCTACGTATTCATAAAAAGGCAGATGGAAAATAAACAGAACGCACCCATTCTTTCTCTCCGTCTTCGATAATGCGTCTGCCGTTTCCCTCAAAGATGTGGTCCCTGAATGAATGAATGAATCTTCATAATATACTCGAGGAACAAGTTAACGGACAAAATAATCTCCGAGTTTACCTTACGTGAACCCTCTGAACATAAGAAAACATCATCAGTCAAAATATTTTACGATAACAAATAATAGTCATCGAGATCTACGGAGTCGTGCCGAATTATTTCTTTCTTGTAATGCGTATGCTCACTGTTGAGCAAACTGGCGATAAAGATATGCATTCATCGAGCAACAAGTTGACCTTTGGGAGCACCGGAATGCTAAAAATAACACTCGACCGAGCGAGAAGGTCCTAGAGTGGAAAGGGACGGAACGGAAATCCGACCTTCATTGAAATGATAAAAGAAAGAACAGAAGAAAAGAGGAACAGATAACGCGTGCATAAAACAAATGTGCCCCTCTCGCGTTTCTTCTGCAATTCTGCGATGAACCGTTAAAGCAAAATGTCACCTCCAAAGGAATACATTCATGATGTTTACCCAATTTGGAGTAAGATAAAGATGCAACCTCTCGACAGCAATATTCAACGTATACCTGGGAGAGGCAATAGAAGAAACACAAGAATTAGGTATCAAAGGAGTCAAGGTATATGGAGAAGAAATCAATATGATCCGGTTTGCAGATGGCATCGCAGTAGTGGCGGAAACGCGAGAGGACCTGCAAGCAACTCCAAGTGCTATGGACCAAGTACTGAGGGAATATAATACGAGCATCAACAAGAAGAAAACTAAAATCCCTGTGTGTGGAAGAGGGAAGCTGAATGCAGATATCACAATTCGGGGGGTGAAACTAAAGCAAGTGGAATCCTTCATCTACTTGGACGGCAGCATAACACGGGATGGAAGAAGTTCGAACGACATCAAGCGAGGAATAGCCTAAGAACGAATTCATGAGGAAGAGACAATTACTATGTTCAAAGCACCTAAGGCTAGAAACAAGGAAGCAATTCGTCAAGACTTTCGTGTGGAGCATGGCGCTCTATGGTTCCGAGAGTTGGAGCATTGGGAAAGTGGAACAGCGATGAATAGAAGCCTTTGAAACATGTTGCTGGAGGAGAATGCTGAAGATTACATGGATAAAGTACCGAACAAGGAAGTATATAGAAGAGCAGAAGATGATAGGACCATATGGAGAACTCTACGGCAAAGAAGAAATGGATAGACTGGGCACAGAGAGGCACAATGGATTGATTATGAATATAGTATAATAGAAAGAAAAAGGAAAAGGAAGGGAAGATGCCACGAGGAAGACCAAGAGACATATTATGCATAGGAAAAATTAAGGACGTAAAACAGAGAAGGTAGCAGCGATTGAGGGAATTAACATTGAATAGAGCAGAATGGAGGGCTGCACTAAACCAATCTTGGATTGAAATTGAAACTGATGACGATGACCCAATTTGATTGAAATTTTCTTTATTGAGATCACCATAGCAATGATAGCCACTGCTTAAAACAAATTAAATGCATGACCAGAAACGAAAGTAATTCAACAGCAAAATCCTACAATGTAGCCTTCAAACAAGTCCAATTCTACGTGTATTTTTACAGCTCACGTTCTCGGACTGCCATTAATTTGATCACCTACCCGAGGACTCCTTAAGTAAAGAACGGCCTCGATGAATTCGCTTTGCAAAAAAATGTTCCCTGGATGCAGAATTAACGTCGACGGTAGATAAAAACTAGCCAGCGTAGTCAAAAAGTAGTTGAAAACCGAGTATCAGTTACACACAGGAAACTGATGACAAGAACGAGCCTGATTAAACTCGCGAAGCAGAGATTGAAAACTTCTATGCTCACTGCTTCGGTCCGAACCCTAGCCTCCGAGCAAAATGTATGTACGAGCGTAAAGATGCTTTTTCGATGTGTATACGGAGTAAAAGATGATTATAAGGAGAGAAATGCAAGAGAAGAAATTCCTGGCATGAAAGTGTTAAGGGAATGAAACTACGCGTAGTCATTTGAAGGCGCGCCAGGAAAAGAAGACGGAAGAGAATATTGACAGCGATATGCTGGGATTTTGAAATATGCGATTGAAGGGTCAGAGATCGAAGGAGAGAGAATGAAAAGGTGTCATTTTATTTCAAGCAAGGCTGTGGAAAGTATGAAGCGATAGGAGGAAATATTATATTTGAATTTAGGTCCGGATGGAATGTTTTAAGGGAATGTCCTAGGTCGAGCGATTATAAAAATACGTTACGCGCGCCGTGGGACTCTTTTGACACACTCCTATCGAGCCAGCCTTCGGGTTGACTACTGTTTCCTTTAACTACGCCTAATGACTACTTCCAATAACACACTCAAAAATACAAGAATTTCTTTTCAAGTATTCGTTCTTTGCCATGCGAAAATGTTTTTTTTTCAGTTCAGCGAGACGACCCATCCGTGGCCCTGGTGCACGAAGGCACTGCGAGCACCAAAGCGGAGCAGCAGTTCCAAGGATTCCTCTCCGATTTCAGCGTTCGGGACCGAGACATCCCAGTCCTCGCTCTCCTCAAGGCGACCGCCGCCTCCGACCCCCTCGCGCCCCGGCGTGACATACTTTCCGGGAACGGCGGCTCTCATCCAGCGAAGAGGGCGGACGATCGCCACAGAAGAGTCGAGCGGCCGGGCGTCCTCACAACAACACAAGGCGATCCCACTCATCGGAACTAGTCCCCCCCCCCCCCCCAACAACACAACCTCTCATTAAACTCACTTGACACTAACGGGAACACCCCATGCATCCCTCATTCCTTCACGTAGAAGGACACGTCCAGAGGAAGAGGAAAGAGATGAGAGTGCCAACTCCGCATATTTCGGCAAGGTCTCGAAAAGAATCAAAACAAAAGCCTCTGTTTAACTGCGCGCGCTCCGGACACGTTTCGAGTTGAATGGGACAAAGCAATAGCTAGGGGATATGTTTCGAACGACAGCGGAGAGGCATTGTAAATAGGTCTCTCTAGTCTCGGGCATAAAACCAATGCGAATGGCTAGAGTGGCATCTTCATCGTTTCTAACTGCATTCGAATGCCAATGTCCATGTAGAAATTGGGAGAAATTAATGTGACGCCACCGAGCACTATAGTGTAAAATACATATATGACCCATGAGGTGCCGTTCTCTTTATGAATTGCCATTGTAATGCAAACAAATTATTTCATTCAAATAAACATGATTTCTATTGATTTTACGTGATGCCCTAGCCACAGTTACAAGGACGAGGTTCAGTAGTCGTGTTAATCACATCAAATTAACACTTGATGCCATTGACAAGACCTACAGGGCCAAGTCCTTGAAACTGTGGCTACGAGAGACAATTATGCGAAGGTTGATCCGATTCTAATGACGACAACGATCTAGTGATAAATTGTGCCACACTTTTCCCTTGAAGATCAGTATTATATTCATTTAATGGCCCTCAGTCTTATTCTTGGAGGGTAAAATGCGCCCAGATTTACGATATGAATGAGCTACTTGAAGGACGTCCATAATAGATGAGGTAAGCATTAGGAACTGTGTATGGTTGATGAGATTGGTAGAGAACAGGTGGCTTGAAAAGGTGCCAGAACCAATGCGAAGATTTATAAGCTGCGAGAGTGATGACTGGTAAAAATTATATCAGATGTATCATAAAGGATGAAATCTGTCGGAGAACACACGGGATGAAAAAGTGCTTCCATTAGGATTACCCCCCCAAGTACAGTTACAAACGGAAATGCCCTTAAGTGAGTATTTAATAACCTCAAGTAATTTGGAGTATCAACGCGAACGAATTCGGATTGAGAAACCTTTTATTGTGAGAGGCGACCAAGGGAGGAGTGCGGAGAGTTTGAATGGTGCCAAGGGTACTCGAATGCATCAAGTTTGAACACCCAAGTAGAAATTTGAAAGTTGGGAGGCTGTGAAGGAGAAAGTCTCCAGATGCAGTCTCGGCATCTTTTGGAAGGAACATGGCAGACGTCCACGGCAGGCGGCATACGAAATATGTGGCACAGACAGGCGATCATCCGAGCTTCATCAAGTGTCTTGTAATGAACCGAGCACTCTTGACACAATTTTAATGTCAACAATGTAAAGAAAGTTTTTTATGAGGCTTCTCGTTAGCCCACAAATTACGATCGTCTCAATGAGGGAAACTCAACGGATTGACAATAGGGCACCCGGAATGAGTAAATATCAAATGAAAAGGACATATTCGTATATACGAGGGTCATCCGGAAAGTAGTACCCGTTCGTGCCGCATGAAGTGCTGACGACGCGAGTAGCCGCTGGACGAGGTCAGATAGCTTCAGTGGCTTGTCTGCCTTCTCTGAGCCAAGTTGCGTGACGCTAGCATTGCCTGTGTTGTTTCTGTGATTGTTTACAATGTTTAAAAAAATTGAGAACGCCGCCAGTTGTGAAGTGAGGGCAGTGATTAAATTCCTCAATGCAAGAAACGTTCGCCCATGTGATATTCATCGCCAATTAAAGGAGGTGTATGGAGACAATGTAATGGACGAGTCGTCTGTTCGGCGGTGGTGTCGCAACTTCAACATGGGGAGGGGGAACACACACGACGATGAGCGTTCGGAGAGACCGTCTGTCATTACAGACCAACTGGTGAGCTCAGTTGACGAATTCGTGAGGAACGATCGGCGCGTCACAATTGATGACATCTGTGAGCATTTTCCCAATGTTTCTCGAACAATTGTTCATGAAATTGTTAAACACCATCTGCATTATGCAAAAATTTGTGCAAGATGGGTCCCTCGCGTATCTCAATGAGCTGGCGGCGAAGGACTATGCAGCAGGAATACAGAAACTTGTCACACGTTATGACAAATGCCTTAATTTGCTTGGAGATTATGTTGAGAAGTAGTTTAAAGTATCCTCTTTCAAATAAAATTTTTTATGTTTGTTAATATTTACTTTTGTCTTTTTATTTCACGAACGGGTACTACTTTCCGGATGACCCTCGTGTGTGTGTGTGTGTGTGTGTGTGTATATATATATACACCATGTGCCTCGGCGCATTGTCCATATTGATGCCGATAATAATCATAATAACAACATAAAGAAGCAACTTGAGAACGTTTACTCCGTGAAGATGTCTACATTTATTTCCAAAATAATTGGCAAATAACAAAAATTATTCCCGCCGAACATCTCATTGAATATGGTGAAAAGAAGAGAAACGTGTAGAATAGTCGCAAAAAACTAACGGACACACATTTAGATATTTACGCCAAAATGCTTTAATTTACAAATATTAAAATAAATTATTTAAAAAAATAAATTATTTACAAAGCTCACACTTAAAGAGACCCTCGGCAGTGTTTCCTAGCAATCTGTAGAAGAGTTGCAATTGAATGGAAATTTACTATTCTCGCAATGCTTGAAATAGTACCTTGGGCATCGATAAACTGGACAGCGAGCTCTTCCTCCCTTCAGTTAAGAGGATTAGCTGAAATCTAAGCAGGAGAACAGGATGCAACGGCTAAACAGAAAATATAACACTCCTTGCGCCGAACGAACCAGCTTCCGACAATGTTACATCGCCTTTGATTAGAGGACTATTCCAAAGAGGTCTGGTTCGAGGGAAGCCAAGCGGCAGTTTCCAACACACCTACGGCGTACACTTCCTTTGGAAACGAGAAGAAAAAGCTATTTCCTGTCGGAAGGAGGGCGTTTCTAAAAACTGAAGGTTACGAGCGCAAGGGATGCGTCGAAAAGGAAAAATAAACGCGCCCCTCCCCCCTCCCCTTCGTAAGTCTTCCTGACGGAACACGTTCACGAGGTGGAGAGGACAGGCGTGAGGCGGGCAGACGCTGAGCTGAGAATCCTTCCGCGTCAAACTTTGGGGAATGATACATTGGGGAAATGTGAGGAAAAGGTTAAAAGAGCAATGTTATATTTGGATAGTTAGATCTCATTTAGAATATGCTGCTTGGAGCCCCAAGCTCAATTCCACCCAAATAAAAACCTCTTATCCATCTGCCTAGTACATGGGATCCTCTTCAAGTAGGATTGATTGCCGAATTAGATCGCGTGCGACGCAGAGAGCTCGATTCGTAAAACGTCGGTTTGACAAACTGAATAGCGTATCAAAATTATTAGAGGAAAGAGGTTGGAATCACTCACGGAGCGAAGGTAAATTACACGTAATGAATTAATTGGAAGGATGCCTCTTTAGCGATGATGTTGAAAATGTATTATTAGCCCCGTTGCATTACAGTAGTTCATGCTAGTAAAATCGGAGTTTATATAATAATATTTATTAACTATCTGATCTCAACTTCATAATATTTAGTTTAGAACAAAAAGTTTTTAGGTGCCATTTTTAACACGAACGATATGGGAATAATATTCAGTAAATCAGAAAGTTTTTAGATGTCATTTTTACCACGAACGATAACGGATCGGAATAACGTTTTCCGACACCACGAGGAGGGAAACGTAATTGGAGCCAAAAGTAGTCTGGTTAGTAACCATCCCCTGCCATCCACCTTAGCGATGTCTTGCAGGGTACTATGTAATGTAAACTAAGACAAGGAGACTGTAAACATTGTATCTCACCTTAGGAAAACACACGCAAATCCTAAGTGCCTTCCAATTCGAGATCGCCAAGCACGTCCTAAAAGCCCTTTCAAACGTAACCGCCCCCCTCTGGCTCCACTGCCGATTTCCCTCGCCACGCTGAATAACCAAATGGACCAAGAGGTGTCCATCCCAATGGGTCGGAGAGAAGCTGTCTGTCCTCAAGATTCCTGGGCATTCCAGTATGTATTCCCTTGGGAGCCTCGCCCGAAGACTTTTACCGCACCTAAACCGCGGCAAGGCGCATCAACGGCGTGTGGCAAGGGATGTTAAACCACCAGCCATAAGGATGATGATCGTTGACTGATGACCAATGACAATCGAGAAGCACGAATTGACATAAATTATTTTTCCTCCTCTCGCGGTCTCGACTTTTGGCGAGAGAAAAATGATTGCCATGGCAATTCAAAATTAAGTGAATTCATATTTAAAATTCGGAACTAATCGCGGCATTTTGAACAGCTAAACTTTCAATAGAAATACATCGCTAATAGCATTAACGCGAAAGAAACGATTTAGATTCTCCGTCAGCAGAAAAACGAATCGTCTAAATGAAACAACGACTGACGTCACTAACCCATCTCTTTCGCGCTTCGGGCTTGGCGGAGAATATGAAAAAAAAACATTGAAGTAATTGCAACACATTCTCTGACGCAGAAACGCATCGATTGCTAGGAATTGCGCTTCTAACTCGTGGCGAAGACCTCATAGAGATGCGAATGATATTTATTTCCCAAGGTCGCGTCGCCATTAATCCGTCCAACTCAGTGTTCGACCCATTCTATCGACAATGCCTATCGACAGATTATCCCTTCTTTGAACAAATGACTGAGCAGTATGGGGTATCATAACGTCCTTTTGAACAGAGTTATTTGGCAATAGTGATATTTTTCTTTGCTGACGAGTGAAAAGGGGCGATAATCGGGGAGGAGAACGCGAGGATTTTGTTCATCTACTCTGGTGTTCCCGAAGTGCTATCCACACAGCGTTTTTGAACTTAATTAGTTTCCATGCGCGAGTCTGCCACTGCGGTGACGTAGCAACGAGCGAATCGCGTGGATGTCACCAAGACGACATACGTCAATTAACAAAATTTGGCGAAACGGAAGTTTTAATTCATTCATCGAGCAATCAATCCATTAATTTAAGATTAAGGTGCGGAGGTTAGTGAAATATGATGATGAATATGATGAATATGATTATAAGTTAAAAGAAATGGGCTAAGTTACATCTGAGCAAACGCACATTTTTAAAAGTGGCTGTGGAGGGATACACGCATTTCAAATTAACCCTAGCAATTTTCACTACCAGAAAGAATAAAACGAAAACAACCCCAATAGTTTCCTAATTACCAAAGAGTCACGCACTGAGAGGAGAATAACAAAATAAGTCGTACATCCAGTCGCAACTAGAAAATACTGTTTTTCAGAAAGGTACACAATCAATTTTCAACGGCCATATTTCCCAAAAAATCTTAGAAACTTTAATGTAAGCTCTTGAACGCATACGGCCTTCTGAAAATCCAAACACTTTTAAACAGATTAATGGATGTTTTCCTTTTAGTACTTCTTGAAATAATATGGAAAACGCGGAAAATTATGGAGAGAAACCTATGTCATCAAGCCTGATGCACTTCGTCAAGTTCAGTGGATGTAATGTGCGCAGTCGTAGCCAACTCTATTGCCAGGAGACGAAACTTCCAGGCTTCGCTTGAGGGATTGCTACATTTCAAAATAAAGGAGACACTCAATTACAGGAAGGATTCCACGGCCCATTAATTTGTTCGGATAAACTGAAACTAAAATAAAGTTCCATCTCCTATAATTTGGCAATTCAAAAAAGTTTCCTTTCCAATTCAGCTTCATACAGATAAAAAAAGCCTGAAGGGTTGAACATGACGATGAACTGTCTGAAAAAAAATCTTGCTCGCCATAACGGGGACGCTGTCATTAAAACAAACGAGCAATAGCTCCGCGACTTTGGTCACTATCAAACTTCAATTCCGTCCCAGGTTTAGTCCGACGGCAAGGTCGGAAATTGGACAATGACAGTGGCTTGGAGGAAACAAACTAACGAAGAAAAAACTGCGAAGTTAATGTCGGATCATTATAATTCCCCTCAGATCGATGGGGCTGCTTCCACTGCTGCCTTTCATAGAAATACGTATTAAGAGGTCAATAATTTACGCGACCGTTCACGCTCAGGGTTAACTTGCCGAAGAGATAAAAAAGACGGCGGAAAAAGGGACGGAGGGGCTTTTCTGCGGAAACCCACTGCGACTGCGCGTCTCCCACGGATTGAGTGGGGGGGAGGGGAGGAAGGGGACCATCGGCCGGGAGGCAGCGACACGCGCGGGCCGCAAGGCGTAGCAAACAAGGACGTCAGGCGCGTGACCCACAGAGAAACGCAATAGTGAGTGTGGCGGGGGGGGGGGGGGAGGAGGGGCTGCGCGCCAAGGAGGAGAGGGAGAGGAGGGGGGGAGGATGCCGGAAACGAAAGTAAACGCGCTGCCCGACATCTTCCCCTCACTCGAGATCCCACTCTTACGGTTATTTATTTGAGATCGTCGTTGTTATTCGCATATTTTTTTCCTTTATAGATATTACGCCTATTTCAAAAGGTTTCCAACGGCCCTTTAACTATAATGGACTGCACACCGCGTGCAATCCCTTTTTGTTTGCCCTTGATAATTTCCTTATACTGTTTTGGACACCTATTATGCCATTCAATATTAATCAAGAACTCATCCTGTAATCAAGAACTCCGTCGACTGGCAACTTCCAGCAACGGAACTATACATAAAATTACACGCGTGTGTATTTATGTCATTTACTCCTTCCTTTTTACGCTATTTACTTCTATTTCTTTCGATGAAGACGGAGCTGAAGTCCGTCGAAATTATCAAGAAATAACGTGAAATAACGTATAGGGCTTGGTACTGGGTGAACTCTACCATCACCTGCTAAACCGACCTTCGGGTTGATTACTGAGTTTATGGTTTGCTAACTTCATATGTGTGTGTGTATATATATATATATATATATATATATATATATATATATATATATATATATATATATATATGAAGTTAGCACTGGCGTACAAAGACAAAAACGCAGAAACAAAATAAGGAAAGAAACTCACTAGTTTTCGAATTTTCGGTAGTCCAAGCCACCTTTTACAAGGAAGATACGGAAGGAACTCTTGGAAGGAAGGCTTGGGCCACCGAAAATTCGAAAACTAGCGAGTTAGTTTTCTTTGTTTTGTGTTTTTGTCTTTGTACGCTAGTGTTAACTGTATATACATAATTATTCACGTCCGTGAGACTTTTACATAAGTGATATATACACGAGTATATATGTATATATATACAGATGCATACATACAGACGAACGCACTTCCATCTCATACGGGTACAAACGGCCGTCAAAGCACTCGAGGTGATAAAGAAAAGGAAACGGGTCGAAGAATTGCCGCAAGTGCATCCATCAAGCGCGCCAGTTTCCAACAACAGCTGTGCGGGCCTCCCCCTCCGCGGACCGCCCCCCCCCCACACCACTCCGGGCTGATGTCACGCGATTGCGTGCGACACCAGCTGAGCCCGGTCCATCGGCGACTGAGTCTTGCGGGGGAGAGTGGTAGGGGAGGGCGATCATTGAAGAGTCGAGGGGTAAGCTATGGAGGGTCGCGTGGAACGGACGGGAGGGAATGGGAGCTCTTCTAGGGTGGTTAGGAAGCGAGGGAACTGGCTGGCGAGTATGGAACGCACTTCATTGCTCCCGTAATGTATCGACAGCGGCCCCCCCCCCCTCCGCCTTCCCTTAAGCCAGTCACTGCACTCAATTCCATGCTCCCGTATTGTCGCGACAGAGGGCGCATGTATATCACACACACGCCGATTATAAATAGATATGAATCGCCATTCTCTCGACGCAGACTCGTCACCCTTACTCATTGCAAAGCGGATCCCATCGGTTGCCAACATTTTCGTCTGAGAGGCGTGATCCCCCCTCCCACAACCTCAGAGGGGAGGGGAACGCTTCAGGAAATAAATGGCGGGATGCAGTTGATGGGCACTGACAGGGTCAAAGAGTAGTCTCTTGGCCCGCCTCCCTACAAGGCAGCGAGTTTGTCGAACTCGGCGATGGTGCGAGACGCAGGGACGTGTAGCTGCGTGGGGGGGGGCTCAAAACACGAATGCGACGAAAGAGAGGCGACGTAGCACAAGGCGTGACGCACAGCGACAAGAGCGGAGGAGGAGGAAACGAAAAGACTAGGGAACGTGATATAGACCACAATTGTTCACCCTTCCAAGCAAGTAATTTCTGGAGATTCCGAAATTCAACATTTGCGCTTTTCGGCGGTTGATCCAGGGTGAGGAGTGTTTAATATGCAAAACAGCGGAGATAGGGTGGGGAACAATACGCAGGTGCGAATGCGAATTATAGAAATCGGTAATAAACGGATATCAGAGTAGCGATGCGATGTTTTTCATTTTTGGGGTCGAATGGTAAGATTCGCATCACCGAGCACGGTGCATAAGAGTTTGAGAGAGTGGTTTTAGAGGGACGGAGAAGGTCATGCTTGCATGTGATCGAAGTAAGACTCTTTGAGACAAGGATGGTGCGTGTATGAAACAGAGTGTGGTGGAAGAAGTGTGCAAGGGAGAATTTGAAAGGAATAGCAAATTCCTAGGAATAATTAAATCCAAGAATTGAACGTGTTGTTATCACTTACAAATCACGGGAACTTTCTATGACCGAGTAGCATTTCATAAGAAAATATTACGATGTTTCCGAAAACTAACGATTCTCATTCGGCAGCGTTACGCCATTTATCACCTATCTGCTTGCAGCACGATGTTTGTGTTCTAGACAAACGCATGACTTGTGAAGAATTACATGGGCGTCCATTGAATTGTTTCGTGAAAATTGAATCAAATTTTCAACTTTTCTTTTACGGGACCAATTTACGTTTTGGAAAAAACTGTCCCCCTAGCGTTATTAGCAACGAGATACAATGGACGCGTAACGTATTAATATCATTCGTATCGATCAAATTAAATGCCATTCAAATACCAAAATTGTGCCAAGCAACACTAATCACGAAGTATCATGTTGGTATTGGACCTATACTTAAAATTCCAATACCGCTCGATGTATGCGAGTCAACTGAAAATCGCTCGGTAATGAAAACGAATACCAACAAGACATTCATCTGCGTTAGCGAGCGAGAGAGACAAAGGTCCAGCGGTCATTGATGTGGCGCCGAATTCTCTACGAACACCAAAACGATAGTTGCTTCCACGCTTAATCTTGTTTTCATGTAAAATTCGGCTTCTACGGAAAAACATATATATATGACATAGTGATCACCATGCGAAATACACAGATCACCACGCAGGTCGGCCGACCGAACACCTTCAAGTTAATACCCAGCGTTAACATTTTAACGGAACTTTATCACGAAACAAAAGGCAAGGCTTTTCTCAAGTCCCAAATCTGATGACGTTCACTTTAGATAAGGTTATCAGAGTCACACACAATGGTGGTCTCAAAATTTCGTACCTATGACCGAAACATTCCCGAGCAGACCGTGTTTCACGGGCTTGATAACGGCGTCTTTTGTCCATCATGCGACACGGATGTCCGACGGACTATTAAAGATGACCGCGCGCACTTAAAAAGGCGATTCAATGGCTTTCGAAAAAGAAATTGGGGCACCCGACGGCGGAACAACGAGAAAATAACTCGCGGTCAGTTCTTTAAAAAGCCCATCATCGGTTCTCATAATTCCAACCACAAGAGGTGCAGGCGAGGGAAGAAACCCAAAAGGGGGTTGAGCAATTTATTACTCCAAACGCGGAAGCGATTGGTGAAATCCGTGGAGGACCCACTAAAGAAAAAGAAGGGCCCTTTCTAAAGGAAAAACCTAAATCACTTAACTAAATCACACATTTGCATCAAAAGTGGAAGGATTCGGGGATCAAAAAGTTTTATTTGGTGTCTGCCATAATACCATGTTAGTGAACCTCGATCATTCTGCCCTTCGGCTAGTGGGTAAAAAAAATAACTGGAGAACATAACGAGAGAATTATTTTCAGGCTCACCGCTTCATTTTTAACGAACGGTCTATCACTAGACATGCCAATGTTGAAAACCACCAAAATAACTATAACGATAACTGGACCAATCATCTCCCCCCCCCCCAACCCACCCAATCCTATATTTGGGCCCATTAAGATAATGGACATTAGACTTTGAATTGCTGAATGTGAGCAGTTTATACATTCGCCGAGGTCAGTTGTATCGGTCTGTTATGCTGGAAAAAAACATGGACATAGTCGGCTGGGAAGGAGATATAGGATTTCTGAAATCTCAAGCGTTCAGAATATACGGTACTACCAAATATAATATTCTTGTGAAGCATTTACAACATGGACCTATATTCCTATCTACTGATTGTTCATCGCTGTAGCTAATTACCACGGAAACGGTGCGAGTCAAGACTATCTTCGAATATCCAACCAACCTTGAATGTTCTGAAAAACTGATTGCACCTGACGACGACTGGACCAAGAGTGCAGTGTTACAGATTATTGTATCAAAGTAGGAAAACCCGCAGGACAAAAAAGGGGAACGGCGCAGTTGACTAGGAAGCATTAAGCGTATTAATTAATTATTTTCAGGCTTGACTTCGTGGATTTTATTGAAAAAAATGAGCGGAATTAAATAATTATGGGGAATTTACATAGCTGTTTTTTTCTTTCCGTAAGTACATTGAATCATTGACGATTCATCGCCACTGCCAGGAAAAATTGCAGTTTATGTTTTCGAAATATTTACGCATAATTTACGTACAATTTTTCTTGTCATGACATGAAATGAATTTCTTCAGCGAGGAATATTTTCTCGGGATGGAATTTCTTAGAGCAAACCCCAAAATGAATAAAGCAAAGGGAAAGCGGAAGAGATATAGTATACACACACACGTACACAAAGTCTGTGGACCGTCCTCGGTGAAGTTGGGACTCGGGACGGCGTGGGTGAGAGATTGACAAAGTGAAAGAAGGCATTTGGTAACTTCGTCGACACTTTTGAAAATCCGTCACTTCAGGCTCGGGGTGAAAATCGAAAAGCGACGAAGCGAGAAGTGAAAGGCGCAGGCCCGCGCAGTCGTGAACAATGGCAGTGACTTTGCCCGCGTCACTCCTTGCGATAAAATAAGATTCGAGGCTAGAAAGCCTTCCCGAGTAAAAGTGCAGAGGTTCTCAATCTTCGAGCCTTTTATTATCGAAGCACCTCAGTTTATCAACGTTCCCTAAAATGTACAGAATTTAAAAAGATTAAAAGTACTTCGAGGGCCAAGCGTGTACTATTGCAAATTAATGTGTACAGAGATCCATAGAAGTGGGCACGCGTGAATTGGGATATGAAGAGATTTAGCGTTTTATTAATAATAATTAACAACGACCAAAAGTTCGTGTGTGGAGTGGTGTCGGGTCAAAAGCTCTTTAAATCAAAACTATCGGAAAGTGTAACTTCGGTTTGTCGCATTCGCCAAGACTCCACTGAAAACTGTATTCTTTCCTATTTTAGCCGAGTGACGATAATCTGACGATATATTATCGGTCTTTAATGAAACCTACGACGTCAGGAGCTAACTCCCGTGGCTCACGCTTCCGAGAGTCTTACTCAGTCTGGCTTCCTCCGGGGCTTCACCAGTATTTAAATATATCGGGACCGACCTCACACGACAGACACGTGCCATCGCCGAAAAGGGATTACCGTTCTAAAACTCGCACGGAACCACATCACGAGACCAATCGTCCAAGCCTCGACTTGCAGAAACCGATGCCCGCAATTGACATGTCCCGCTGCAGAAGAGAACGCTTGCCGAAAACAAACAATACGTAGCATACCTCAGATCAAACACGAGTCCGAATATAAACAGAACTAGATCGGAAATTAATCCTTACCTGCAGATTTCACCTAAGAAACCCTGGAAAACTTTCGGCTCCAATGCTGAGCAATGACAGCACGTGCACTCAAAAGAAGGGCTCTTCTCCGACATGCCAGTTACATCCAACTCATGCAAGGGTTTCGAGTATATAATGGCGTAATAAATCAAGTTAATTAGACATTAAGGCACTTCGACACCCACAATGTCATGGAAAATTTCATTGGTTTACGAAATGGTAGATGTCACGAAAATCAAACGAAGATTATTGTTCATCCCATGTCCGCTTCTAGCTAGCGCCCCAGGGGGAAATTATTTCCCCCTGGGGCGCTAAATTTCAAGGATATTGAAAAAAACTTTAGACCAATTATTTCGTAGCAAGTCACTCGGTAAGCCAGAAACCTATTGAAGAGTTAAAATATGATATGCTGGATGGGACAATTCGCGATTGAACGAAAACGATCGTCATATTCACATCTCCGATAAAGTTAAATCAGCTACTCCTCAAGACATTTTTGGCGTTTGCGAGGACCAAGCAGATGTAGAAAAATATGTTATCAACTGAAAACACGCTAACTCAATTTCCCTTAGGGGCAAAACAGCCAAGAGAGTCGAATCGATAAGAGAGTCACGGACTTCAAAGGCAAACAAGCTGGACGCTTCCGTTTCCTAGCAACTAGCATCTCAAGATTCTGCTCCAGGGGGAAGAGAAGGAAGACGGAGGGAAAACGAGGGACTGGGGTGGAAAGGGAGGGGGGGGTGGCACGAGCGCATTGAGCAACCCCCATCCCATTCCACGGAAGACTTTCACTGCTGCAGTGACGGTTACTTTTTCACTAAACCAATGTTTTCGGTCGCCTCGCACGTGTCAATATATTGGCCCTGGGATATACGAGATTATTTTAATCTCCTGACACCCCCCCCCCCAACCCTCGATCGCCCTACTCCATCAACCAAAGGAGAAGACGCGTAGCGACCCTCCCCCCCCCCCCCAGCAGTTCCTCGGCAGTATCATCATCTTCTCACCCCCACACCTACGTGGGGAGGGATTATTATTAGGGTGCGCGCACCCCCGCCCCCCATTTTACGGATTTTGTGGGACTGAACATTTTCGTGTGTGACGAATGCTCATAGCCCCATCATCACTCCGAGCACCAAGAAACTCCTATCGGACACTTGCAGCGGAGTTGGGAAACTCCGCATTGAATGAATAAATATTCCACGGCGACTGGGACTGGAGTGAACTAGACCAAATTGCCTATCCATCCGCTATCACTTCGTCCCTCGAACCTACTCTGTACAGACGAGAACACGCCGATGAAGGAAATCACCCGCCCAAGTCATGGCTTGCACTACTCCGGCTTAGAATCACCGGCGAAATGGTCACTCCTATCGATTTTAATATCAGGACGTGTGATGCGCCACAGTAGTAGTCGATGATAGTGTATGTATTCGCGTGCGTGTAAAATGAAAGGATTCTTGCGCGGATCTATACGCCATTGTGAGCATACGTTTGCATGCATGTGTTGATTTTGCATGTGGTTTTGTTCCCTTTTACAGGTGGTGACCTAACACCCCATGCCACACGCTCTTGCGACGGCTTGTGGGGTATTATGTAAATGTATCCTAACACCGATATTCTCCCAGACGCGTTGAAATAAAAATCTTCATACGCTGTTTGAAAATATTTTTAAAGTCGGAAAAAAACATTTTATGGCTTACGTATCGCGAAAGTGTTTTTATAATTTCTCAATATGCGGTGAAAAAATGAACGTGTGAATACTTGGAATTGATTTTTTATTATAAAGCCGATTCGGATAAGGATCTACATCTACATAATACCCCGCAAGCCACCGCAGGGGTGTGTGGCGGGGGCGGGGGGGGGGGTGTTCGGCCACCACCCGTAAAAGATAACAATGAAAACCACATGAAAAAACAACAACATGGACAACTACACCCCCAGCAGCGCACGGATGCGTGATGTCAATCGCTTACGTATTCGGTGATTGGCGAAAAATAAAACGGCCCTTGCAACCCCAAAGCGACGAGGAATGCGGTAAACAAAACATGCGTAATGAGTTCGAGGTGGAAGTTGATGACCTTATTACTCCCTTTCCTTCAGTTTCCCACCGCAGCGGAAATGTAAACATCGTCAACTTTTGGATTTAAATCCGAACACGAGAACTGAGAAATAACTTGTCGATTCACGAAGGCTGAGGGCGTGCCCTCTCGTTCGGGCTATTTTGGGCAACAGTGAACGATGACTCAAGGACGCAGGGAGGTCCTGCGCAGCTTGCACGAGGCACGGCACGGCACCGATATTCATTAACAAGCGACGTTCGCGAATGAAAAGGTCGATTCACTTCAGAATACGATCCGTTTTTTCAACAACAGGGTGAAGTAAAAAGGAATCAATCAGTTATTTGTTTAATTAGGACAAATTATTCAGAGCATATCCAAAGAACACGCACATTCTGATTTCATAGACCAAAACCTTTCACTTACGCCACGACCTACGTCCGAGATTGAATTCAAGACTTGACAGTATTTTTGACAAATTGCGAAAAACACGACAGCTGAAAGATTCAAAAGATGGTGACTTCTGGGTGACTACGTAAAATAATCGCACCTTGATTATTGCTAGCAGCCTTGTTTTCGTTGCCATCCACAAGTTACTCTCGTCTGCTCAAGGGCAAATGATTAACAGGACACAATTGTCGTCTGCTGATTTCACTCCCACGAACAATACAAAGGAACAAAGAACACGATTTCACTTAATTGTTCACCCACATAATTGCTAACTACTTCCGTTCAATTAATTCAAAAATCGATGGCCCTGTTAATCATCCCCACAAAGCAATATGCATGTAAATACCACAAATGACTAAGTGATGAGGAAGTAGGGAATACTTCCTGCTGAGAGAAGGCATAATAGCAAATCATGCATAATATGGTACATAATTTACATACCGAGTGGTAGATCGCAGAGGAGACAGCAGGCCGCTATGGCACCAGCAGATGCACCCGAAATCTTCTCCAGGAGCAGATGAGGAGCGTATTTTTTGAAGCACACTGCCACTCCTACGTGGTATATTCCGAGGAAACCACAGCCAGCGAATGACAGATTCATTTTGCGTTCACGAAAGTCTACGCTCTAACATCAGACGAAATCAGTAAAACTAATGCACTGTTCAGAAATTCGTGACCCCCTGGACGAGCAGAAAGGGCGTCTGCTCTTTCCTACGGAAAAATATCACTGTGGAAGTGGCTATTCGTCGTAGGTACCAAGCGTACAATATGCGCACTGTAAAGAGTGTTGATTTCCGTTTTCTTGATGGAAGGCCAATAACCAAACGTGGTGAGAACTACCAGGAGGTTTACTTCCGAGTCTTCCCTCCCCACGTTTCCAACCGCTACTGTTTCCCCACGGCGCGCCTGCGGTGTTATATTGCGCTATCGCGAAACCCTTGTCCTTCGGCTAGATAACGAACTGTTGCTCCCCACACCACCCGCTCAATTTCGAATCGCCAGTGATGACGAGCTAGCGAGAATGGGCTCTCGCCATTGGTCGGTTCAAGTGGTGTGGTTGTTAGGCTCCGCCTCCAATCCACTCGTGCATATTAGAGAGTCATCTATCGGGGAAGAGTTGAACTTCTTCAGGAAGCTTCTTGTGGTTGCAGTCCCTGGTTTAATGAACGCGCCGAATGAAATAATTTTAAATTCGATAAGTTCCAACGCATATAAATAAATGAATACCTCTGCGCTTATGGATATTGAAAAAGATGTAATTAATTAAGTAATGTAATTGTGTCTGCGAATAACCTGCAAAACAGATCGTGAGCACTAAGCGTTTTTACGAGTGTTTGTGGACTACAAGAAAATTATAAGACGTAGGGAAATATAAGAACGGGAGTTCGAAATAGTCTAAATGTCGATCTTTGCAGCCCCATGTTATTTTAGAACACGAAAAAATATCTGCGCCACCGTCAACCAACTTATTATTTCCATTTTAAAATTTGCGCTCCTATAAAATTTAAAAGAATGGTAAAATAGAAGAACAATATTTTTTCAAGTATTGAGCGCCAAATAAGTTCACATACAATTTACAAGAGAGTATTCTTCCTAAATGTGTAATTACGAAACATTTTCAACAAATACATTCAATTGTTCCGTGAAATAAGAATCATGCTTGTATATGAGTTTTAAGGCTTTTACCATTCTGTGCCTAACCTATGTCCTGTATATTTGTAAACAGTTTCAACAGCAAAGTCAAATAATTTATGGCACAATTTATTGTATGTTTCAATTTCTTTTAAATGCTGGGAAAACTAGCTGAAAACTATTGATACTGAAATAAATGGCTGATATTACTTTGGAAGAAAACAAATGAGGAAGTACTTGGCATGGTGGGCGAAGAGAGGGGTTTGTTGGGAGAAATCCTATGGAGGCAGGAAAAGTGGATTAAGGGGGTGTTGACCGGCAGTGGGATGTTGAAGACTGTAATTGAGGGGAGAATGTTAGGCAAACGAGGCAAGGGAAGGAACAGGATAGGGATGTTAGATGGGATGAAGGGAGGAAGGAAGTACTCGGAGATGAAGAGGGACCTGATTTAGAGTAGGATGCTGGATTTTGTGTTTTGCTAGGAGTCACAAAATATATATTTGGTAGCTGTGTCCATCCAAAAAAACCTACCTGAACTTGTAGATTACCTTATGATATAATAATTACTTTGGGAGACTAGCTGTGGTGAAATACTACCTTGATCAAAAAGTTCCCGGAATAACCACCGTGTGGCGCTCCCATCGTTCCGATTTGAGTTCTGTTTTTTTTGTTAAATTGGTACATCTGTTGTTGATATTCCCTTTAAATCTTAGTGTCATAACTTGACATTTGCAAAAGTTACGTAGCCAAGAGTACATCTATCTCTGTGTGTGTTGGCGATTTTTTACAATTTCAGAAATGGATTTAAATTTGCAACAACGAACCTGTATTAAATTTTGCGTAAAAAACGGATTTAGTGGCGCACGGACGTTGGAAATGTTGGAAAAGTGTTTCGGCAACGATTCTCTAAAAAAAACGGTCGTTTACCAGTGGCACGAGCGGTTCAGAAGTGGTCGTGAGTCAATCGAAGATGATGAACGCAGTGGCAGACCATCGACATCGAAAGTCGGTGAAAAAATTGATAAAGTAAAAGAAATGTTGGTCAATAACCGCAAATTAACCATCAGAGAAATAGCGGAGGACTTGAACATTGCCTATGGATCCGCCCAAGACATTGTGGTTAATGATTTGGGTTTCCGTCGTGTAGCAGCAAAGTTGGTGCCAAAAGACCTCAATTTCATGCAAAAAAGAGACCGTGTTGACGTCGCAAAAGACATGATTTGCGAGGCTGAATCCGATCCCACATTCATCAAAAGGATCATTACTGGAGACGAGACGTGGGTTTATGAGTACGACACGCAATCCAGACATCAGGCAAGTGAATGGCGTTCACCAAATGAGCCGAGACCAAAAAAACCACGTCGTTTTCAGTCAAAAAAGAAGGCAATGCTGACGGTTTTCATGGATTACAACGGTGTAGTGCATCATGAATTTTTGCCAGAAGGCCAGACAGTAAACAAAGAGTATTATTTGGGCGTTATGAGACGTTTGCGTGAAGCAATTCGCCGAAAGAGACCAGAAATGTGGGCAGAAAACTCGTGGATTTTGCACCATGATAACGCACCGTCGCACAGTGCTATCATTATTCGTAATTTTTTGACGAAAAATGCAACAAATACCATCCAACAGCCACCGAATTCACCTGATTTGGCTCCCTGTGACTTCTTTCTGTTCAATCGAGTTAAAAAACCATTACGGGGAACGCGTTTTAGCAGCCGAGAGGAAGTAATGGAAAAATCGCAGGAAGCACTGATGGACATACCGAAAACCGAATATAAAAAATGTTTCGAGGATTGGATCAAGCGCTGGCATAAGTGTGTTGCAGTCGATGGGGATTACTTTGAAGGGGACAATATAGATTTAGATGAATAAACTTGTATTTTTAATTTTCTGAATAAATTCCGGGAAATTTTTGATCAAGGTAGTATACGAGATGCAATCCTGTTGACTTCAGATTAACACGAAGAGAAGGACTATGGATTTCTCGCTTTCAAAGAAGATATTTTACTGTAAATTGTTGCAAATTTTGACTGACGCTGTCGCTCGGATGGTGTTCAACCTTTGCCACCTCCAGTTATGATTAACTTTACCAGGATAATACAATTTGATTCATAAATAATTGGCCAACTCATCAACAAATTTGTATTAACTGCACATCATTTCCTTGTTCTAAATTTTAGAATGACGATATGAATTTTCCTCAACATTTAGAAAATGAATGTGAGAGTGAGGCTGAATGTGGCAGAAGCAGTTCAGCAGATTAAGCACCGGAACTCAAATGTCCTCTTTTCAGGGCCCAACAGGGATATTCTCGGGAGAACTCAAATGTATTACGCATAAAAATGTAGCTAAAAAAGTAGCTGATACGGTAAAATACCTAGGTGTTACAATCGCTAAAGATTTAACTTGGGGGACCCATATACATAAAATTTGCGGGCAAGCAAATAAAATTAGGATTTATTTGACGCATTGTTGGCAGGTGTGACTACAGGGCAAAGGAACGTTGTTACCACTCTCTTGGAAGACCCCATTTAGAACATTCACGTAGTGTAAGGGATCCGAGTGAAAAATACCTCATTCGGGATGTTGAGAAGGTTCAACATCGGGTCGGGTTTCGTTAAAAACTATTACGATAAAACGAAAAGTGTCATTGAAATGCTACTGGGGTTGGAGTGGGAATAAGTATAGGGAAGACGAACCAATGCTAGGTTTAACTTACGTAAATATGTATTCAGATTCGCATGATTCAGCGCCGAGGTCTCGCAATTTAATCGCTCTCCAACATTAATTGGTCGCTTGGATCAGGTACGTAAAATTCGGGAAATTGATGTCAGAACTGGGAGACTCAAGAACTCCTTCTTCCCACGGACAATACGGAATAGTAACTGTAGGGTTAATTGCGTTAGAACATAACCCACGTAAAGTTAATAAAATTGGTGCCTCTAAACATATAAAAGATAGTAATGCGAGTGAATGTAATACTTGTGCCTCTGTTAACCATGAATCGTCTCGAAACAGTTTGGTGAGCACACATAAAACCATAAAACAAGAAGTGATTGACCAAATAAATATTTTAACATTAAATTGCCGTAGCATTAGAAACAAAATATCGGATATTGAACATATTTTTGTCAGTACAAACGCAGATATAGTAGTTGGAACGGAGAGTTGGCTCACGGAAGAAATAGCAAATAATGAGGTTTTTCCGAGCGGTTTCACAATTTACAGAAGGGACAGACCAAATAGATTGGGTGGGGGAGTATTGATTGCAGTAAAGTCTCATCTTAGTAGCGAACGATACGAATACGACGTTAATGATATAGAAAGCGTTTGGTGCAACATTAAGGACTACAATGGCAGAAGCCTATTCGTGTGTTCATTTTATAGACCCCCAGATTCTAACACAGATGTCCTACACAAGCTCGACGAACAAATATCCACCATCAGCAGCAGACATAGCAACAGTATTACTATAATCGCTGGTGACACATATCTACCGTCAATTGACTGGGACACGTACTGCTTAGGAAAATCTGCCAAAAACCGAGATTCATGCCAAGAACTCCTTCATATATTCACAAAACACTCCTTAGAACAAATGGTTAAATCATCAATACGAGGTCACGGTATACTTGATATCTTCGCGACTTCTACGCCCGAAATCATTATAACATTGAAATAATTGACGGAATCAGTGACCATAAGGCTATTTTTGTATGGGTGAAAACTAAGTTCGCGAATATAAAAAAGAAAAGCGTAAAATATACTTATTTAATAAAGCAGATTTTAACGGACTACGTGAATATTAAAAAAAAAGAATTAACAGAATACAAGACAAAAACAGTGACAACCGATACAGAGAACACTTGGAAATATTTTTCAAATGTTTTACGCGAAGGAATGAACATCCCATCCAAACTTATCAGCGACAGTATAGAACCTAGATGGTGCAACGAGGATGTCATATCGGCATAAAGAAGGCAAAGAAGGCTACAGTCAAATTTTAAAAAGCTTTTAAAAAGTGACGATATAGTTTATGTGGATACATCCAAACAGAAACTAAAAGAATGTCGTAGTAATACGAAAAGTATTATGCGCACAGCTCTGCACTCTTTTAAATCTAAAATACTAAGAGGATATCATGAGGAAAATCATTGTGGTCCTATGTTAGGGAAATACAGGATAAACGTCCAGCTGTACATTCTTTGATGACGGAAAATTGAGGAATTATTACTGGCAGCATGAAAAAGGTAAAGATGTAAACAAGTTTTTCCACAAGAACAAAGACTCAAAAGCACCAAACGATCCTCCACACCCACCCGGGGAACACATGAGCGATATAACACTGACCAAGCAGGGAATAGAACATCTGCTCCGTAGTATCAAAGCCAACAAGGCACCTGGTCCGGAAGAAATACCTGCTAGAATATTTAAGGAATTGGCTGAAGACATTGCCCTGTTTTTAGAAATTGTTTTTCTAAAATCGATAGGAGAAAGCTCAGTACCCTGTGATTGGAAGCTAACCCATATAACTCCCATCTATAAAGGCAGCGATAGGGAAAAACCAACCAATTACCGACCCATTTCCTTAACATCGATCTCTTGTAAAATATTAGGATACATTATTGTCAGTAAAGTTATGAGATTTCTAGATAGTAGGAAAATACTAATCCACAATCAACACGGATTTAGGAGGAGCAGATCTTGCGAAACAAAATTAGGTCTTTTCATTCACGATATACTTAGATCGGGAGAAAACAACACACAAGTCGATGCAGTATTCCTAGATTTCAAAAAAAACCTTCGACAAAGTGCGACACAATAAACTGTTATACAAACTAAAATACTCTGGTATCAATGAGATAATAATTAATTGGATTAATGACTTCTGGTGAAATCGCAAATTAGTCGTCATCGATGGGTTGTGCTCAACGAATAGAGATGTAACTTCGGGCCTCCACCATAGAAGTGTAATAGGGCCTCTTCTTTTCTTAATATACATTAATGACTTAAGCACACACGTTGGTAGCAATCTCAGGTTATTTGCTGACAACACGTACGTGGTGTACAGGGAAATAAGGAGCCAACTAGTACGCGAGCTACTCTCGAGAGACTTAGACACAATCTCGGATTGGTGCAAGGAATGGGGATTAGTACTTAATAAAGAAAAATGCGAAGTTTTGAAATTTTGGAACAAAGAAAGTGGCGAACTGGACACAAACTACGAAATAGAGGGTTCAGTGCTAACTACGGCCAATCAAGTTAAATATTTAGGGGTTGTTCCAACACCACGCCTTTCATGGGGAGCACATATTAGGACAATATGCGGATCAGCTTTAAAGAAACTTGGCTTCATAAAATGAGTGGTGGGGAAAGTAATACAAAAGTTAAAGAGAGGTGTTATATTGCTTTAAAATACCTCATTTGGAATTTGCCGCAAGTATTTGGGATCCTTGGGAGAAAATTTGACAAAGCGAGACTTAGACTTCTAGAAAGGTTCAGAACAAACGAGTTTAACGATGACAGTGAGGGAATTATAATGGCCCCACACTACTTATGTAGATCTGACCACAAAGATAAAATATGGGGAGATAGATTCCAGTACAGATAGATACAAATACTCATTCTTTCCCCAAACAATCAAAAATCATAATAGTAAGAAACCAGATTCACTTTAGAAATATAAAGAACATTGAATTTACAAGCCGGAACAAAATTAAAAATTGCAAAGATATCAGGTATATTTGTGGGTGCATGTATATAGTATGTTAGTTGGTAATTTGAGTGTTTGCATATGTGTGGGTTAAAAGGGTTTTTGCATGAATGCCTACAATGTTTTTTATGGATTGTATGCATTTATGGATTTTTCATTTAATTTTATTATCATATTACGGGTGGTGCCCTTACACTCCCCGCCACACGCCCTTGTGGTGGCTTGCGGAGTATTATGTAATTGTAGATGTGATGCATGGTGTTAGAAACAATGTAAGTGAAACAAATGTTACGACGCTTTCGAGGAGAAGGAAAGCTAATTTAAACTCTAAAATAGGAGAACAGGAGCTGGAGTAGCAAATGGAACAGTGAACCTCTCTTAGAAGTGTTTTGGACCAAGATGGCCAATGCAGTAAAAAATGGTATATTGCGTTGGGCAAAGATGCAGGAGGAGAGAATTGTAGAGAGAGGCGTTGAGTAGGATGGCGTTGCAGGATGGGAGGAGAAGAAGTTTGGAAACATTTTATTTGGAGCATGGTTTTGTGTAGTGCAGAAATATTGTCGTTGAATCAGATGATCAGCGTAAATTGTAGGTTTTTGGCATTTGAGTGGAGAGGGATAGAAGACGCTAAATAGAAGAAATGATAAGGTTAATGCATGGTATTTATGCAGAGGATGTTAAAGACAATGATCGAGGGGAGAACGTTAGCCAAGCGAGGTAGGGGAAGGAACAATGCAGACAAAAGATGAAGAGATAGAAAGAAGGGGAGTTGTGAGCACGCGGAATCAACGAACAATTTCTTTAAATGTGGAGTGTCAGGTTTTGTCTTGTTAGGTGGGTCTAAAAGTTGTAGTGACATTCAATCTATCCCAATCCGACAACTACCATAAACGGTAGACTGCAAAATGCAAAAAAATATCATTAATTTGGTGAGATTATAAAATTTAAAAAAAATGAAAAAGCTTTATGGGTGTTGTAGCTGCTGTGGCATGGTCAAAAATTATTTTCATCCGCGAAAATGTGAAAATAATATGTACCTTGAAGAGACTCTGTCGTTCGACCAATTTTAGAGCATTTTCGAATGGTTATACTTTTTCTTTGGGCAGGTACATTATATTCGGTGGGATAAATTGCAGTAATTACTTTCCGATTGCCGATGTATCATGCTTATTAGTGTTAATTGTCGTCTATCGGTTGGGGTAGGTATCAAATGGACGCACTGACCAACCACTATATTGGTTAGTTATATCTAAGTCTCACCTTTCATGGAACCACGTTATACCCTTCGCTAGAGTAAACCATGCTTCAAATCCTGAAATTTTCTGGTTCCCTTGATTCCGTCCAGAATTCCTAGTGTTATCTTCTCCCCAACTCGCCTGTTCAACATTCAATTGTCTCCCTCAGCCTTCAGCATTACAAAAACTAAAATTCTGAGAAATCACAATGTCCTGCGTCTACTTTTCTTGCCTACTTAGAATTTAGCCTAAGACACATCTCACCGGCTTACTCGTTTATTCTTCCTTCCCATATAGTTTACATTTCAATTCTATTGCTCTCCCACGTCTCAAAATTCTCGAATTAACGCTTATCTTCTTGCCTTAGCGACCAGTTTTCTTGTCGAACAAAACTACCATTGGTCAATTGGTTACTACCAAGCATTTGAAAAGGAAATAACTAATATTATGGATTTGTAGTGTTCCTCAATGACTATTTAAAAACTATAATTACGTGCGAGTATTTCACAGTTTGTTTTACACTAATTACAATTGATTGAATTTAAAGGGAACCAAATTAATGTGTTATTACCACGTAAAGTAGTGTGCGATGATATATGTGGCAATTATTGAGTTGATGACTGAATATGTTTGGTAATTCATAACTGTGAAGTGATGAAGAATCATTTAGTAGATTTGGAGAAGTAACTCGACACGTTGTTGAAAACTTGGCGGAGGTTAATAGAATCAATTTAAGTTTCATAAGTAAAAATTTGAAAATATTGAAATATGTGTCCTTCTTCCATTAAAATGAAGAAAGTACAAAACAACTCAATTACAATGAGATTCAAAATTAAAATGTGGTTCTATTGTTTTCGTATTCTAACTAAACTCCAAGTTGGCTTTACCTGCTTAATTACTGGCCTATCTCTTAACCCGTATCACTCAGGCCCGTGTTTTTAAAGCCATAACTCTTCGGAGCTTAGGGAAACGTGATGATAAACTAAGTGGAACCCCGATAGGCGCCTGGAAAGCATTTGAAAATTGTAATCATGCCATGAATGTATGCGCTATCGAGTGATTAGTTTTTCGTTTTTATTTTCTTGTTTGAAAAATTTCTCAACAGTTGGCGAAGTGGATATATCCCAGCTAATCTACAATAGGTTAACTAGATTAAGGAAAACTAAGTTTAAGAAAACTCTAATGAGACAGTGTAGAAGGAAGTTGAATAAGAATTATAAAAATCAGAAGTGAACCCCATTTTCTATGGCGTAACCTTATGGGATGAGTTCAAGATGAGTTTCAACGCGGGGACGGTGTAAAGTGAAGTAATGACAACAGGATGTTGCCCCAGGGCCGTCATGAAGAGGTGAAATTGACCCTAATGCGTATAGGGAGCACCTAGATCACATAATTACTTTTCACTACCGAGAGAATACCTCAGGTGAGAAAAGTATGGCACATATATTCTTTCTGTGAGTCATACGTACATGTACGTATCCCCATGGGAACAAAAGAGACTTTCAGATCGGCGGGATTAGTTTCGACTTCCCCGGGCGCCTTCACGATACCACCGTGGTGATGATATGATCATGGCGGTGACACTCTTTCAGTAATTGATAGTCCCAAAGTATCCATATATTAAGATTCCATCGATACACCACCCGATCGCTCAACTGAGCCCATGCCTGAAATTGTTATATCTTCTCTTAGAATCGAACGACAACTCAAAGACATCGGTCAAAAATAATTGCCAGGCCATTTTCAAATCCCTGCTCGTGTTTGCAAAACGATTGCATCAGAAATAGCTCCTTTTCAGGAAATAATATTTAAGGAATCCCGGAATGATCGCGCAGTACCCAAAGCCTGGAAAATAGCCATTGCCACTCCCATATTTAAAAAAGGCGACAGAGAAGATCCGAGTTATTACCGACCAATCTCTCTCACATCTATCTCATGCAAAATTGTAGGGCATATAATTGTAAGTTCCATCATGAAATATCTCGATTCTCAGAATTTACTCACAAAAAGCCAACACGGTTTCCGAATGGGTACACCCTGTGGGAGCCAAGTGGCACTTTAAGTTCATAACATTTTGGTCTCGGGAGAAAATAACGTTCAGGTCAATGCTATATTTATATATTTTAAAAAGGCATTCGACAAAGTCCCTCATAAAAGGTTGCTCCTACAGTTGGGAAGCTACGGGATCAATAAATGTGTAATTGATTGGGTTAACAACTAATTGGCTTGCGGCCGCAAGCTAAGGGTCATAATAGACGCGGTATCATCGGACACAGTAACCGTAATAGTGGGTGTCCCACAAGGAAGTGTTATCGGTCCGCTATTGTTCCTTTTAAAAATTGATAACATCGGGTCTCAGGTTTCCAGTAAACTTCACGTCTATTTACTGACGATGCCGTGATATATAGGGAAATATCAAGTCATAAAGATAGAGCATCATTAGCTAACGACCTAAATGCAATTTAAAAGTGGTGCGGACGTGGGGTTGGATAGACATGAGCTAGAATTAAATTTCAATAAATGTGTTTCGATAAATTTTTGGAGGACACGTTTTTCACCCGGAAACCCTTACACTATACAGGGGACCAACACAGCACACGTGGAATCAATAAAATACTTGGGGGTAACGACAACTCGCGAATATATCCGGTGAAAAACACATTCGTGAAATCAGCGGAACGGCTAATAAAAAGTTCGGATTCATAAGAGGAATACTTGGGAATTGTAATGAAACGGCGAAGGAGCTTTGTTATTTCACATTAGCAAGGCCCCACCTTGAGTATGCTCCAAGTGTATGGGATCCTCATGAAGTAGACTAAATTTTTGAACTGGATCGAGTGCAATGTAGAGCGGCTAGGTTTGTGAGAAGTTGCCACAAACAAGGTAGCAGTGTCACGACACTATTGGAAGAATTAGGATGGGAGCCACTAGTTGACCGTAGGCTTAAATACGGGTTAAATTTACTTCGTAAATTTGAGGCAGGTTACTTTTCTGAGGATGTTTAGGACATATTACAGGCCCCCACTTATTATGGTAAATCAGATGACCAAAGTAAAATCTGGGATATTTATTTTAGAACGGATGGATTTAAAATGCCATTTTTTTCTCGGACCATTAGAGATAATAATAGACATTACAGCAATCGCGTAGGAGATGATTGGAATTGGTAGTGTATACATTTTTTGATATCTTGCATGTTTCTACCTGCATGTTACTCTTTTCATTTAATGCACATTTTTTTAAACAGTTCTAAAGCATGATTTGATTGTACGCACCCTGCTATTGAATATTGTTGCCTATGAGAACTTTCCTCCTCGTGATTAAAATTTATCGAGAGCATGAACAGACTAATATTTGCGTAGAGGTTACGTGATTTGATTTTGCATGCTGTTTTATTCTAGTTAACGGGTGATGACCCAACACCCCCCGCCACACGCCCTTGCGGCGGGTTGCGGGGTATTGTGTAGATGTAGACACATTTAACTCAATCCGAGAGTGACCTACGAGGAGTATTATTTTTAAAACTGGGAATAATTATGTTCACGGAAAGTATTGGACCTTTTCTCTTGGGTTTCAATTAATTTATTTCTCTTATTTTACTAACTATGAAAAATTTCATCGAGTTTTTTTCACAGTCACCTCGGCTCCGGCGCCACTCATGCGTTGACGCGCAATAAAACAACGTATCAATCCAGCGAGATGCCTGTTTTATCCGAGGGTTCAGCTAATTTGATTTTTCTTTGGAACGGGGCGCCTGTTACCAAGGCATTCAACGAGGCCGCTCAACGTTTGCAGAGTAAACAATGAGCGGCGATTATGCTGTTGGGTGAGCATTATTTTCGAAGGAGTCACAGGGGCCGACGTGGAGTGACAAATCGTGCGACCATTGTGAGCGTTGACTCGATTGTAATCGTGGAGAAAACAAGGGGGAGTCAATCTGGAATCCAAGCAAAGTAGATAGTAAGGATTGATGTGCTTGGGGCGAAGGGGGGGGGGTGAGGGAGGGAGGGAAAGGTAGAGAGTTGGGGGTATGGTCCGAGCGTTGACCCGTGCCGGTCGTGACTCGGAGGCGGCGGGCGGAAAGAAGAGGCCTTGAGGGCGACGGAAGGGACGGAGGCTGACGGCTGATAAAGGAAGTGCTTTCGAACAATATGAATCCGGACATTTAATTTAGCGTATGTAGTACGCATCTGGGTATTATTTATCTGATAGTCCATTGCATTTAAATAATTGATAATATTATTAGTAGTTCACCATTTAAGGTACATTTTGATATGACACACAGACTAATTAGTGGTACGCTTCTAAACTTCATCTTGCACAAAACAATGGCAGACCCCAGTATTTCAATTAACTCCTTCAATTCCGTCCAAAATGTGTATCCGCCTCCTTGCCTCCCTCCCTCCCAACAGTTTTCACCATTCCCTCGTCAATCAAAGGTTCCGCACGCACTTTTCCTGCTTCCTCTGGATTTCTACCAACAATCCTCTCTCCTCCCCAACCATTCCTAATGCTGCTTCGTGTCCATTCATTTCTAACCCTTTTCTTTCCTCTCCACACCTACTATTTCCTAATGCGTGCTCCCTCAAACGGCATTTGACTGTGGGCTTCATTCGACCAAATTACGCCCAGCCAATCCTGCAATAGTCAACACATACATGTATGCCTCCCATTATTCAAAAGGATCAAATGCGTATTTTTCCGCTGAAAGATTTCTTTTATTTTCTTAACCTTTGTGAGTCTTAATAACTCCTTTCTGCGGAATTTCGGAAATACTTTTCCATGAAATCGATGGTTTTAAGCTCTACTTCGTTAAAATTCATGATCACTGAATAATTAATCTTGGAATTTTTTTCTCAAAAATTGTGACGCGACTATCCATGGCAGCACGGTAAAACCGGTCGGGAAATGTGATAGGGGAGCTGCCCTTCCAACGCCGCCGGTCGCCAGTTTGCTCCGAGCAGTCTGAACGGAAAGATGTGCCTCTGCTTGAGGTGTATTTTTAGACTTTGTAACACTGCAAAGACACGGTCAAGCTCCACCATAATACCCCAGCCACACGTCCTTCATCTACACCAACTTCCTGGCCCGGAGCACCACCCCGCACACGTCTCCGCATGTGTATTGATGCAAGGGGAGAGCATTTTGAAGAATTTTGAGCAGTTGTACAGGCACGATCAATAAATCTATTCCTCCCAGAGAATGCGCATTACCATAATAGTGGACCCTGTGTATTATAATATACGTGTATATTATAATATATAAAATTTAGTAAGAGTGTTATTCAGTCATCCGTTCCCATGTTCACTCGACGAATGACTAATGCATACCAAACTGGTTTAGTGTGCTGGAAATCGACAAGTTGGAACAGGATAAGGAGATAATGCAGCGCAGAAAGAAAGAATTCCCACTGAGGGGAGGTTGGCCCAGTGCAATAAAGAGCCGGGGGTCGAAGGAGGCCGAAAGTGTGTCCTGATGGCGTAGGACGTGGGCGGGGGCACATTCGGGCGCCAGCACCGGGTCAGCGCATGCGTCTGGAAGGCTGGCCCAGTCGAGGGATGCATTCTTTCAGTGGTCTGTTCATGATTATTGCCAGACTCCTTTCCATGACCCCTTCGCGTGGCTGTAGGCAGGCTCCCGGTTCGACGTCATATCCGGTCCGCGGGTCACCTCTAACCCATCGTTCAAATAGTCCCGGGTATCGTTCAATAAGTCCCGGGACTGACTAAGAAAACAACATTTGTTTCGCAAAATTAAATTTTATTCATCAACGTAATCACTTTTAAGGGCTACACATTCGTTCCAACGCTTTCCCAACTTTTCGATACCATGCTTGCAAAAGGATTATTCCTTGTCCTCTCAGAATAAGCTTCAGTTGATCTGTGATGGTTTCCTCGTTCGAGCCAAATCTCTTTGTCCGCGGAGCATCTTTTTGAGAGCAGCAAACAGCCAGTAGTCGCTGGGGGCTAGATCTGGAGAGTACATATGGTAGGTGGGGAAGCAGATTGAAGCCCAACTCGTTCAATTTGGCCATTGTTTTCATTGACTTGTGGCATGGTGCATTGTCTTGATGAAAGATGATTTTTTTCTTCTTCATGCACGGTCGTTTTTTGCGATTTAGTCCTTCAAAAGAATCAATAACTCAATTTAATAGTCACTCTTGATAGATTTTCCCATTTCAAGGTAGTCGATGTAAATTTACCTTGCGCATCCCAAAATAATACCCCGTTCAATTGGTCCCGGGACTTCTTAAATGATGGCTTACCTTTATTTATAGAGAGACTTTTCAAGATTTCTTTCCGAATGTCTATGTATTGGTTTGATTGGAACCCAAAGAGGAAATTTAAGAAAAAGACAGCGAGTATTTCTGCATTTGCAGGACTTTTGAAGACTTTTTCATGATTATGGCAGAAATTCAAGATTTGATCGGATTTTTCGTAATAACCTTTAATCAATAATAATTATTAGGAAATCTTCTTGTGACGATGTCCTGTACCCACGAAGCATCGCGAGCAAGAAAGCATTTTAACGTATTGAGTTATTTTGAAAAAAGATGTTTCTTTTACCGCGTGTACCACTCAATGGAGGATAATGATACCCTTTCAGTTTGTACAGTTGGAGAAAAAGTTGTTTCCAATTAAGATTATGTACATTTTAATGAATGGATGCAATGCAAGGGAATACTCGTATATCGTTGATTGGAATCGGATTCGAATGACGAGCGTAGTGCATGAAGAAGCGCGTGATCACCAACGAGGTGAAAGATGAAAGTTTATGCGGTGCTAAGAAACAACCCGAACCTCAGTCTCACGAGAAAAGCTGCTCATGTATTGGACGGCGAGCATATGGAACGGAAGGACTCAGTCACTGAAAAGCTCTCCTCACTTTACGAAATTCTCATGTTGAAGAATGCGCAACTCACATCCTGAGATGTAGAGAAGTCGTTTTCTATGTTTAAAACCGTGCTTGCTGGCCGCCGGAAAAACTTCACGATGAAAATTATCGAGATGTCCCAGGTGATCAACTGCAGTATAAACTGTGCGATAATCAGCCGATCAAGAACAATTGGAGACCAGTGTGCCCAGGTGGGCACGAATACGTAAGCTATCAGTTTGTTTCATGTTTACCAAACCCATAATTAACTTCTTCTGAAAATTGTCTTGAAATTGAACTTACCTGTGAAAATACCTCCCACCAGTATTGTTTAAACAGCACTAGAGTTTTAAAATTCGCTCACTGGATTACGAGGGAAATAAAGATATAATTCAGTTTGTGAAGGCATTTTTTTTTCAAAACAGATGACAAGAAAGTGGTGATGTTTATGTGATTATTTGTTTTACAGTAAAATTATAGATGTGATTCGTCATTTTTTGGTGTCTTTTATGGCAGAAACAGTTACTAGACGACTTTTTTTGGCGCTCACTGCTTATGGAATTAGCGGTGGTTCTTTAATTACTTATTTGGACTTTGTTGTCTCTTCCTCCTCCTATCTAAAGAACTTAAAGATATGGACCCTGATTACACCCCCACGTAATTATCAGCGCTATTATCAATAAAAAATTATGCACTTTTTTCCATATTTTTTCTAAATAAAAGCTCGTTTAGGTTTAAAAAAAAAAGAGTCTTTTACTTTGATTGATACTGATCATGTCCATTGTGTCGAATTTCCGCTAAAAAAGTACCCTTCCTTGAAAGGAAACCTGTTTGTTTTTCTTTTAATGGTTTTATAATATGTACGGTGAAAAGAAACAAGTAATTCGAAACTTTTCATTGACTGATACCTGTTCAAGTGATTCTGAAGAGACTGTTTCATTACTGAACGGATTGTTCACTTTAATAAATATTAGCATAATTTTTTGAGGGTCATTAAGGAAAATTAAAATTCTTTCTACATGTAAAATGGCTAGAACAATGCAACAATAAACATAACTTGAGTTTCCTCCTTCACCCTCCCACCACCGTCGCAAGGAAGTGTAATGAAATGACACACAACCCTTCACAAAAAGCCTTGCTTAAATAAAGGACAACTCGTAATTAAATGAGCGAACCCACGTTAGCAGAATGCGCTTAGATTATGAGGGCGAATGAATATAAGTGGACACAGTACGATGACGATATGATTATTGAATCAAAAAATAATATTGGTAGTGTATAAAATTATACTCGTATCTACGATAATTTTTTGAAACAAACATTTGACATGCTGTACATATAAGCATGCATTGCGATTAAATACAGCTTTTGGGCAAAATTGGAGGAATGTTTTTAATCAAAAACAGGAGAAATAGGTTGATGAATTAGCAGATCATGAAAGAATATCATTGAGATGGGCCAATGATGGGCAGTACGAGTATGTCCCCCCGCCACACGCCCTTGCGACGACTTGCGGGGTATTATGTAGATGTATGAGAAAAAATTTTTACTGCACTGGATTGGTCCTATTGAGAGAATGCATGAACGTCAAGTCACCAATGAATGAGAGTCGTATGAGAGTTCAATTAGTAGTTTTAAGAGGAAGGGGAAGATCGAGAAATTCATGATCGCATATTAGCGATGAATCTCAATATTAGGAATATTAGAAATTATACGAGGTGCAAGTTGCACGAAACAACGTGCGAATATGACAGATTCTAAAGGACCATGCGCAGACATGGAATAAATAAATAATAGAAATTGATTTGCGCACATGTCATATGGTAATGAAATTAACCATCAACTCCTCGGTCGTGATAACAAATCCTTCTTAAGTGGAATATGAAAGCATTTTTGCATTCATCTTTGATGGGTATTGGAATGCTTTCTAAATAGTGAATACTACATTCGGGCGTCCAATTAAAGTTTGTTTCATTTCGCTAGAATATTTCATTTCACACGAACTGAGTGCTAAAGTGACCTCAACGAAGGTCGCCCTGCTTGATGGAGACTCTCAGGAAAAAAATCGGCAAGAATAGCTGCATTCGTGAGATATGCTATCACACTTGTGCGTGGGTGGTTCAAAGTTTGAAAATATGATAGGGAGACAGTCAATGTATATTAATGGATGATATCATAAGATTATTCCAGAAACTCAAAATATCACACTGTAAAAACTTCTGAAATAATAAATTTTGTACTTTGAAACTCGGGAATAAAAGAAAAACAATGATCGAAAAAAAGCTTTCGGTTATCATTTGGTTTTCTGTCGTTAATAATGAGTGATGACTCACTTTTTTGCATGACTTCCATAGCACTTAATTCTTTTAATTCTCTTGGAAAAGCTCCAGCTGGAAGAGGTTTCCTGGAGTGGTATGAATTCGATTGGGTAAGATTCGTGATAGCTTGTAGGGCCCGAGCAATTGAGTGACAGGGGCGGCTCGCCCACTTAATGGAGGAAAAATATCGCTGGATCAAACGGAACACGATATTTCTTCACATGTTTATCCATTTCCGAGGAACCACAGCTATCGTGGCTTTGGACGTGAGTGAGAATCGCTGGGAATACACCTCTCTTAAAAATAATTACACACGAGCAAATGATTTATTTGTAAAATAAGAGAATAATTATAGAACTAACAGGAAGGATCGTTTGTTAATGTGATAGCATTTTCTGATGCTGTTTTCAGAATAGTTATGAATCGCATTAGTTAAGAATGAATACGCAAATAGTAATTATAATTTTGAATCTATTATGCATACAATTGACGGTGGATTTTCCGTATAATATTTGAGAGCTTTCGGAGAAAGGTTATTCCAATGTAATTGAGTATGCAGGCGATTAATCCTTTGTGTGATCAAAAGCAGCTAACCCAGGGTCGTTTGGAAGCCAAAACCTAATGTTTGGAGGGTTGAATGTTTTATTGGTTTAGGTTACTAGCAAATGTCTGACGTAGAGTCTCTTAAGCATAATTTCCATCTCAGGAACCAAAAGCTTGAAACTAAGATCGGTGCGAACCATTGCTCAACAATCGAAATTTGATAATCCATTTCGGGAAATGCATTTGAGTCTCCTTGTAGCTACGAAATTGTCGATTTTTACCTGGTAAGATTAGATAGTAGAAAAATTTAGGTTTTTAATGTTGAGGGAAACCGATAAGAAGATGTCAAAATTCTTCGAATTTTCCTGCTCATGATAACACTAAATGAGAAGCAATTCCAAATCTTAAAATAAAGTCAGTTAGATCAAAATTATTCGGTAAAAGTACAACTTTCTCACAACAAGTATTTCCTCATTGTATCAGAAGTAGATTATCTTAATTGCACAATCGCTGCATTGAATTTAGTCATTCACTATCAAGTGCCTTGGCGTAGACATTGTTACTTAGACAGATTATACTCCAAAATGTTTGGTTTATCCTTTTACACCACGTTCAGCACTATTTATAAGATGTAGACTTGTTGTCTGCAATGGGACCTGGATATCATTTGACCACTTAGTATAATAAAGAGGAGATTTTGAAAGGTAAGTTTCAGATGGACGGAGACTGCCAAAGGATTCCTTCTTCCTTCCTTTTCCGCACTCACATCTCAAAAGCCTCACAATCTACGCCTCTCATCCTGCTTCTAAGGCCATGTTTCCGAGGCACACAAAACCACTCTCCAAACCAAAGTTTTAACTAATCTTGTCTTAACACCCTCACTCAGCGTTCCTTCCTCCTTGTGAAGGCTTCTTTGCTTAAAAGATTTCTTCTTCTCATGCCCCCACGACTATTACCGTATTTGGCGGAAACACTTCTAAGAAAGATATACTATTCCGCACGCTATAGTTTTTGCCCTCTTATTTCAATGTTTATTTTTTCTTCCTATTTCTCCCTTTCATATTTTGCTTGATTACATTCATTGTCATTGAATACCTATCAAATTGATTTTGTATGGCGCTGGGCAATTATAGCCCTTGCCTTCCTGGCATACTACGAGGGTCATCCGGAAAGTAGTACCCGTTCGTGCCGCATGAAGTGCTGACGACGCGAGTAGCCGCTGGACGAGGTCAGATAGCTTCAGTGGCTTGTCTGCCTTCTCTGAGCCAAGTTGCGTGACGCTAGCATTGCCTGTGTTGTTTCTGTGATTGTTTACAATGTTTAAAAAAATTGAGAACGCCGCCAGTTGTGAAGTGAGGGCAGTGATTAAATTCCTCAATGCAAGAAACGTTCGCCCATGTGATATTCATCGCCAATTAAAGGAGGTGTATGGAGACAATGTAATGGACGAGTCGTCTGTTCGGCGGTGGTGTCGCAACTTCAACATGGGGAGGGGGAACACACACGACGATGAGCGTTCGGAGAGACCGTCTGTCATTACAGACCAACTGGTGAGCTCAGTTGACGAATTCGTGAGGAACGATCGGCGCGTCACAATTGATGACATCTGTGAGCATTTTCCCAATGTTTCTCGAACAATTGTTCATGAAATTGTTAAACACCATCTGCATTATGCAAAAATTTGTGCAAGATGGGTCCCTCGCGTATCTCAATGAGCTGGCGGCGAAGGACTATGCAGCAGGAATACAGAAACTTGTCACACGTTATGACAAATGCCTTAATTTGCTTGGAGATTATGTTGAGAAGTAGTTTAAAGTATCCTCTTTCAAATAAAATTTTTTATGTTTGTTAATATTTACTTTTGTGTCTTTATTTCACGAACGGGTACTACTTTCCGGATGACCCTCGTAAATCTTGCCCGTCCATAAATTGAATTGTCTTTTTGAATTCTCCATCTACTTTTATTTCGTCCTCCAGTTCTTATCAGTTATTATACTTCTGTTAGCATTTCTTCCGCTAATACATTGAAAGCACGAGTGAACATGGGCAACCCTGTCTTACTCCTCTCCCAAGCACACATCCAATGCCTACTCTTTTCCCAAATCTGCCGCGTTTACCCAACACTCATCACTACTATTTCTATCTTCATAGTTCTATTGCCCATCGAAAGTCTTTTTAAATTTATTTAATACTTTGTCCACTATCTTATCAAGCACTGTCAAATTAATATTGCGTAGACGGGTTTGCAATTGCGATTTTGATTTTTCTGCTACCCATTTCATCTACGTCTACATAATAGCCCGGAAGCCGTCCCGAGGAAGTGTGGCAGGGGGTGATCAGCCATTCTTCGTATATTCCCTCTATTTCCTCATCCCCCTGGCACCTCGCGATCCACCAAAAACCGCGGGGAAAGGGGGCGACCGTACACCAATCACGCAACATGGCTACATATATATTACGGCTACATTGTGGCGACGTACATTACATGGTTAGCAGCTGTTCCCATACCTACACAAAGAAGGCAAGAAGAAATATTACAAGAGGGCAGGCAATCATGCATTTCAGACACTGGTTAGTATTCTACGCATTCCGGACGGACAATTGACAAATAGAATAGACTATATATTCATTCGCCTACACCCCACCTGGCACAAGGGCGCACGGCGAGGGGCGTTAGGACGCCAGTGAGAAATCTTGCATATCCCTATTTTCCTCAATGTGTACGTATTATTTTCTTAGGTGCTCCCCTTTTTATTGTTGTCGCGAATAGTGCGCTGGAAAAACGAATACTTGAATCTATCAGTTCGACAACCTAGCTCTCTAATTTTGTGACAATTGAGTGCCCTGCCAATGTAATTAGGGGGCCTAATTATATATTCTCCAATGTCGTATGTAAAACCGCACCCTTTATATCTTTAAGCAGGCCAATTTCACCCTTCCTTTGTCAACATTACACATCCTCACACTGCGTCTTCCACCGCGTATCTTTCGCTCTATTAGTTGCCCGCTTCAGTTTATTATTCCATTCTTGACACTTTCTCTTACTCAAGCCTGTGTTTACATTCTTAAATTTCCCTCCCACGTCTATTTTCCTAATAATATTTTCCATGATACATGGCTTTCGTTCCCTATTTACCGTTTCTATAATTTCTATCGAGGCTTTCGATATTGAATTTTTATAAATATATTCCTATTGCTTGTCTATCACATCCGTCTCTCAGTTCTCGTTCAATTCCTCTCCTTCCTGCTACTACTCCCTTCTGGGTTGTTCCGGTTAATTCCTCTGCCTTCCATATCCGAATCCACTCTCGGGAAACTGTGCGAATAAATCACTCTGTTCCTAAATTTGTGACTGGCCCTAATATGGTCTAACTGATACTGACAACTACGAGGGTCATCCGGAAAGTAGTACCCGTTCGTGCCGCATGAAGTGCTGACGACGCGAGTAGCCGCTGGACGAGGTCAGATAGCTTCAGTGGCTTGTCTGCCTTCTCTGAGCCAAGTTGCGTGACGCTAGCATTGCCTGTGTTGTTTCTGTGAATGTTTACAATGTTTAAAAAAATTGAGAACGCCGCCAGTTGTGAAGTGAGGGCAGTGATTAAATTTCTCAATGCAAGAAACGTTCGCCCATGTGATATTCATCGCCAATTAAAGGAGGTGTATGGAGACAATGTAATGGACGAGTCGTCTGTTCGGCGGTGGCGTCGCAACTTCAACATGGGGAGGGGGAACACACACGACGATGAGCGTTCGGGGAGACCGTCTGTCATTACAGACCAACTGGTGAGCTCAGTTGACGAATTCGTGAGGAACGATCGGCGCGTCACAATTGATGACATCTGTGAGCATTTTCCCAATGTTTCTCGAACAATTGTTCATGAAATTGTTAAACACCATCTGCATTATGCAAAAATTTGTGCAAGATGGGTCCCTCGCGTATCTCAATGAGCTGGCGGCGAAGGACTATGCAGCAGGAATACAGAAACTTGTCACACGTTATGACAAATGCCTTAATTTGCTTGGAGATTATGTTGAGAAGTAGTTTAAAGTATCCTCTTTCAAATAAAATTTTTTATGTTTGTTAATATTTACTTTTGTGTCTTTATTTCACGAACGGGTACTACTTTCCGGATGACCCTCGTAAATGCGATTTTCCAGGCATTTTCCATGCATATTTGTACTTGCGCCTATTGTAGTGTTTAAATCATCAGTTCTTTGAATTGATCACGTTTTCTGCATAACTCCATTAATTTTTCTCTGTGGTAATTTCTCATCCCTAAACTGTAGTCCCTTACCTCACTGCCTTTTCTTCCTTCGCCTCTCGCCGGATTCTAATCTCCCATCACTATCAAATGTTTATCCGCAGGAACACCCGCCATTCTGTCCTCTAACTGATCGTATACCCTTCCTCCCCAAGATTCCTTGGTGGCATGTAGACCTGAACAATGACCAAGTTCTTTGGTTCATCAGACACTTCTGCTAATAACAATCGATCAGTCACTTTGTCTACGTTAACTACGACGCTTCTTCTTGCCTTTTTGTTCAATATTATTGCCACCCCTTGCTGAGTCTCTCCCCGTTTCTGTAAATTACACCATAATTGCCCCTCCAATAATCCTCGCCAATCCTTTCATCTCACCTCGCACAGCCCCTCGGTTTATATTTTCTAATTTTTAGCGGTTCGGACCTCTTCCGTGTCTACTAAATAATGTTTCCACTTTCAGCACTCTTTGCTGAACTAAAGTTTTGACATACAATTAAAAAAATATTTTAAACAACCTAAAAGTATAACTTTGTCCTTCCATCTTAACTGTTGCGCAGATACGCAAGAAAGAACTAGTCGAAACCCGAAAATGGAAGTGGCGTCCTAAGATTCTGGAATTTGGTCTATGAGGAAAGGAGGAGGCAGTATATAGGGCGCTCGTTGAGGAATTGTTTGAGGAAGAATAGAATAAAGTAAATAAAATTATCAAATAGGATTGTGAGCGATAAACATTTGGTCGGAGGCATTCCAATGGAACAGAAAAAAATAGATGAGGAGACATTGTGATGCTGGGGAATTGTTTAAAATATTCGCAAAGATTGGTGGAAGTATAGTAAAGTTTTAATTAATAATGAAAAATAGTCGAGGGATAAACTTAATTTTTCTGTTATTCTTAAGACTTCTCCATTCATACGAGTATAGTTATCATCCAGAGGTATACAAGTGCATTTCTCGTAGCCTAGAATTGTAGAACTCGGGAGTCGGCGTCGAAAATCATTGTTCCACCTCTTGAATGATGACATTGTTCTTCGTGTATAATTTTCCACTCACTGCCGTAACTATGATCAGTCTCATTCAAGAACATTTGGATGGTCGCTATTCCGTTGGTCTAATAAAATAAAGTCCTCTTCACTTTCTTCACTGTGGCAGTATCGTCCGTGAGTGATGGTCTCTATGGGACATTAGGCCATTTTGAGAATCCCTTTTCCACCTTCATAACTGAGTCATATGACGGGTTATCCTTTCCATAAGCAGCTCTCACTTCATCGTGGATTTGCTGGGCACTGTAAACTTTCAAATGAAGGAACTTAATGACCCTGCAAACCTCTAATCTTCTTCATACGGCGAGTTATTTCTACGTCCTCCTAGAACAAAACAAATCAACATATTGATGTAATTTAGGACATATGCAAATAAAGAGTCAATTAAGGATAGATATTTTCCAGATGCCTCGGTTATTTCTAAGCAATAATTACCGAAAAACGAAAACTCCTCGTATATATAGATCATACAAGAATAAATGTACTCTAAGAGTATTTACCAATAATTATACTCCTAACCATCGATCACACTTTATCTTTGAAGAAAAAATTGTCGTTCTATTTTTCAGGAAAATATTTTTAAGATAGCATATGAGTTCCGACATGATAGTGTGATGTCACGTGGAATGCATTTAATCTCCGATATGAGGCTGGAAAAAATTGATATGGAGCACGTCAAGAAAGTGTTGACTGACTACCTTTCCCAATCTAAAACGCCGTGAAGTCCCCGCTAGAGGGAAAAATTAATGCCTTCTCGTCACTCTTCTCTCCGTCCTTAGAATCTTTCCCTCAAGGCGTCGCAATACGGAGATCCGTTATCGGAGTGTTGCTTTCGGATATTCCGAAGACACAACATGGACTGTGAGTCTCAAATGCATGCCGCATTTAAGACTGTCGTCACAGATAAATGCAACGGCGATGAGGAAACGGATACCTAGTTAGTTGGACAGCGTCTTAAATACAAGCGGTGGTGCTTTCTTTTACACATACCAGAACTGCGCGGAAAATCGTGTGGTTGGCCATCATATTCCGAATGTAAAAATACCATAAGTCGTTGGACTTAGTTCGTGGTGAGAAACGGATTCAGGAGCACTAGGATCACACTTGGTGTTCTTCTCTGCGGAAAGGGTCCCCAGGGTGTGCAAGGAATGTGATGTCCCTCTCCCTGCAACGCATATGCGTACTTACTGAATGCAATGATCTCTCGGATATGAGCAATAATATTTTACTTCTGGATTGACTTTTAAGGTGGGCGGCTGGGTTAGTCCGAATTATCGACGGAATCGTCAACTTTTTAAAGGATGTCGACCTAATTAACCCCATCTGAAAGTGAATTACGAGGAACTTCAAGTTTAGACTGATAATTTCGAAGATTCCGAAAGATGAGATCTTTCCTCCTATATTTTAATTAGCTAATTAATTTATTATTTCATTATTATTATATTTTATCGACTTTGGTGATACTGAAAGGATCATCGGTCGAAGTGGCCAATTGAGAATAATATTAGATATGGTCAGTTTTAGATGGCCTATGGTTTTGTGGAGTGGGGAGGGACGAGGGGTAGGGCGAAGGAGATCTAGGAATTACAGAGGAAATTGGTAATGCGAAGAGGACATGATGTTTAATATCCATATCATCTCCATCTACGTACCTAATACCCAGCAAGCCGCCGCAAGGGCGTGTGGCTGGGGGTGTCTGGTCACCACCCATTAAAACGAACTAAACCATATTCAAAATCAACACGTATGCCAACCTATACCCAGAGTAACGTATATATTCATGGAAAATACTTCCATTTTACACACATACAAATACATATACTATCATTTAAGAAATAATTGCAACTTAGTATGCTTTGAAAAATTTATCCAATAGAGTGCAAGCTAGAATCTTAAAAGTAAGGAGGAAAAATTCCACTACCACATGGATATGCAACATACAATGGTCCCCTCCCCAAGGACACAGGTAAGGAATGTGACCCAACGCTGCAGGTAGCGGGAGGGTACCTCCACAAAGAGAGATAGAGATGTAGAAAGAGGTCTTTATTTGAGAGAGACGAGGGTTTGCAGGGGAAACTCAATGACAGGCGAGGCAGAGCAAGCAATACTGCGTCAAGCCCGACGAAGAATGCTTTGCCATCAAAACGGCGTCGGGTTCTCCTCTTTTTTTCTCTTCTTTCCCGTTATCTTGGATTTATGTTCTCCCAGTAAATCCTTACCCTCTGTTAACCCACTTCTCCACCCCGTTTACGCTCGGATGGTTGTGAAAGTGCTTTTAACACCCAATTGGTCCCACAGGCACCCAAATCCAACGGATTCTCCAACAAGGGATCGACCGGCCGAGAGTTAATATTTCCCACTCCCCTCCACAATTATTGGCCATCAATAGCCCTATCCAACGGTCAGTCTATACAGAGGGGAAACTCGATAAAAAACGACGGATCCGACGCCAATTACTTATGTGTTTGAGGACCGCAGCACACCAAATCCGGTCATTCATTAGCCTTTCCGAGTTTGTGCCTCAAGACTATACTTTTGCTACGTTACATACGCTCAAAACATCGTCGGGAACTTTCTACAAAGTGTTTCTCCTCGATGGATAAAGTTTTATCGAAGCATAACCGTGACTTTACCACTCCTCTCATCCATTATCTCCTGTAACCTACAGTTCACGATCGTGTACGTATGTTGACGTATCCCACGACTTTTTTTATTGATCACGACTCAGAACGCGCAAGTGCCCCCTCTTTTCCTTCTCCCCTCCTTCTTAATGCGTCAGGGACGGCTGATTCCGAAGGAGCAGAAAACGAGAACCAAAGATCGTTTACGCTTGCTTTGGCATATTTTGCACCTTGTTTCCCCATTTCGATGATGAACATGAAGTCCAAGCACGACCAATAAATGTGAAACTTTCATATCCGAAGCAGAAAAAAGAAATGGGGATCCAGTCTATGTTGAAAGTAGATAAAATAAAGATGCTATCCCCTCAGTCCATTTTATTAATGTCATAAGTGTCAAAATCATGTCACTTTGAACATCGTATGATACAAGATGAAATTTGGTGTCGTTAAAATTAATTAAAGTTTACTGACGATGCTTTGAAAATGCGTAAAAGACACTTTGATGCACAATCCTAAATTTATCCTGCAAAATTCTCACGTTTTTCCATGGTTCCGCAGCTGATAAATTCACCAAGATGATATTTTTCTAGCTCATTCATTTAGAGTAGAGACTTCTTTGTAACCCGCGAGAGTTATCAGAGTTAAAGTTATTTTGAAGTCTCAACTTGTGAATAAAACTTGCTATTTATTGCTATTATTCTTTGTGGACATATTTCACTGGTAACCCGACATTTTTCATTGAAATTTGGAGGGACAACAGATTAGTAATTATTAGCTGTAGTCTACCGAGATCGTGTCGGAATTTGAGAAACCATGGCACTACACACTACCATGCTCCTAAGTCCTAACTAGCCTGGGACAAAATATCCTTAAACCCCATACTCGATATTAAATGAATCATTCTTTAGCAATGCATATTTATACCTCTATCAATGCAATTTAAAATGTAATCTAGAAATATGAAAATGTTGCCATCTCTCCACGTGTATTTCCCAGCATTCTCCCACAATCACCGTCTTCAGCATCCCATAGCCCTTAGTAACTCCTCCATAAATTTTCCTGTCTCCTTTGACTATACATATATGAATAGGGCTTTCTCTCTCGTCTCCTACTATGGCTAAAACTTCAATCGAATTAACTTAACCCCTTTGAGTGTGCTGTCGATAATGGTAATGGCAAGATCATCGAAAGCAGCCAAGCGTTTTAATAACGTGCTTTTTCCAATAAGGTCATGGTCATATTTAGCCCTATCTGACAGCGGAAAAGTAGGAAATCAATTTTTTTAAACTTGGACTACTGAAATTAAGTTTAAGATTGGTGCTCTTGATTAATTATTTTATTTGACTAATCTTCTGAAAAATTGACAGAAAAAATAAATCTCCAATTGTGTATGCATGTTAATGAGCAGAAAAAAAACAATACGTTGGTACAATCATCCCACATTGATCCAAAAATTCCTTTCCCTATTTCTTATCATCATGTTATTTTAATGTGATTCATAAACCCATATCGATTGACGCACTTTCGCAGATTCAAATCAATTATCTGAGATTCCTGTCACATTCCCCAATCTTAATAACGCGTTATACGATTGAAGACCCGATCGCAAGACTGAACACGTCAAGTGGTCCATAGTCTTTCAGAATGTAATATTTTGTCAATATTCCACAGTGAATGGAGAACATAGATAATACCAATAACTATTAATACTATCAACTATGGATTGAAAGATAACGTCATAAATTTAATTTGGAGCTTTCTACTGGAAGGTCAGTTCGCATTTTCATGAGATAAACTTGAGGGATGAGCTAAATAAAACTTGCCAGAAACCCATCTGAAAAATGAAACTTAAGGTGCCGTGAATTCCTTCGTTCAGTACTGTTTCCATCTGATCCATGGATTAATGCTTCTACGAGCTTTATCAGAGGCTGTGGAATGACACTGAAAACCATAGGTATCAATGTCATGGCTAGCATGCACCGGATGGAAGGTTAATATTGATACATATATTGCTGATTATATTGTGCGTCATTATCATCGACCATTATCGAGTGTACAGCTATGAAGAGAGATTAAGCGACATCTCGCGACAGTGATTAGGTGACATCACTTCCTAGATACCATATCATAAGATTTAAAAAGTGAGAAATATCAAACTCCAGCATCCATTTCAACACTTTTTGTCATGAGTATTGAGTCAAAATGATTTCCCTCAAAGCAAAATTTTCATCATTGTCCCTTATCGCCGCTGCTCCGTGGCTTACGATACATATATGCGGAAGAAATATTAAAAGTGCTATTAAAAGGGCTTGGGAATGTATAATAAAATTATTGATGATAAAAGTGAGCGTTGAACTGATTAATGTCAGCTTTGCAGGTGATCCGGAAATCATTCAGTCTAGGGGTTGCTGTCATTGGTGGTGGATTCACTTGCCCGATGAAAACAATATGGGTTGAAATTAGCCAAAAAGATATAGTAAAGACATTATGGAATCTAAGTTAAGCATTAAATATAATAAATTAACCAGAGGAAGTGAAACAGTGCATTTGGGTAGTATTTTGGAGAAAATTGGCTAAGCTGGGGGATGGGGGAGGAGAAGGAGAGAATTTATTAGCAGGTTTTACTAGAATTAGATTGATAATAGATGCGTCAAGTAAACTCATAAAGGACATATTACTGAAACTATAATAGCATAGAGAATAGCGTTTCTTGGATATGGAATTTGGGAATGTAAGATGGGAAGGGAATGAGGGCAGATGGGCATTGATGAAGAGTAACGAAAAATCTTAAATATTATCTTTGATGAACCCGTGACACATGTGTTGAAGAATAATCATTAAATTTCAAAATTCATCCGTATTTTAATGAATGATAGGGCTCAGTCAAGCGAATCCAATTCTAATATTTGTAACAATAAAATTTTGATGGTGAGCATTGAGTGGTCTGGTTTTTAAACTTGATCTTTTAGGAAATTACGTATAACTCGGGGCTTTGGGTAGGAAAGGCGTTTGAAAGAGGGATGAAAATAGGCTGGAGATAGACAGATAAGAGGTTAGGACAGATAGAGGTCTTTATTAGCGCGAAATTGAGACCAGGAGAGAGAGGAACCGAACCGAACGAAATCTAGCACATGTCGTTCCTAACCCATCGGCTATCTAGGACTTGTTTCAATCTTGTCTGGGTACAGGTATTTATTTTTTCGTGAGATTTACAGGTTTATCATAGTAAAGATATTTTAGAGTGTGGGGGTGTGTGTAGGACGAAGGGCGATTTTAGGTATTTTATGGACGCTGGATAAAAGCTATAGTCATAGTCCCATAGGTTAGTAATGAGGGGTGTTCAGTATAAGGTGGTGTGTCAGCGAATTTCGGTTACAATTCTTGAAGAACCTGTAGGATTGGCCTTATGTTTAGATCTTTCCTGAAATTTTCATTCCTAACGAACCATGGTGCGCCTAGTAATTTGCGAGCTCCGAATCTTCTGAACATGGGTTTTAGCTGCACGCTGGGGATACATAGGAGAGAGGATGGGGCGGATCTTACTCTTCTACAGTAAAAATTTGGTTGCGATGGATGGCGAAGATCTGGGTTTTATGAGAGGGTGTAGCGAATGTGCTGCTGCCTTGGCGGTTGCAGTGACAGCGTTTACATGAGAGGAAGGAGAGAGAGGAAGAAAAATAAGCGTTATCTACGCTAAGGGGAGAGAGTCGGTGGATAAAATTAGAAAAAGGAAGTGGGATATAAAAGATATCGAGGGAAAGATGGATGCTGGAGGTGGCCTTAGAATCGTAGAAAGTAGAAAGGTAGAAGAGAGAGCGTATAAGGAGAAGTAGGATATGAGTAAGCTATGTCGATACTTACAAGTTCCCAGCGGCTGAGGCCAATTTTCGCACTTCGTTCAGATTAAACAGAGCATATACGGAAGGAGATATTTCAGGAATGCCAAGTGATAATGACAACGCATTGATTTTGAGCCTAAAGATCTTTAGTGAGAGATTGGATTTGATTTGTCTTTTTCCGATATAAAAATGTGAAATGGAATAGTTTCAAAAGGAAAACGCTGAGTAATCAAGGATCATATGAGGGTCCTTTATTACCATCTTATAAAAGTTGAATCTATCAGTCCAGCAAGGGTCACCACAATTTACCTCTTACATCGAAGATGTTTATCAATCGTTTCGAACAGTTTCTTGGCAACCATGCCCCAACGGTTTTAGGCGTTCAAATTAAGTAGGGTTCAAATCACCGGTGTAAATTGGAACGGAATTGGGATTATCTGTTTTCTTGTAATTTCGTTGTTCATTAATCACTCTGTTCACTTGAGCTAGTTTTATATTGCATTAAAAGCATATAGACAAAAGACATAATGCAAATAGTGCAGAAGACATATGAATAATTTCAATGTGAATTCCAAGAAGTACCCATTCTTGACTGCGATTTATGGGCATTCAATTATCAGATCACAGAATACCCGAGTAAAGCAGTATTTTGGTGTGGACTTTTGCTGGGTGCCACGATGACTTTAAGTATTTTTAACGGCCATCAAATTAACGGCAAGGTTAAACAATAGGTGCATGTTTTCTTATTTGCACGTCTTTAGAAGTTATTCATTAATATTCAATAATATGTCTACATAGACGTTTTTCATGGTTTCCACCCGAGAATGGAGTTGCAGTCATTCATTAGGCTTTTCGAAAAAATATGTCGGCATCTTTAACGCTGTGGGCTATGAATCGAAAATAAATTCAGGTGTAGTCATCATCATCTTTCTTCCGAAAGTGAAGCTCAGCGAGTTGTCTCAATGAGCGGCACTAACCGCTCTTCCATAGAATAACATAAACAGGAGGTGCCTCATGACTAATGTTGTCCATGAAGCAGATTCACGCTGAAAATACAATAACCAAAGCCAATAAAAGCGTCCATTGGGGTGCGATTATTTGAAGCGCATTGTCGCCCGTTATTGGTATTGTCGAGTAATCGGCAGGAAATGAATGATTGAACGACATTCAAATCGATAATCGAGGACATGCCGCGACGAAAGAAAATTACCAGAGAACTTCAAGAATATTGTGATGGTTGCAATACCGAAGACATCAAGGACAGGTTATTGCGAAGAACACAACATTTTCACCATAAATACTCTCTCGGATAATTAGCCGAAGAGTAGAGGGAAAGATAGAGGAAACCCATGGTAAACCAATTCGGATTCGGAAAAAAACCGAGGAACAAGAGAGGGAATACTCAGCTTGAAGGTACTGGCCGGAACAAATGCAGGCATACGTGTAAACAAGCCATTATATGGGGCATTATTCATGAACTTAGTGAACCGGTTTCGACTACGTCGAATGTCACGAGGTACTCAAGATGTTGGAAGCGCTGGGAATCGACTACAGCGACAGATAAATAATCCATCAACTCTACAAAAACCAAGTAATAACTATGCAAATGAAAACGGAAGGAAAGTATAAGCCAAAATAAACAAAGGATTTAGACGGAGATGCAGCCTCTCGTCAGCAATGCTCAACGTAGATCTATAAGAGACGAAATAAGAAGTAGAAGAATTGGGCCTCAAAGTAGTCAAGGTGAATTACGAAGAAATCAAGATGCCGGTTCCCGGATGACATCGCAGAAGCGCAAGAAGACCTGAAAGTAACTCTGAAACATATGTACCAAGTACTTCGTGTATATGATATGAGCATCGAACAGAAGAAAACTAAAATCCTTTTGTGTGGCAGAGAGAAGCTGAAGACATAATTCGAGTAGTATTATAACTAGAGCAATGGAATATTCTTCATCTGTGTTGGCATCAGTATAACTTGGGATGAAAAGAGTTAGGCCGAAGTTTGCGAAGAATACTTCAATCTAAGAAGACGTTCATGAAGAAGAGGCAACTCTCCTGCTCAAAGAATCAGAGGTGGCACTTAAAGCAGTCCGTCTGAACGCTCATGAAGATTTTGTCACTTGGCACGGATCAGAAACATGGGACATTGGAAATTCAGACCAGCGAAGAATTTTGAGAAGTCCTTTTGAAACACGGTGGTGGAGGTGAATGAAGAAGATTACATCGACAGGAAAAATTGAAAGGAACATATGGAGAACTACGGAAAATACTCGATGAATTGGACACCCCTTGAGGCACAATGGATTAGTTAGAAACATAATAGAAGGGACAATTGAAGGGAAGATCCCGTTAAGAATAGCAAGAGACAAGACCATGTGACAAGTTAAGGAGGGTGTAAAACATCGGGGGATTGACTGAATGGAGAAGAATAGAGGGCTGCAATAAACCAACCTTAATATTGAAATACTGATAATGAATTTATTTCACTGCTCCTTTGCTATCAGATCCTTGCAATTTTTTCTTATTCAATTATGGAACAGGTGGAACAAGAACAGTTATGACTGGAACCTTTCAAACACAATCAATTTCCTCTAAGGTGCACTTTTCATTGTTTTCGGCCAATGACCTTTGTTTGCCATTATCTTAGGGCCGTTTTTCACATTTTTAGGTTATTATACGATAACAAAGAAATAATCGGGGAGATATATAATGTCCAATTTTGGGTATGCGTGGAAGACTCTGATCCGCACGTAAAGATGCCAATGAATGGGTTTTTATTAGTTCTGATTATTTTCTATGAATTTTGCTATACTTATTAATAGAAAAATAAATAATTATATTTCCAATCAACTGTATCGGCAAATGCATTGAAAGCATCAACATAGGCAAACATTATTGTTGAGTTTAAATAAATGGAAATTTTCTCAGCAACGGTTCTGATTACTCTTCAGCTATCCCTCGACACTCTGCTTCCGGACGACACATTCGACAACAAGGAGCATGAGCAAACCAGGAAGAAATCTAAAATAATCCCCGAGTCTGAAAAACTTGATCCATTCACGGAAGAAGTTCTCCATGCAATTGGTCAGATTAAACCGAAAAAAGCGCCTGGACATGACCAAATCCACGGCCTTGTTATCAAAAAACTTGTTAACAACATAACAAGTTTTCTAGCAATATTTACAACGACTGTCTGCTGCTATCATACTTCCCCGACACTTGGAAATCAGGGACCCTACATGCAATTTTAAAATCAAAAGAAAAAGACCACGCAGATTCCAGCTCTTTTCGTCCTATCACACTCCTACCTGACCTAGGGAAAATATTTGAAAGATTAATTAAAGAGTAAATACAAATAATTCGCGAGGAAACGCTATATCATCCTAATCAATATGGCTTCAGGAAAAACCGAAGTACATCAGACGCAATCAAGGCCCTCTTAAATAACTTAAATAATCAAAGTAAATATACATTAGTGGTTTTCATTGACATAAAAGGTGCATTTGACTCTGTTTGGTGGCCCTTTGTCCTTCAGGAGCTGAAAACACTAAAAATTCCTTCGAAGCTAACTAGACTCTTTTCAAATTACTTTACAAATAGACAGGTCGTATACGAAATGAAAACTATTTCAACAAAGATAATCCTCACCACTTTGAGTAAGGATGTTAAGAAAAGACTCGTAAAAACTTTGATATGGAGCGTAGCTATGTACGGAGCGGAAACGTGGTCATTGAAGCAGGAGGATAGACGTAGATTGGAGGCTTTTGAAATTTGGGTGTGGAGAAGAATGGAGAAGGTGAAATGGACAGAGAAGAAAACAAATGAGGAAGTACTTGGTATGGTGGGCGAAGAGAGGGGTTTGCTGGGAGCAATCCTATGGAGGCAGGAAAAGTGGATGAAGGGGGTGTTGACCGGCAGTGGGATGTTGAAGACTGTGATAGAGGGTAGAATGTTGGGCAAAAGAGGAAAGGGAAGGAACAGGATAGGGTTGTTGGACGGGATGAAGGGAGGAAGAAAGTACTCAGAGATGAAGAGGGACCTGATATAGAGTAGGATGATTGATTTTGTGTTTTGTTAGGAGTAATAAAATATTTGTTTGGTAGTTGTGTCCGTCCAAAAACCTACCTTAACCGGTAGATTACTTAAAAAAAAAATCCTCACCAGGGGCTGCCCACAAGGATCTGTTTTGGATCCGTTAATGTGGAACCTTATTACTAATCAGGTCTTAAGGAAAGAATTCCCCATAGGATGTAGATTAATAGCTTTTGCTGATGATATGGCTTTGTCTATTGAAGCTAACTCAAGAGCTAAAATGGAGCAGCTGACAAAAAGTTGTATTGGACAAATAGAACAATGGGCAATAGTTAATAAATTGGTAATTTTAACAACCAAGACAGAATACATGGTCTTCGGAACTAAAATGTCTAGGAACCCCACTGTTAAAATCTACAATAGCAATATCCGACGCACACCATCTTTTAAGTATTTGGGCATCGTTTTAGACGAAAAATTAACTTATCAGGCCCACATTAATTTCATAGCCAGCAAAACCAAAAACGTTTTTCAAGCTGCCCTTAGGCATTGCAAAACTAATTTTGGAACGGACTCCCTTCAATTGATATACAAAGCTGTAGCAATACCCATTGTTACCTACGGCTGCTCCATTTGGGGTCATAAGGTTAACTACAGCAGAATCGAAAGAAAACTTAGAGAAGCACAAAGACCCTGCCTCTTAGCAATTAGCAAAGGTTACTCGACAGTCAGCACGGATCACCATGTTTAATTACCGGACAACCACCTCTAAAATACGAGGTTATGGAGAGAATCAGCATAATCGACGTCAAATCGGGCCAAGGCACAAAATACTTCAACGCCGAAATCGAACACAATCACGCCCTAAGCAAAAAACAATTAAAAGAAATACTCAGGGAACAAACAATTCGTCAGTGGAATAAAGACTGGCTGAATTCCGATAAGGGTATTCACAATAAAGAAATATTCCCAGACGTCATTGAAAGGCTAAATATAAAATTCAAGCTAACTAAGAAAGCGACGCAACTCCTATCAGGGCATGGAAATTTTGGACACTACCTCAATAGAATAGGAAAATCAAGGACTAATCTAGGTAGTACCTGCCTAACAGAAGACACCGCTAAGCATAGAATAGAGGAGTGCCTACAGTATGAAAAACCCAGACATGAAATTTGGCACAGTATGACTTATAAGAAAACCACGATGCGTGAGATTGTGCTATTTTGCCTTAAGCATAACAGCGACCAATTATTTAAAATGGTGCAATGAAATTTGATAATTGTAGTGACATTTGAAGTTGGTAAAATAAAGTTTGATAAAACTAGTAATTGTATTGCTCGTTTATTGTGCAAATAAAATTGTATGTAATTGCTATTTTAAGTTAACGTGTATTATTTTGCCTAGTGTACGATCAAAGGAAAAAAAATCTTGTATGACTCTGTAAATTGAAGTGTTTTCATAGAATAATATATTTATTTCTTATAATAATTATTATCTCTAATTGTTCTAAATTTGGGTCATACATTACTTCTGTAATTTAATGCTACTGTATCATCTTGTTTGATATTTATTTTTCTCATATTGTGTAATTGATGTTAATTATATCAGAACACAAAAGGGGGATTAAGCGAGAGCAGGAACCCCCTCAACATATCATGCTATTTTTCTGCATGGTATTTTTTTTTGTATTTGCTTCCGCAATAAAAAAAGGAAAGGTGTGATTAAGGAAACTCCTTCACCACCTTTACTTGTTATTATTATCTTCATAGGTTTGAGTGTTCACAATAAAACTTTTATTAATGTAATAACATTATACAAAACCACAGTTATCAACCCGAAAGTTGGTCTAGTGAGAATAAAGTTGGATTGGTTAGAATAGAGCCGCGTCGATGACGGCCACAGGCTCAACACGCCCTTATAGGAGAAAAATAACAACAAGCAAAAACAGCAAGCGAACAAAAGAATCGCCTTTCGCATTGAGAGCTGTTTTCACTCCAATTTTTCTTCGCCCCTTCTTTAGAGAGTTGAACGATAGTCTTTTTTTTCTTCCGAGCATGACGCGCGGCGGCCATATTCTCTCTACTTCAGCATTTTGCGCGCGACACTTCTTCGTCAACCTAGTTCGTGCGTAATTAACACGTTTCGGGCCCGTGTGACCCTACGTCCTTAGAGTCAGAGACCATCGTGCGTAAGTGCGTACGTACAAATACGTTAACACGCTCGGGGGAGACGGAAGATAGTGGTTGTGGGAGTGGTCGTCTGCCCACGTTTCATCCGAGGGCGTTAACGAAGAAGCGCTCTCGACTTGTGCCGGCGGCGAAGGGGCGAAACGCTCCGTTGAGCTAGATGCACTTCTGATTAAACCGGGTCGCGCGGAAGACCGGGGCTGTGGGGTCGGCACGATTAATCGAAGTAATCAGTTCAAACATTCGAAACTTAGCCGGTGTGTGCGTGTGTGAGTGAGTGTATGTGCGAGTGGAAACCGAAGTGCCACGCATACAGCCAATGATCTTTCAAGAGTTATCATGGGTATTTAGCCGATGAGAGACTTATGACGTCCTCTTAAAGCTATGAAACTCGTCGTTGAGCTCTAAACCACTTCTGAACAAAATAAATGCCCATCGCACTATGCCATCCTATGATCCTCACCTGCCCGTATTTTCGACACCCCTATACAGGGTCCGTGCAATGATTACCGTGACTGGTTCGCTCTAGCCTCAACGGAGTAGCTAATGGCGGTCCGACCGGTCTGCTCGGTATAGGGGTCTCCCACCACTCAGGCGAGCTTTAGTTCAGTCGCCTCCGGGCATGCGTTGAGACAGGAGGTGGATTTTTGTGACGTGTAATTGTTTGCGGTGTCGTCGCGCCGGCGCGCTCAGCATGGAGCGCGCCGTCGAGCAACGCTACGCTGAGAAGTTTTGCGTGAAACGCGGGAAATCCGCGTTGTAGGCCCTTGAACTCATTAAACAGGCTTATGGGGATGATGCCATAAGCTACGCAAGAGTTTTTGAGTGGCACAAAATGTTTAAGGAAGGCCGGGAGCTCGTCGAAGACGAGCACCGCGTCGGACGCCCGACGACCGCTGGAACCGGTGCTCAGGTGACCAAAGGGAAAAAAGTTTTGGACTCTGACAGGCGTTTAAACATCGCCCTTATTAGTGAGGAGACCGACCTTTTAGTCAGAAACGTCCACACCATCATAACAGAGGATCTTGCGATGAGGAAAGTGTGCGCGAAGCTGGTGCCGAAAGTCTTGAGCGAGGAACAAAAACTGTCGCGGGTGGAAATTTCGCAAGAAATTTTGGACTGCGTCCAGGAAGATGAAGATTTTCTCGACAATGTTATCACCTCAAAAGGAGCCCAAAGGATATCGGTCCGACTCCATCAAGGCGGTTCAAGCGGCGACGACAAGGGCTTCCAACAGTATTCTGGAAACCGAATTCCAGCGAGCTTTTGACTAGTGGCAGACGCGCCGAACTAAGTGTATCGATGCAGGAGGAATGTATTCTGAAGATTATTAAGTAATTTTAGTGATAACGCCAATAAATTTTGACTTTTGGAACCAATCCCGATACTTATTGTACGGACCCTGCATGTCTTCCAATATTTCAATTTTTTTCCAGTCTCTTTCCCGCATCCGGAGCGGTAACGAGAGGCTCCGAATTATCTGCAACTTTCCCTCGTCGCAGCCATCAACGTTCCTTCTCAATATCTCCTTCCATATCTATTCTCTAATTCGACTCGTCTTCAACACTTCCGGTTTTAACGACTCCGCACAACATTACGTTCGTCTTCCTCTCTGTTAATCTTATTCTATCCCTTTTCCACGCCCAAATCCGGGCACCCTACAACTTGAACTCTCCTCATCTACAACCTGTTTCCGTTTCTCAAAGAAAAATTTAAGGACCATGGATAAATGCGCTCTGAATCGAAGATTTATCGCTCCAAGATCTTCGTTAACGATATTAGATGCAATGGTTTTACGAGGGTGGGCTGAAAACTAATGCACACATGCTTGTAGACCACAAACGAAATGACCTTCACTAAAACAGTCCCGCTTCTCCAAATGCACTGGATCATTGAAACGACCTCAAACCTGCGCATTCGTGTTGAGGTGGAATGTTACTTCCACATGCCACCAGGAGTGCTTCTCAAGGTCTTTTTGTTTGTGGTCCACAAGCATGTGTGCATTAGTTTTCAGCCTACCCTCGTATATTACGATTATAGCATGGTTGGTAGCTATTCCTATTCCTATGCAAAGAGGACAAGAGATTAAGTAGTAAGAGTACAGGCAATACTGACACTAATTACAGATTAGTATTCACAACATTCCGGACGGACAGTTCACAAATACAAATACAATGGCGCACGGCGGGGGGCGTTAGGGCGCCAGATTTGAATTTATGTAGTGTATTTAGAAATATAGTGTTTTGTGGGATTTTCATTTTTTTATACCCCTATTTTCGACTACATGTACCTATTATTTTCTTAGGGGTTCCCCATTTTATTGTTGTCAAGAATAGTGCGCTGAAAAAACGAATACTTGAATCTATCAGTTCGACAACCTAGCTCTCTAATTTTGAGACGATTGTCGGCCTTGCCAATAATCGGCCCTTATGGGGCATAATTAAATCTCCAATGTTGATTTCGAAACCACGCGCATTATATCTTTGTATTAAGTTGAATCCAGCCCTGAATATTCGCATATCTAAAGGTTCCCACACCAGATTATGTATTTAATTAAACGACGCCCTATAGTACGAGGTTATCAAAAACCTAGCGGCCTCTCTCTGTACCCTATCCTATTCCGTAATTAATGTTTTTTGAAATGGATCCCATACGCTCGCCGCATACTCAATTTGAGGCTTTACTAAAATAAAATAGCACGCTTCCTTCACTTTTTCGTCACTACACCTTCCGATTATACGTTTGACGAATGCCAGCTTTTTTAGCCCCCCTCCACCACTCGTGTGTATGTTTTTCCCCCAAAAAAGATCCGATGCAATGGTGACCCCCAAGTATTTCACTTCATTCACAACGCTCATCCCAACATCTGTGAGTGTGTAAGTTGGTGAAGTTTGGTCGCGTTTTCTGTTTTTTTAGAGATGTATGATGGTACATTTTTTGGGAATTAAATCTAGCTCCCATTCTCCACACCAACTTTTTGAATGTTGTTGAAGTAAGTTTGTAGTGATTCACGATCTGCGTCATTAGCTATTTACCTGTAGATTATATTGTCGTTGGCAAAGAGAGTTATGCTGCTTTTTAATTTACTGGTGATGTCAATAATGTTTAGCAGAAATAGTAGTGGTCCTATGACACTACCCTGTGGGACCCAGGATGTTAGTAGCACATAATTAGAGCTTGATCCATCTTTAACTACCCATTGTTTGCGGTCAGTTAGGAAATCCCGAATCCAGTTTATTACTTTGTCATTTGTTCCATACTATTGCAAGTTGTGGATCAATTTAGCATGTGGGACTCTATCAAATGCCTTCTTGGAATCCCAGAATATCTCATCTACTTGTTTGTTTCTTTCCTCGGATTTTAGAACGTCATGTATAAAAAGTCCCTACTGCGTTCTCTCTCCTTTCTGAATCCGCGTTGCCTGTTGGGGATAATAGGTTGTGAGTGTCGAGGAACGTCATGACGTTACAAGTAAAAAATGTGTTCCAAGACTTTACAGGAGAGAGAGGTTAACGATATTGGTCGGTAATCACTGGGGTCCTGTATATTTCCGCTTTTGTAAATGGCTATGGTGTTGGCTATTTTCCAGTCCAGGGGAACAGCACCTTCTAAAATCGATTTGTTAAATATATATTCAAGGAAAGGCCCAATTTCGGTCGCGACCTCTTTCAGTGCCCATGCGGGGATATCCTCTTGTCCGGGTGATTAATTAATTTTTATTTGTAGCAGTGGTTTTTGATTTCTTCGCGTGTAATTCTAAGGTCATCCATCATTGCGATAGGTTTGACGCGGCCTTCACTGAGTTTCTCTCTGTTGTTAGTGTGCAAGCTTTGAAAGAAATTATTTTAAACATTCGCTTTTTGGGTGCTGTCGGTATGTTTATTACCATTGGAGCTTTTGAGGGACTCTATGGGTTGGACGTTTTCCCTGCAATTCCCTAACGTACGACCAGAATGCTTTACGGTCATTCTCCGAGAATTCGCACATATTTTCTTTTGAACTTTATTAAGGCTTATGTATGATTTAAAAACACGATCCAGGTTTCGACGTTGAACGTCATCATTAGGTTGTTTCATCATCATCAAGTGACGTTCAAAGCCGAAACCTGGATCGTGTTTTTAAATAAAGCGTGTGGAATGACAAAGTCAATAATTTCAATGCATTTCAATATGTTATGCAAATTCCATAAAGTTACGCCGGAGATAACAAATTCTAGTAAGCCTCTACTTATTTAGTATCGCAAATTATCTACATCTCTATCATTTTACGCTAATACCTGCGGTATGATAGAGGAATAGCGTGCATATAAATGACGGTTATGATACTAATTGTCTTCTAGTTAGCTAAATTTCACTGAAATTCTATATTTCGTAATGGTGACATCACTTAACTTTCTGAGCCCTTTTACTCCAAACTAACCATTTTATTTGGCAAATATGCCTTCGAATTTGGTAAGTTATTGTTATGTAACTATCCCTAGGTCCTCAATATCGAATGATACTTAATTAGTTATTAAGTGGTGACCTGGCTAAATACTTCCCTCACACGGGAAAACGGTAGCCTCACCTCATTTCATCAAAATACTTTTCCGCCCGTTATCAGTATTAAATGTACAAGATTGCTCTCCCTCTCCAAGTGTGGGATGTCTCATTATAATTAGACTAATTATCTAGGAATACTAGTTCGTTCTATGAGAAACCAACGCGTATCATAATTTCTGACGGCAAAACCAAAAATAATTTTTTGGCCGAAGAAACTTAGAATGACAGTCTGGGGATTCCTCGATTTCAGTATTTTATAGGAAAGGTCTTTCGTGATTTCTTTGATGCAATGGGTGACGAATCGTCGATACATAACAGCCATAAAATATTTGAAGTGCAACAATATTTTTAATCACACAAGAGGTGAATAATTATAAATCTATTCGTTAAACTGAGACTGCTACGATTGTGTGAAATATGTAACTTTTCCCTTATATTTTAATTGATGTGCTCGTTTTATTCAATTGGGAAAATTGGGGGAAAAAACGGAGGCGCTAGTTAATAAAAAATATGAACGCGTTGACCACAACACATCCATCCATATGCTCAATGTCGTCAATGCGATTAGATCAAATTAAATCTGCAACCCATGAGATTATTTCATTAGCATCTCCGAGGGGGCCTCATCTTTCCTCCACATGATGGCCAAAGTCTTTGGGGAAGGGCTCTTTGAAGCTAGTCCGAAGAGGCAATTCCGAGTGATTCATCTTTCTCCTGCCCTAGAAAACTTTTGAATCGTCCGCTTAGAGATGGAATATCTCCTCTGGTTTTCCCAGATAACTTTCTCTGCTCGGTGGAGATTACGGTTAAGGTGTTGCTAAGGAGAGGATTCAGAGAAATAAAATTGATCTGGCTCAAATATCTTAAAAGAGTTATTAATCGTGTAAGTGCGAAATTTCGAGTCAAAATTGGCATTACGCTGTGATCGCACACCCGTGTGCTTCCCGGTGATGGGACGCAGGAATAGGTATGTTGGCCAACACTTACGCAGAGAACGTCTCGAAACCATTATCAGGGAATACTAAACGAGGCGCGGGCACTGCAGAGGATGGTGAACCAAATATTACCACTCCTGCATTACATGTAACGGTTTAAACAATTGTCTCCTTTCGACCGAAGCGGCGACGACACGCGTAGGTCTGATACGAATGTCACATCAAGATGAGAACAAGGCAACATTAACGGGGAAAATGGTATTTATGACTTCAGTGGTGTGAATAAAAATGAGCGAGGATTCTTTAATGAAATGACGGTGATGTGAATGGATGTCCTGAGCTTAGGTGGAACACAATGTAATTTCTGTGATTTCATTAAACTTGGCGATATTGATTAATAATTTGGACAGTATCTGGTGAAAGTGCGTGAGAAAGTTAGAGTTCATGATTGGTTTTGAAAAGGAGAATTTAGGCGCATTTAAGGAAGCAGAAAATGTTTTTTTTTCCTCTAGGTTTGCATGAAAGTTGAAATTGAAATATTTGTGATCTTATCCTAATGGGTGAAGGATGTGTCTCTCTGAATGCGAGTTAACTGAGACTAGTTTTGAATGAGTGTAATGTACCTATACCTAGTGTATGAAAAATAGTATTAATTCATGTGAATAAAATATCCATATTTGGATGTATTTAAGATGACCCTTGGGTGACCCTGGATAAATGTTAACCAATTTCTGTATTCCTACGGGAAAAAAAGGATTACTTTTCTTTTAAGAAATGGCTAAACCAAGACTTACTTAACGTCAGTGCATGGCAAATGAGTGATTCCGTGACAAATCATTGAATTAATCGTTACCAATGAGTATACGTGAAGGGCGTGAGGAAAATGAGGGTGCTGATTTTGTAGCAGGTCATCGTTTGGCAATCTAAGCAGTCAGCGTATCTGGTGAGAAAGTGGTTCAAGTAAGGAAAAGGAGATCGGCAAGGCGAATGAGAGTAAAATTCAGAAGGCTAAAAGATGATGCGGTAAAATGGAATTATATCCGTCAAACAAACACACTGCAATCGACCAGATATTTTTGTTTACAATTAGGTTAGAGAAGAAAGGGGATGAAAACTCCAATGGCCGTAAGGATTAGTTGCCAATCTCTCGTCAGACCAATTGTTGTGTTGGTGTGACGGGAATCACGTCAGGGACCAACCACAACCTCTCGACCAGAATACCCTCTGTGGTGGTTTACGGGAGATTAATCCGCGTCAGGGACCAACACACAGCCACACGCACACTATCCTGCCTGAAATCCTTCACGAGGCTGTGAGACCCTGTTAAAGAATTTCGGATGGAGATGGAATCCTTCACGAGGCTGTAGAGTAGACCCCGTTAAAGATTCCAGGATATTCTCAAGCACACACTCTGTGGCGGTTTACGGGAGATTAATCCGCGTCAGGGACCAACACACAGCCACACGCACACTATCCTGCCTGAAATCCTTCACGAGGCTGTGAGACCCTGTTAAAGAATTTCAGATGGAGATGGAATCCTTCACGAGGCTGTAGAGTAGACCCCGTTAAAGATTCCAGGATATTCTCAAGCACACACTCTGTGGCTGGCACAGACCAAACACACACACAAGCACTCGAGAAACGCACACACACTCAAAAGGGCCCAACTTCTGGGAGAATCTGGACACAGGTAAAAAGCAACTAGGAAGTACGACGCACTTCCTAGTTGCTTTTTACCTGTGTCCAGATTCTCCCAGAAGTTGGGCCCTTTTGAGTGTGTGTGCGTTTCTCGAGTGCTTGTGTGTGTGTTTGGTCTGTGCCAGCCACAGAGTGTGTGCTTGAGAATATCCTGGAATCTTTAACGGGGTCTACTCTACAGCCTCGTGAAGGATTCCATCTCCATCTGAAATTCTTTAACAGGGTCTCACAGCCTCGTGAAGGATTTCAGGCAGGATAGTGTGCGTGTGGCTGTGTGTTGGTCCCTGACGCGGATTAATCTCCCGTAAACCGCCACAGAGTGTGTGCTTGAGAATATCCTGGAATCTTTAACGGGGTCTACTCTACAGCCTCGTGAAGGATTCCATCTCCATCCGAAATTCTTTAACAGGGTCTCACAGCCTCGTGAAGGATTTCAGGCAGGATAGTGTGCGTGTGGCTGTGTGTTGGTCCCTGACGCGGATTAATCTCCCGTAAACCACCACAGAGGGTATTCTGGTCGAGAGGTTGTGGTTGGTCCCTGACGTGATTCCCGTCACACCAACACAACAATTGGTCTGACGAGAGATTGGCAACTAATCCTTACGGCCATTGGAGTTATCATCCCCTTTCTTCTTTATTGTGAGGCCGTAGAGCTCATTATTTCTTGCTAAATTAGGTTAGAGTTCACCTATTTAGTGCGAGTCTTCCATCCAAAGGTACGTGCAATTACCACATCAGGGTAGTGGGAACAGCTCCTTTCCCTGTGCCACCTTTGGTTTTTTCAAGAAGACCCAGGACCTCGTACCCAAAAAATCACACAGTTGGGGTGAAGATGAGGGTACTCGCAGGTGTCATCCGGAATCAAACCCCGACCCTGCGATCAGTAGCTCAGCGCTCTCTACTCGACTACCGCACCCCAAATTAGCACCATTGCTGATGTCTAAGTGGTCATTTCAAAAAATCCAGAGAAAATTACGTGCATTGGAGATGAATTTCTCCGTTTTTGAGATCGCAAAAAAATTCATATTTCTGGGAGTCGTACAAGAGTAACTGATTTGGTCCTTTGGTTGAATTACGTATGGATTAGAATGATTCAAGAACGTGTACTAAAGAACCCTAACAGTTCGTTCTGTCGTAGTTTCATGGGCAAGTTGCTATTTTAATGTTATACTCAGCTCAGGACAATGAGCAACAGAGCCGCCCGGGTTTGATTCCGGGTAAATCCACGCTTTGTGATTTATTAGGGTTCTAGAACTTCCTGAGAAACAATAGGGAGCAGTGCTAAAGAGGAAGGAACTACTGACCCCCTTCCCTGATGTGTGAATTTCTCGCGCTGTTGGGCTTAGTTATAAGTTATATAATTTTACATGTTGTAGTATCAACTGTATTGATTTGGATGGATATATTCTCTTTCGCTGTCTCAGGGGTAAATTAATAGAATTTACTCTGATATATTTAAAGTGAGAAAAGTAATATGGTCATTCCACACGAACATAATTAAAATACGACCTAGCTTTCGACTTTGGACGTAATAATCAGGCCCAACAAGATAATATCTTCGTTTTAAGATATAGTCTTTGTTTTATTCACAATATATATTTATGTTTTTAGAACATGGTAATATATAAAATATAATGCAGCCAATTGAATGACAATTAGCAGAATAATTACTATTTCGCCAACAGCTGCAAAGACTATATGTATATATATATATATATATATATATATATATATATATATATATATATATACATACATATATATATTTATATTTATAAGTACATACATAGTATATAGAGGAAGATAGCTTAGGTTCAGGCATACTAGACGATGAGATAGAACGGGCATCAAGGGAGATGAAACTAAATAAGGCCGTGGGGGTGGATCACATTCCCACGGAACTTTTGAAATGTTTAGGAAAATTTGGGAGGAAGAGGCTATATGGGCTGATCCGTAGCCCGATGCTGATGCCAACCACTTTCAAGGGATAACTACCGATGACATTTTCGGATAGGCATAGTATGGGGTGACAGTAATTGTGGAAGGAATCTGGCCGGAAGACTTAGTGAGATCAGTTTTAGTACCTATTCCAGAAAAGGTAAAGGCTACATCATGTGAGGAATACAGTACAAGAAGTTTGATATCCCACGCAGCTTAAGTTGTTCTCAGGATCATAAACAAAAGGATAGAGAGTAAGGCGAATGATTACTTACGGGATGATCAGTTTGGGTTTAGGAAGGGGAGAGGTACGCGTGATGCCATTGCAGTAATGATATTAATAATCGAGAGGAATATAGAACACAACCAGGAGGTATTTGCCTGTTTCGTAGATTTCGAAAAAGCGTTTGATAGAGTGAATTGGGAAAAACTAATGAGTATTCTGCAGAAAATAGGAATAGATTGGAGGGAAAGGAGGCTAATCCGCAACCTGTACATGTCTCAGACTGCTCAGGTGGGGGTGGGAAACGGGGAGTCAGGATGGGCAGTGTTAGGAAGGGGTGTAAGGCAGGGTTGCCCATTATCACCGTTGCTGTTCAACCTGTATGCAGAGGAAATGATCAAAGAGGCATGGGAAGAACTCGAGGTAGGAATGAAAGTGGGCTGGGGATTCGTAAAATCAGTTAGGTTTGCTGATGACCTTTCACCAGGAGGAGGGATCTGATGACAGGGAAGTTGAGTAAAGATGTTAAGAAAAGACTTCTAAAAACTTTGATATGGAGCGTAGCTAAGTACGGCGCGGAAACGTGGTCATTGAAGCAGGAGGATAGACGTAGACTGGAGGCTTTTGAAATGTGGGTGTGGAGAAGAATGGAGAAGGTGAAATGGACAGAGAAGAAAACAAATGAGGAAGTACTTGGTATGGTGGGCGAAGAGAGGGGTTTGTTAGGAGGAATCCTATGGAGGCAGGAAAAGTGGATGAAGGGGGTAATGACCGGCAGTGGGATGTTGAAGACTGTAATTGAGGGGAGAATGTGAGGCAAACGAGGAAAGGGAAGGAGCAGGATAGGGATATTGGACGGGATGAAGGGAGGAAGAAAGTACTCAGAGCTGAAGAGGGACCTGATGTAGAGTAGGATGTTGTGTTTTGCTAGGGGTCACAAATTATTTAATTAGTAATTATGTCCATCCAAAAACCTACCTTTACCGGAAGAATACCTAATAACATGTGTATATATATATATATATATATATATATATATATATATATATATATATATATATATATATATATATATATATATATATATATACATTCAAACACGAAATCCCGCCAAACGGCGAATAAATACTCATATATACAGAAACAGATATAAGGAAAAGGGATAGGAACACATATAAAGGACGAACACAATAGAGGTGGGGAAGGCGGAATCGAACGGATCACAAGAGTAAAAATATCCTTCCCCACCTCTATTGTGTTCGTCCTTTATATGTGTTCCTATCCCTTTTCCTTATATCTGTTTCTGTATATATGAGTATATATATATATATATATATATATATATATATATATATATATATATATATATATATATATATATATATATATTATGCACGGCCGTCATCTTCAGCATCTGAATATGATGGCCATTCATAGAACAATAAAATGTTTATAATCATGTTTTGTTGCGTCTTATCTTTCGGAGATGTGATTCTCATCACTCCCCTATGTCTGAACCAATATTATTTTCATATTTCTCTCGCAAAAACGAATCGTGACTACCATTATCGGTGTGAATTCGCAAGATTGCAATTGCGGCGTGTTTTTGTATGTTTTATCAAATGGTTAAACAGAGTGGTGTGCTTATCTTATGCTTCTTCGTTGAATCACAGTCTTACAGTTTAAAGGTTTGTTTCACCGAATTGCGAGATAGAATGGGAAATGACCGATTTCAATGCGCTGATAGAGCGCAGTTTATTTCCCCTTATAAGTCCCTAAGGTTGTTTTCTGTACGATGAAACAACGTTTCGTTCTACTTTTCTTACCATTTTCTCTTTTACTAATATTCCTACCATTACCAGATTTACATCCAAGTGAATTTAATCATTTTTTCCTTCTCTCATTAAAATACTGTATTTTCAGTTAATTATATTTGATGCATATGTAAAAAACATTTTTTTCTCAATACAACATCTACTTAATATGTATAGCAATTGAACCGTGATTCATTCGAGAGATGAATTTTCTAGAATTATTTTAATATGGAGTACCTGTCAACCTTTGACTAGTTTAAAATGGATGCGTGCCTAGACTTAGGCCTATGGCTTAGACACATGAATGCAAATTATTAAGTTGATTATTTGAATTTTTTGTCAGTTATTATTTTAAGTCGAATGACGTTATCGAACTGCTTGTGCTTATCGCAATCGACAGCGAACTTAAAAATACTTTTGCTTCTATTATTTCAGCTTGGAACAGCCTATGTTGGTTCAAATTCGGCTTGTGTCATTGTAGTTCAACAAAAAAATGTACTCAGCTCAGCAATTCCATTTTCATGGTGAAACCTTTTAATATTTCAAGCTGTCGACTAATCTAGTGGAATCAATTGTAAGTGTATCGACAATTAGGATCATGTCGCACCTATTTTTACTTCAAATCTGGAAAAGAAAATCATTGCAGCTTATTTTTTACACACCAAAATATGTTTAGCAGCTGCTTTGCGTGATCGCATTATCATTTAAAGGCACTATGAAATAAGGCATCGAAAATAATTATGCATTATGGATTAGCTTATGATTTGGATAAAAGGTTTGTTTCTCGGAGGATTTTGAAGGCATTGTCTATCTGAATAGGGCCATCAGCTGAGATTTGGCGTAATACCCCACATATTTTGCCACCGCCACGTAGTTTGAAACTTGTGGCACTCGATGACGAAGTTCCTTAATTTGACACTTTTGCATGTTTCGGGCATTAAGAAAGCGTACCTAATAATAGTCATTAAAATTAATATGGCAATGTTTTCCTTCACCTGGTCTCACTGAACTGCAATATGCTCTAGAGTTTTATTACCGAGAGAGTGAGTTTGAAAGTTCTCTTTTATCTGCCTTTTATTGCAGATAAGGAAGCCAAGGCTGTTGTGTGTATCTCTGAACGAGAAACATTTCTTTCGCTATGCCAGTGAAGAGGCGAGATAGTCTCTCCGAATCCGTGGTTGGCGAATAAAGTAATATAACTCAAAAAGAGCGCTCTTCATCAGATAAGGGGGAATGACTACCTGTATTCTCTTTCTTGATACACATTTTTACGATCGGAAGTGATAATATGACAATACCCAAGGACGATAAAAAGCAGATAAGTGCCATTTTAAAGAATATTTTGCAATTGATCAAGATCAACGCTTGTCGTGATTGATTGGAAAGGATAGCGAATCGGATTGCATCCCTTTATACATTGCGCTGACAATTCATGTGCGCCGCAAAATTGAATCTTCCTAGCTCGACCTTCAGCGCAATGGTGGAAAAGAATGCTCAGGCTTTAACAATGTCTACTTGACTCTATGAATTCAACGTTAAGCTCCCGTGACAGGCAAAAAAAACTTGTTTTCACAGTTGCTAATCAAGTCTAAACACTCATTTTAACGCCGTTTTTCAACTCTCGCAGAAGTCGATTGACTAACCGGGGGTAGTAGATGATACACGAGGGTGACGCTCTTGAAAGTGCAGCAAAATTTTTTAAAAAATGTCCGATTGTCCGGTTAGTTGGGATTAGCGATAGCTATGGTTTGATGAGCGTCCCACAGTCAGCAGCATGAAGCAAGAAAGCAACAATAGTGTAGACCTGGCAGCTGCATTTGCAACATGCGCCACAGATGAACAGGATACTGCCATTTGTTTCTTGAGTAGTCGTAGCGGAGAAACGTAGAAATCCATTAGTTAATGAAAGTTGGTGATTCATCTTTGTAACTCAAACAAGTTTACATGTGAACGAGGTAGTTCCTAAACAGTATTACTTCTCTAAGAGACTCCCCGTGACTAGGCCAGGCACACTAAGTATTGATACCACTGGCACCAGTAGAAGTTAAAGCCATGGTATTTATAGAGTGATCGGGGACAAAGTGCTCTGATATTTATGCTGGACACCATGGAGAGTACATATGAAAATAATATAAAAGAGAATCTTTTGTATTTAAGAAATTTCGAGGTTAAAAATATGTTTCAAAGTTTTTATGGGTCTAGTAGGAATGAGACTGAGTTGCTTTGTTTTCTGCCCACAGAATATTTTTTGTGCACTATTGCTGAGACTACATAAGGCCGGACGTAACTATCATTCAGAATAATATTCTATTTGTAATAAAAATGAATTATCGTCCTTAAGTAGCCTCTAAAACTTTCAGATTATTTTGATGACGCAAGCCACGGGAAAATAATGCTTTCGCTGTCTGCTCGCATTTGAACGTTTCCTCTACGTGGAGTCTATCAGGTGTAATCGAGTTAATGGAAATTATGCAGTAATTGAGTTTCTTTGTCAATTTCAGGAGACCGTTTTGTTTTTTGAGTATTTATCGCATGAGCATAGTATCGGAATGCACATAAAAAGTCGAGATATCGACAATACCGTTTATGCAATGCCGAGATTCGCTGCGTTTTTTGGCAAGATAAATGGCTTATATAAATAAGTGGTGATAACGGATGATTTAAGTTTCCATCGGAGACAATGTTCCATACTGCAAGGAACAATGCATTGAGCCCAAAATCGCCCTTCCAGTTACATTTTTTTTGTGATTGTAGGAAAACTCTTTGATAAATTTCTTATCGCCTTTTGCTGCGAATTTCACTCAGGAATTTTCTGACAGGAATTTTCAAATCATACAAGCTTGTATCAGCTCTCCTTATTGGGTAACTGTCTCCACATAATCACTCCATGTGGTGGCGACTCACGTGTTTCCACGAAGGGAATATTTCTACCGCTAATATTTGTGAATTTATAGAAGTCACATTCTGTGATGTTAGTTTTGACACAGAAAAAAGTCAAAATAAAATACAATTTGTAATTTTACTTACTTTTAATGTACCTCCACCTGTTTTAACACTTCCGCGTCAGTCTAAAGGGGTCTACGGACGTGCGAGAGTGGAGAACATCGTATTGATGCCCCGAAGTGAAGAGGGGAGGGGGGATTGGAATGGATGGAAGGAGTTGGCTGGCTGAAGAAGACGCGAGGGAAAAAGAGGGGGGAATTGCGTAATTGAGGAAGGGGGGGATGGGGAGCATTCCTGTAGATAACACCAATGTCAGGTTGAACCAAGGTCAGGGTTTTGGAGAGGTGCTTGGTGAGTGCGTGGTATAAGTACTGAAAAAAGAGGCGATTGCGTAATAGGTTCATCCTCATTAGAAAATGAACAGCCATGCAATTTAGAGAATGTGAAAATTTCAAAACGTTCCATCAAATACAATTTAGCACCTTTGTCACAAGGATGTGAAGCCGGAGGATTAAAATCAAAAGAGTTGCGCATCATCAATCGAATTCTTGGCAAACAATGACTTCTTGTTTAGATTTCGCCAAGGTCGCGAACGTTTCATCATCCTTGCATACAATTTTCAACCTGTTTTAACAGCACAAAAATTCGGATGTTTGTGAAACTGCGAAAATGAAAAGCAACCAAAGAACTACGGTATTGTTGGACTATATTAGTTGTGATGAAAACCCCAAGTATTAAGATGCACAAGTTAGTTAGTATACTCATATACTTTCCGTTGTTTGTAGGATATATTATTATTCTTGTAGTTTTTCCATTTTTTGTGACAAATATTCATATCACATCTACGAAGAGTGTGGTTCCCGACTCGCCAAGCAAAGGGCTTTCAATGCTAGAGGGAGCTATTTGCGTGTTTGATGCCCACCCCTCGGTTAAGGCGAAATTCCCAACACAAGAGTTCGACTGTTGTGATGGCGATTACCACGTGAGCACGTTTGCTTATTTGCGGAAAAAATTTAACCATCAAATCATTCGTCGTCAAAAAGCAATTTAAATTCACATTGCCGTATCATTTATTCATTCACTGGTATTTGTGATGTAAGATTTTACATAAAATGCTAACGCAATTTCCCTAAAAGCGAATCCGTTTACATCATAGGAGATTTGATGTATTCCCTGTTCAGCAGTATCTGTAGAAAGTTCCCCTGATGAAATTCAAAGAGGGCTAATGAAGTTGCCAGACGGGACATGGAGAGGCAATACAATTTTAAAGACCGCGGTAGAAGTGATAATTTTAGGCGAACAGCCTAGAGGAAGGAAGACGCTAGGCTTTTGAGAGGCTAGATTACACATGGCTGAGGATGGAATGAGTAGGGTTTGAGCTGGGAATAAAAGCGGGAGGCGAGGCGATTAATTCAGGTAAGTTTCCATTTGATCAAGTAATACTAATGCGAATAGTCAAGGGATTACAGTTATTGCTGCGTGTTTCACAGGATTCATGCGAGATATATAGGATGGAAATCAACCACAAGGAAATGAGAGTGATGCGATGATTGAGGACTGAGATAGATAGCTTAACCAGCGAAATTTAAAAGGAGGGAAATAAGGAAAGCAAGTGGAAATGTTTTGTTTTTGGGCAGTATTTTAGTGGAAAATGGACACAGCAGAGGGGACATTAGGATAATAATTATGTTGAGGTAAGAAGCATTAACTAGAATGAGAGAATTGATGACAGGATATAATGGCAGGAACTAAAGAATGGAGAAAATAAGTTAGACAGGGATGAAGACAAACGCTGAAGCTTCTACTCGGACGGGCGAAGATTTGAAGGGGGCAATTGACGGGAGAAATCCGAATAAGGCAGAGAAATTCATAGTTTTTTGGTGCAAGCGGGTTTGAAGATTAGAATAAGCTTATTAGACTACATCAATGCAGGCCGATGTTAGGGAGAAATGAAGAAGGAAATAATTCAGGTCAGATACAAGGACGTTCTCCTAATATACAGCTATTGATCTTTTAAGGAGCGTCGGAAACCTATCTTTGATGGGTAGGTTGCCATTGGTTGACTGCGTGACTAGCGTTGTGGTGCGCCAGTATGACCCCAGGCCGGTTTGGTTACGTGTCATGGTGAATAAAGCACCGTCCATACCGACCAATTGCTGTCGTTTCTACAGGTCGATTCTACAATTGCTTCGATTCTGTATGTCGCATTCTCGGTTTAAATAATTAGTGTTCCATTGGGCACCATTAAATTAATTAAATAATTAGTTGTTTATTGGGAACAACGGAATGCCTGTCACTGCGCATCAAATATTCTGTTGCATGTGGTTTCGAGTGTAGTCAACAGTCATTATCGTTGAGGGGATGATCGCCACTCGAATATCACCCACAGTGCTTCCGAACTGCGAAGGCTACATCACAGCCTTCGAGTCAGTCTGAAATAAATTTGCTTACTTCCTCCGAGGAAGGTCAATCACTTCGTGTGTTTATCGAATGTATTTATGCCTTCGAGAACGACAGTAGGTCTGTTACGACGCACAAGACGCGACGAGTGGGCTTTTCGATGCGGTGGGAGGGATGTGACCTCTAAATATGATACGTCATAGTGCCAATATGCAAACAATGCCTGCGAAGTGCGCCTCTTAGGACTGCGAAAATGAGTGCCAGCGTTTGCCGTTCAGATTGAAGTCCGAGAGTGATGCTCGTCGCCGAGGAACGGGCGTGCTTATCTCGTCCACTAGCGAATGCGTCACCGCCCGTGCGATCTCTTCCGCCCGCGCCACTTGCATGCGGAGTTATCGGCCGCCGTGCCTTCGGACGGGAGGAGGGCAGTGGCAATCGGTGCCCCCTCCCCCACCCACTCCCGGTTCGGTTGACCCGGTTGGCGCGTCTCCGAAATCGACGATTGTGGTCTTCTTGCTTGTCTAATCGCTGGTTTTGCCCTGGAAGTCTCGCGCAATCCCACGAAATACTATCGTCGCAGGTGATGCGCTAGTTGGAGGTAGGTTTCGGACGGCCCCTCGCCAATATCAGCATATCGTCGTGAATTTCCTTCGGCCTAGAATTCTTCTTTGTCCTAAATTATTTTCTTCTTCGGGTCATCATAGCTCATCCATCCATTCATGTTGATCAAAACCCATGCTCTCCATGGCCATATTCCTTTCTTTTCATCGCCTACCTAACACTCCCTTTTTTCATGCAACTTGAATATCCCCCACTACCTTTCAAAATTACTCCAAGCACTTCGTCTTTAATGTATTTCACTTTGGATAATTTTTTTAAAAAGGTATTTTTTACCATCAATTATTTCTTATCTCTATATATCTATATCCGCACAATTCCCCGTATGCCGCCGCAAGGGCGTGTGGCGGGGGGTGTTAGGTCACCAGTCATTCATGCACAATCATGTTACCTCTGCACAAATATTAGTTTGATCATGCACTCGACAACTTTTAATCACCCAAAAACGTACTTATGTGCCACAATATGCAATAAAAGGATACGCATCATATATTCAAATCATGCCGCATAACTGTTAAAAAGGTGGGTCTATTAAATAAATAAAACAGTAACATGTAGGAAAGAACGTGCAGGATATCGACAAATATACACACTACCTATTCTAATTATCTCCTACGCGATTTCTGTCATATGTTTTTGATCTCTAATGGTTCGAGGGAAGAAAGGACATTCAAATCTATCCGTTCTACTATCTATCTCTCTGGCCGTATGTTGGTTATGTGATCTGCAACTGTAATATGTCTTTAACATCCCCAGATAAGTAACCTGCCTCAAATTTACGCACTACATTGAACCTGTATCTAAGCCTACAGTGTCAGTAAGTAGTGTGTCCCGTCCTGATTCCTCTAAAAGTGAGTGCCTTGACACTGCTACCTTGTTCAAAACGTCTTTCCTCTACCCAAGCTGCTCTTAAGTTTATTATGCGTTTGTTAATAAATTGGGAAATGTGATGAACTAAGAACTTTCATTTGCAGGCTGAAGGATCCGTGTTCAAATCCAGAAGACTCTACGTGTTCAGAAACCTGATGGAGATGGGGTGAGGAGAGTTGAGAACTGAAATCCCAAGGTGGAAACATCAGGCGGCTCAGGGTTCTGGAGAAGAGCCATCCACTCACCCATGCAAAGCGATGGCACTGCAATGCATGTGAGGCGATGCTACAACACAAGCTGGTAGGTGCGTGTGGAAACAATTTTGCATTTTCCAATTAAATGTATGTTTTCATAGCCTAATCAAAATCTTATTAAATATGATCCAGGTTTCAAAATTTAGATTGTCACTTATTGGTATTTCTGTAACGTGTCCATTACGTATTGAATCTATATTAACAAACAACTCAACGGTTTAAAAATACGGTTCAATTTTCAACGCACTAAATACGTAACGAATACTTTATTCTGGACAGATTCAAAATTAATTTAATCCAAGCTGAATTAGTTTCTTAAAAAAAATATTCATCATGTATCCAAACTACTTAAAGTAGTAATTAAAATTTGGAAAAAAGTCCAGGAAAACTTTGTAATGCGCGTGTTTACACGAGCCTGTGCGCCGTGTTTTGAGGTATTAGAATCGTATTTTTTTTTAAAGATAAGCATATAATTATGTATGTGCGAACCCCTGCTATCAGCGGGACCTCGACTTTACGAGTGGCAGTAACTACTCGATTGGGAGAGAGGTGAATATGCTCAGGCGTAGCTTGCGCGTCCTTTTTTCATCGAAATCTATGGAACCCATCCACCGGAATTTCTGCATAGCCAGTGAGTTTTACGATCGAATTACTATTATAGGTAACCTACTGGATTAGGTAGGTTTTGGCTGGACATAAATTATTTTCTTGTATCTTCTAACACAACACAACCCAACATCCTACTCTACAACAAAGTTCCTCCTCATTTCCTTATACTTCCTTTCTCCATTCATCCCGTCCAACATTCCAATCCCCTGCATCTATCTGCCCCTTCCTCGTTTGGCTAACATTCTGGCCTATATCACAGTCTTCAGCATCCCACTGCCGATCAATAGTGCCTTCACACATTTTTCCTGCTTCCTAATGATTTCTCTTAACAATCCCCTCTCCTCGCCCACCATACCAAGTACTTCCCCATTTGTTTTGCTCTCTGTCTACCTCATCTTCTCCATACTTACATTTCAAAACCCTCCAATCTACGCCAACTATCCATCTTCAGTGCCACATTTCCGCGCCGTGCATAACCACGCATATCAAGGTTATAATGATCCTTTTCTTAACATGCTTACTCAACGTCCCTGTCGCCAATTTTCTTCTTCTTGTGAAAGATTGTGCCTAACGCAATTCTTCGCCGAAAGGCCATTCTACTTTGACCATTTTGGTCCAAAAAACTTCCACGATCCGCAGACTGTTCCACCTGCTCTAGTTTTTCCCCCACATTTAAACTTTTTTTGCGATTTATTTCATAGGAATCTACATTCACAATGAGGCAAGGTGTTAGAATATCTACTTCATTAAGACAAAACTAACTTGGAATGCTTTATCCCCCTTCTGTCCTTAGAATTGGCAATTGGTATATATGCCAAATTTCAGTTGAATTAGTTGGGATTAAAAAATATCTCTAGCCTTTTGAAATGACTATTGAATCAAAAGCTACTCAACAGCCAAGAATTGCACCTCGCTCTCACACTTTGAATGGCTTCATTCCGTATTGCCAAATACGGAATGAAATACAAATTCACATTAATTAGCTGGAAACACGATCACGACACCCTGCGAAATCTGCACTGAATATGTATGGAAAAATATTGATCAAATACATTTACAAACTCTTTATGGAAATTCATTCGTGTTGTTGAATACACTTTGAGGAAAGGTTGAATGCGTCACATTAAGTAATACTATTAAGTAATAGTATTCAGCCTTCAACACTTAATACATATGGATTCAATGTTTTTTGTGTGTCGTTTTGGAAGTTTTTATGCCGAATTTTTCACGGAGGACAACGGAATGGACGGAAAAGACACAAGAACTTGCGTGAAAGTTGTCGATATAGACGATTTTGTTTTTGCTCGGTTCAACACCCAGAAATATTCGTCGAGTGCGAACGGTTTTTTTCAAACTATTTCGCGAACGTTATCGCTGGTTTCCCGACTTCCAGTTTTAATTTGTCTTTTTTTTAGCGACCTGCGATAAAATGTTTACGAATGTTTTTACTTGCCCCTACGGGTCATTCAATAAGTGTGCGCGAATAAAACATCGATATGCACGTGGCAAAACTTGGCATTCATCAGATGCAGATGTGATTGATGCATATATTTTGCGACTTCCTTGACCAACTGATTCGTCATTCTAATTTTCATTTTCCCGCTCCCATGAGATGGACTGACGCTTTAAAAAATTTCAAAGCTTATTTCAATTTATAGTAATGCTAATTTTAATGTATAGTAATGCCAATCTTTGCCCTCGGACCTATCATATTCACGATCTGAAAAGGAAAAGAGTCTGTTTCCAACCACAACATATTCAGGATGAATGGAATAAAACAGACGCACGCTGAGCATCATGGGAGATATTTTGAATTTGAGCTCATGGGATGAGGGAATTGAACGATATAATGCATCGCGTGCTTTTCCTATCAATCTAGGTCATCGGATCAGTGAACCTTGACCCTTCTTTTCAATGACGGTTTCCGTAATTCTTTCTACCACCGGCCTACGCAATTCGATATGACAATCACTTCTCACTCTATGAATACTTATAATTGGTTTTATTGCCAGAATTAATTGATTTATCATTATTTAGGCTCATTTTGAATGTTTCAGACTATTACGTGCTCAGCAATATTTACATGCCAGTCTTTCAGTGTTATGTCTCAGATAGACTTTTGTAAAAAACATTTGTTCAATTGAGGTAATATTATTACATTACGCTGTTAACTTTAATCTGCTACACATTACAAATGATTGTAACACCTTCTAGGTGCCAAATGTAAATTTTAACTACCACTCTCATTCTACCATGCTCAATGCCAATCTGCCGAACTAAGCAATTGCTCAAATTCGATAATTCAATATTTTATCGAGATTTAATGTAATTTTTCAAATGAAGTGTCTTGGCGATGAATTATGTAACATTCAGGCCAACATTACGCAAAAGAATATTAATTAGACGTTTGGATTTACAAGTGAAATAATAATAATATTAACTACCGCAGAATACATATGCGATGAGATTGATGAAAAATGAATTTTTTTCCCGGAGCCGAACTTTCGTGCGGTAAAAAATGTGGGAGGGAATGAAGGAAAAATGCTCTCAGAGAATAAAATTAAAATAAGACCTAATCTTGTATCGACACCATGTCCTATCTCAATCTGGCTAAAACAAGGGTACATATTCACGTGGTCTATATTCATTTGGCGATTGGGTGTGTGTCGCCACCCGATGGTACGTATGGTTCCCATCCGGAATGCGTAAAGGGGTTCACTGGCCAGAGGGGGAGGGCGGAAGCTGAGACCATTGCATGAGGCTATTAATATTGGTAATGAACTGTTTAAAGGTTTTGAATGGGCCAAGACGGAACAACATGCAACATTTCTCTATATCTCCCAACAAAACACAACAAAACAACGTTATCTACAGCATACTCCTCTTCATCTCTATGCGCTTCCTTCCTCCCTTCGTCCCTATTCTATTCCTGCTTTTTACTCGTTCACCTAGCATTCACCCCTCTATTACAGTCTTCAACGTCCTACTGTCAAAATGCAACCATTTTCCCTGCATCTCTATGATTTCTCCCAGCAATCTAATCCCCATTTCCTCATTTGTTTTCCTTTCGGTCCATTTCACTATCTCAATCCTTCTCCACAATCACATTTCAAAAGCATCCAATCTACGTCTATCCTCCTGCTTCAGTGACCATGTTTCCGCGCCATAAAAAAAACCGCGCTCCATATCACCGCTTTGACGAGTTTTCTCTTGACTTCCTTATTCACCGTCCCTGTCACCAACTTCCTCCTATTTGTGAAAACCTCTTGGCCTAACGCAATTCTTCCTCTTATGCACTCTTTTAAAAGAAAACCATAATTCTTCCGTTTGTTATGAGCCCTTGGTCCAAGGCACTGCCAAAATAGTTGAACTGCTCCTCCTGCTCCAGTTTTTCCCTTTCATTTTTAGGTTTACCTTACCTTTCTTACAAGCAATGTATCTCTCGAAAACTTCATAGCCTTTGTTTTGTTTACATTGATTCTCACATAGTTATTTATAATGTGCACAAAAGATTCTAGAGTAAGGGTTCAAAACAAGGGAGAATGTCCCTTTTGGGCGTTTTTCAGGATTTCAGGGGGATAAGGGGGATTGGAATTACCATTCAGCAAAGTTTGATGTCCTGTAGATTAATTCTAATCTCCAAAATGTAGTTTATTTTAAATTTATTCTGCGGAGTTCAATGAAAAATATTGGGTGTAATAGTTTAAATTCATTATAAGGATATATTTGGAGCATTCCTAATGAGTTAGACAAAGAACCATAGGGGGGAGGAGGAAATAATCTCCTGAAGAATGTTGGTGGAAGAGGAGAAGAGAGGAGATGAAAGCGATGAGTCTCACTGCATTGGAAGTTCGCCCAAGGTCTCGACGGAGGGGCCGCTAAGGAAGAGGTGCGATTGGCCAGGCTTCGCACAGGGACCTCTCATAGTTTCCTTCTCTCAGGAGAGGATCCCTTGGGTCTGAAGAGTATGGCATGATCCTCTTCCTATGAGACATATCCCCATTTCAAATGCAGCACTCTACCGGATCGGAGGAATTATTCTCGACTTCCAAATCGTCGTCACGACACCCATGGGAGATTATCCGTCAGTAATTGACAGAGGCGTCAAATGCTCAAAAAGAATCATTATATTTAATCGTGTATGATGTTGACCAATTACGACATTTTTCTTAAACCGGTAATACTGAAGTAAGCTTTAAAAATGTGACCTTCTTTGCTAAACTTCAATGATTTTTATTTCACCATCCTTTAAAAAAATGATGTTTTACCCATCCTTCCTAATTATTCAGAACGTCATTGTATTTTTGTTTATTTGCATTGCTTACCGTCCAAAAACTATCAATATGTTCTTGTAATACCATCATGAACGTTTGCATTTCATTTTTCCGATGGTTAAATGAAGCTTCTTCATCCAACTGTTTTGATAGTTGCCCTGCTACTTTCTTTCCTGCTTTCAGTCCTTCCCATGCCTCCTTCTCTATTTCGTGTACTTTGAAAAGTGCGGGTGATAATGGATTTCCACTGCCTGCCACTGTTCACCCTGATTCTCCATCCACTACGACCTGAAACGTGCAGGTTTCGGATGAGTCGCCTATCAGTTCAGTCCATTCCTTCCTTCTGCAATGCGTTCATTAATCATGCTAAAGATATTTTTGGAAAAGAACTCGTGTACTTGGCCGAATGAGTTAAGATTATCTAATGGCCGTTGAAAACCAATCATAAAAATTAATGTTCATTGTTGGTATGAATAAAATCGCTGAGTAAAAATTTTGTAATTCAATTATGAAAGAGACACTTGTTAGGCATTGATGCCAACCTTATCGTTCTGTTCGCTGTGTTTCGAACACAATCAGCTCTGCATACACACACTGGATAATAACGATGTTAATTCGAAACTCAAACCGTGCTCATGTGTTGATTGTTAATATTTCACTCGGTGATTTTATTTCTGTCGACAAAAAAAAATTACCGAGCCGGTGGAATCCCATTGAAAAATGAAGATTAATTTTTAGACTGAATCTCTCAAGTAAAGTTGAGACTGATCAGTTTTCTGAAGACGTTCGGTATCTAGTGGTCGAGGAGAGGGTAAAGTTGGGAGGAATCATAAGAAGGCGGAAAAAATGGATAAAAACAAATTGATAGTGGGACGTTGAAGACTGTAATAGAGGGGAGAATGTTAGGCAAACGAGGAAAGGGCAGGAGTAGGGTATGGATTTTGGACGAGATGAAGGGAGGAAGGAAGTACACAGAGTTGAAGAGGAGTACGCTGTAAATAACAATGTTTGGTTGTGTTTAGTTAGGAAAAACACAATATTCATTTTTATAATTGTGTACAATATATGTATATATATATATATATATATATATATATATATATATATATATATATATCACAATAACATCAATAACATTACAATGTGACAATATCACTGTCAAAATAGCATTTTTTTCTTTGAAAGAGTATACTGTACATTACTAAGGGAGCTCTGAAAAACGAAGAGATTTATTGCCGCGATCAGGGAAAATGCGCTTTTCTAAGGCATGACATAATCGGCGTCATCCATATGAAAGTAATTTTGGTTATTGTAATAAATTTATTTTGTCAAGTTAGTCAATGTAGATAGTGTAATCTTTTTTATTTTCATGCTTACTCCTTTTTGCGCATATTTACCCAGTATACCACTATGATTATATCCACGCCTCGTTTATCAAGAGACTATTTTGGCATCTAAATGTTACCGAAAATAACCTTGGAGCGTAATGTTGTATTTGGAGAGCGTAAGCATTTAAAAATGCCGTTAGTAAAAGTATAACTGTCTAAATTCACGCAATTTGGTAATCATAGGTCCTTCGCCAAACGAAATGTAATCAAACCAACAAAAATTTTGAATTCCTGAAAAAATACCAATTTTATGATAAAAAGTTAATTGATTCAAAGCAAAACTTAAAAATATATGAAACCTTTAGGAATAGAAGTAAGCCTAGTTATAAAAATCTAAAAACGACTCAAAACCCATGTTAAAACAATTAATGGCAATGCATCAATTTCCGAGTGGAAAAATCATTCATCTTGACCGGCCGGACATCGAGGGACTCGGGTTCAAATCCCGGTGTAGGCTTATGATTTTTACACGCTGAAAATGTTGCATTGCAATGCACGTTCAGCGGATGGCACCGTTAAAAGTTACTGTTGCCTCATCTCCCGTAGTTTCTTAGAATTAATGACTAGGATTCATAAACGAAATACTACCAAAGAGTAAAATGCTATGAACATAAGAAAAAAATAAATTAATTTTATGAAGTACTAGCTAGATTAATATATTAAAGCAAAATCTAAAATGTGGATAACCTATAAAGAGTAAATATAGTCAGATAAAAGGAAATAGGTACGAAACTAGTGACAAAAAATTACCAAAGCTACTAAAGTAAAAGAAAGATATGGAAAATTTCAAGTCCAAACTACCAATTGAATCATAAGCCAATTCAAAATATCCCTAACACCACGCTTTGCAGAAAATACCTCAACCTCAATTGTCAGAATATTTACATACATACATCATCTGTTAATTCTTCATTCTTTGCTACACACGAGTAGATAGCGGGACTGCTGCGTAGTGTGCCCTAACTCAAGCTGCCTTACTTTTGGGAACCCTAACCTGTTCGCGGCGCAGCTTAGGTGACGGACACTTTCTCAACCAGGGAAAACCTTGCCTGGTCACGTGCTCGTCCCCTTCTCACCCCTGGATATCTCGTCGTTGCTGTATCCTCCCGACGGTCGGTTCTCCGAACTCCTCCTGCCTGAGAGGGCCCAGCAACACTGCCAAGTTGGCCACAGGGGACTCCTTATCCAGGAAGGGAACCGGAGGAATTGCAAGCTGGGTCTAGACTCGTCATTTAGGCGCCTAAATCGCTCGATTTAGGATGGACGCCATCTTGAAGGTTGTCCAATCCCCTTTGGCAGCGAGAGGGCGCAAATTTAGGCGCCTATTTCGGCCCCCGGGATTCGGACACAAGAAGTGTATCCTAAATACGCCATATTGCGACCCCATAATTCCAAGTGCTGGAAGCGAGACAATTGGCAGAGGAATAATCCCCATTGCGGGAGTGTATTATACTTGTATATGTTGGTCACCATAGCAATCGTTATATCATTGAGAGAGTGCACGTTTACTCGTTGAAAATACAAAGGCTTTCTTAACGCGAGGTGGGGAAAGGCGGAACTTCCCTTAGGCAAGAGAAATTTGGCGTCTCCTGCATGAATGTAGTTTAATTCTTGTAATAAATTCATTTTCTCAAGCTTTGGATACAGATATTTGAAATGTAGGGGTAAGAACATACATATTTGTCTCTTTTACGGATGGTGATCGAACACACCCCGCCACACGCCCTTGCGGCGGCCTGCGGGGTATTATGTAGATATATCTCTATTTAGTGCTTCATTTAATGACTATGAACATCGTGTTTCTAACCATGCCTCGTTTATGTGCTGGTTAAATCTTATTTTAGTATGGTGTTTATACATTACGGAAAATAATCTTCAAGCGTAATGTTATGTTTGGAAAGAGCAAGCATTTAATAATGCCCTTGGTAAAAATGTTGCCGTCTGCATGAATCCTACTGGGTAATCATGAGTCGTTCGCAAACCTTTGCGAAAGGAGTTATTTTTTCACTGCATAAGCACACAAAGTAATAAAACTAACAAAAATGAAAAATTAATGATAAAGGCTGATATTAGGATAAATATTTAATGGATAATAAGCTTCATTTAAAAATTTGAAACATTTAGCAAGAAAAGTACGCATAACTATAAATTAACCACACACGATACAAAACATATTTTAAAACGATTACTGACAAGGATTAATGGCAGAAAAATTACCCTGAATTAGAATACCATATAGTAAGATAAAAAGTTTAAAACTATTGAAATATAATACTATCTGGCCTAATAATTAATGATAAATAAAAAAAGGAATAATCTATAGAGTTAAATATCGTCCAGCAAGAGAAAATGAATACGAAACTAGTGACAAAAATCGCCCATTTTTTTAATTAAAAGAAGGAAATGGAATACTTAAATCGCCGAAAGAAATGTAAATTTAACTCAGAAATACTCAACAACCATTACGCGGTTTTGCAACAATAGAAAAATGCACAAGCTCTCTCAAATATCAAAATGTTTACAATCGGACATCATCTGTTAATTCCTTCTTAGCTACATAGATGTCAATGGCAGTACTATTGCGTTAGGGGTGTCCATACTCAAGTTGCAATCATTTCATTTGGCTTCTTACATTAGGCACCTAAAGGCGTGATCCCTGTTGCCTAACCAGTTTGAACGCAGCTACAGTTTTGGGCTTGCTAACTTCGAAAACGACCCTACCTCGCAAATGCCGAGAGCTGAGGCTTTTTCTGCACTCATGGCCTGTGACCACTATTGAGGGCCCGTGACCAAATTCTGGTCAAAATTCATGGCAATTCATTCTTAAGTCAGAAACTACGAGGATAATTGCTACACGAGGCACGACTAGTTAAAAATAATACGTGATGGGCAGTTGATAGATCTGATAAATGCTACAAACCTATGGAATCTTTGGCAAATGCCATCGCTTCCGTTGGCAACAACCCATCCTTTATGTTTGTCTCTGTCTTTCTCCCCCACTCCTTCCCTCTCCCCACCCTCTCGTCCCCCGTCTCCTCCGAGAGGCATTTCTATTTGGATAAGAAACGATTTCTCTTATCTATGACTCGGATTCAAAAATTGGGTCAACATTTCCTTCGGCATTCTCATGTAAAAAGGTCAAAGCTGTGGGTCAAAGCGAAACACAGACGTAATTCAGTCGATTCCGAGGTTCTTTCCAGGCCTGTGGTTTTTTCCTGGACTACTCGCATCGAAGAAATCCGTTAATCGGGTTATAATTCACTCCACGCCGGAAAAAATATTTGGCAAGGTATTTTTCCGTATGTGGCGTGCAACTAAGACGAAAGATATTCGTTGTTAGGAACCGATATTTGAAACTTAGATCGCTCCTCGTTTATCCGTGTTCATTGTGAACATTCCATTTGCATTCACATTTTCATATTGGCTATTTCTAAAAAAATAACAAATGCTCAACACGGCAGAGGAGCAAGATGTGAGCACATGGTCAAGTTAGTGTTCATCTCCTAGGTTCGCGAAAAACTCGTACCATAGGGCACAAAGCGTCCCACATTTAATACAGAATCTGGTGTGGAAACATCATGTTCGGTCGCCCCCCTTTCCTCATGGCTTTTGGCGGATTACAGGGTGCCAGGTACATTAGGAAATAGGGGGGGAACATATGTAGAATGGCTGGTGACCTACCACCCCCTGCCACACGTCGTTGCGGAGGCTTGCAAGGTATTGTGTGGATATAGACATCTCCCGAACCACATGTATTGCCTGGGGATGAATACATATATATATATATATATATATATATATATATATATGTTATATATAGATATAATATATATTATATATATTATATATATATATGTTATATATTATATATAGATATAATATACATTATATATATATATATATATATATATATATATATATATATATCACTCTGGGCACCTTCAGCTCCACCCAAGCTTAAGTGATTTTTCGGGTATCAGGTCTTTCTGGGAAACCATAACCGGCACAGGGAAAGGAACTGGCCCCCATACCATGATGTGTGAATTTTCACACGCCGTATAGGGCTTAGTACTGGGTGATCTCTACCATCACCTACTAAACCGACCGTCGGGTTGATTACTGTGTTTATGGTTTATATATATATATATATATATATATATATATATATATATATATATATATATATATATATATATATATATATATATATATAAAATATCTTCGAAATGGAACGCTCATCGGCGACACACAAATATATAAAAACACAGATGTAGATTTTTAGAATATAGAGACACAAAGAAAGGACACTCACAATTTGTTATTTTACGTTTCGGCAGCACGGCTGTCGTCTTCAGAATCAATTCTTCAGAATCAATTCTGAAGACGACAGCCGTGCTGTCGAAACGTAAAATAACAAATTGTGAGTGTCCTTTCTTTGTGTCTCTATATTCTAAAAATCTACATCTGTGTTTATATATATATATATATATATATATATATATATATATATATGTATATATATATATATATATATATATATATATACATTCAAACACGAAATCCCGCCAAACGGCGAATAAATACTCATATATACAGAAACAGATATAAGGAAAAGGGATAGGAACACATATAAAGGACGAACACAATAGAGGTGGGGAAGGCGGATTCCGCCTTCCCCACCTCTATTGTGTTCGTCCTTTATATGTGTTCCTATCCCTTTTCCTTATATATATATATATATATATATATATATATATATATATATATATATATATATACACACACACACACACACACATACGAGGTCTGTTAAAAAAGTATCACAAATTTTGAATTTTCGCGGCTTCGATTTTTTTGTGGCGTTATGCACTTATGTCTCTCTTTTTATGCCGAAGAGTTCGGCCATTTTGAATGTTCAGTTAATTGTTGACAGCTGTTTTGCTCGAACGTGTTTTGGCTTGTCTTCGATTTTTGCCTGTTCCAAAAAATGGATCAAAGAATCTGTATTAAATTTTATGTGGAAAACGAAATTAAGTTAGCGAATGAATACCGTATGTTGATTGTGGCATATGGAGAAGCAGCCTTGGATCGAAGCAACGTTTATCAGTGGTACAAAATGTTCTCAGAGGGCCGAGTAGATGTGAACGACGAAGAGCGCGCCGGACGCCCGAGCACGTCAACGACAGACGAAAACATTGATGAAGTGAAGAAAATAATATTGGCCAATCGTCGACTTACCGTTATAGAAGTTCCTGAGGACCTAAAAATATCGATTGGCTCGTGCTATTCCGTTTTTACCAATGATTTGGGCATGAAACGGGTCACCACGAAATTCGTACCAAAATTGCCCAATTTCGACGAAAAATAGCAACAAGGCATTAACATTTCTAATGAGATGTTGGAATCCACCGGCGACGACCCAAATTTGCTCCAGAGGTTGATATCTGGTGAGGAATCCTGTGTTTATGGCTAAGACGTGGAAACTAAAGCTCAATCATGCCAATGGAAGCTTCACCACGAGCCAAGACCGAAAAAACCGTACTAAGTTCGGTCGAATGTGAAAGTTTTGCTCTCAGTTTTCTTCGATTGCAGGTTCATCACGAGTTCTTGCCACAGGGTAGAACAATAAATAAGGAATATTACCTGCAAGTTACGCTCAATTTACACGAAGCAATCCGCCACAAACGCCCGGATTTGTGGAAGAACAAAAATTGGTATTGGCACCATGACAACGCCCCTGCTCACATATAGTTACTTGTGCGCAAATTTTTGGCCAAAAACAACACACCTAAAATGCCGCAGCCACCGTATTCCTCACATCTGGCCCCCAGTTACTTTTTCTTGTTCCTGAAACTGAAGAGGCCCATGAAAGGACGACGCTACCCTACGATTGACGAGATAAAGGCTGCATCGAAGGTGGTTCTGAACAAGGTCACAAAAAATTATTTTTTAATAATAAAATAATATCTAATGGGGATTACGTTGAAGGGGACAAATTAGGTATTCATGAATAACTAAGTAAATTTTGAAAATAACACCAAAGTCGTGATACTTTTTGAACAGATCTCGGGTATGTGCGTGTGTATATATAAATATATTAAAGTAATCTACCGGTTAAGGTAGGTTATATACATATAGGTTATATAGGTACACAACGACTAAATAAATATTATTTGACTATTAACAAAACACAATCCAGCAATCTCCTTTGCATCAGGTCACTCTTCATCTTTGACTACTTCTTTCCTCCCTCTCATTCCTGCTCTCCATCCATTTTTCCTGCCTCCATAGGATTTCTCCCAACGATCCCCACTCCTCGCCCACCATATCAAGTACTTTCTCATTTGTTTTCTTTTCGGTCCATTTCACCTTTTCCATCCTTCCCCACACCCACATTTCAACTGCCTTGAATATACACATCCTCCTTCAGTGATCACGTTTCCGTGTTGTGCATAGCTACGCTCCACATCAAAGTTTTCACGAGTCTTTTCATAACGTCCTTACTCAATGTCCCTGTCATCAACTCCCTTCTCCTTGTGTGTTTCCTCTGGCCGTCGGTCGAAAGCTCGAGTGGGAGGAGGTGGGCCCCAGATCTCTCTCACCGAGTTCACCGGGTAGACGTACCCATGACCTCCTAAAGTGCATCGCCGACCCTCTCGCCACGGCGAACTAGAAATCGAGTACCAAGAAATAACGATTCAGGGCCCTCCAATACAATTGTAGTGCCCCCGGCCTCTCCCTCTCCACCACGTCCAGAACATTCTCCAGAAACCTCCATAATGTTTATGGGCATGGAGCCGCCGTGGGCGGTGGATCTTAGGGCCACCATGACTCGACTCAGTCAACAGGTGAGCCAGAACGCAGAAAAGATAGCAGTCTCGCATTGGCGACCATCCACATTGGCATCAACCTCCGGGGCCCAGTTATTTCCCAGCCCGTTGCCCCGGTAAGATCTCTTGATAACCTAAAGGGTCCGAACCCGGAACATCATATCGGACGCACCCCGGTGTGCCTGGTATTATTTGTGAACTCCCAGGAGTGCCTGACATTATTTTTAACGATCAAAGATACAAAAGACGACGGTAGGTTATCTCGCAGGGACCTACACGAGTGTAATTCCCTACTATCCCTGGCAGCGGAGTGGCACAACTTACCAAAAGTAGCGAAGATCATCTTATACAACCGCCTGGCAGTGGTGCAACAACACGGCTGGGAGACAGTCATGAGGCTTACCGAAAACACGATAAACGAGCTCCTCCGGCTCCCACCCAACATCCAACCGGCGAAACAACGGAAGATCATCATCCAGCAAGCAGCCCCGCCGTATCAGGAAGCTGGAGGAGGCCGCGAAGGAGGATAATCTACAGGTGGGACCTACAGCGCCCCGGCTTCACGGCCCTTTCGCGGCCGCTCACGAAGTGGGAGGCGGCCCGCCTCCAGGAGAACCTAGAACAACTGCTCCAGCCGCAATCAAACCTCCCGGCGTGCCCCTCCTATCAGTACGCCACCGTCCGGAACCAGATTCGCCTAATCAGATCCCGTCACCGACAGAGGAGGAGGGCCCATTGACGGATTTAATATTCCAAGAAATACTGTTGGTCGACGGATCGGGAGCACCGCCGTCCCCCGGGAGGAGCAGGACTCGGACTCAGAAGCTTACAAGACAAGCGATAAAAGTAATAGTGAAATAGACAGTGTATGTTCTTCCATTTCCATCCCAAGTGAATACAGTGACGAAGAGGCGGATCCCTTGAATGTCTTTGCACGGATCAAGAAAGTGAAATATCCCCTCCACTTAAAATCCAGGTCACCATTCCCGGCGGCACCCGGTCCGAGGACCATGAGGAGCCTGAGTACGTAGTAGTGCCCGTGTTCTCAACAGACCTTCCGTACCCATGAGACATCTGGGGCACACCACCTCGCACTCAAGCTTACGACCAACTGCCGTCTCCGGCCTTGCCCCATCTAGATACCAATCCTGCCGCCGACGAAACGACGGCCGAACTGGCATAGGGAGGTAGGACGGTCCGGGAACAACTGTCGGCCGGATTCTCTTGCATGGAGATGTACCGCCAGGTGACGTTTTGTGACATTTCTTTTATTAAATGAAGATACAAGGTTTTCACATCTTTGTTACTCATTATTAAACCATTTCCCTAATTGAGGGAATGTAAATCAGCCATGTTGTCAGTATACACATTAATTTGGGTGCTACAAGGAAATAATACAATTGCATGGTGTGCGGCCATGAAAGCTGCCAGTGCCTCTGCCTCGTGAATTGGGAGTGAGACTTCCAACGGCCAGATTTCGGTTAGATCCCTGGAGGGGATGACCCGCGCTGTTTGGAAAGGCGTTGCATCGGCGTAACCTGATACGGCATCAACTCCCTTCTCTATTCCTATCGCAATTCTGCTCCTTACGTCCGTACTACTACGACCACGTCGGTCAAAAACACTTCCTAGGTACGTAAACTGTTCTACCTGCTCTAGTTTTTGCCAACCTATTTTAATTTTTAGCTTAGTCTAACTAATATGAGATACGATTTATTAATGCCCGAAACATGCAAAAGTGTCAAAGTAAGGAACTTCGTCATCGAGTGCCACAAGTGTCAACTACGTAGCGGTGGTAAAATGTGTGGGGTATTAGGCCAAATCTTGGCTGATGGCCCTCTTCAGATAGATAAAAGCCATACACACAGTAATCAACCCGAAGGTCGGTTTGCTAGGTGATGGTGAAGTTCACCCAGTACTAAGCCCTATGCGGCGTGTGAAATTCACACATCAGGGTAGGGGGGCCAGTTCCTTTCCTTGTGCCGGTTATGGTTTCCCAGGAAGACCTGGTACACGAAAAATCACATAGCTTGGGTGGAGCTGCTGGTGTCCAGAGACTTTCCCGAGAATCGAACCAAGGACCTTCCGTTATACCCCCTGGACTACCGCGACCCATTTATAGTTATAAACACAAATGTAGATTTTTAAAACATAGAAACACAAAGAAAAGACACTAGCATTTGTAGTTTTGACGGCACGACATTCTGATGACGACGGTCTTGCCGCCGAAACATCAAAACTACATATGATATGTTCTTTCTTTGTGTATATATATGTATATATATATATATATAACCGGTTTGGTTGGTGATGGAAGAGTTCACGCAGTACTAAGCCCTATACGGCGTGTGAAAATATATATAGTATGCATTTGCTAGCGAGTAAGTAAAAAAGGTTTTTGCATAAATTTATACATCTACGTAATACCCCGCAAAGCGCCGCAAGGGCGTGTGGCGGGGGGGGATTAGGTCATTGCCCGTAAAAGAGAACAAGACCACATGCAAAATCAACAAATCCGTGCAAACCTAGACTTACAGTGGCGTATACATTCATGCAAATTTCCTTTCAAATTGCACTCATACAAATACATATGATATCAACTAACCAACAATTGCACCTTAAAATATAGTAAAAATTATCCAATAACTAAGCTACTACATACTATATGCAAGTCACTCCATTCGACACTGTCGGTATTGGTTTGCATGGATATGTTGGTTTTGCATGTGGTTTTATTTCCTTTTACGGGTGGTAACCTAACACCTTCCACCACACGCCCCAGTGGCGGCTTGCGGGGTATTATGTAGATTTAGGTGAAACTTTGGCCATTGAAATTCTGGTTTGCCCTCCAAATTGGTCTTGAGGACTACTTTTTGATGTATTTTCTATGCTTTTCTTGTTTACGATGTACTATGAATAGTCATTTCTATTTCAATATTTTGAATACATGATAAGCACAGGAATGGACCTAAAGGTTGGTTTGATGGGTTACGGTGGAGCTCCCTTCGTATTAAGGCGTCAAATTGTCGTATCAGTGTAGGGGATGGGGGCCTGTGCCTTATTTCCTGTGCTACCAGTGGTTTCCCAAGAAGATCTGGGAAAAACCGGAAAATCAAACAGTTTGGGTGAATCTGCGAATTCTCAGAGACGTCACCCGGAATCGAACCCCAGTCCTACAGTCAGTAGTCCAGTGCTCAATCCACTGAACTACCATGTCCTTGAATACACATTAAAAAACTGTTAATTGCATCAGTGTTTATTCATTGATTTATCTTCGTGCTTTTGTTGCTGTAATCGTTTTTTTTAATTTTGACGCCAAATACATTAACTTACAAATTTTGTATAATATGTTTGAAATTGTTTGCATGGTTGTTTGATAAATTTATTAATGAGGCAGCAATGAAGGGGGAGATATAAATCTAAATTACATATTCTTTTTGCGAACTGGCGCGGGGGGGCATGGCGGTTGGAGTTACAGAAAGCTAGTGTTGTCGTCTTCAATTATAAAGATAGAAAGGCAATATATTTTTCAAGAAGTTGGAATATTCATTCCCAATTTTTAAAATACTGTGATCGCAAAATCGAGTCTTGAAGGTATTCTTTTCTCGGTTTCTTAGGCAATCCAATTTCCTTTACCTCTCATTGTCTCCTATTCCTGCCTCCCACCTGCAAATAAATTGACAGGTTAGCATTTTTCTCTCATTTTCAAGAGAAAAAACGCCTATGATTTGCATGTTTCCAGTAGTCTCAGTGCATATTTATTTATTTAACGATTTCTTTTGGACGAGATTGAAACTCCAGTCCCTTCTTCCACTTGACCCTTACACATAACATTGAAGTCGATTGGCCGGCCTCGGTGGCGGCGGGGTGACGTCCTTGTCTGCCAATCCAAGGGTCGCGCTTTCGATTCCCGCCTGGGTGGGTTTTCCTCCGCCTGGGGCTTGGGTGTTTGTAATCGTCTCCATTGTTTTCTCTGATTTTAGTCCGATGTAAAAGGCCAAAAAAGTGATGTTTTCGAGCTAAGGCTAAGTAAATATATAAACATCCATATTCCACATGGAGGAAAACCCACCTAGGCGGGAATCGAACCCTCGATCAGACAGACAAGGACCCCGCTGCTACCACAGCCGGAATTTTTCTTGCGAGAATCATATATTAAAGAAGTATGAAAGCGCATAAGGAAATATTAAGAAGTACACATTTACAGTAAACTAAAGGATTACATTGATGCGACCGACGTCGTTCCCTGGGAAGAAGGGAACTGGTGGAGGAGCAATTATTAGAATGTCAGCCATGAGAAGCATCGAACTGATCTATTAAGGTGTGATTTGTTCCAAAAAAACCAAAATAATTATATTTTGACTGCATATTACGAATTTAAAGTGCTTTTAATCTATATTTTGAGCATATTTTAAACGACCAACAGTGACGAATTTAGAGTTAAACGAATCTTGCAGCTTTTAAAGTATACGGTTAAAGTAAATATGCTAATATTAATATCCTTAGGCTAACATATCCGCATCTCTATATCTATACCATACCCCGCAAGCCGCCGCAATGGCGTGTGGCGGGGGGTGTTAGGTCGCCAGCTGTGCATTTACAATCGCAATCATGTCACCTCTACACCAATATTAGTTTGATCATGCACTTGAAAAATTTTAATTACACGAAAGAAATCATTTAGATGCAAACAAAAATCAATAACAGGATACATTATTCAAATCATGCGATAGACCTTTATAAATATGAGTCTATTAATTAAAAATACAATAAGATAAAGGAGATAGACAGAATATATACACTACCAATTCTAATTATTTCCTACGCGATTGCTGTCATATCTATTCTAATCTGTAATGGCACGAGGGAAAAACATTTTAAAACAGTCCGTCCTAGTATCTCTCTCCTTGATTTTAAGCTGGTGATCTGATCTACCACAGTAAGTCTCGGCCTGTGATATGCCTTTAACAGCCTCAGATAAGCACGCAGTAAATTTGAGGCGCTGAGACTCGATGTAATTAATGAATAAAAGGAACAATATCGGACCGATTACGCTTCCTTGCGGGACACCCGATCCGACGCTTACTGTGTTATGATATTCCCGTCTATTTCGACCCTTTGCTCGCGGTCTGTTGAAGAGTTCATAATCTAATGTATTACACATTTATCAATCCGTGGCTCCCGCTCTTCTGGAAAAACTTTCTATGAGGGACTTCGTCGAATGACTTTTTAAAATCTAGAAGTATACGAGTAGCATGGACCTTAAGGTTATTTTTTTCTGAGACCAAAATATCATGAACGAAGAGTGCCAGCCAGTGTCCAGGGTGTCGCAAGATCAACCCTTTAGGAAACCATATTGGCTTTTTGTAACATAGTAAGGGTACATTGAATTTATTCATACCCAAAATAAAGAACAAATTGTTTTTAAAAATTCCTCCGAGGACCTAAAAATTGTTGAATAATGAGTATTTCATAAAACCTAAGTTAATATGCTATTTTAACTCTGTATTTAGCTTTACCGTTGAGATCAAATGCTGAGACATTAGTATCTTTTTTATCGTAATATTTGCATGCATTTCGTTATTAGTTGATATATTTTTAATACCATATTCAAGCTATATTGATGATTTCCCGGAAAAAATTCCACCCAACCTTATCATTTCTTCATGTAAAACGGATTATTAAATTGATACCCACCCTATGTATATTGGCTAATTTTATTTAGGTAAATTATTTTATACTCTTTTAATGCCAGAGTGTCTAAACATGCGCAGTGATATCTTGATCGGTAATCGCGTAAACATTTCGTGATAGATACTCGCGTGACAGTTCTGAAGTACTTCGCAATTACATCCATTATCGTAAACTTTTGTTTCCCATCAACTAAACTTTGCAATGGCAAACGTTCAACGATAACGACGTTAATTGATTTTGCAAGCATTATTTGCGATTGCAAAATGCCAAATGAGCGCCGAGTCACGATGCCTTTGCGTTTGTGATCATAATATTGGGTATCACTTAAGGTAACGACAGACGCAAATGAGAAAAATCCGGAACTTAGCTAACCTAATGTTACAAAAATCTTAATTGTACCACTGATTGAGAGCAAATAACGGGATTTATTTTTTTTAGGAGGCAACTGCAAAGGCAGGTTGATTTCAGCGGTGATTAATCAATGCTGAAAAGAAAAATATTTGTCTTTCTCCTTATCATCGATAATAATGCTCAAAGCAGTGTCCAGCACCTTCCTTAAGATGTATACAGTTCTGGAGAATTCCGTTTGAATCTGAGTTTTATATCTATCGCTATCGCATATGATAAGACTCAAAACATTGGTTTACTACAGGAATTCGAGGAAATGGGGACAAGGGGGCGAAAACTTCCAGTGATAAGAGACAAAAATAAACTCAGCATGGAAAAACATGTTTCAAGTAGGCATTTGGTAACTCTGTAGCTGGTGCACGCGACTCGTGGAGTCTTCTAATGGGGGTGCGACATGGGACAGGACCTCGGGCTAAACGATCGACGATATTAATTAATACGACGTATTAAGTTCCGAATTTGTACCAAAGGATCACGGCCGAAGCGATAACAAGAGCTACCTTCCTCAGCGTCTCCCCCAAGATGTTCCTACGGGTGCAAGGGGTGCGACGCGAGCTATAAAACGTATTTGAATGGACCGAGGTATCGTCTGGCGGTTAATTGATGGATGGCGGATCACAAAACACAGGAAACATGCTCGACAGTTATTGAAAGGGTGGATACACTAGACGTGAATTCTGTGTGTGCAATGAGGCCAAAGCAGTTAGCCTGGAAAGATGAGCAGTAGAGTCGATGCACGTTTCCTCCTGTTCTTATTTTCTGCTTCCACATCTGCACAACATCCCTCAAGCCTCCGAAAGGACGTGTGGCGGGAGATGCTAGGTCAACACCCGCTAACTAGGATAAAATCACGTGCAAAACCAAATCATGTTACCTCTACACAAATATTTGTTTGTTCTTGCTCTCGACAAACCTTGATCATACGAAAGAAAGTCCTTACGTGCAAAATTATTTAAGGACAGGAAACGTTAATTTAAATCATGCTGTAAAACTGTTCAAAAGATGGGTCTATTAAATAAAAAGAATAACATGCAGGAATAAACATGCAAGAAATCAACAAATACATACAGACACTGCCGATTCTAACTATCTCCTATGCGATTGCTGTCCTGTCCACCATGAATTCCAATATTGAAATGAAATAATTAACTTTGTAATTCCACACACTTTATTAAAAAAAACACGATGTTCAACGTCGAAACCTGGGTCGTGTTTTTAAAAAAATATGTGTGTGGAATTACAGAGATAATTATTTCATTTCATTTTAATATGTTATGCGAATTCCGTAAAGTTACGCCTGAGACATCAAAAATGATCTCCAATGTTAGGAGGGAGCAACATTTCAAAGCTGCATCTACGTAATACCCCGCAAGCCACCGCAAGAACGTGTGTTCCGGGGGGTGTTAGGTCACCACCCGTTCACCAGAAGAAAACCATAAACAAATCCTTGATTCCTTGATCATCGTCGCTTTGTATTTACGTATTCATACTTTGTTAACTTTTGAATTTTTAATACATAGGAGGGTGGTCCCAGAAGGACCCGGGATGACCTGGAATGGTGGTAGTTGTTTGAAAAATATCACTTTATTAGATAGTATGCGATCTATAAAGCATATGTTTCAAGTTTGAAGACGCTACGTTGTTTAGTATTTGTTTGGCAGTCGTCAATAGTGGACATTTTCAGTGAATTTGTGAAAATGGAAAAAATTGGTCATTTTTATGTGATACAATATTTTTATTTGAGAGGCCTCACCCCAACCAATATAAAAGCTGATCTCGATTCTACTCGGGGTGAGTCTGTTCCATCGTTTACAACTGTAAAATATTGGGTAGCAGAGTTTAAACGAGGACGCACGAGCTGTCAAGACGAGCATCGCATTGGTCGACCAAATGAGGTGACGACTCCGGAAACGGTGGAGAAAACACACAAAGTGATCCTGGATGATCGTCGACTGGAAGTGCGCGAGCTAGCAGACAGAGTAGGCATTTCAAAAAGTGCGGTACATCGCATATTAACTGAACATTTGGACACGAGAAAGATGTGTGAAAGATGGGTGCCGCGTTTGCTACCACTCGAGCAAAACCAGTGTCGTGCAGATGCTTCAATTGAGTGTTTAGCAAAGTTTCACGACAACATAGTAGAATTTTGGCGCTGTTTTATAACCATCGATGAAACTGGATTCATTACTTTACACCCGAGACAAAAGAACAATCAAAACCATGATTTCAAAAAGGAGAACCGTCTCCAAAGAAGGCAAAGACCGTTTCATCTGCAGGCAAGGCCATGGCGTCGGTTTTTTGGGTTACGTGTGGGAAAATTGTCATAGATTATCTCGAAAAAGGAAAACTATCAACGGCGAGTGTTATGCAAACTTATTGCAACGTTTTAGTGAAGAAATTAAGCAAAAGCGGCCGCACTTGGCTGAGAAGAAAGTGTTGTTTCACAAAGACAATGCACCAGGTCACAAATCCGTTATTGCAATGGCCAAAATTCATGAATTAAAGTTTGAATTGCTACCTCATGCACCCTATTCACCAGATTTAGGCCCCTCGGATTATTTTCTGTTCGCAAGCTTGAAAAATGGCTCGGGGGTCAAAGATTTTCCGACCGCGAAGAAGTGATGTCGGCAGTTAACAGCTATTTTCAGGAGAAAGACAATTCTTAAATTAAAAAGGGTATCGAACTTATTGTACATCGCTGGAAAAAGTGGATGGTAGAGCTGAAAGGAGATCATGTTGAAAAATAAATACATTTATTTCCAAAACTTTTGTGTTTTCTTTGTTGGGTCGGGTACTTCTGGGAATACCCTCATAGTAAGGGTCAAGTTTCCTGCCTTTAATATAACTGTTATCTCATCGAAATTCAAAGATCATTCGTCGAGCGAATAAACGGACGATTTTGATAACGGAAATAGAATAGGATCCATTCGTACACATTGTTTTCATTACCCTATCAAAATACCGCGTTATAAAAATGCTTCCTGTCTACCCTATTGTTCAGACGAACAATACTGGGGCTAATTATGCCGGCATTAGAGATAATAAAATGAAATCAGATATGGAAATATTTTTTCTTAATTTATTGCATGATACATTATATAAAAGTTAATATTGCAATTTCCTGATCAATCTAAATGAAATATGGAGTGAACCATCGCATCCAATGAAAATAAGTATTTTATTATTAGAATTTGCATTATACTCTATTCTCAATTTGTTACACACACAAGTACTTCTCTGTACTTAAGGTTTACTGTTTCTCTAACTTTTGTGCAATCCATGAGTGACACATTTGTACGTAGTTGACTGGCCAACCCCTTCTTCGAAATCGTGCATGTTAGTTAAGAGTTCTTCAGTTTATGAACGATTGTATGGTGAGTTTTCAAACCTCCTAGGCTTAATTGTTACACCAAATAAAGCTCATATCATAATAAGTGACACTTGATACAAATAATTTCAATGTGGATTAAAGTACTTAAAATACCTGTACATCTGCTTAATGCCCCGCAAGCCGCTGGGAGGGCGTGTGGAGGGGGGAGGGGGCGTTTAAGGTCACCAGCCATCCTTGCACAACCCCAATCATGTCACCTCCAGACAAATACTAGTTTGATCATGCACTCGAAAAATGTTAATCACACGATAGAAAGTATTTAAATGTAACAATATTCAATGAAAGGATACGCATATTCAAATCATGCCGTAGAACTCTTACAAATATGGGTCTATCTATTTCAGAGTGTAAAAATCATTCGCCTTGACTGGGATTCGAACCCAGATCCCTCAATATCCGGTCGAGTGCTTTAGCCACTTAAGCTACCGAGGCGCCCTCTTAAACTCTGAAATTTTGGGGCTTTTAGAGGAACAAGATGTTGTGACGAAATACCGTACATACAATGTCACAGGCATTCGTAGCCGTGCGCGAGGCGCCACAGTCCACGAGGTTAAAGCCAACTTTAAACACTTATGGTGTTTTCACTTTGACAAATTCCAAAGAAACTGCGGGAGATGCCGCAACAGTAACTTTTAACGGAGTCATCCGCAAATGTGCATTTCAATGCAACAATTTGTAATGATTTTTACACTCTGAAATTGTTGCATTGAAACGCACATTAGCGGATGACTCCGTTAAAAGTTACTGTTGCGGCATCTCCCGCAGTTTCTTTGGAATGGGTCTATCTAATAAAATAAGAATTACATGCAGGATGTCGAGAAATATAAGCACTACCATTTATAATTATCTCCTACTAGATAAGTGTCATATCTATTTTGATCTCAAATGAAAAACGACGTTTTAAATCCATCCGTTTAACTATAAATCTCCCTGATTTTACGTTGGTGATCTGATATGCCATATTAAGTCGTGGCCCATAATATTTCTTGAACATCCTCAGTTAAGTAACCTGCCCTAAATTCACGCAGTAAATTGAGCCTGTAATTAAACCTACGGTCAACTTGTGGCTCACATCTTTATTCTTCCGTAAGAATCAGTGTCGTGTCACCGCTACCTTATTCGTAACAACTTTTCTCAATCCAAGCTGCTCCACTATGTTGCACTCAAAAATAAATGCGTGGGTAAGAGTTTCAAAAATCACTACTTTACAAAATTTTGAAAATGACAGTACTCTTTTTATATACACGAAGGTCATGCACACCAACGGTCAGTTGCTTCACCGCCATTAGCCCCTTGGGGAATCCCTAGCGAGTGCCCTTCCCTTCGTAAACCTTGATGCGACCCCTCCAATGTTGCCACGTATGCTCCTACTTTGGCAGGCATAACGCAAAGTGGCATCAGAGGCGAAAGTTTTTAAAATAACTGCACTTGGAGCAATGATTCATTAAGAATGAAAAAAATGTTTCCTTCAAAGTCCTACTGCATTACTAACACCTAGAGGTTATTGAGGACAGAATAATCGGAGTAGGGTTGCGATGGTTTTTGCAATTGTCGGACTCAAAAGATCACCAGAACGTCCGCAGCACGCGAGAGGCACCCAGGGAAGGAGCGAAAGCTCCCGCGGCAACGGAATATGCGTTTTAGAATTCTTGGGACACCCAGCACACCAGAGTTGCACATCTCTTAGAGGTATTCTTTAGCTAGTCTATGCATTAAATTTGAAGCATTGGGGTTGAAAATATCGTTTTCAATACACAAAGGATAGAATATGAAGTTTTCTGTGCAATTACAGATTTTTATCGAATATAATGGTTAATTATCTGCCAGTGTCCATTTGAATTTGCGATTGTTTTATTCCCAATACTGTTTTCGCGCCTTCCTGTTCCTCAGAATACTCGGAAGGTTCAGATTTCATAATGATACTAGAAATTAATGATCTGTGGGATACCAAGCACTCAATAATCAGCATCCATCCAGCGTCGGAGAGGAAGAGTCGAGCTGACGTCAATTCTTGTTGACATAATCTTTGCCATAGTTCCCATGTCCTTTGATAGCGACCGCCTCTTCTCCCACATAGAAGTGCAGAAGTTAAGAAACTTCCTTGCCTCATCTTTTGGATGTCCAACTGGGAACCGCCGTGGAATGAGCACAAGTTGAGAAGGGCTATTCTATTTAGAACGCATGTATCGGGAAAAAAAGTCGAGAATCTCTAATGGCGTCCTTCAAATTAAGCAAGTCTTTGTAGAATCAATAGCAAAATTAGCTTGGTCAGATTTCTCGACGGGAGTGCGTGAATAAGCGGACGTGGAGCCGTAGAGAGAAGAGTTTTTATTTGCGAAATATTTCTATTCAATTCGAAATTTTATTTTGAAATATGTGCTTCCATTATTCCCACGATTCAGCTCTTTTTAGTATCATATATTGTTCATTTATTGCTATGATTACCTTCTGCTCTTTTTGCTACGTCAGATCCACGCACCCAGCGGGATTTATTGTGGATAATTTTGGCCTGAAGTGTAAAAGGTGCGAAACTGGCTTTGACAAGTTTATTGTTGGGTGTCACGTATTATTAGATCGTTGATTTGAAGGCGGAGGGTAAAGTTGAATGATAGAATTAACTCAAATGTGTGACAGCAATTAGTTTATTTTACCAAAACCTCAATTGCGTAGATTAATACTGAGTCGCCTGCATTTTCACTATTATTCTTTTCTCAATTCTTTCCTCAAGAGGATCGTAATTGTCATCACGTCCAGGGGGTGGTTTAAATCAGCTGCTCCAGCCTCTTCCTATTCACTAACCTCTCCATGTTTCTGATGTCTTCGCATGCTTGTTCTTGGCCAGTGCGAATAATGTCCTTCCAGCATTTAGCATCTCTTTTTGGTTCTAAATTCAATATTATAAACCATCTACTGATTCTAAGTATAAACTTAATAGTTTTACATTCATCCTACCCATTGCATTGAAAACAATTACCTTGGTTTTTTAACTAGAAATTGTAATTTTGTACCAGAATTTAAAAAAAGCGCTTTCTCTTCGTTACATGTATATAAATGTAAAACAAAACAAAGGTATCAAGCTGATTGTTTCAAATTATAGTCCATGAGGAATATATTTGTGAAATTATGAGTGTGTATTCACGGAAACGTTCATGAGAAGGGTCAAGAAGCTGAACTACTATCGGTGGTGTGGTTATAAAATACTCTTTACACTCTTCCCTTTATTAAAGAATGAAGCCATACGTTTGTATATTATCAATGATTCTAATTTGATAGATTTTTACAATCGATCTGGACTCGACGGTGCATTCAAAATTATTATTAAGTACTTTTAGTCAATTATGTAGTTGCACTATGTAATGGTTGGGCACAGATTAAGGAACGCCGTGATTTATCCGCACAGTTTCTCGGGGGAGGGGATGCGTAGTCATAATTTAATTTCAATGATGTTTAACGTCGGATTCGAGAGGAAAAAACAGAAAAAGGCCATCGGGAAAATGAAATGTGGGACATCATCCGGGTCGAAAAGAGATATGAGTACCAAGAGCAAGTAGAGAATGGGACACGTATGAAAGAACTCAAAGAGACGAGTACAATGGAAGAAAAATTGGGAAATGCCAAGGAAGGCACATCGAAAGTCACAATCAATAGGAAAACGAGGTCTGTCCAATAAATACGCGAACTGAGGCCATTAAAAAAACTTTATTTCGCAAAATTTGTTCTACATCGATTTTATCCCCTTCAACAAAGTACTCTCCATTCTTTGCTGTGCACTAAGTAACTGCGGAATTAGTAAACAGCCACATGGTAAATTATAGCAGATCAAAGTACAAAATGCTAACATTCTTAATAAGAGCACCCATATGTATCGACACGCCAATTCCAGTGCCTCCGTCAGTGGTGTTATGCTTCCTGATAAGCATCGACCGAACCCTCATTCAGGCACCTCGTCATGGCCTCCTTGATTTAATGCAGAGGTCCGAAATGGTACTCAAAGGGATTGTACGAGGGTCATCCGGAAAGTAGTACCCGTTCGTGCCGCATGAAGTGCTGACGACGCGAGTAGCCGCTGGACGAGGTCAGATAGCTTCAGTGGCTTGTCTGCCTTCTCTGAGCCAAGTTGCGTGACGCTAGCATTGCCTGTGTTGTTTCTGTGATTGTTTACAATGTTTAAAAAAATTGAGAACGCCGCCAGTTGTGAAGTGAGGGCAGTGATTAAATTCCTCAATGCAAGAAACGTTCGCCCATGTGATATTCATCGCCAATTAAAGGAGGTGTATGGAGACAATGTAATGGACGAGTCGTCTGTTCGGCGGTGGTGTCGCAACTTCAACATGGGGAGGGGGAACACACACGACGATGAGCGTTCGGAGAGACCGTCTGTCATTACAGACCAACTGGTGAGCTCAGTTGACGAATTCGTGAGGAACGATCGGCGCGTCACAATTGATGACATCTGTGAGCATTTTCCCAATGTTTCTCGAACAATTGTTCATGAAATTGTTAAACACCATCTGCATTATGCAAAAATTTGTGCAAGATGGGTCCCTCGCGTATCTCAATGAGCTGGCGGCGAAGGACTATGCAGCAGGAATACAGAAACTTGTCACACGTTATGACAAATGCCTTAATTTGCTTGGAGATTATGTTGAGAAGTAGTTTAAAGTATCCTCTTTCAAATAAAATTTTTTATGTTTGTTAATATTTACTTTTGTGTCTTTATTTCACGAACGGGTACTACTTTCCGGATGACCCTCGTACTTGGGCAGTACTCAAACTCAAACGGCCATGTCTCGTCATCAGTAACCACCTATTCCAAAGAATTGGGGTCACTTTCACGGTGATCCAAGAGGTCCAAGGCAAGATTGTCACACAAGCAGTCTTATGATAGCGTCTTGGAGACCATCTTGGCACAGCTTTCTCATGGCTAAATCTTCTGTAAGAATGCAGTGCACTGTGGTTTAATGAATGTTGCACTCTTCTGCCAACATCCAGACACTTCGAGGTCAATTAGAATTGAGCACGCGCGTCACTCTTTGCACATTTTCATCTCACTGTGTTGTTGATGGGGTAGCCTGGGCATTTCTCATCATCAACATACACATTAACCTCCCTGAACATCCTGTGCAAGCAGAAAACCGTCAATTGGGACATTTTTCCATCTTTATAAGCATCCTTAACATAATCTCCGAACCCGATTTTCCAAGCTTAATGCAAAATTTTATCGCATACATTGCTCCATGGGAAGTGGCATCGTGAAGTCGTGACGTGACCGTCAAACAGGGGTCCAGTCCAGCATTGATCCGCCGAGTGTAACGACCCACAGATAACTGACGTGGGTCGCGTTGCTTTCCCAAGTTCTCCCATTACCTTTCCCGCTACAAATCACCCCACTCCAGCCATCTGCATTGGTGGCACAAAAATCATTCTACTTTATTTTGGGACAGATCTTTCTGTAATGACCACAGTACTCCCACGCGGAAATTGCGATGTTTCCCCATCGATCGAGTCTCGAAAGCATGAAGTTAATCGCAAAGCCGCCCAGGATCCATTCATCGGAGGATAGCTCCATTTCCACTCTCGTCTTATTTGGGCAGCAGCCGTCAGTTTACGCATGAGCCCCCTCCCACCGCTGCCCCCCTCCATCGCGACCGTGACATCCATCCCCTCGTGAGGCGATGTCTTCCCTCAATAGTCTCTCCCTCCCCACCTCGTCCGAGGGTGGATCCACGCCCCATCACTTCTCAGGGCGGGCATGACACTCCACCCCTGCTCTCCCAAAGAAGCCGACGATGCCCTTGCGATTCTTGGGGGGGGGAGGGGGGAGGGGGGGAGGGGGGGGAAGGGCGAAATGGAAAGAGATCCAGACGCCGGATTCGCATCCACCCAGGGCGTTGGTCCTGCCGAAATTTCGGGCGCGATAACGGCGGATGCCATACGTCGCGAAAGGTCACCCGGGGGAGTGCGTAAGCAGGGACCGCGGGGACCCTTAACCCGTCCTTGACCCGCCTGGCGAGACAAAGGCTCGCAAAAACAACGGCGCGGTACTCCCCTAAAAACTGACAGTCAAAATAACATCGACGCCCTTTTACGCAATCCGCCCCGACTCTCCTCCTCTCTCTCCTTCCATCCCCCCCCCCCACATCCCCCGCCACTCCCGCCGACCCTCGATTCGGGTGTGAGCATTCTCGACATTATGATTTCAAGGGTGGGGTCCCGAAAGTAGAACAATGGTTATACACGGAAGGCAAATCATGCAGATGTGAGGTGAGATGGCACCACCAGCCGAGTGAGCCCAGTCAGGACGAAATAGAATTTTTTTTTAAATACTTCATTTAATTTTTGTCTTCAATTTTCAGTGTAAGCATTATCAATGAATGTTTGTGCATCTTTCGACCTCATTTCTAGATCAGACGGAATACTTCACCAATCTCGGAAGTCTTTTGGGCCAAGATAGTTAAAGTGGCAGGGATCGTATAGGAAGAAGAATAGGTTAGGCAAAGAAGCTTTCACAAGGGGGAGTGAGTTGATGACCGGGACATTGGGTAAATATGTTAAGAAGGTATTATTTAAATCTTAAATGTGAAGGATAGTTTTGTGCGGTGGGTAAACTCGGAGGGGATAGGCGTAGATTGCAGCCTTTTAAAATGTGGGTGTGGAAAAGGATGGAAATAATAAAATGGGCAGAAAGGAAAACAAATGAGGAAGTAGGTAAGGAGAGAGTGTTGCTGGTAAAAATTCGAAGGAGGTAAGAGATGTGGACTCTTGACATTTTGATTGGCAGTGTTATGTTGCTGAAGACTAATTAAGAGGGGAGAACGTTAGGCAGCAAGGGAGAGGAAATGGCTGGAATAGTAAAGGGATGATGGACAGAATAAAGGGATGTACGTAGAAAGTTAGCGGAAATAAATTGCGAACTATATAGCGTTGGTTGATTTGTGTGTGCACCAAAAAACGATCGAGTACAATCACAATTAGCAGAAAACCTCATTACTGTTGCGAATCAAAGTAATAATGAATATTATATGCCTGTAATTTAAATGTAAAATTAAAATTTAATTTACAGATATATATATTTTCTAGGAAGAAATTTGCTGAGTCCGTGTTGAGTTGTCTCGACTTATGCCACTGGATAATAATTAAATGGATTGCAGTTGACTATCTGTCTATGATGAGTAACTCCTATTGACGGAACTCCGGTCTCACTTTCTATACCCAGAGGTTTATAATATTATTATTTGGTATTCTATCAATTAAGATTTTGGATGTACCCAGTTATATAAATTATAACTGTGTTTCTCCTAGCAAAACACAACCCAATATTGTAATCTACGGTCATCTCTGTATACTTCCTTCCTCCCTTCATCCCATCCAACATCCAAATTCTATTCCTGCCATTTCCTCGTTTGCCTAACATTCTCCCCTCTATTACAGTCTTCAACATCCCACTACCGGTCAATACCCCCTTCATCAACTTTTCCTGCCTCCATAGGATTTCTCCCAACAAACCCCTCCCTTCGCCCACCATACCAAGTACTTCCTCATTTGTTTTCTTCTCTGTCCATTTCACCTTCTCCATTCTTCTCCACACCCACATTTCAAAAACCTTCAATCTACCTCTATCCTTCTGCTTCAATGACCACGTTGCCGCGCCGTACATAGCTACGCTCCATATCAAAGTTTTCACGAGTCTTTTCTTAATATCCTTACTCAATGTCCGTGTCATCAACTCCCTCCTCCTTGTGAAAGCCCCTTTGCCTAGCGCAATTCTTCTCCTTACATCCCTACTACTTTGACCGTGTTGGTCCTAGGTACACTTCCCAGATACGTGAACTGTTCTACCTGCTCAACTTTTTGCCCTCCTATTTTAATGTTTAGCTTAGCATATTTCTTTCTGGTCGACGTGCATTCCTATCTCCAATTCTTCCCATGCCTCTATAATCATTTCCTCCACATATACGTTGAACAGCAGCGGTAATGATGGGCAACCCTGCCTTACACCTCTTCCTAGCACTGCCCATCCGGACTCCCCGTTTCCCACTCGTACCTGAGCAGTCTGAGACATCTACAGGTTACGAATTAGCCTACTGTCCCTCCAATCTATTCCTATTTTCTGCAATATACCCATTAGTTTTTCCCAATTCAGTCTATCAAACGCCTTTTCAAATTCTACGAAACAGATAAATATAGTATGCACTGATTCTGTATTCCTTTTGATTAGTAATCTCATCACTGCAATGCCATCGCGCGTACCTCTCCCCTTCCTAAACTCAAACTGAACATCCCCTAAGTAATCGTTTACTCTGATCTCTATCCTTTTGTGATGATCCTGATAAACACTTTACTTGCGTGGGAAATCAAACTTATTTTTCTGTAGTCCTCACATGGTGTAGCATTTACCTTTTTCGGAATAGGAACTAAAACTAATCTCACAGACTCTTCCGGCCAGATTTTTCCTTCATAGATACTACGAATCATCCCATAGAGCCTCTTCCACCCACATTTTCCTACACATTTCAGTAGTTCCGCAGGAATGTTATCCACCCCCACGGCCTTATTTAGTTTCATCTCCCTTAATGCCCATTCTATCTCAATGTCGAGTATGCGTGGACCTTTACTTTATTTGTTACCTGTCTCAAATTATTATTTAACTCTTTTACTTCCTTACGCCTAACTCTGTGTTTACATTCTTCCATTTTGTCCTGTCATCCACCTTTGTAATCATCTCATCCGTGATCCATGGTCTCCTTTTCCTTTTCCCATTAACGGCCCTTATAGTTTTTTTTTGCGGCTTTCTATATCCCTTTCTTGATACATTCTCATTTTTCTTCGATAGTAATCAGCTCCTCAATGATTTCTTCTACAGCCTACTGATACTTCTTCCTTTCCAATCCATTCAATGCTTCTACAATTCATTTCCTAACCCGCCGCCCCTGCCTTATCTTTTTGAAACTGACGCTACATTTCATGGCAACTAAACTGCGGTCAGAGTCCGCATCCGCTCCCGTGAAGCTGTGCGAATTGATTAAACGGTTCCTAAATCTGTGCATAACCAGAATATAATCTAACTGATACCTACTTTAGTCACCTGGCATTTCCCATGTATACCTGCGCCTTTTGTGGTGTCTAAACCAAGTGTTGGTGATGACTAACCCCTGTCTCCTGCAGAACTCAATTGCTTTCTCCCCGCGGTCATTCCTCTTACCTAAACCGTAGTCCCCCACCTCATCACCATCTCCTCCTTCGCCTACCGTTGCATTCCACTCCCAAATCACTATGAAAAGTTTCCCTGCGGGAACACACGCAATTATGTCCTCTAATTGATCGTATATTCTATCGACCTCTTCCTCCTCATGATTGCTGTGTGGCATGTAAACCTAAACAATGACCAAGTTCGTCGGTTCTGCTTTTTTCTCTAATAGTAATATTCTATCCGTTGCCTGATCTATGTTGAATAAGTTTCTTCCAATCTTTTTATTCCATTTTATGGCAAACCCTGTTGGCTCTCACCCCTTCAGCTCTTTATTACTCTCTAAATATACTCCAGTAATCCCCGTTACTCTTCCATCTCACCTCGCACCGACGTAAAATGTTTATATTTTCTCATTCCATCTTTCACCTTATATTCTCTAATATTCCTGTCCTCAATGTTGTCCTGATATTCCAAGTTCCTATTCCAACTAAAAAGGTTTTAACAAACCGAACGGTATTAGGGTTAACCCTGTGAAATTTATCCATGATGGAAAGGAAACAAACTATGCAAATTTCACTTGAATAGAGATTTATTCACGACCCGGGTTTCAAACACTTAATGTCATCTTCAGGTGACATTAAGATGAAGAGAAGACCTGAAGATGACATTAAGTGTTTGAAACCCGGGTCGTGAATAAATCTCTATTCAAGTGAAATTTGCATAGTTTGTTTCCTTTTCATCATAAAAAGGTTTTCTTCTTTTGCGACTTGTGTTCTGCTGCTGTCGGTTTTCCTTTGCAAGTGTTTCATGAGACAACGAGCGCGGAACGCTTGCATCTCCCGCTTCCGGGCACGACGCACGGTAAATTGGGCCGAGTCCCGTAGTTGCCAGGACTGATTTTCACCTTACAGTGCATCATATTTATCTTGGGAATGATAATTGAGGTGTTTGAATTTCCCGTCGCCTTCCTCAATAGTGTTTCTAACGTGACACCATAACTTACTGGCCGCCCCTATGGGGTCAGACGCCATTGCAGCCGCCTCACTGAGGAACAGACGCTGCGTGGACTACCTTTCTTCTGGCTCCTAACCCTCGGCTTATCTAGCATGGGTGACCCAACCAGTAGCAATTAGCATTGCTCTAGCCAGCATAGCTCTAAGGGTCACCGGAACGCACCATGTCAAGGTTGTAGTCCATGGAAGTGGGCTTTTAATATATGTATGGCATTCTCGTCCAGGTTTAAGGCCGTCTTGGGTAGTTATGGAAAGTGCTCATAGTATTTTTTTGTGACAGCAGCACAGGGATTGTATTTCCCAAGTCCCCGGTGCGTCCTTGTCGAACGATGTCAACCTCTTGCTGCGAGCAGTTAAAAAAACTTGAATTCGCGGCGCACCGTGGTCTTGCTCAACCACGTGCTGCGGAACACATTCCGATCGAAAGGCTATGCCTCTTATCACACGAGATCCCTGTGGGGCAGTGAGTTATGATGGGAGCAGGAGGGCGTGTATTTCACCTCGTATGATTTTATAGAGCGATCTGTGAAAAATAGCCCGATTGTCACGACTCATTTGTTTTGAACCAGTTCCTAGGCTTTTTTTTAGCGATTATTATCATCTTTATTTGCCCCACCGGTCCTCTCGTAATTGAAACTGAATTATGGGAGGGAGAGAACAAGGATCACATGGCCGGAAAAAGTTTGCATTGGACGTCAATTTTATCAATATACTATATCATTTTTATTTATTAGGTAACTTTGACTCTTCACTGAGCACATTTTCTAAAGCATCGCATATTTACTGCGCCATTATTTAAGGAAATGAATTACCAGGATGATCGATGCACTGTATGTAAAATGGCCGCAGCCCACCGTCAGGGTTCATTTGCCGGGAAGTGAAATATACGAGTGGATACTCGAGGGGCAATGAAATATGAACGCTGATAACAGAGGCGTTTCCTTATAGATAAATATACATTATATCGGCGCAAATATTTATCAGAAATGTGTCATCGCCGTTGTTCCATTGAACTACAACTTAAAGCAACGATAAGCAGAATGTTGGGCTATTTTGGTTTTACGTACAAGTAAGGAGACAACCAAAACGCTAAAACTTGTTGCAGTTGGAGCTAATTTTGGAACTGAAATCGAAAGTCGGTCATCAATGATACCTGGTATTCAAGAGGAAATTGCGAAAATCAGAAATAAACTAAATAAAACTTTATTGCCGTCATACAAGTGTCATTGTTAGATTCTATCTAATTTGTTGGGTGTAAGTGAGGAAGAACATTATAAATTGGAAAAATGAACAGAGAATGAAATTGCTGAAAAAACATTTGTTTTTTAGGTAAAAATTTTTAATGTGGTCATTTTGTGAAACCGAAACTTAGTGGAAATTCATTTTGATTGTTCAAAAAATTTTTCTCAACTGTTCCACGTATTGAGACCATTCCGTTTATGTACTTTTCATTCACCACTTACTTGGTGGCACTAGTGTGTTTAGAAATTCTTATTATCAGTTGGTCACTGATCCTCAATTCTCTGAATTTTTCAAAAATATTTGACCACAATTTAAGTATCTCAAATGAAAATCTTATAAGTAAATCAAATAGCAAAAAATACAGCAAAGTGGGTCTTCTATAATAAGCATGGACTCTTAATCAGTAGAGATATACATGAAAAGTGGTATAGTAAGAGCTATTAGATACTATGTAACTCCTAGTTGCAGTAAATTGAATTAACGATACCCCGACATCCATGTTTATTTCATGCCTTTGCTTTTTTAAAATGAGTACAAGAAAATGTATCAGAAGTTATATATAATGCATACGTAAATATTTTTAATATTTTTATCTTGATTGTCTTTTTCTTAGATGACACCGTATACCTAAACTGCCATAACTACTTATATGGACGTAGATTGGACGTCTTTGGTTTGCAAGCATTAAAAAGGATGGAGAAAGGTACCCGAATATCGAGCTTCAGCGAAAATAAGAGAGCAACTAAGGATTTGCACTGCAGCAGAAGAGTAATGGAAATAAATTGGAGAGTTAAATTAACAAATTAAGTACCTCGAAGAGTTTGGGAAGAGCGAAGACCATGGAGGACACTATACAAGAAGAGGGTACTAATAGGTCAAATCTCAGGGAACGCTGACTTGGGAAATGATTGGTTCGGCTGGTGGAAGGGGAGAGACATACGCGATGCCTCAGTAGCATTGAGGTCACTACAAGTTGTGCTCAAAAAGTAAGGTGACTTTATATTTTCATGAAAAAAATATTTATTCTTCATTATTCAAGTTGTCTACTTCACAGTAAACATCCCCAGGTATAATACACTTGTACTAACGCTTTTCCCTGTCCTCGAAGCAATTATGATAATCATTTTTTGGTATAGCCTTGAGCTCTTCCAGCGATGCAGTCTCATCTCCTCAATCATTGTAAATCTCCGTTCTTCCATCGATCTCTTCAGTTTTGGGAACAGGAAAAAGTCGCAGGGGGTAAAACCCGGGGAGGATGGTGGCTGAGACATGACTGTGGTCCTGTTTTTGGCCAAAAAATCTTTCTCACAAGCAATAATGAATGAGCAGGTGGATTATCGTTTTGGACCAGCCAAGAATTTTTTTACCCAGCATTTACTTCGTATTGCTTCTTGAAAACGGCGGATAACTTCAAGGTAATACTCCTTATTGGACCGTACGAACTTATGGCAAGAACTCCTAATGCACTGCGCCAAGGTAATCGAAGAAAACAGTGAGCAAAACCTTGACATTTGATCGTACTTGGCGTGCTTTTTCGGTCTTGGTTCTCCCGGGTTCTTCCATTGGGATGATTGGGCTTTAGTTTCGATGCCATAACCATATGCCCATGATTCGTCACCAGCAATGATCCTTTTGAGCAAATCAGGATCATCATTGACGGCATTCAACAGCTCCTGAGTGATGCTCAAGCGACGGTTCTTCTGGCCAAGATTAAGCTGTTTCGGAACGAACTTCGCCGACACACGTGTCATTCCCAAAGAATCCGATTACTGCTATGTCATGCTAAATTCTCCTCTTCGTAGATGATTGCGAAATTTTCGAACAACTCGATTTCATCGACAACATCTCTAGCTTTCAAAATGCCCTCAACTCACTCGCTTAGTGGTCCGATACTTGGTGCCTAGTATTAAATCCTGCCGAAACAAATATTCTCTCTTTCACTTTACATAAATCACTCCATGCATATGATCATAAAATATAGTTCCAGTCACAACTCAAAAAGACCTTATTGTCATCATTGCGTAGTGAACTTTTCTTTCGTTAGCCTATTCTCTATATTTCCTCAAACGTTATGCCCCTGGTTGGCTTAATTTATCGATGTGGTTAAGTATCTAACTTGCAAGCCCTCTGCCGTTTTTACATGCCTGTGTTTCTCCTGTCCTTGAATACTGTTTACCAATTTGTGACACTGTTCCATCCACTTCTCTCGAACTACCTGAACGACCGATGAACTTCGATCTCTCGCTCTCATCCGCCGCCGTCATTCACATCTCTATAACTTCTCAATGGATTATATCAGGTCTTCTCTCGGAATTTCCTCCCTTTTCGATCGCGTAAAAATCCCCAATGGCAATTATAGGTCATCTGAACTTACAAGGGCAGGCTGAAAAGTAATGCACGCATGCGTGTAGACCACAAACAAAAACAAATGGCAAGATCGGACAACAAGTACATTAAAGTACTATTCTTAAGTTTCAAAATCATATATTTATTTTTCAACACAGTCACCGTTAAGGCTAACACATTTTTCCCAGTGTGGAACAAGTTTTTTCAATACGTCACTGAAAAACTCTTCCCACTACTCTCGAATCCAGGACTTGACAGCTGCCTTCACCTCATCGTCCGAGGTGAAATGATTACCCTCGAGGTGTCTCCTAAGATGAGGTAAAAATGAAAATCGCGAGGTGCACCATTAGGTGGATGTGGAATCGGTTCAAATATCAGGTTTCTCAGAGCCTCTCCAGTTGCGCGCGAGGTGTGTGGTCGAGCGTTGTCATTTTGCAAGATTATTGGCGCCATGCTGCCTTTAACACGACAAACTCGATATCGGAGGTGTTTTAGAGTCTGTATATACTGAGAAAAATTTACCGTTGCCCCTCGTTCCAGAAAATCGGCCACATAAACTCTGTGAGCATCCCAAAACACAGCCAAACGAAATTTCATAAACAATTATGGCTTTTCCGGCTCGCAACCACGAAATTTTACTACCCATCGATTTACAGCAAACCTAATAACAGCATCGTCACCATAAACAGCCTTTCAACGACGATGAATCTCAGTATGAGTCACTTTTCCAGCAGTTAAAAATTCGACAACAGCTCGCCGTTTAACTCGCGTTGACATAGCACCAGAACACGTCTCCATACTTCCGCTTCTCAAAATACATTGGATAAATAAAACGACCTCAAACCTGCGAATGAATGTTTAGAAGGAATGGGAACTTCCACATACCATCAGGAATGCTTCTGAAGGTCATTTTGTTTGTGGTATATATGCATGTGTACATTAGTTTTCAGCCTACCCTCGTATTTCCCTTTTCGAGTGCCTTTGCGTACATGGAGTTGAATGACCTCTTCCATTGTATCACCCCTCGTCTCTCCATCATTAGACGCTCATCAATTTTGAGAACTGCATCTACATGTAATGCAATGAAAAAAGGCCCACCTGACTTCGACCCATTCCAAACTCCTCAAGCCATCCTTCCCTTATGTGCTCCTTCCTAATGTTCTTTAACCCTTCCTCTCCCTTACTGCTCATTTTGTCCCCCTCAGTAATGTAAAACGAACCTTATTTTTTGGTATGATGCAGTTATTTGTTATTTGTAATATCATTTGGTTTTATTTGTTATTTATCCAATGTAATTGGCATGATACTTTTTATAGGCTAAAAAATAAATATTATTGGGAGGGTGTTTTTTTTGTAGGTCCTGCCCTGGTTTTTTACTCCGTAGAATTTGTTTTACCCAGGGGGTTGCACTGATGGAGCCAATTAAAGGCTTTCCCATGAACTGTTGTCATTGAAGATACATATTTTATACCTTGAACGAAATCCAGAGTTTCTGCTTTCCATGTACTTCAAAAGGTTAAACTTGAATACTTCGACACGGTGACTCAATTTATCCCGCATATGGCTGGTTGTCTATTACCACTACGTCTCCGCTCGGATTCTTAGAAATGAGTGAAATTTCATATTACTCACAACGATATTCTCTTGAGGAAGAAACGTTGGTACGCTTAACTTCGCAAATCGCTTTTATAAAATATTCAACCTCGCAAAAGTTATTTCTCCGATAAATATGTCCGGAACACATACACTGCTTTCCTGCCCGATAACAAAGTGAAAACTTAAGATAACTCCTTTTTGGACATTGTTTTATTATTACTTAAAATGAATAAACTTAGGCCTCTTTACTTTGGCCTCTGTAATACTTCTAATGACTCGATTTAAAAATTCAACACTTCGATATTTATTGCTAGACCGAACTTAACATGTAATAGATGGAGCGAATAACAACTGCGGACAGTATGTTAAATGTAAATCTTATCATTAGAAACGGCAGTGGATATTTTTTGTAAACAATCACTCAGAGGAGGAATTCAGGGAAATTCTCCTTCGCCAAAAAACAGTAATACACCTGAGCACGTCAACTGGAAATGTTTTCCAACCCTTCTCCAAGACGAGTGTGCTTCAAGGAAATAATTGATAATGTCCCAAATCGCAAATTAGTTAGCATTGATCACTTTCTATTTATGAACAATTTGTATTATACACTATTGGAACAATATAGTGATAAATTCCAAAGAAACTGCGGGAGATGCCGCAACAGTAACTTTTAACGGAGTCATCCGCTAATGTGCATTTCAATGCAACAATTTCAGAGCGTAAAAATCATTCGCCTTGACTGGGACTCGAACCCAGATCCCTCAATATCCGGTCGAGTGCTTTAGCCACTTAAGCTACCGAGGCGTCCTCTTAAACTCTGAAATTTTGGGGCTTTTATAGGAACTAGATGTTGTGACGAAATACCGTACATACAATGTCACAGGCATTCGTAGTCGTGCGCGAGGCGCCACTGTCCACGAGGTTAAAGCCAACTTTAAACACTTATGGTGTTTTCCCTTTGACAAATTCCAAAGAAACTGCAGGAGATGCCGCAACAGTAACTTTTAACGGAGTCATCCGCAAATGTGCATTTCAATGCAACAATTTCAGAGCGTAAAAATCATTCGCCTTGACTGGGACTCGAACCCAGATCCCTCAATATCCGGTCGAGTGCTTTAGCCACTTAAGCTACCGAGGCGTCCTCTTAAACTCTGAAATTTTGGGGCTTTTATAGGAACTAGATGTTGTGACGAAATACCGTACATACAATGTCACAGGTATTCGTAGTCGTGCGCGAGGCGCCACTGTCCACGAGGTTAAAGCCAACTTTAAACACTTATGGTGTTTTCCCTTTGACAAATTCCAAAGAAACTGCGGGAGATGCCGCAACAGTAACTTTTAACGGAGTCATCCGCTAATGTGCATTTCAATGCAACAATTTCAGAGCGTAAAAATCATTCGCCTGTGACTACGAATGCCTGTGACATTGTATGTACGGTATTTCGTCACAACATCTAGTTCCTATAAAAGCCCCAAAATTTCCGAGTTTAAGAGGACGCCTCGGTAGCTTAAGTGGCTAAAGCACTCGACCGGATATTGAGGGATCTGGGTTCGAGTCCCAGTCAAGGCGAATGATTTTTACGCTCTGAAATTGTTGCATTGAAATGCACATTAGCGGATGACTCCGTTAAAAGTTACTGTTGCGGCATCTCCCGCAGTTTCTTTGGAATTTGTCAAAGGGAAAACACCATAAGTGTTTAAAGTTGGCTTTAACCTCGTGGACAGTGGCGCCTCGCGCACGACTACGAATGCCTGTGACATTGTATGTACGGTATTTCGTCACAACATCTAGTTCCTATAAAAGCCCCAAAATTTCAGAGTTTAAGAGGACGCCTCGGTAGCTTAAGTGGCTAAAGCACTCGACCGGATATTGAGGGATCTGGGTTCGAGTCCCAGTCAAGGCGAATGATTTTTACGCTCTGAAATTGTTGCATTGAAATGCACATTAGCGGATGACTCCGTTAAAAGTTACTGTTGCGGCATCTCCCGCAGTTTCTTTGGAATTTGTCAAAGGAAAAACACCATAAGTGTTTAAAGTTGGCTTTAACCTCGTGGACAGTGGCGCCTCGCGCACGACTACGAATGCCTGTGACATTGTATGTACGGTATTTCGTCACAACATCTAGTTCCTATAAAAGCCCCAAAATTTCAGAGTTTAAGAGGACGCCTCGGTAGCTTAAGTGGCTAAAGCACTCGACCGGATATTGAGGGATCTGGGTTCGAGTCCCAGCCAAGGCGAATGATTTTTACGCTCTGAAATTGTTGCATTGAAATGCACATTAGCGGATGACTCCGTTAAAAGTTACTGTTGCGGCATCTCCCGCAGTTTCTTTGGAATTTGTCAAAGGGAAAACACCATAAGTGTTTAAAGTTGGCTTTAACCTCGTGGACAGTGGCGCCTCGCGCACGACTACGAATGCCTGTGACATTGTATGTACGGTATTTCGTCACAACATCTAGTTCCTATAAAAGCCCCAAAATTTCAGAGTTTAAGAGGACGCCTCGGTAGCTTAAGTGGCTAAAGCACTCGACCGGATATTGAGGGATCTGGGTTCGAGTCCCAGTCAAGGCGAATGATTTTTACGCTCTGAAATTGTTGCATTGAAATGCACATTAGCGGATGACTCCGTTAAAAGTTACTGTTGCGGCATCTCCTGCAGTTTCTTTGGAATTTGTCAAAGGGAAAACACCATAAGTGTTTAAAGTTGGCTTTAACCTCGTGGACAGTGGCGCCTCGCGCACGACTACGAATGCCTGTGACATTGTATGTACGGTATTTCGTCACAACATCTAGTTCCTATAAAAGCCCCAAAATTTCAGAGTTTAAGAGGACGCCTCGGTAGCTTAAGTGGCTAAAGCACTCGACCGGATATTGAGGGATCTGGGTTCGAGTCCCAGCCAAGGCGAATGATTTTTACGCTCTGAAATTGTTGCATTGAAATGCACATTAGCGGATGACTCCGTTAAAAGTTACTGTTGCGGCATCTCCTGCAGTTTCTTTGGAATTTGTCAAAGGGAAAACACCATAAGTGTTTAAAGTTGGCTTTAACCTCGTGGACAGTGGCGCCTCGCGCACGACTACGAATGCCTGTGACATTGTATGTACGGTATTTCGTCACAACATCTAGTTCCTATAAAAGCCCCAAAATTTCAGAGTTTAAGAGGACGCCTCGGTAGCTTAAGTGGCTAAAGCACTCGACCGGATATTGAGGGATCTGGGTTCGAGTCCCAGTCAAGGCGAATGATTTTTACGCTCTGAAATTGTTGCATTGAAATATAGTGATAGTTTATTACTTAATTATCATAAAATATATTGAACAAATGTTGCCACCCGTAATATTATATAGTTATAATAAAATGGTAATGATTTGATGGAAAGATAAAAATCGCAGCAAGAATTATTCACAGAGCCGTTGTCCAGAAATACGAGTTAAAAGACAAAAATACACCACACTGCAAGCATACATCAAACAACATTCTGGAAAATTTACAACACAAATTGCACTCGGACGCTACTAAACATACAGATAAAGCAATACCTCTCAACAGAAAAAACTTAATACCATCAATTAAAAAGCAAAAATAACACACCCTCAAGATATATAGTAGCATTTATATTTTATGAAAACGTTCCAGAGAAATATTGATAGCTAACTAATAAAAATAGAATGTGGAAGAATGTAGTATGTACATTATGACTAATAATGCCCACTACAGGAATAACAACGAATTCATTCGTAAGGTATTTAATAACTCAGAGTAGCCAAAAAAGTCACTATAGTGTTCACAAAGCTGTGATACTGAAAACGTAAAATAATTAGATCACGCCTAAACCCAACCTTTCTATAGTTAACCTTATAACGTATCCCGATTAGATGTATATTTTCTACCGTAAGATAGATAGATAGATTGACAGAGGTCTTTATTTGGGTGAAATTGAGACATGAGACCCTTCTTCCATTTAACCCATCGTCGCGTATATATTACATCAGCAATAAAATGTATAATAACATGCATGTTTACACATAAATATATATAGACAGACAAAAATTAATTATGCACATTTGTGCATCAAAAAGAAAAGGGAAAAAACAGTCAGCCAAGAGATTGCAAGCATTGCTGAGTGAATTGGAAATTCAGCGCGACAGGTATGGGATAAGAAACAATATAAATAAAACAAAGGGTATGCGATTTTCTAGAAAGAAAAAGGTTAAGCTAAACATTAAAATAGGAGGGCAAAATCTAGAGCAGGTAGAACAGTTTACGTATCTGGGAAGTGTACCTAGGACCAACACGGTCAAAGTTTTAGGGATGTAAGGGGAAGACTTGCGCTAGGAAAAGAGGCTTTCACAAGGAGGAGGGAGTAAATGACGGGGACGTTGAGTAAGGTTGTAAAGAAAAGGTTCGTCAAAGTTTGATATGGAGCGTAGGTATGTACGGAGCGGAAACGTGGTCATTGAAGCAGAAGGATAGAGGTAGATGGAAGGTTTTTGAAATGTGGGCCTGGAGAAGAATGGAGAAGGTGAAATGAACCGTGAAGAAAACAAACGAGGAAGTACTTGGTATGGTGGGCGAAGAGAGGAATTTGTTGGGAGAAATCCTTTGTAGGCAGGAAAAGTGGATGAATTGGGTATTGACCGGCAGTGGGATGTTGAAGACTGTAATAGAGGGGAGAATGTTAGGCAAACGAGGAAAGGGAATGAACAGGATAGGGATGTAAGACGGGATGAAGGGAGGAAGAAAGTACTCAGAGATGAAGAGGGACCTGATGTAGAGTAGGATGTTGTGTTTTACTAGGAGTCACAAAATATTTGATAAATAGTTGTGTCCATCCCAAAAACCTACCTTAACCGGTAGATTACCTTATAATAAATAATAATAGATACATAATAGATACAGGCAAGGCACTCTGGGCACCTGCAGCTCCACCCAAGCTATGTGATTTTTCGGGTACCAGGTCTTCCTGGGAAACCATAACCGGCACAGGGGAAGGAACTGCCCCCCCTACCCTGATGTGTGAATTTCACACGCCGTATAGGGCTTAGTACTGGGTGAACTCTACCATCACCTACTAAACCGACGTACGGGTTGATTACTATGTTTATAGTTATATATATATATATATATATATATATATATATATATTTCTTTTGATAGTTCTCTTGAAAATCCTGGTTATGGCCCTAGACTTCTCGCTCTAGCGTTATACATTCATACATCATCTCCATTCAAACTCAAATCCCGAAATGAATCCGTTAGATGGATTTCTCGTACATTCCAATCAAGTGCATTGCGGCACTAGTTGTTTATAGCTGATGCAGTTCAATCATCCATTGCTGACCCTGAAAAAATCCCCACAAATGCGCAGATTCCATTATTACGTAAGACAGCGCTGCGCTCCACAATCGTACTCAAGGCCTTGGTTATCTCTCGAGTCATCTGATAATGAAAGTTCCCAGTTAACCAAGTATAAACTGACGAACGAATTGCGACGGATTTGGCCATCAAAGGATGAAGTTACCTGATGCGAGGATAAGCGGCATAAAGTAATACACTTGAGATCTCCACGCCGAGAGTCTAGTATCGTCCCCAAGATACCCATCAGCCCGATGAGGGAAGGCCTTCGGGGGTTGGCGATAATGCGGCTTCGGTTTGGCAATGCCACAGAATTCGCGGCTACGGGTGCGTACGACGCACTCGCTCATCATTGCCGAACCTTCCCGTTGCGAAACGTCTCATCGACCTTGGTGTCGAACTCACGAACGTAACTGGAGCTGTCGATATAAGTTCAAGGAACAGCAGAGAAAACACATCTTCCCGCAAAGCAGTCCCACTCCAAAGATAACTCGCATGGGAAACCTGAGGCTCCAAGATAACTTCGATCATGTTGACGAAAAACATCGTAAATTAGAATACTATCGACTCATTAAAAAATAAGTAGAAATATCCTCTGCGGAATGAGGAAGAGCGTAGAGCGGAAATTCGATGATGGGATGAGGCTGATCAATGACTCCAGAACTTGATGAGGCGAAGGCCGGGTTATTTTCCCGCGATGAAAGATGCCATACATGTTCAGAAAATTACGGATATTTTTAAAGTTCGCGGGTTTGTAGAGTCCAATTGTCAAAAAAAAATTAAGTAAAAAAATTAAGTAAAGTATGATAAAATTTTCAGCTTTATTCATTGTTTACATTGTCTGTGGCAGCCGCTAAGGTTAGACGTGTTTTTATGAGATCGGGGATTTTCATATGTTTAAAAAATGGATCAAAGGATTTGTAATTTTGCGTAAATAAAGTGTATCAAAAAATGTGAAATGTTAAAAAAGGCCAAAATGGTGAGTCTGCTATGAGCAAAACAAGAGTGGTATTATGAGGGCTTCCAAGATGGCCGTGAAGACGTTGAAGATGACGAACGCTCCAGCACATCAACAACCGATGAAAACGTGGAAAAAGTGTAAGAAATGGTTATGAATGACCGCCAAATCACAATTAGAGAATTCGCTGATGATGTTGGCACGTATTTCGATTGGCTCATGCCATGAAATATATACGAATATAATGGGAAGAGTCAACCCCAGCCGTACTCCGGTTGACTCTTCGTTTTATATTCATGCGGCCGTAGTTACCGTTCGCTTTATACATATATTCGAATGTATTGGGTGTGAAACGCGTGAGAGCAAAGTTCGTTGCAAAATTGTTGAATTTTGAACAAAAACAGCGGCGAATGGAAGTTGCTCAGGAGTCAATACAAATGAGGTCAACGTCGATGCAGAATTACTGAAACGTGTTACAACAGGTGAAGAAACATGGGTTTACAGACATGGCGTCGAAACTAAGGTCTACTGTTATTCAACTGAAAACTCAACACAATAATGCTTAGTTTTTTAAATATATTTATGTAAAATCGTAAGGACAGGCCTTGGTTTCTGCTGTCCACGACAGTGATTTTGCCCGGCTATGAGCTAAAATTAGCATCTCACCACTTGCCTCTCAATTCTTGCTGCAAAGACTCTTAGAGTATGGCATGGTCAACAGTGGGGTCCTCCGCGAGGTCGGCGTCGCCCGCCGAGGGAGAAGTGCGTCACGGCCACGGGGGACCAATCGGTGACCGACGGGTGACGCGCTCGCTCCCCCCCTTCCCCCTCCGATTGGCCACCCTCGCCCGGCGTCGCCAGCGAGACCTGAATCTTCCGACAACTTGGGTCCGCGCACACTTCACACCTCTCCCTTCTTCTGTCGAGCGGAAGAAAGGGGGGGCTGAACAAGTTTGATATCATACCAGGGTAAAGATCAAAACAAACGAATAGGTGCATGGGGAAATGCAATCCAACGCCAGGGTTCGAAGCGCATGAGCGGCAGACTCACAACAATGGCAATCACTATGGTCTACATCCGCATGATACATCGCAAGCCGCCACAAGGGCGTGTGGCGGGAGGTGTTATGTCACCAGCCGTGATCGCACAATTATCTCACCTCGGTGATGTATATCAGTTCGATCATGCACTCGAACAAAATAATTCACACGATGAAGCTACTTAAATACAAGAATATTCAATTACGGGATTAATTAATAAAAGGATATACAGGGCTGTCCCAAAAATATTTGGAATAAATCCGGGGGGGAAATTTTTTACAGATCAAAGTATAAATTGCGAAAATTACTCATAAGAGCACCCTTGTGTATCGACACTCCAATGCCAGTGCCTCCACTTGTTCTGGCATCAACGGGACCCTCGTCCAGGCACCTCATCATGGCTTCTTTGACGAAATCCAGTGATCCAAAATGGTACTCAAAAGATTTATATTTGCGTCGTACTCTAGGACTCATGTCTCGCCACCAGTAACGAACAAATCTAAAACATTCGGGTTACTTTCACATTGGTCCAGGAGGTCCAAGGCGAGAGTGTCACACAAGAAGTCATCTGACCATACCTTGGGGATCATCTTGGCGCACGTTTCTCATAGATAAATCTTCTGTAATATTGCAATGCATTGTGGTTTTCTGAATATTGCACTCTCCCGCTGACATACTGGCACTTGGGGGGTCAACCGGAATCGAGCATGTGTCTCACCTTTTGAACGTTGTCATCACTGTGTTGTTGATGGACGGATGTGTCCAGGGCATTCCTCATGGTCAGCCTCCCGGAACATCCTGTGCGGGAGCAGAAAACCATCATTTGCGGCATTTTTCCATCTCCATAAGCATCCTTAACCATGGTCATTGTCTCCGAACCCAATTTGCCAAGCTTAAATGCGCGCAATTGTATCGCATATCATTTCTCCGTGGAAAGTGGCATCGTGAAGTCGTGACGTGACCTTCAAACAGGGGTTCAATCTAGCAGCAATCCACACACTTTAAATGCCCACAGATAACTGATGTGGGTCACGTTGCTTTCCCAAGATCTTCAATTACCTTTTCCACCTCAAAACACCCCCACTCCAGCCATCTGCATTGGTGGCACAAAAATCATTCTACTTTATTTTGGGACAGATCTTGGATTCAAAATATGCGGGAACAAAGTGATAAAAATGGGTCAATTTAAAATGCATGCAATGTGTCGAAAACTTATATACACTACTAATAATTATTATCTCCTCCACGCCTGCGATCATATCTGTGTTTTGATCTCTAATGGCACGAGGCAAAAACGACATTTAAAATCTATCCGTTCTAACAATAATCTCCGTGATTTTATGTACTTGGTCTGATCTACGGTAATTAGTCGGGGCCTCACAATGCACGCATGTGTATCTTGAACATCTTCGTAGCAGGGAACAACCTCAAATTTACGCAGTCATTTTTTCCTGTGTTTCAACCTACGGTCAACGAGTGGCGCCCATCCTCATTCTTCCAATAGTTTCGTGACACTGCTACGTTGTTTATAAAAACTTTTCACGAACCAATGGTATTTTACTGAGTTAATAAAAGTTATGACTCAAATGGACCGCGTCACTCTATATATCCGCACACGTAGTCTTTGAGTCAGGTGTACAAGCTTAGATTAGTGTATGGAGTAAGTGAGTGGGACAGGGAGGAAGACTAGCGACGAAGTGTTTTCGGTGGCTCGGAGAGTTTAAAATGCCGGGTTAAGTTCCAGGAAGGCGGAAAGTGAGTGAAGGAAATGGTTGATAGGTAGTGGAATGTTAAAGGCCGCAGTAGAACTAAAAATGTTGCTGCTTAGCGGTATAGAGATAGGGAGAGAATTAATCTTTTAGAAGGCATGAAAGTAGTGGGAAGAACTGAAGAAGGAATCAATGTAGACCAAATAATATGAAGTCCACTAGATACGATATTCGCACTAAATAGTTATTAGGGAACGTCCGAATCCTCTCTTCATTTCTTAGATTACCTTCGTATAGATGGTTGGATTTCATTTTTATTCCCTTTTTTCGTAAACAACTAACTAATTTATTAGGTGAATTAACCCTTGTTTTGAATTTGTACGTTATTTCATTGATGTTTATTGTATTTTTCCCTTTCCCCTTCCCCTCTCATAGCCTCCTTTATCACCTACACTTCCGATCTGGTTCTTGCACCCCCTGCCACACACACTCCTTGGTGGATCGCAGGGTATTTATGACGGATCCGATGATGAAGAATGTCCGAAGTGAGCGCCAGGCCAGGCGTCCGTTGGCTCAGAGGAAGGATCTGATGGACCTCTGGAACGTCAGGTTTTGAGACTTGTATTTTTTTCCTTTTTCTTTCACTCTTTTCATCAACGGGTGCTGTTTTGCAATCTGTCTGTGTCTGGCAAATTTGCAAGCCAGCTCATATAGTACTCGCATAGGCATATAGTTGTAGCGTTCATATATTACGCGCTAGCGTCAGTTTTTCTGACAACATAACAAAGCATGAAAGTAAACAGGAAAAAAAATTTCTACCGAAAAATTTCTTACAAATGCACATCTTTACAATGATTTTAAGTGGATATTTTTTCCCTTTTCCTAACCCTTAAAACGCCCTTCCTCTCCTTCGTTCCTTACCCTTACAACCCGTTTTTGCGCCCCCTGCGACTCATCTTTTTTATGTATTGCAGGGTATTTTTAAGTACTTTTTAGCACCCTGCAAGCCATCAACTTTAAGTTCTGTACTGCCCAGGGTGTGTGGCAGGAGGTGAGAGCACACCAGCCTAATTTTTACCCCTACCGCCTTCGGACAGCGTTATTCTGATACCTCATTGTTTGGGGAAAAAATGACATCTTAAATCTATCTGTTCTACGCCTAATCTCTCCAATTTCATCGACATGATCTCACCTACCGTCGTACGATGGGGCTAAAAACACATTTTCAGCATCATTGCTAAAGAGACATGCTTACAAGGAATGCAAGAGATTTAATCCGTCGTTTAACTTTCGCAGGTGTCGGTGTACGTAGATGTAAAACTAAAACGAGAGACTTAAATTTCTCCGCTGATTACCCTGGGTAGGCATCTCAGTCGTGTAGTATATAATGAGAAAAGTATACACTCTTGGATGTCATCACAGTGGTTTACATGTTTCATGTTTTCACGGAGAAACATTCATGAGGATAGCTATTGTTCAAAGAACAAACATATATAAACTTTCCGTGGAATAGAAAGAATTGGAAACTCGATGGGTTTCGCACATTTTACGACTTTAGCCAAGCAGTTCTTGTTTGGTAGCATAAAACCTTAAATTATTCTTAAGGTCTACGACCGGAAGCAGCTTTGGCGGACCAACTTCATGTTACACAAGAGTTCAACGATCCTAAAACAGAAGGACCAGCGGGCTAAGTGGTTAAATTTCGTCGCGAATCTGTCGCCTTTATCAGCCAAAGTAAATGAGGCGAAAATGTGGAGCGAAGGAAAGGGAGGGAATTGGAGACGGGGCAAAAAGTCGAAAGCCTTCAGTCCAGTAGGGCGGTGAACGTGGCGTCACGTGACGGCGATAGATAATGGTGGACGAGTAGGGGAAGGAATTGGATACAAGTGCAATAGAGGGATTGTTTTTTTTCTCTCCATGATTGTACTCACCATCAGAACCATCCAAGGAACTCTTCTTCAAAACAATACAATATACGTAAGCAATGAAATTCATGATAATGGAGGTTTCGGTGCTGGTGGCCTTCTGTTTCAAGAATGCGATAGCAATAGAGTATGAGGAGTATTCCCACGATGACGTTTTACTGATTCTTATGAGCGATTTACAGCGTTCTTATGATTAGTTATGCTATGCATCTGCGAAGGCGTTGAAGGAAGGGAAGAAGAAGGTAGCAAGGATAGACAGCATCCCAAGAGACCCTACTCAAGAATGCAGGAAAACGGGAGATGGAAGATTATTTAGCGGCTCATTTTTAGGGGAGATATCGTTAGCTCAGTGTTACTTCCCTTCCCAAGAAGAAAGGAAAAAGTATCAGTATGTGAGGGCAGAAGAGCTGCAAGTTTGATTTCACACGTGGTGAACGTATTACTGAGGATCATCAACAAAAATTTGAGGTAGAGAGCAAAATAATACGCAGGCGAATATCAGTTTGAATATAGAAAGGAGACGTGATGCTACTCATATAATGAGATCACTGGTAGAAAGTCACGTATGTCGGAGCAGCATAACCAGGATGTATTTTTATGCTTCGTAAAATTCGAGAAGGCGTTGGAGACAGAGAAAACTTGGCAAATAAATGAAAATTTTGCATTACGCAGGAGTAAGTAGCCTAGAGAGATAAAGAAGTTATCCAGAACTTGTAACTGTAGTAAAAAAAGAATGAATCTATCCACCAAATTAAAAAAAGTCAAACAGAAATGCTATTTTTCGCTGGTTAGATCTCATTTAGAATATGTTACTGGTACATAGGATCCTCACGAAGTTGGATTGATTGCCGAATTGGATCGCGTGCAGCGTAGAGGAGCTAGACTTGTAAAAAGTTGTTATGATTAACTTAGTAGCGTATCCAAAATATTAGAGCAGCGAAGCTGGGAATCACTTAATGGAGCGAAGGTTAAATTATAGATTAAATATCTTACATAAATTGGAAGGACGTCTCTTTAGTAGGGATGTTGAAAATGTATTATGACCCCAATTGCACTACGGCATTTTACTATTCTTTGGTTTTCGGCTCAACTTATGGAACTTCATGATCTCAGATAACTTTGTAAGTCTCACGGACTTTTATTTTAAAAACGACGGGTTTCGTTGAAAAGTCGACATCACCAGGCCAATTCTGATGAAGTCGAGTATTCGATGAAACCCGTCGTTTTTAAAATAAAAAAGCAGCGGAACTGACAAAGTTATTATTATTCACTTGAGGTCATGTCAATGAAATTAGAGGGATTACGTGTGGAACAGATAAATTACATATGTCATTTTTTCCTCGAACGATAAGGGACCAGAATAACGTTATCCGACCACGCTAGGAGGAAAAATATCCGGGTCAAAATTAGTCCGGTGTGTATTCACCCCCTGCCGCACACCCTAGGATTGGCATGCAGGGTAGTAAATTAAGAAATGAGAACTGGTCACAAATAAAGAGGAAAGAATGAATCAAGTTGCTGTTGACCTAACTGAGCCAAGGTGCGGGACTAAAATAGCCTTACTTTGACTCTCCTTCCGTTTGAGGAATTACAAAGCTCGAGCGGGGGCCGTCAGAGGGAGATGGGGGCAATGGCAACCCATAACCGACGAGATGTCGGACGATGGATGGTGAGTGCGCTGTAGAGAGAGAGAGAGAGTAGGATGGGCAGATGGGGCTATCTATTTGGCACACATGGGGTCAAGTTCGCGGAAAGACGTCATAGCGGTGAAGAAATCCATGTGGCGCGCTTTGGGGTGCTACTTTTTCACCCGATCGTCTTTTTTTTTGGTCCTCAGCGATGTCGACAGGTGTCGATGTAACTACACACTGCTCCCCGCACCTCTGATTGTTTCATCCGAACAACAGGAAACCCCTAGGGGTCGGCCCTTAAATGACTTTTGAGATTATTTCAGTTTGGTTTTACCCCTTGCTTCATGTGTAAGGATGGTTGGGAAATGGATTCCCGCTCACAATCCTCTAGCCTAATTAATAGGCCATTACGCAAATAAAGTCACATGAACATTTTTCTGAAAAGAAAAGGTTTCTCCGCAACTTATTGTCAATTATATTCCCAATTTCCTAACAACTGGATTACGTATTCAATTGTTCCCAGCTCAACTTTGTGGAAATTCATTTTAATTACATGAAGAATAATATGTATCTTTCCACTGTCTTGGACAGTGGAAAGATACATTGAATACAAAAAGACAGTGGAAAGATACACTGTATTCTTCATTAAATTAACTGGATTATGCCCTGTGCAAATATATGAAGCAGACGAAAAAATTGCTATTTATTTTGAGCAGACATTTAATTTCAATTTATGAGGATGGAGTCGAGAAATTCTGAGAGTAATACAAGCGAAAAATTGGCATTTTTGCAAGCCAAGGTCCTGGATGCTACTGAAATAGCTCTATTTCTGCCACTCAATTAGCACTCATATTCTATATAATTCTATAATACTTAAAAGAAAGTAATTCACCATTCTTTTGATAATTATTTCAGGGTTTTCTTCAGTTCCTGACGACTATTACATATTTTCGTTGCTGTCGTGAAATTTGTACGTCCAACAATACGAATGGGTATCGTAAACCTTTAATCATTACTGTAACATAATCTAGATAGAAAGTTAATTCTTATTTGTTATTCTTAAGACCTCTGTACATTGTCATCATCCAGAGTCTTATATTCCCACCTTTTCTTGAGCTGTCGAAGGCCGTCAGTGTAGAATTCAGCAGATTGCATCGAAAACCATTGTTTCACCTCTTGAATGATGCCATTTTTTTTTATCAAATCTCCACCCCGCAATGTTTTTTTGAATTCTAGGAAAAAGAAAAAGTCGCCTGGGGTGAGAACGGGAGAATAGGGCGGATGTAGCAAAATTTCAAGTCACATCGCTTTTACTTCCGGTCGCGCATAGTTTTTTTTCTGGAAAGGAGTCAGTAGTCATGGAACCCAGACAGTCGTGCTGACACCTTTGATATGTGCAGTTCTTCTTAAATAATTTTCCACACTCTACCAAAACTAAGATCAATCTCATTCATGAACATTTGTATGGCTGCTCTTCTGTCCAGATCGCGTGCAGCGTTGGGGAGCTAGATTTGTGAAACGGTGTAATGACAAATTGAGTAGCGTATCAAAATCATTAGAGGAGCTAGGGTGGGAATCACTCACGGAGAAAAGGTGAAATTACAGATTAAATCCCTTGCCTAAATTGGAAGGATGTCTCTTTAGTGATGGTTTTGAATATGTATTATTACCCCCATCGTACTACCGTAGGAGAGATCACGTCAATAAAATTAGAGAGATTAAGTGTAGAACAGATAGATAAAAGATGGCTTATTTACCACGAACCATAAGGGGCCAGAACAGAATAAATTTCCCGACCGTAGGGTGATACACAGGTCAAAATTGTCTGGTGTGCATTCACCCCCTGCCACACACCCTAGGGCAGGCTTGCAGAGTACCATGTAGTTATAAAAATAACGATAATTGTTATTTCCTACAAGTTTTTTGATTTAAATACAGGTGTCAAGTTTGCATTTGGTGATGCGTAAAATTAGTGCTTGATAGAGCTCTACAAGAATTGCAATGATGAAAACTGAGATTCCTGAACAAACCATAAAAATGGAACCTATAACAACAATATTTTAGCAAGTACAAAAATCTCCTTTGTAATGTATTTGTAATATATAACCTTGGTCACAGAAACTTTGCTATACACTTGGTAATTGTCTTTGAAGCAAGACAATGGCCTAGTGGTGGCTTGTGTGATGTGGATGTGGAGAAGGGTGAGAAAGGTAAAGCAGATGGAGAGTGAATCAATCATTGAAGTATAGGCATGGTGAAGTAGGAGAGAGAGAGGGAAGGAGGGAGAGAGGGAGGGAGAGAGAGAGAGAGAGAGGGAGAGAGAGAGAGGGAGGGAGGGAGAGAGGGAGGGAGAGAGAGAGGGAGAGGGAGGGAATGTTTGGAAAAATACAAAGGATGCAGGATTTGTGAATGGTGAGCGTTCTGACTGGTGATGAAATTGTGAACACACTGGCAGGGCAGAAGATGTTAGGCAATTGAGGTGGATTGTGGAGGAGATGTTTCATTTGCTTAGAAACGAGTGAATGTCAAAATACGACAGCCTCACAGCTACATGTTCAGTACAATTTGGACTGCATACAAATTGTCATTCATCCATCTAAATGACTGCTTAAATGGTGGCAATCACGCAAAGCCAATCAGGAGCTGAGTTGAGCTAGTAGTTCAAAGCAACATTCAGCACTAATATCTCTCTCCAGAACCCTGAGGTTTAGTGGATCTTTGCAATCTCCTTGAGATCACCACATACCAGGGCGAGTGGGTAGTGATCTAAAATATCATCCTCAAGGCTACTTTTGGGATTGACTTTAATCCTCAATCCTCTGCAAAAAAATTAGTAATGATGGAGAAGGTGAAGTGGACAGAAATGCAAACAAATGATGAGGTGCTAGGTATGGTGGGAGAGGAGAGAGGATTGCTAAGACAAATCAAAAGAGGCAGAAAAAATGGATGAAATGCATATTGATCGGCAATGGGATGTTAAAGACAGTTATAGAGCGGAGAATGTCAGGCAAAGAAGTAAGGGGCAGAAATAGGATATGGATGTTGGATGGGATGAAGGGAGGAAGGAAGTACACAGTGATGTAGAGGGGCTTGTTCTAGAGTGAGATGTTTGGTTTTTGTTTTGTTAGGAGAAACAAAATATTTATTTGGTGGTTTTGTCCATTCAAAACCTGCCTTAACTGGTAGATTACCTTATAAGGGAAAATCAACCAACAAATACACTTTACCACACAGGTTTCTCCGGTGTGTCTTTCACTGCTTCCCATTGACACCAAAGGACACCTTTGTCAACCAAATCTCCCTATGAAGATTTCAACAATGAAGTCAATCCACAAGTTTTAAAGAATAAACACTTTTTGTTTAGTGATGACTCAGTTAATCAATGCAATAATTATTTACCATTATGCCTCTCCTGGAAAAATGAGAATATGTGTATGTCCTAGTGATAGCCTAAGCTAGCCATTCATCCTCATGCATTTGTGAATTAATATCGGAATAATGGAGATTATAAAGTTTTTATCGAATCTCTTTCATATCTGGATTTTAAAAACGGAAAAAGGGTATTCCCACATGCGCCATTCACCATTACGTACCAATCACAGTCAGTTCATGCATGAGCATGATACCAAGGCATGGAATAAAAACATTTTCTGTGAACACTGCATGACCAGGTACAGAAGCCAGGAGCATAGGATAAAATGTGACCTCTCAGATTATTACTGGTTATTTCTGAACTATGTCACCATGGATTACATGCATGATGGTTTTTGACTTACTGTAACCACAATTGACCTGGTTTCACTCCATACCGCAATCTACTGCATACATTTCTGACAAATTATGAGTAAATGCATCTTCAGCAAGAAAAAATCATTTCCTATCACCTATCCTCTTATGGCATATTTAGAGAGACTTTGGCTCTTTAGAATACACACTCATTGAAATCAGATTGTACACCTGAAGTCTATGATCTTCAGCTAAAAATCTTTGACTACTAGCATTTCTGACATTAATAACTTAAATACAGTTATGGCTGCAAATCACAATGCTGACAATCTTATGACAGCCATACTCTTTTATTTATCTGAAAAGATTTCTTTAAATTTAACCTAAAATGAAGTAATCCACCGTTATGTGGTGATTATGATCTTATTAAAAGGACCACTCAGAAGAAGTTTACTTCATAAGTGTTTGGTGGATTTATTTAAGGCACCTACCCATGTATTGAGAGTATTAGCAAGGACTTTGGACAAAAAAAATGCCATTAGGTCATCAAGCCAAGAAAGAGGGAAGATAGCTCACTCATTTAGAAAAAGGGAAGAACATCAACAATAATATATATTGTGTGCTGCTTCCTCCGTATTCCCTTGTTTTGGATAAAATAAATTTCTTAATAAAGATATGCATGCGAATTATGCCAGTATCAGATATACTTTGGATATAATTATGCAGGCAATCACTCTTTAGGACATATGAGCACCATTGTGATTTTAATGTGGTTAGAGGTAGTCTTAAGAATATTAAGTGGCATAATTAGGCTCTCAAGAAATAGGAAAGCTAAGTTAAAATAGTAGCACATAAAAAAATTAGATGGTATGAAGAAGCATTTACCAAAAGGAATGGGTTGGCTGAAGTAAAAAAAAACAGTGCTTCTTTCCACTAAATTTTTTATTTGGTACAACTAGTTTGGATGCATTGACATCTTCCTCAGGTAGGAAACAAAGGTAACAGAGGATGACGCCCATGCGTTGAAACTAGTTGTACCGAATAAAAAATTTAGTGGAAAGATACATTGGTTTTTTACTTCAGTGATAATGGATTTCCACAAAGTTAAAGCTGAAAATATTGAATATAAGGAATGAGTTGACGGCAAGGACTCTGAGCAAAGATAAATTGTGCAGAGCATTAAAAACCACTGTCTTCCTTGAAGATAGCATTAAAAACCTCTGTCATTGGACCAAACATAACCTGCACAATGCACTTGTAAAGCTGTGTAGTATAATCAGCAATTTGACATAAAAGTAAAAAAAAAATTATAACCAGAACTTAAATGCTTCACATAGCTTTTACTTGTGTATATTCATATCCCAGTGAGATGTTTATTGTTGGCTGGTTTCTGGACAATATAAAAAGTTCATGGCCATCCCATCATATTTTTTGTACATGCCAGGGTATTATTTGTCTTTCCTAGTCCTCAAAATTTACCTAGGTTTTCTTTAAATTTTAATGGTGACCTAGATAGATTTTGCATAGACATGTTAAGCAATTTTCAAAAATGTCTGGCGACAAAGATGGACTCATTATTTGTACATCTGCATCCATTGTCAATTATTGTTGGTCTAGGTCTGGTGTGTGAGAAAGCATAATGGTGATGTTAAGAGAACTTTAGGACATCTTTTAAATATCTATATTGGTTCAAATCCCTCCCCGGACTACAACCTTGACATGGTGGAAGGGCTTGTACGTTCCGATGACCCCTAGAGCTTTGCTGGCAGGAGTAATAATTATTGCTCCTGGTAGGGTCACCAATGCCAGATAGGTCGAAGGTTAGGAGCCAGATGAAAGGTAGTCCACGCAGCGTCTGTTCCTCAGTGAGGCGGCTGCAATGGCATCTGACCCCAGTGGGGCGGCCAGTAAGTGATGGTGTCACGTAAAATACACTATTGAGGAAGGCAACGGGAAACCACCTCAATAATCATTCCCAAGATTTAAATGATGGACAATACAGAGATTTTGACTCCTGGCAAATACGGGGCTCGGTCCAATCGGCCGTGTGTCGTGCTCGGCAGCTGGGGGGGCAAGGCTTCTGCGGTGTTCATCCCACAAAACCCTTGCAAGGGAAAACCAGCGGCAGCAGGACAGAAGACGCAGGAAAAGAAGACCAAAGTAGTTAGAATAGGAACGTGGAATGTTAGGACAATATTGAGGACAGGGAAATTGGAGAATGTTAAGCGAGAGATGGAAAGGGGAAATATAGATATTTTAGGTCTATGCGAGGTGAGATGGAAGGATAGCAGGGATTATTGGAGTGATAATCATAGAATAATATACAGCGGCCGGGACAAGAGCCAACGAGGGGTTGCCATAGTATTAAATGAAGAGGTAAGAAGAAGCATAGTAAATATAGAGCAGGTAACGGATAGATTATTACTAGTAGAGATAAAAGCAGAACCGAAAAACTTGGTTATTATTCAGGTATACATGCCACCGAGCAACCATAAGGAAGAAGAGGTGGATAGGATATACAATCAGTTAGAGGACATAATTGCGTTTTTGGTTTATACACCACAGAAGACGCAGGTATACATGGAAAATGCCAGGTGACTCAGCAAGGTATCAGCTAGATTATATCCCAGTTAGACACAGGTTTAGGAACAGTGTGATAAATTTCCACAGCTTCCCGGGAGCGGATGCGGACTCAGACCACAATTTAATTGTTATGAAATGTAGCGTCTGTTTCAAAAAGATAAGGCAGGGGCAGCGAGTTACAAATGGAATGTAGAAGCATTAAATGGGTTGAAAAGGAAGGAATACAAACAGGCGGTAGAGAAAATCATGGAGGATGGTAAAGAGCTGAGTACTATTGAAGAAAAATGGGAAAGTTTCAAGAAAGGGTTGTCTAAAGCTGCAAAAGACACTATTGGAACCATTAACGCTAAGAGGACTAGGAAACCATTGATCACGGATGAGATGATTATGAAGATGGATGAAAATGGAAGATTGTAAGCATGGAGTTAGGCAAGATGAAGTAAAAAGAGCTAAATAATAAATTTAGGCAGGCAACAAATAAAGGAAAAGAAGCATGGTGGAAGATGCAGTGCGAGGATATGGAAAGTTTGCAGAGGAAGGGTGAAATTGGTGTGCTCTACAGTAAGGTTAAATCTTTATCGGGAAGTAAGAAGGGGAGATCTATGCTAACAGTTAGAATTAAGACGGGTAAGATAATAGTTGACACAGGAAAGATTGAAGAGAGATGAAAGGAATATATAGAAGGTATATATAGAAGGTCTAAGTTCTTTGCTATATAGTAAAGAACTTAGACCAACAATGTCAGGCATAGAAGAGGAACATGACTTTGAAGAATATGGCTTAGGTCCAGGCATACTCGACGATGAGAGAGAAAGGGCATTTAGGGAGATGAAACTAAATAAGGCCATGGGGGTGGATAACATTCCCGTGGAACTATTGAAATGTTTAGGAAAATGTGGGAGGAAGAGGCTATATAGGCTGATTCGTAGTATTTACGAGGAAGGAATCTGGCCAGAAGACTTTGTGAGATCAGTTTTAGTTCCTATTCCAAAGGAGGTAAAGGCAACATCATGTGAAAACTACAGGACAATAAGTTTGATATCCCATGCAGCTAAAGTTGTTCTCAGGATCATAAACAAAAGGATAGAGAGTAGGGCAAATGATTACTTTGAGGATGACCAGTTTGGGTTTAGGAAGGGGAGAGGTACGCGTGATGCCATTGCAGTAATGACATCACTAATTGAGAGGAATATAGAATACAATCAGGAAGTAATTGATTGTTTTGTAGATTATGAAAAAGCATTTGATGGAGTGAATTGGTAAAAACTAATGAGTATATTGCAAAAAACAGGAATAGATTGGAGGGAAACGAGGCTAATCTGCAACCTGTACATGTCTCAGACTGCTCAGGTGCGTAAATGGGGAATGGGGAGTCTGGATGGGCAGTGTTAAGAAGAGGTGTAAGGCAGGGTTGCCCATTATCACCGCTGCTGTTCAACGTATAATTGGAGGAAATAATTAAAGAGGCATGGGAATAGCTGGAGATAGGAATGAAAGTTAGAGGGCAATGTGTAAAATCAGTTAGGCTTGCAGATTACATAGCTTAAAGTTGTCAGTCAGCCAAGGAGTTGCAAGCATTGCTGAATGAATTGGAAATTCAGTGTGACAGATATGGGATGAGAAACAATATAAATAAAAATAAGGTCATGTGATTTTTTAGAAAGAAAACGGCTGAGCTAAACATTAAAATAGGAGGGAAAAAACTAGAGCAGGTAGAACAGTTTACCTATCTTGGAAGTGTTTTGGACCAACACGGTCAAAGTAGTAGGGACGCAAGGAGAAGAATTGAGCTAGGCAAAGAGGCTTTCACAAGGAGGAGGGAATTGATGACAGGGACTTTGAGTAAGGATGTTAAGAAAAGACTCGTAAACACATTGATATGGAGCGTGCTACCTGTATGTACAGCGCGGAAACGTTGTCATTGAAGCAGGAGGATAGACGTAGACTGGATGCTTTTGAAATGTGGGTTTGGAGAAGAGTGGAGAAGGTGAAATGGACCGAGGAGAAAACAAATGAGGAAGTACATGGAATGGTGGGCGAAGGGAGGGGTTTGTTGGGAGAAATCCTATGGAGGCAAGAAAAATGGATGAAGGGTGTATTGATCGGTAGTGAAATGTTGAAGACTGTAATAGAGGGGAGAATGTTAGGCAAAAGGAGAAAGGGCAGGAAGAGGATAGGGATGTTGGATGGGTTGAAGGGAGGAAGGAAGTACTCAGAGATGAAGAGGGATCTGATTTAGAGTAGGTTGCCAGATTATGTGTTTTGTTAGGAATCACAAAATATTTATTTTATACTTGTGTCTATCCATAGACCTACCTGAACTGGTAGATTACCTTATAATAACAATAATTAATATTTTTGAAAAGCCAGAGCAGAGCATTGTGCTGTTGTTGGGGAGATTTAAACATAGGCAAATAATTACCAGAAAGATGCAAAAACTTTTCCCTACATGTTCTTTCATGGCCAATTCCTAAAATTAAAGAAATTAGGGAAGCCCCATAAAAAATTCTAAAGATCAAAATAAGATGTAGAAAATGTCTGATATAGTTATATTGGAGTAGCACTGCTTATTTGTAAATTCAATGCCAGAGAAATTACATCTTGAATCTATAGGACTCACTTGAAAAGGTTCAGTGTTGTGTTTTTGTCATCGCTCCAGCCAACAGAAAGACTTAATGGTTTCATTTTGTACCAACTAGATGTCCTCATCCATTGGAATATGGCCTAGCATAAGGATGGCAAACCTTTTGGCAATGGAGTGCCAAAGTTTATGAAATAAGAATATACTCTTGACTTGCATGCCAACCCACATCTCACCAAGTGAGTTAGGAGTATTGATTAGTTATATATCTATTCGTGAAATAGGATGATTTTATATTTTTTTATTATTTTAGGATTCTTGAAAAGAAGTCGAGCTGTTCCTTAATATATTTGGTGGGCATTAAGAGTCACCATGCTCAGGCCATGCTAGTCCAACAAACTCTTTGGACTTGTAGTGTGGTTAGCATTTACAATTGAAATCTTAACATCCATCTTACTACAAACTACAGCTAAGTTAAGGTAGAAAGAAGCTGGCTATGTGTAACAATAAACAGAGTTCATTACTTATTAGTTAGGGTGAATTAAGATGAGGCATATTATTGGGGACTTTGTGTACAATACTTAATTGAATATAGTGTGAGTGATGGGGAAATATGAGAGAAAATATCAGTGGACCACAAAGAAGGCAATCAAAGCAGTTTTTTAGATTGGTGAGAACACTCAAGTTTACTTCCAATATTGATAAAATTAATAAGATGTACTAAATTTCACTAGAGTAGGTAGAACAGTTTGCCCATTTCCAAAGTGTTTTTGGGCCTTTCAGTCTTCCCTTCCACATCCATCCCCCCCTCTTTCTTTCCCAGTATGCAAATATGTATATTAGAGGGCACTGGAATCCATTTTGTCACCTGAAGATGATGTAATAAATTGAAACCAGATAGTGCTATTGAACTTATCTAGTGGAAAATTGTTATTATCTTCTCTTCATTATGTTCGAATCCCAGCACATCAAGCCTGAGAGTATTCATTTTTTACTACACTTAAAAAACAGAAATAAAGTAATAGAATTCAAATTACAAAATGTCGCCACCCTGTGTTGTGTTTTCTGAAAAGTAGAATGTAAATAGCAAACCTACCTCTTAAAGAAAGGCAAGGAACATTGCCTCACAAATTGCATATAAAATTGATGAAACAATACTCCATCCCGAGTAAATGCCAACAGAAGAAAGAATGAAGTTGCTAAAGTTTAAGAAATACACATCCATGCATGTACTCTTATGCAAGCTCTCACAAACACTAAAGGAAGCTACAAAAGACTAGACTAGTTTAAGAGCTGTCAGGTACTGCCATTGCTTACCTTGTGATTAGCACAGCAGTTGTGTCTAATGTCATTGGGCATTATTTTGATAGAGTCATCAACAACGTTTATTGTGTTGAAGTAGCAGGGCTGTTTAGTATTCAGTTCAGTCCACAGCAACATTACTTCTTTTAAGGCATTTAACGACTCATTCAGCAGAAGTGATTGGAATTCCTTTTCTTTCCCACGAACTCCCCTGACTGGGTTTTGGCAGGGGCTGTTTTCTATTGAACCACGCAAGGGCTCCCATTCCTGAATGCCAACTTCAATTCTTTCTTATGTTGCCCGATTTAAGCCATCAAAAGTTGAACCCATGTCCAGTAGGAATTATAGAGTGCTCAGCTACTTCATGCCCAGGACACCTGAAATAACAAAATAAAGGACCTTATAATGCTAAAAATATTGTAATCCCAATTATTCCAACGAATGCATTTACTCTTGCAGCAACATAATTACTAAGTACTTGTACTGTTACATTTACACACATTTTCTGGAATGGAGACAAATAAATCTCTGGGAGAATAAAAAGCTTTCATAAATTAATTGTGATAAAGGAAGTAATTGCATCACCTGCTGAGTACTTTGATCGGCTAGGGTAGAACTAACCCTATACTACGCTCAAGGCATTCAAATCTCACGCACCAGGTTAGGGTGTCTGTGGAAGGGAAAATGGTGTGGAGGAGGCTGTTGGTGCACCGTGAAAGCAGGTTGATGGTGTAGGTCCAAATGTGAGGGAGAGGGAAGAAGATCAGGGGTAGATGGTGATGTTTCAAGTACTGGAGGCTGAGGTTCCATGTAGAGCCACTGGAAACAGATAAATGGGTGGTATGTATGGCAGAATGAGTTAGATACCCTGATGGTAAAAAGAAGGAATAAGTCAAGGAATTTTTATGAAAATGCATAAACAAAGACACTCCCTAACACTTTGGAGCCGGGCAGAAATGCCAAAAAGCTGAATGGAATTGCAGAATCAATTTACCTGTTAGTCCAGAAAACTAATTCAAGAGAAAACATAATAATCTGTGAAAGATCTCTGCATGCCCAAGGAGACCATGAGGCTATGATACCTGGGGAGGTAAATAGTGATAGATGTATAGGCCTGACATTTGCTGGCTAACACCTAATTCTGCCAGCAAACGAGTGTGAAAATTAGAGACCATTTCTAGTGTAGCTTGTGCTGCAATGGAATTGCATGTAGTATGATGATAATGTTAAATTGAATACAAATTGTCATTTGAAAATTATTTTACTGCCTTGTTTATTCTAAAAAAATTGACAAAAGTAAAATTTCAAAGACAAAACACCTGATGATGACTTGATAAGTCGAAACCTTGGTCATATATAATAAAATACATGTGGAAGAACAAAGTGTTTTCTTTTTCGAAGAGGATAGGTTTTTAATTGGGAGATATCAATGCAGGGAAAAAATGTATGGGTTGTTAAATACATTGGTATATGTACGTTTGAGGTATAGAGATCAATTGAAGTGTACATCCATGAATAGAGGAATAGGAAAGGAATGGAGTCAGGGGAACTGGAGGAACATCTCTCTGCAGAGGAAGGAGATCGGAAGGTTGGGCAAGGTTGGATACACTACAAGAAACTGCAAACAAATATCCTCGAGCATTCTGGCAAAGCAGTTGTTGGTATATTCTGAATAAAACTATGAATAATAATATTTAATTCAATGAACATCTGCCACTTCAAAAAGGTTTTGCCCAATTATTTTGAGCTGATTCATTCGTCATGAAAGCAATTAAAGAAATGGCCACAGCTATTCATCATTCACTATCCCAATATAATATAATAGTGCCCATTCATAATTTAAACTTATTGCAGTTCCATCTCATTTAATGAGATACTTATCTGTTTCATAATTCTTTTTAGAATATATAAAAACTATCTTTTATTATTCCTTATTGTCACGGAAAATCCTTTTACTACGCAAAATGTATTGTCATATTTTATAGACTCTCTTTGTAAGTTTTTACATTCCTTTTCTTTTCCAAATATGTATCCTTAGGCATAAACTGGTGGGAAATGGGAGTCGGCAAAATTAAGAAGGTAGAGGACATTGTAAATCCTGTGGGAAGCCATTCACTGCTTGAAGAAGTTGTCTGGTTCTCCTTATTTAATTTCTCAAAGTTGACAAGGCATTTTAGTAATCAAGGTTTAGGACATTGACACAAGCATGAACACGTATGGTGTCGTTATGACAAATGAACCATGTAATAACTATTACACAAATAAATATACGTATGTTCATACAAAACTTATCTGGGAGAGCCACATCAGTCAGATGTGTAATAAACTGAGTAAAGCTGTTTAATTTTCCACTTATTTCCCACTTACATATTGTAGCGAGACCTCGCTCCTTCGCTTGATTTATTTCTCATATCCGCGTCACTTTTGTCGAATATTTATAAACATGCATACATAAATACTATATATGTATTTACTTTATTATTTATTCATTTCATTTATTTATTTCCTTCATTTATTTTTTACGCAGAGTGAAGGCTATAGTGCACTGAGAGAGGATAGAAAGTAAGTTTCCTTTTGCCATAAAACACAAGACTGTTGTACTCCATGCGTAACCCTTGCAAGAGAACAGTGGGAAGGGTATATGTGGAAGACAAATTCACCAAACATTGAGGCACATGGTCACAATGCATACTATCTACAGTCACTCCCATCCTTGTATTTGCAGGATGTCCAAAAAATTCAATACCTTTTTCCCGCTCTGTAATTTTGGTTATGTTCCTTCTTTGCCGCCAAAGTCTCTTTCTTAGCTTTTCACGCTTCTTTAAGATCATATAATCCCGCTCACACTCTCAGGTCCCTGCAATAGTTGAAAATACCAGTGAGAAAACAACCAAACAAAAATTGAAGCTTCTTTTAAAGTATTATTTCCTTCGAAGAGAATACATATTCATTTAATTAACAAGAGATCATGTTTTGCCATGAGCATCTTAACTTTGCGCTCTAAGAATTTGGCATCAGAACTTTCTTCCATTCAAAACACGCATCATCCGAAGGGCTGCTCGCATTGAAAAAATAGAGCACACCAAGGACGCGAAACGAAGGACCCTTAACAGGCAGAGGATCAGAATCAAGAAGCACATAACAAAGGCATGAGAATTGGTGAAATCGCAGTCACTTTAAGGGTATGCATTGCACGTCCAGTAGAAAACCCGAGCAAAGGAAAGCCTGGTAAAGATTACTTTTAATATTCTATATTAATGGCACATTTTCAAATTTATCAAATTACGTCATCCAACGGTTTTGGCCTCCCGCCATTCTTCCGATTCGCTAATCCAGTTGGTGTTGGATCGTCGAGTGGGAAGGAGGTGAGTGCATGCGTGACTAATATTCGCGCCTTTTTATGCTTAATGCTGGTTGCCTTTACGTTTGCGGCTGCACTTGTGAAAAAGAGTGTACTTCTTTCAGTGCGAGTAGTAGTTTTGCGCGTTTTAGGGTGTGTCGACAGCTAAGGTCATTTTGCACCACTCATTAAAATTAAAACTAAAATTCCTTTTTAATTAGGAATAAATAAATACGATTAAATATATATAAATAAATAAATAAATAATTGTTAAAATCAAGAGGCATTAAAATTATGAGATCCAAAACTATAGCTGCCTCATTAAACCAGTTGCCCTTAAAAAATTTAAGACTCGATTTATGAACCCAGAGTCATCCCCTAAAATATAACTTAAGTCTCCCCTTATATTAAACATGTCTCTGGTCCTTTGGTATGTTCTACATTCCGTCAGGATATGTTTTATTGTCAGGGGTTGGAGGCACTCATTGCAGGGGGGTTGTTCTTTTACCTCCGCAAAGAGGTACGAGTGAGTGAGGGCAGTGCCCTATTCTCAGGCGCGTAATCATGACCTCTTCCCTCCGAATGTTCCGGATGGAAGAGGACCATGGTGAAACGACCGGTTTTATTGCCCTGAGTTTATTGTTTTGCAGAGACTGCCAAGCCTCCTTCCACTGATGCAGGACCGAGTTCCGCAAGGCAGCCTTTACGTCCTCCATTGGAACCAAGGTGGAGTCGGTCTCGGGTTTTCGATGGGCATCCTTCGCTGCCTAGTCAGCTTTTTCGTTACCTCTTACGCCGACGTGACCAGGAGTCCATATAAAGGAGACCCTGTTCCCCTTTCTCTGAAGGTACAACAGGGTATAATGGATCTCCTGGACTATCGGGTGCACAGGTGCAAAGACCGATATAGATTTTAGGGCGCTCAACGAGTCTGTGCAGATGAGGAAAGAGCCATTGCTCTCTTTTATTTCTCCTAGGGCCGTCCTTATGGCTGACAGCTCGGCTGTGAAAATGCTGCAAGAAGTGTGCAGTTTTTCCCTCACGACTCCATGGTAGCCGGACACGACTGCATAGGCACATGCAGATTCTGACTTTGACCCATCGGTGTAGACGGGGACAAAGTCAGAAAGTGAGCCGAACGGCACTGAAGAGCTGCTGGTATTCGGAATCGGTCGTCTTGGCTTTGCGGCGTGCATTGGCAATGAGTTTAATATCCGGAATTGGCGTTAACCAAGGCGGATACTTAGCATAGGAGACGGGGCATACTTGAGGAAATGTAAAATTTACCTCATTAATAAAATCATTAAAATGAACGGCAAAGGGCCTAGTTGCCCTTCTCCGCCTGTTAAATAAGTCTAAAAACCGTTGGTTAAAAACTATGTTAAAATAAGGGTGGTTTGCCTCTGATAAAATTTTACAGGCATAGTTGCCCATTAAAATCATCCTGCGGGTTTCCAACGGAGGCTCCCCTGCGTCTGCAAGTAAGCTTGGGACTGGGCTTGTTCTAAATGCCCCGGTGGCCAACCGTATCCCAGCATTGTGGGCACATGTAACCGGTTTCAAGTAAGGCTCTCGTCCTGAGGAATATACTATGGAACCATAGTCCAGTTTGGATCGCACCAAGCCTCTGTACAAAGAAAGCATGCTGGTGCGGTCTGCTCCCCATGTGGAGTGAGTTAAAAACTTTAAAACGTTGAGGGTTTGGCGACACCTCTCACGTAACACGCGGATATGCTCCCGCCAGTTCAGCTTTTGGTCCAGGATCATGCCGAGAAAGCGGACGGACTCCAAAAATGGGAGAATCCTACCCAACAGGGTTAGGGTCGGCGTAACGTGGTAACCGCGAAGACGGTGAAAGTGCACGCATTTCGTTTTCTCCATGGAGAAACGAAATCCGTTCTTTCGCGACCACTCTCCCAGTTTGTTTAGAGTCACCTGGGCTTGCCTGGAAGCGTTTGGCAGTCGTGTCGACCGGCAAAATATGGCTAGGTCGTCCACATAGAGCGATGCCATCACCGGGGCATTGATGCATTCCACCACGTCGTTGATGGCAATGGCAAATAACGTCACGCTCAGTACTGAACCCTGAGGTACCCCGTTCTCCTGTGTAAAAGTTTGGGATAAATGCTTCCCAGCCCTTACTTTAAAAAGGCGGTTTGTTAAAAAATGTCTGATAAATAGGGCCATGTTGCCTCTAAATCCCCACTTGTGCAACGTGTTAAGGATTCTCCATCGCCACACACTATCATAGGCCTTCTCCAGGTCGAAGAAGACTGCTATGACGTGTTGACGTTGGAGAAAGGCTTCCTGGATGAAGTTCTCAGTGCGTACCAGATGGTCTGTCGTGGACCTGCCACGCCGAAAGCCGCACTGAGCGTCGGAGAGCAGGTGTCGACCCTCCAAGCACCACATGAGACGTCGGTTTACCATCCGTTCCATCACCCTGCACACGCAGCTGGTGAGAGATATGGGACGATAGTTATTGGGGTCATTTTTGTCCTTGCCCTGTTTTGGGATTGGTATCACGATGGACTCTCGCCAGGCATTTGGAAAACTGCCCTCGTTCCAAAGTTGGTTGAGGGTATTTAGGACCTACCCAATCGCAGTTTCCGGAATGTTCCGGAGAAAAGCGTTGTGAATTTCGTCCGCCCCTGGCGAGGTGTTATGGGAGTCTTCGATGGCGGATTTAAGCTCGCAGGGCGTGAAAGGCTCATTGTAATATTCCCGTGTAGGACCTGCACCAAAATTGAGAGGGACTCTCTCGCATCGTCTCTTCATGTTCGCAAAGTCCGCGGCATAGCCCTCGTCACTGCTATTGGCCGCGAACTGACTGGCAAATATGTTGCTTATTTCGGCAGGTGAAGTAACCACCCGGCCAGCAACAAGCAGTGGCGAGATGACAAATGAGCCCTTGGACCCGGAGATTTTCTTAACTTTGTCCCATACCTGACCAAGTGGCGTGCGATGGTTGATGGTAGAGACGAATTCTATCCAGGAAGCCCTCTTGGCCTCCTTGACGGCCCTTCGAGCTCGCGCTCTCAGGCGGCGGTACGGTGCCAGATTAGTTGCCGTGGGGTATTTTTTTAAAATGTTCAGCGCTTTTTTCCTTGCCCGGATCGCCCTGTCGCATTCCCCGTTCCACCAAGGGACAGGAGCTCGATTAAGATTCCCGGACGTACGAGGGATACTTTTGGTAGCTGCCGCCAAGAGCGTTGAACTTAGCTTCTCGACGTTGTGCAACGCGTCGAAACTTGCGTCATGTTTATATGTAAACGTACGCTTGAAATGTGGCCAGTCCGCACGGTTAATACGCCATTTTTCCTGAGGTTTTGAAATGTTGGGCGAAGAGTCTTCTTTAACGAGTAGAAGAGGAAAATGGTCACTCCCACAGAGATCGTTGTGGGTGGACATTTTCAGCTTTGGGGCTAGACTTGTCGAGCATATACAAAGATCTATTGCTGAGAATTCCCTATTGAAGCTGTTAAAGCGGGTTTTTTCGCCGCTATTTAATAAAAACAGGTTAAAATCCTCAATAAAGTTGGATAAGATTCGACCTCTCCTATTACTTTGGGTTTCTAGCCCTCCCCAGAGAGGATCATGGGCATTAAAATCTCCCATCAAAATGAACGGCTGAGGAAGCTGGCGGACAAGGGCTTCAAGGTTCAGGTGGGTCACCGGTGCACCCTCTGGCAGATACACGTTACATAACGTCATCCTCTCAGGGGTGTGCACCGTGACAGCGACGGCTTGGAATGGAGAGTTCAGTTGGACTCGGGAGGTGTAAAGGGCCTCACGGGCCGCTACTGCTACTCCCCCTTGGGCTCGTTGGCCACTTAGGTCATCCATTCTAAAAACAGTGAACCCCTTCAGAATACCCTTATCTTCAGCCTTAAAATGGGTCTCTTGGAGACAAATACAAGAGGTTTAAAATCTTGGATTAAAATGGCCAGCTCCTCCTTGTGCCGATAAAAACCATTGCAGTTCCACTGCAATATGGAACACATTTAAAGTTCTAAATTAAAATATATAAATAAATAAGCTGACTAAAAAGGGAGATGACCAACTCTATTGAGGTTATCGCTTGAAGCGATGTTTCCTCTTCCACTCGCTTGCGAAGACCTCTGTATCAGAGATACTCTGGTCCTCTTCAATTACCTCCGGCTTCTTTGGCTTGACTGGAGGCGGCGGGGAAGGTGTATTCTCACGTCCTTTTGGCGTGTTCCCCTTGGTGGTTTTTTGTGGGCTCTTCTTTGAAGGGCCCACAGGAGTAGGTGGCTCCTTGTCCACCTTACTCTTCGTGTCCTTTACCCTTTTGGGTTTAGGCACTTGCGTGTCCATTGGGGATTCTTTCGGGATCTCTGTCTGCGTGGCGATGGTACACTTTACACATGGCGTGGTTGCAACGGAAGCAAAGGACCGGGAGAAAGTTGGGGCGATTAACGCCCTGTATTTTCTCCTCGCTTCCGCATATGGGATTTTTTCCAGTGTTTTAATCTCCATGACTTTCCTCTCTTCTTTCGTCTTCGGGCAATCACGAGAGTACACTGGGTGTGTACCCTCGCAATTGACACAAAGAGGTTCCGAAGAGCACTCTTTATCCTCGTGCGCGTCTTTACCACAGCGCGGGCAGGTGGCCTTGCCCTCGCAGCGCGACGCGACATGGCCGAACCGTTGGCATTTGAAACAACGCACGGGATTTGGGATGAATGGCCTCACTGGTACCGATTCATAGCCCACAAACACCTTGTCGGGTAGTCTATCACGCGCAAACGTCAAGATCACGGAGGTGCTGTTCACGTTTTCTCCGTTGCGCCTCGTGGTGAGTTGACGACAATCAGTCACTCCCTGAGAGAACATTTCTCTCTTGATTTCTTCCATGTCCACGTATAGTAGGTCGTAGTGACTGATGACTCCCCGACAGGTGTTAAGAGTGCGGTGCACCTCCACCTTTATCGGAATGTCATGGAGCATTCCCATAGCTAGCAGTTTTTCGCTCTGTGTATCGTTCATGGTCTCTATAAGAAGTGTACCATCCCTGAGCTTCTTCACGCTCTTTGGGTCCCCAGGCACAATCTGTGACAACACTCTGCGAATTAAGAAAGGAGAAACCTTTTTCAAGGTCTCACCTTCCTTTATACACGACATAATCAAATAGCGCTTACATGCGCCAATACACTTCTCTCCCCCGCCGGTGTCCGGACGGGATCTTTTTAGTGGTGGAAAGGGTTTTTCCTCCATAATAATAAATTAATCGTCCCTCGGCCTCCCCACCCGCCACGGAGCCACACATTTGGGACGCCACTCCGCCAAACCGGAGCGGTCGCCAGGGCTAACTCGAGGGATATAACGCTTCAGGAGTGGTTGTCTGTTTCGGGGTGAATCTTCGGTGCAAGGGCCCTCCAAAACCCTTACATCTCCGACCTCCCTACACAGACCCCCACAACCTTGGCACTCGCCACCGGAGCGAAAACGCGACGGAAGCCGATTGACCGGGAGTGGCTAGCTCCCGGCCTCCCGTTTACACGAAATCCGTGGCCGAAGAGGGGTATCACTCCCCGGTCCATACAGGGCATCCGACACCCTGCTGGGAACCAGAAAGCTCACCCTCCAGGATCCCCTTCTCTCCCTTACGGGTCTCCAGGCACGGCAAACACCTGGGCGGATCGCAGGCCAGGTGGTATGGCCGCTCACAGACAGTGGATCCACATCACTGTCCGGACGCATCCCTTGCTGGCTTGGGGTTTGTTTTCGGGGTTTTCTCCCCGCCCTTTTAGTCGCCTCTTACGACAAGCAGGGATACTGCGGGAGTATTCTCTACCCCCCTACCCGCGGGGGTGCCTACCCAATGGTGTTCACCTTGTTGACTTTCGTATTGATATCTGATAAATGTGTAAATAATAAATAAATATTATAAATAATATATATATATATATATATATATATATATATATATAATGTATAACACTTAGCACTAGTGGACACAGACAAAAACACAGAAACACACAAAAAAAGAGACTCACTATTTTTCGAATTTTCGGTGGTCGTTGCCACCTTTATCAAGGAGGAGAGGGACAGAACTGAAGGGAATACGAGGGCTGGAGCGATGGATGGAAGGGGAAGGTGGGGAGGGAATTCCGAAGGGACGGGTTTGGAGGGGCAGCGTTAGAAGGGTGGGGAAAATGTAGAAGGTGATGGGGGTGGAAGGGGGATGAAAATATAATTAGAACAGGGTAATTAGTGCCTAATATTGATTCCTGGCCAGTTCCAGGACTCCAAAAGCCAGATGAAGGATTGCTCTAGTGTTTTCAGTTTCAGAGGAGGATCAGAGGGTGGGAGGGATGCTATGATTGATACACTATAGCATTTATCAAAGGGAGTGTTGTGTTCGGAGGCGTGTTTGGGGATAGGGAGCATGTCAATGAAGGAAGAGTTTTTGCATGAGGCTCGGTGGTTGTTGATTCTGATATTGAGGGGTGTGGTGGTTTGCCCAATATAATAGGCAGGGCACAGTTGGCACTTCAGAAGGTACACTGTGCACGGTGTCGTGCCCGGCAGCGGGGGAGGCAAGGCTTCCCCGGTCGTCATCCCACGAAACCCTTGCAAGGGAAAACCAGCAGCAGCAGGACAGAAGACGCAGGAGAAGAAGACCAAATTAGTTAGAATAGGAACGTGGAATGTTAGGACAATGATGACGACAGGGAAATTGGAGAATGTTAAGCGAGAGATGGAAAGGGGAAATATAGATATTTTAGGTCTATGCGAGGTGAGATGGAAAGATAGCGGGGATTACTGGAGTGATAAGTATAGAATGATATACAGCGGTGGGGACGAGAGCCAACGAGGAGTTGCCATAATATTAAATGAAGAGGTAGGAAGAAGCGTAGTCAACATAGAACAGGTAACGGATAGAATACTACTAGTGGAGATAAAAGCAGAACCGACGAACTTGGTTATTATTCAGGTATACATGCCACCGAGCAACCATAAGGAAGAAGAGGTCGATAGGATATACGATCAGTTAGAGGACATGATCGCGTGTGTTCCTGCAGGGAAACATTTGATAGTGAAGGGGGATCGCAATGCGACGGTAGGCGAAGGAAGAGATGGTGATGAGGTGGGGGACTACGGTTTAGGCACGAGGAATGACCGTGGGGAGAAAGCAGTTGAGTTCTACAGGAGACAAGGGTTAGTCATCACCAACACTTGGTTTAGACACCACAAAAGACGCAGATATACATGGAAAATGCCAGGTGACTCAGGAAGATATCAGCTAGATTATATCCTGGTTAGACATAGGTTTAGGAACAGTGTGATCAATTCCCACAGCTTCCCGGGAGCGGATGCGGACTCTGACCACAAATTAGTTGTTATGAAATGTAGCGTACGTTTCAAAAAGATAAGGCAGGGGCAGCGAGTTACAAATGGAATCTAGAAGCATTAAATGGGTTGAAAAGGAAGGAATATAAACAGGCGGTAGAGAAAATCATGGAGGATGATAAAGGGCTTAGTACTATTGAAGAAAAATGGGAAATGATCAAGAAAGGGTTGTCTAAAGCCGCAAAAGATACTATTGGAACCGTTAACGCTAAAAGGACTAGGAAACCATGGATCACGGATGAGATGATTACAAAGATGGATGAGCGGCGAATATGGAAGAATATAAATACAGAATTAGGAAAAATGAAATACAAAGAATTGAACAATAAATTGAGGCGGGCAAAAAATAAAGCAAAAGAAGCATGGTGGAAGACGCAGTGCGAGGATATGGAGAGTCTGCAGAGGAAGGGTGAAATCGGTGCGCTGTACAGCAAAGTTAAATCGTTATCGGGAAGTAAGAAAGGAAGAGCTATGCTAACAGTTAGAGATAAGGCGGGTAAGGTAATAGTTGACGCAGGAAAGATCCAAGAGAGATGGAAGGAGTATATAGAAGAACTGTATAGTAAAGAACTCAGACCAACAAAGTTAGACATTGAAAAAGAAAATGAAGTAGAGGAAGACAGCTTAGGTCCAGGCATACTAGACAATGAGATAGAAAGGGCATTAAGGGAGATGAAACTAAATAAGGCCGTGGGGGTAGATAACATTCCCGTGCAACTTTTAAAATGCTTAGGAAAATGTGGGAGGAAGAGGCTATATGGGCTGATCCGTAGTATTTATGAGGAGGGAATCTGGCCGGAGGACTTTGAGAGATCAGTTTTAGTTCCTATTCCGAAAAAGGTAATGGCCACGTCATGTGAGGACTATAGGACAATTAGTTTGATATGCCACGTAGCTTAAGTTGTTCTCAGGATCATAAACAAAAGGATAGAGTGTAGGCCAAATGATTACTTAGGGGATGATTAGTTTGGGTTTAGTAAAGGGAGAGGTACGCGTGATGCCATTGCAGTAACGAGATTATTAATCGAGAGGAATATAGAACACAACCAGGAGGTATTTGCCTGTTTCGTAGATTTCGAAAAAGCGTTTGATAGAGTGAATTGGGAAAAACTAATGAGTATATTGCAGAAAATAGGAATAGATTGGAGGGAAAGGAGGCTAATCCGCAACCTGTACATGTCTCAGACTGCTCAGGTGCGGGTGGGAAACGGGGAGTCAGGATGGGCAGTGTTAGGAAGAGGTGTAAGGCAGGGTTGCCCATCATCACCATTGCTGTTCAACCTGTATGCAGAGGAAATGATCAAAGAGGCATGGGAAGACCTGGAAGTAGGAATGAAAGTGGGCGGGGAATTCGTAAAATCAGTTAGGTTTGCTGATGACCAAGCTTTAGTTTGTCAGTCAGCCAAGGGCTGCAAGCATTGCTGCGTGAATTGGAAATTCAGTGCGACAGGTATGGGATGAAAATCAATATTAATAAAACAAAGGTAATGCAATTTTCTAGAAAGAAAAAGGCTAAGCTAAACATTAAAATAGGAGGGCAAAAACTAGAGCAGGTAGAACAGTTTAAGTATCTGGGAAGTGTTTTGGACCAACACGGTCAATGTAATAGGGACGTAAGGAGAAGAATTGCGCTAGGCAAAGAGGCTTTCACAAGGAGGAGGGAGTTGATGAGAGGGACGTTGAGTAAGGATATTAAGAAAAGACTCGTAAAAACTTTGATATGGAGCGTAGCTATGTACGGCGCGGTAACGTGGTAATTGAAGCAGGAGGATAGACATAGATTGGAGGCTTTTGAAATGTGGGTGTGGAGAAGAATGGAGAAGGTGAAATGTACAGAGAAGAAAACAAATGAGGAAGTACTTTGTATGGTGGGAAAAGAGAGAAGTTTTTTGGGAGAAATCCTATGGAGGTAGGAAAAATGGATGAAGGGCGTACTGATCGGGAGTGGGATGTTAAAGACTGCAATAGAGGGGAGAATGTTAGGCAAATGAGGAAAGTGAATGAATAGGATAGAGGTGTTGGACGGAACAGAGGGAGCAAGGAAGTACACAGAGATGAAAAGGGACTTGTTGTAAAGTAGGATGCCAGGTTTTGTTTTGTTTGGAGATATTTACTTGGTAGTTGTGTCCATCCAAAAACCGGTCTTTGGAATTTGTCGTTTTCACTCCTTTCGTCTATTTTAGTATAAGGCGGTGCCGAGCTTTTAATTAATTTCAGATCTTCAGAATAATTCTTGCATTGGCTTATAATTGTTTCATTTAAATCATCATCTAATTCTATTTAAGTATATGTTTCCTTAATATTCACCCAAGGTTTCATGCGATGCATGGATCTCAGGATATTTCTTTCAGTTATTTCTAATTTTTTATATCTACTCTTACTTAGCAGTCCCATCCAGGCTGGGTCTGCATATGTCAGTGCGGGAGAAATTACTGCCTTGTATATGTCATTTTTTGTGCTTGGAGGCGTCGCATCATTTTTTTTAAGATATGGGCTTATCCTGCTCGGCTCGCTTAAGCCTTTCCAATTATTCTTTTAACATGTTTCTTAAATTTTGATCTATTGTTGACTGTTACTCCTTAGTAGGTGGCTTCCATGCTCCACTCTATAGGCTGTTCATGGATTCTGATGCACGATATAGTCGGAGTTACCGCGCGTGGCTTTGTGAAAATCATGGCTTTTGTCTCGAAGGGGTCTCCACTTGGAGTACTACTTAATATCTATATCTTACATGTGTTGAGCTCTTTCTTGGGCAATTTTTTAGTTTTTCCCCTTGCCTATGTTCACCGCATCATCTGCACATAGTGCGGTCAGTATTTGCCCATTCTCTTCTCCTCTTGGGAAATCCGCCGTAAATAAATTGAATATTAGAGTACCAGGAACAGATCCCTGTGGGACACCTGCTCTCGCCACTCTTTCGCCACTTGAGTCCATATCCCATTTTATTTTGAATTTCCTCTTGTCCAAACAAGAGTTAGTCCACTTTTGGATCCATTCGGGGAAGTTCCAGTTTTCCATTTTTAGCAGTAGTCCATCGTGCCACGGCTTGTTAAATGCTTTTTTGAGGTCAAGGAATATTTCTGTCGCCCGCTCTTTTTTATTAAATGCGTCACTGTTGTAGTCTACTGCTCTATTGATTTTAGGTGACCTGCATCTATTATACATATACAAAATGAAGAATGGTTTTAAAAAAAAGAGCTAAAGCTGCCCACAAATTTACGGAAGATACGTGGCACCAATTCCTGGAGATCATGCGCTCAGAAGTCAACTAGATCATTCCTAGGAGATATCTAAAAGATAGCACGGGACCTAGATGGTACAACGCGGATTTTATAAAAGCATTAAGGGGTTGAAGCCTACGTCACCCCAAGATGACAAGTATTAGGGACTAAACAGGGTCCGTACGATAAGTATCGTGACTGGTTCGCTGTAGCCTCGACGGAGCGGCTTATGGGGATGATGCCTTAAGCCGCACCAGAGGTTTTGAGTGGCGCAAAATGTTTAAGGAAGGCCGGGAGCTCGTCCAAGACGAGCACCGCGTCGGACGCCCGACGACCGCTCGAACCGATGCTCAGGTGGCCAAAGTGAATAAGGTTTTGGACTCTGACAGGCGTTTAACCATCGCCCCTATCAGTGAGGAGACCGGTCTTTGGGTCGGAACCGTCCACACCATTATAACAGAGGACCTTGCGATGAGGGAAGTGCGTGCGAGGCTGGTGACGAAAGTATTGAGCGAGGAATGTTGTTATATAAACTTAAGCGTATCCAATATATAATAGAGCAGGAAGTAAAATTAACGTTATGAAATTTGACCATCCATGGTTGAGGAAAACATTTTCCAACCAAAGGAATACAAAGCGCTAGGATAGTGGGTGAGCAAATCTTATGACATACGACTGGACATTAATTGTAAAAAGATAAACTGAACTAATTGATTCTAAGAAAACAAACTGTTTGATAAACTGAAAAGCGAGTCAACATTATTAGAGGAGCTAGGTTTGGGATCATTAATGGAGCTATCGCTAAATAACTTATTACAAATGTGCATTAATTTTTTGTCAAATGAAATTTGGCATGTGATCACCCCTGAAACATACGATACCCTAGCGGTGGCTTCAAAGGTACCGGGAATGCATGAAAACCAAGGCCGTCCTCCGAAAGATAAATCCTGAGGCACAAATTGTTCCTTGAAGTTTGCACTCGGAAGATAATTTTATTCCAGTGGACGGGGTTTTTATACGCTTTATAAAGGCCTTTTGCGAAGTATTTCCTGGTAAACTACTCACAAACCTACAGAAGTATGGCATAGGTGAGATCAAGGACTGGATTAAATAATGAATGGTCGCATAGTAAGGGTAGTCTTGGATGGCATTGACTCAAAACCCACCGAATTCACTTAAGACAATCCCCAGGCAATAGATGACGGACCTCTTTCATTCCTTCCTTGCCTTACCTCCTTAAATAACTCCGTGTATGAATGGAATCACACGTTTATTCTCCTACAAAGCTGTGGTTTGATAAGCTGTAATTAGTCGTCAGGAAAAAGTGTCCTCATCAGATGACCTTAAAGCTTTGCAACGCTGGTCCGCCACTTAAGATTTATTTATAAACATGAAACAGTTGGTACTGAAACACATTATGGAATAAGAGGAGTTCCCTTCCGAATGCCTATTGCAACGGCGACAGCGAAATTAAAAGTGCAGATTTGATTGATTACTTAGGCTCTACCCTCCCTCAGGACTTCAACCGGGTGTGAGATATACGGGGAATATGTGGATAACCCAGCAAGCGATAGTATTTATGATAAGCCTATTGGCTAAATATGACGAGGAGGTTGAATAACGAAGTAGTAAGCTTTCACTAATGAAGTCTCACTTAGTCCATGCCCTCAGCATGTGAGGTAGTAAAGAATGAAGTCGTAGAGTCTTCTTGACTGTGGTGCCATACTAATACACAATATAAACAAATAAGTTATTTCTCCGAGGACTTTATAGTAAAAAATAATATTAATATTAATTAAACTAAGTATAGGAGAGGCCAAACAGGAGTAAACAACATTAGCAACAAGCAAGAATTTGCTCAAAGATACTGTGCAAATCAGTCTACAATCATCGCAGGAATAAAAAAAATCATCAATTGCGTCAATAACGCAGTCGATAATTGCACAGAAGTTTTAAAAATGAAAACACGCTTGACTTTAGCAATCAACAAAATATTTGCAACGAATCTATGAATTCCCGAAGCTACACAAAGCGGAAACGAAATGAGACACGATGTCACTGCGTGAAACTGCCGCACCCACTAACTCACAAAGCGGTTCGAAGCTCAGTACAAAGCACTAGGATCCACAGATACATATGGCATCAAACAACACAAAAAACTAAATTGATAACTGGCAAAACGCACACATCTCCCAAATGCGATTAAGGTATCCTTCGACCCAGGGAAATATATTCCCAAGCGTCGGTATTGCCAATGCCATAGCCGACTGGCTGCGGAGCAATCAGCGGACTCAGGTATTATCGTTGCGGAGGATATATTTGCTGTTTACAGCATCCATAAATGTATCCAGACATTAAACAACGTACACGATTAAAATTAAATTCACCCACGAAGTTGAACACGACAGAAAACATGCATTTCCATACATACTGGTCATAACAAATGGCCAGAAAGTCGAATTAGACATTTTAGGAGCACACACGAGAAACTACATAAAAGCTGACTCACTCCACCATTATCGAAAAAAGATTGCAGCACGTAATTGTTTAATTAACAGCTTGTTATTTGTCCTCAACACAAAACCAAGATACGACAAAAAATAATAAAAAAAATTAAAAATCCAGCCCTAGCATGTGCATCGCACAACACACAATGGAACAAAACACCTGAAAAGATATTTTTTCCCTTTCGATTCAACCACAAAATACGAAAGACCTCCAAGATATCTTCAACGAAATAGACTCCAATCTCAGTTTCAGAAACCCCATCACCCTACGCAACTTATTAAGTAATACCAAATACTGATAATACTGACCGACTGACTGATAATACTGATAATGTAATACCAAAAGACGACTCGCCCGCACTAAAAAATCTAAAATCCCTGGGATGAAGTGCAGCAATGTCGCACATCATGCATTGCACAGACAACACACAAGGTCAACATTAGATCCAAAGAAACACTTGGCTGAACATAAAAACGGTCTCTCGCACAAATCGGACATCACCATACACACATTTACGGAACTTCCCATCCGATTACTTACCGCAATTTCCAAAGACGTTTTTTTAAGAGGCACTGGCCTGCAGTAATCCTAATTGCTCGACAAATAAAGTCACGTTTGCAGAATATCACTTGCCTCCAGGACCTTGTCTTACCTAATAAAGCCACCGTTTACATTTTCGTCAACGGTGATTCTCCACCGCATAAAAGATGGATGAATTTAAATTGAACGTAACATAGTATGAATTAAATACGGTTGTTAGAAATATACAAGAGGAGGTGAGTGAAGAAGGGACGGGGAAGAGAGGGAAAGTGAAATCTTGCCTTCCATGACAGAGGTCATTCCGAAGTGGTCGTCTTTATCAGGGTCATCATTGTTTGCATACAGGAGCGAATCCTGGGAGATTCAGCTAAGAATTGTCAACTTACAACTATTCCTATCCGCTGGATTCTCCGAAGCTCCGTTCACTTGGAATCCCTATTTCAGTCCTGACGTGCAGGAAGGAAAATGAGATGATTCTCTCTCCCATTCCATCAATGTCCTGTCTGCACCTCCAGATATTTTCCTCTCTTTCTCATTACAATGTGACAGTCCTCCTTATTCGAGAAATCCCTATCCGCACAAACGCATCGCATCACTGTAAAATATTTTTAAAGAACATGTTAGATAAAAGTACAATCGCTTATGAATTTCCGTGCAAAATCTTCCATGCTTAATATATTATTTGCATTCAAAATAATTCAGAGCCCCCCTCATGATTACGAAATTGGACATTAAATGCCGTTTGCTTTCCCAATATGGGTCTTTATTCAAAATAAATCTTAGCGATTGAAGCTATGAGTGCTCGAAACACGGAAGTCATGGTCAAAGAAAGAGCAATTTCCCCCAAATTTCCCTCAAGCGTCTTCCTGTTGCTTTCCGAGGAAGTGGCTTCACATTGAATATGGCTGCAGGAAGAAACTCTTCCCCTCCCTGCAAATTGCTTGAGAATTCAACGGCTAAATATCGGCATTTTAATGACATGATTTAAAGGAACACTGGGGCGCAGTACAATTTCCTCAAGGCTTTAATTTCTCTTTGCAAGCCTGATATGTGCTCCAAAGGAACACCCTTGAAGAGACTGCGAGAAAACCAATCCTCATTCGGAAAAAAGGAATTGAATTGGCTGGAAGTTCCGAGAATACAAGGACGGGAGTGACTGTAGGTAGCATACATCTTTGTATTTCTCCATATTTTGTGAAGTTTTCTTCCACAAACACCCTTCGCTGTGTTCCCTTATAAGGGTATGCACTGTCGAGAACAGTTTTGTGTTACAGATTCCGTAAAATAAGTATCGTGACTGGTTCGCTTTAGCCTCAACGGAGCGGTGGGTGGGGGACCGACCGCTCGGCTCGGTAGATGGGTTCCCCACCACTCAGGCGCACTTAAGATCAGTCGCCTCCGGGCATGCGTTGAGGCAGGAGGTGGATCTTTGTCACTTGTGATTGTTTGTGGTGTTGTCGCGCCATCATGCAGTGTACCGTTTTCCCGTTATGCTCTGGAAATCCGCATTGGAGACCCTTGAATTCATTAAACAGGCTTATGGGGATGATAACTTAAGCCGTACAAGAGTTTTTAAGTGGCAAAAAATGTTTTAGGAAGGCCGGGAGCTCGTCCAAGATGACCACCGCGTCGGACGCCCGACGACCGCACGAACCGATGCTCTGGTGGATTAAGTGAAAAACGTTTTAGACTCTGACGGGCATTTAACCATCACCCCTATCAGTGAGGAGACCGGCAATTTAGTTGGAACCGTCCACACCATTGTAACAAAGGATGTTGCGATGAGGAAAGTGTGCGCGAAGCTGGTGCCGAAAGTCTTGAGCGAGGAACAAAAACTGCGATTGCACGATGCGATTGTTGTGTGGCAACTGCTGATGAAATCTGGCGTGGCAACGTGGCCTCACCCCCACCCCCCCCCCTAGAGCCCCGACCAGGCTCCACCCGACTTTCTTGTTTCCGCGGATAAAAAGGGAGCTCAAAGGATATCGGTTCGACTCCATCGAGGCGGTTCAAGCAGCGACGACAAAGGCTCTCAACAGTATCCTGGCAACCGACATCCACCGGGCTTTTGACGAGTGGCAGACGCGCCGAACTAGGTATATCGATGCAGGAGGAATGTATTTTGAAGATTATTAAGTAATTGTTGTGATAACTGCAATAAATTTTGATTTTTTGAACCAATCCTTGACCCCGTGTGATGGTTTGACTCCTTTAAGTGTTTCTCAGAAATGGAAGGAAGCAGAAGCTTTCGATGTCGTAATAAAGTATCGCACACGTTACTGTTAACTCTTCCCAAGTAAACCCACTCACCGGCACTCCGCCCGTTTCATGGGACGCCGAAATTTGTGATCCTTTGGCGTCTTTCATTATTGGAGCTAGGTTAATGCGGTGGCGGGTTTCTCTTTCCGCCCATTCTTCCCGATTCCCTGAAAATCCTACCGCTGCCAAAAAACCTTCGCTAATGACCCTAACTTATTACAAGATACATTTGACATTTTCTTCTACATCATGCCCCATAATATCCTGCTGGTCCTTCTGAAGGACTTTTTCCCGCTATTGGAAGTGTCATCACTGAAGCTAGGAGTGAATTAACTCATACGGAAAAATAACACTTTTTTCTCTTTAATGGCCTCCATTTTTGCTTCAAAATTAAATTTCCAAATATTTCAGATGCAATTGTCATCAATTAGATATTTCCTTTCAGTTCTCAATGAGGTGTTCATTAAGTGTTAGGTTTGTATTGAGATAGGCAAAGTGAAATAATTAATTGATAATATTATATGTTGTCTTAGGGGAAAGAATTAACCCCAGCTGTACAATTAAGAGTACAGCATAATTCACATATTCACACGACCGTAGTTACCATGCCCATTAATTCATTATATGTGGCCTGTCTTATTCTACACTGGAAATTAATTCATTCTTTACTTTTTTCACATAGGCTTGAGTTTTTTTGCTATGCTGTATCACCATTTAGTCTTCTGTAAGTTGGATATAGGTTTCATTAGTGCTTGTGAGAGCTGGTATTAGAGTACATGTACATGGATATGTAATTCCTAAAACTGTGGCTGTTTCATTTGTTCTCTAGCCATTTACTTGGAATGGAATATTGTTTCATCAATTTTATATGCACATTGTGAGGTGCTGCATCCTCTTCTTCTTTCAGAAATATTATTGCTAATTTTCAGAAAACATGATGCAGCAGGGCTAAATTTTTCAATTTGCGTTCTATTTGTTCATTTCTGTTATTTTATTACATATACTTTGTTTGAATTTATTCCAATGAAACTTTTATGAATGCATCATATGGTCTTTATAGCCATGGTTTTTATTGACTCTTCCTAAATCATTCAGATGAGTTAATTTCATGCTGTACACATTATCAAGCAGTTTATAACTAAATGACAGTTTTAAGCATAACATGGTGGAAATCCTTCATGATGAAAGAAGACCCTTAGCTTTTCTACTTAAAATTTTTTTATTACGACCTAGGTTTTGTTACAGCGTGGCATCTACAGCTTACCATCTGAAGATGCTGTTCTTCTAAATTTCAAATTCTATGAGGAAAACCAAAGTGTCTTCTTTCATCTATTTATAGCTGCATAGTTCATGTCAAAGACATCATGATTAATATTGGCCAGCATATATTGTTATACATGTAAATAATAAGTTTTGCTAAGATTGTACACAGCATTTCATATTAGTCAGTTGATACATAATATACTGTAATTACTTTATGGTTTCTCATGTGACAACTGCAGATTTCTCTTTCACATAGGTTTTTTATGTGAAGAAATACATTCTTGCACTGTTGACCTCTTTGGTGGTAGTGGAATAATGAGACTAAGCAATCAAAATTAATGATAATACCTACTTAGAATAAAATACCTTGTGATTCAAAGCACACTTCATTTTGAACAACCAAGGCTTCAACGTTTGACATCATCATCAGGTCTGGAAGCTACACTCTGACCCTCAACATGTATGCCATTTTTTCCTGCTGGGTTGCAGCTATTCATTTCCTCTCTATAGATTTTATATATGGTAGGAGTTGAACAGCAACCCTGTCTCACTACTCTTCCCATTCTATTCACTCTGTGATGACCAACACTTATTTCCATTGTGATTGTAACAGTCGTAGACTTTGCATTTCACACATCATTGAAATGAAATGTTATTCTTAATGTGTATATTCACTATACATTATCATAGCCATTATTCGTCAAAGCATTAATTAAAAGAGCACTTGCCACAAACAAATATAATATCATTACTTCATTTAAGAACCAATGTTTATAAAAGATGTCAACATAGCTCAAAGATTTTGGTGCCACTTAGTAAATAAATGGGATGTTTTTCATCAAAATGTATTGTGAAGGCATGCATTGATGTGTGAGGTCCATTTTAAAATTATTCATTTATTCTATGTTTTTTATTGAAATTATTTCTGTAATCACATTCAATAGTCACCTATTATTATATTGCTGTTGATATTTCCTATTTTCAGGACTTTGTTTCAATAAAATCAACACTAAAAATACAAATAATGAATTTCTACAAAAAGATAGTATTCAAGGCAGGTGACAGTGAGGCAACGGCAGCATTACTAATCAACCAAGGTTGAAAGTACAATATGGTTTAATGATCATGCAGCACTCCCTGTAAACTGATTTTGAAAATGAAAATATATTAAAAGGTTTTCTAATCCAGAGTGAGTGATCCATTGCTTGGGTCTCAACATACAACTAGAGAACAATTGTTTTGACCGGGATGGTGGGAGAGTCTTAAGGTGGTTACTTATTCCATAGGGCTTGCTATATTGTTTCTGTTGTTGATATTCATTGTTATGTCTTCAGATGAATAAAGCAAGCTGGACAAAGCGTCATCAAAGTGGCTTACAATGGGTGCACAAGAAAATTTATTTCTTTGAGAATGAACCAAGTCTCCACATTTGCTTCAATACCAAACTGCTTACATACTAATTTATCAATAAAATAGATATTTACTTATTTAAACAAGTCTTCCTCAATATTTCTTCAATGTAGGTGAGCTACCCAGAGTGCAGCTTTTCCTTTTGCAATAAGTGCTTAAATTATGAAGGGAATGATCCTTAGGAAGAAGATATGACCCTAAATGTATCAGCGAAATCCATTAAAACATATTCAAACTGGACCTCCTTTTGATGCCATGGATGAGTACTGTAAAAAATTACCGAGGATTAGAGTTTAATTCTTGCCAGTGCAATGTCAGCAAAGCCAAACTTTATTCTGTCTGGAAAATCATTGCAAGTACAAATTATCCTGTGACTCCAATTTTTACTGTGACATTAAAATGGTAAAAATTAATTGAGATGGAATCATAATAAATTGATGAATTGGCAATTTTGAAAAAGGTAACCGGAATACACTATGCCAAAACTTTCTAAAAGGGGTTACCTCATGTTAAATCACCCAAATCTGTTGGACAGTTGAGAAAGAATCTCAAGCATATGTAGGAAAAAAAATGCACTTACAAGATCTGCCTCTCAGAATAACAAGGAAGGAAAAAGAGCACTCACCAATAGCCAATCAGAGTAGCAGGGCACAAACAACTATACACAACTAAGAATTACCGCTACCACCACACACAAAAAATAACTAGACAACAAACAAAACTAAACAACATCACAAGATATATGCGAACACTAAACTACACTTCACTAGATCAAAAAGCATTACTTAACAGGCAAGCAGGCTCAGTTGGGTCAAACCGGTTCTCAGGAGTGATCTTGAAACACATTGGCTCGAGTTGAGGGCCAGGAAGAGAATGCATGACATCTTTTCATGTAACAAATATATACTTTATTTGGTGAATTAACCCATTTTTTGAATTCTTCATCCAGCATGCATAAAAATTTGCACGTTATTTGATAGATTTTTACTTAATATTTTCCCTTTCCCCTTCCTTCCTTTTCACCTACCCTTTGTAGCTGGTGCTTTCACCCCCTACCACACACCTTTTTGGTGGATCGTGGAGTATTTATGCTGATGTCGATGAAGAGAATGATAATTACAAGCAGAGTGAATAATTCAGTGAAAGCAAAAGCAATGGGTGATAGATTGCATGTACGGGCAATATGAGGAGCCATTGCAACTGTATAGTAATTTGCATTTGAGCTGCTACACCTCAGTCCAGTGGCCTCTTCTCGGGTCATGCATCAGTGAAAATGTATTCCTATGCGGCTCCTCTAGTTCTTCCTTTTTGCCAGGGAATACCTATATCTAAACAATACCCACCAAGCCGTCGCAAGGGGGTGTGGCAGGGGGTGGTAATTCACCAGCCATTCTACATATATTCCTTCTAGTTCCTCATGCACCGGACATCCCGTGATCCACACTAAAACCGCATGGAAAAGGGCCAACCAAACACCATTCATGCTATAACCTGTGTTTATTACAAGTTATATATATATATATATATATATATATATATATATATATATATATATATATATATATATATATATATATATATATATATATACACACACACACACGAGGGTCATCCGGAAAGTAGTACCCGTTCGTGAAATAAAGACACAAAAGTAAATATTAACAAACATAAAAAATTTTATTTGAAAGAGGATACTTTAAACTACTTCTCAACATAATCTCCAAGCAAATTAAGGCATTTGTCATAACGTGTGACAAGTTTCTGTATTCCTGCTGCATAGTCCTTCGCCGCCAGCTCATTGAGATACGCGAGGGACCCATCTTGCACAAATTTTTGCATAATGCAGATGGTGTTTAACAATTTCATGAACAATTGTTCGAGAAACATTGGGAAAATGCTCACAGATGTCATCAATTGTGACGCGCCGATCGTTCCTCACGAATTCGTCAACTGAGCTCACCAGTTGGTCTGTAATGACAGACGGTCTCTCCGAACGCTCATCGTCGTGTGTGTTCCCCCTCCCCATGTTGAAGTTGCGACACCACCGCCGAACAGACGACTCGTCCATTACATTGTCTCCATACACCTCCTTTAATTGGCGATGAATATCACATGGGCGAACGTTTCTTGCATTGAGGAATTTAATCACTGCCCTCACTTCACAACTGGCGGCGTTCTCAATTTTTTTAAACATTGTAAACAATCACAGAAACAACACAGGCAATGCTAGCGTCACGCAACTTGGCTCAGAGAAGGCAGACAAGCCACTGAAGCTATCTGACCTCGTCCAGCGGCTACTCGCGTCGTCAGCACTTCATGCGGCACGAACGGGTACTACTTTCCGGATGACCCTCGTATGTATGTATGTATATATATATATATATATATATATATATATATATATATATATATATATATATATATATATATATATATATATATATATATATATATATATATATATATATATATATATATATATATATATATATATATATATATATATGGTTGCTGGCTATTCCTGTGTCTACCCAAAGAGGACAAGAAGAAAACATTAAAAGAGGGCAGGCGCACATGCAATTCAAACATATGAACGGCTTGTATTTTACACATTCTGGGCGGATAAACCACAAATACACTAGACTTTGTATGCACTCACCTATTGCCCACAAGGGTAATAGGTGGGGGCTTTAGGATGCCAGATTTGGGGGAGTTTTGTGAGAGTTTAATCTTGTATGCCCCTATTTTCAAAAGCGCTTACTTATTGTTTTCATAGGTTTTAACCTTTTATTGTTGTTGTGAAAATTGCACAGGATAAACAAATACTTGAATCTATCCATCCAAGAGTCTCTCTAATTTTGTGACAATTGTCGGAACTGCCAATGTAATTAGGGGGCTTAATGATATCTCCAATTTCGGATAAGAAACCACATGCTTTATATCTTTGTAATAAGTTGGATGTGGCCCTGAGAATTGACACATCTAAAGGTTCCAATCCCATTTCTGTGTTAAGTGTGTGATGTTTTGTGTCTTTTCGTATGAATTTTTCACCAACCTATGGGACTTCCTCTGTACCCTTTTTCAATTCTATGATTATTTTTTTCCCAAATGGATCCTAAGTGCTTGTTGTATATTCAATGTAAGGTCTTACTAAAGAAAAATAGCACATTTCCTTCACATTTTCATCACTAAACCTTTGACTTCATGTTTGATGGATGCTAACTTTTTAGCACACCTCCACAAATAGAGCATACATGCAAATTTTCTCAAAGTCAATTAATGTCAATTTGTAGAGTGAAACTATGTTTTTGGAATGTACGTCACAAAATAACAGCAATGCTACTGGAAGATTATTCAGGGAACAAAATTTGAGCAAAGTGAAAGCAGGACCAAGGAGACCAAGATTAGTCATCGTGTGCCCAACAGAAAATGCAGCCCAGCCATGCGAGAAATGATTGCATGAGCTACATAGCCTGCAGCTACAATACAAAGGAAAGAATTTCATTAATGGCAGCAATGAACCAATTGGGCTGAATCCAGTACTTGCTAGGACTCATATCTTCTAATCTGTCCATCATAAAAGTCTTGGGGTGAATAATTGACTTTGTTTCCCGTTGTGTTTCTAAATAGTTCTTTTAACATGAGACCATCTATGTTTCCCATCTAAATTTTCCCATGTTCTCCCCATTTAGCCTGCTCTTTTGGACTTGAAGGCTCAAAGAGTTTCTGAATGGTAAACAAGCAGTGATTTGATTTTCAAATTACCACTCGTATTTGCACAACATAGGAACGTGAGAGAGCATTTCATTGCCTTGCAGTCAGACAATGCATTCTCCTCTACTTTTATGTGCACAAATATAGGTTTGCTGTGGCATCTCCTTCCCGAGGGGATCTGCCTCGTCACAACTAAATGCACTTCATTCTGCCCTTCCAACAGAAACAACATATCATCCAGGAATTCTATAACCTTGGAGAATCAATCTTCTCTTAGCACACACTTTGCCCAGCATCTGCAATATGCATTTGCTGACTTTTCTTAGCAACCTCTTTGCAAAAAAACTCCACACAGGTCCTGTGCACAAATTGGTGATTTTCAACTTTTAAGGTCATTATAGTCCTGTATTCTGCGCATTCCCAACTTTATCACATTTCAAATCATATGCTTCATTGTCAAAGAATAATTTGGCAGAAAACCCCTCCAGTATTTTCTTGGTTCCCACCTGAACTAGATTGCCCGCACTGATATAACCAAGAAAATAAAATTGATGACATCGGTCATTTGATAAATGAAGTAACTGAACTTTTAAAATATTATATGGCACATATCCAACCGCAATTTCAAATTTATATCGAGTGAATTGAAACTAGTGAAAGAATAACTGGGTGTTAAGGATTGTATATGTCTCTATTGCAAATTGTAGAGAGATGGATGATGTATCAGTGGATGCAGGAAAAGATTTGGTGCATTTGCAATCCATCAATGATCCCCTCAAAACACCAGCCTTCAGAGGGACTGATGTAGTGTTGATAGCAGACAACCCTGGAGCTGGGAAAACCAGGGTCATCCTAGCATGAACTTTCCTCCAAAGAAGTCTGAAAGGCATCATACAAGAAAATGGAGTCATAGACCTAAATTTGGAGGAACATCAGAATCATCTCTAACAATGGTCCGAGTGTCAAGCTTCTGCCATGGAGGTTAAAAAATTTTAGTTAAAATATTGGCTAATTGAAATGGCAAAAAAAGGGAACTGTGCCTGAGGAAAAAAAACTCCAATGGCCGTAATAATTAGTTTCAAATCTCTCGTCAGACCAATTGTTGTATTGGTTTAACGGGAACCACGTCAGGGACCAACCACAACCTCTCGACCTGAATACCCTCTGTGGTGGTTTACAGGAAATTAATCCACGTCAGGGACCAACACACAGCCACACGCATAATATCCTGACTGAAATCCTTCACGAGGCTATGAGACCCTGTTAAAGAATTTCAGATGGAGATTGAATGCTTCACGAGGCTGTAGAGTAGACCCCGTTAAAGATTCCAGGATATTCTCAGGCACACACTTTGTGACTGGCACAGAAAGCACTTTAAACCTTGTGTTGGAGGTGTTTCCCCTTCGGTTCGCTGAAGAGGGCCACTTTGTGGCCGAAACACGCATGTTTGATGTATTTCCTGGTTGCACTCTTTATCTGTGTCTAGATTCTCCCAGAAGTTGGGCCCTTTTGAGTTTGTAAGTCTGTGTCTCTTGAGTGCTTGTGTGTCTGATTGGTCTGTGCCAGTCACACACACACATTAGTCATGGAATTCAATGAATCAGAACTAACCAACTGCGTAGTAGACATGGATCAATTATTAAATGATAGAAAGTCTAAGAAAGTAGAAAATGTTAATAAATTGATTATATGACCGTGACAGAAATTTTGTTCAAACAGTACATTTAATTTCAAGGCTTGTTTGGAGTCACTGAAACACCATTGCATGTTAATATGCCTGCTGATATCACTTTGGATGACTCCTATAACTTGAAGAGCACAGTCGACATTGCTCATTTCTATCACCGAATTTATGACATCAAGCACCTTTGGAAGGGAGATGGCTGATGCTTTGGGCAATGTCAATGCAGGCAATTAGGTCAAAAATGTTCAGGTTGACACCAATAAAATACTGGAGAAATTTTCTGCCAAACTATTTTTTGACGATGTACCTGTAGCAAATGATTTGCAATGTGATGAAATTGCAAATGCACAAAGCACAGGACTAATGACCTTAAAAGATGGAGCTCACCAATGTGTGAGTGTTTTTCTGGCAAAGAGGTTGCTTAGAAAAGCCAGCAAAAAACAAAAAAACAGGCAATAGGATATTGGGCAAAGCATGTGCTAAGAGAAGATGGATTCTGAGGGGTTAGAGAATATCTGGAGGATGTGTTGTTCCTGTTGGAAAATGAGAATTATTCAAAAAAGTGAGAAGGCATTCTCAGGCTAAAAAAATCAAACTTGTTGCCATTAACAACCTTTTAACTCTGTGGTACGTGAAGTGACTATACAAGTATTGTCTATACAACGCCTATCGTCTGACTATACAACAATACAAGGATGGTTCGGGGCTGCCTCATAGAAGTCTTCCTGATTATGATCAGGGATATTTTCACAGGTATAATTAGGGAGGTACTTCCTACATTATGAGTGGAAGATATCCTAGGGCTAACAGCAAAAATAGAACCCAAATTCTTCATCTCAACCATTGCTTCATAAGTGAATGAGGCAGGTCTATTGGATCTTTTAAGGCATAATGATATTGTTTTTATGATTTAGATATAGATAATAGTTGAAGTTAATTTGGAAAAGGTGAGGACATTTTGGAAACTGAATAACAGTAGAGTGATGGATAAGGAGTTGAAACTGAACTATCTCATAGATTAAGACAGATGTAGAAAGACTGCTTTGGTGAAATCTGCTGAAAGTGATAATTTAGGGGTCCTCCAGTTCATCTAGGGTGCTGCTGGTGACCTCATGGATCTAGATTATAAAACAAAATGGCTGGTAGACAGTTGTAGCAAATATCATTAGATCAATTGGTGTTTTCACCCCTTGAACATTTCCTGAAAGGGGAAAATTTAAAAATATTGCCTATTCCCAGACAGGATTTGAATATTTACGAGTACCGATATGACGAAGCACCTTGATAAGAATGCAAAGACCTGTGGAATATGGTTAATTGGACATTGGATGGGGTCAAATCCCAAGACATACATAAGCTCACAGAGCCTCTTAAGGCAGAGGGTACCTCAAAAGACGATTGCTGGATATGGAATACTGTGCATATTTTTAAATACAATATTGTAGGATCCAAATATCAGATCCAAGTATATATGCACCAATTGGGTTTAGGTGGCCCCTAGCATTGCCTGGATTATCGAGTGAAAATTATAATATGTAAGATTATAAAAAAGTACCAAATATACTGCACAATAAAATATTTTATATAAGTTCTTTGATGGCAGGGCCGCTCAGGGTTCCGGTGATTTTCCATCCCAAGGAGGAATTGCTGAGACTTTTCTTCATCACTGGCATAAATCAAGACAGTGCTCCTCTTGGCAATGAAGAAGTCAACATATGTCTGGGGCAATTATATTACCCCAGGAAGAGGGTAGTCTTGGGTAAGGATACTCTGTATTAGGTTCACTCCATTGGAAATTGTGAAGGGAAATGTGTACAGTATTTGCTTTCAAAGGGAAAGTAATTCTGAAAGGGCTGCAACATCATGATTGAAATGCTGTGGCCATTCGAGAATCATACCCTGGGAGAAAATATTTTAATGTGCCTGTAGTGACAAACAATTTCTTTCATTCAAATTTTATGCATATAATGTGAAGACTCCGTAACATACATGAATTGCATAAAAAGAATCGGAAATTTTTTTGGAAAAATGGATTTATTTCAGATATTGCCACAATGTCTCAAAATTCTTCAAAGTATATATCTTTAGCCTTGACACACTTTTACCCTTGCGGCTTTTCCATGACTCAAAGTCTCCCTGGTAGATGGATTCTGGCAAGTCCTTAATGGTATACCTGTTAGCCTCTTTGGTGGCACATAGGGTCCCATGGTGGCGTCCTTGGAGGAATGGTTTCCATTTGGGAATAAGAAATGGTCTGCTGGTTCCAAGTTGGGACTCTAAGGGGGTTGAGAAATCTTCATGATGCCATTGCAGAAGGTCTTCGTAAGCTGACACTCAACTCTGCTCTCTTGGTTGCCCGTCAAAATGTTCAGGATGAGTTTAGCGCTGATTTTTGCATCACCAGATTTTCAGTGATAAAGGTGGGTGCACGGTCATCTTATCAATGCCAGTACGATCATGTGCACACTTAATGAATGGTCTGAATTCAGCACTTCTTGCACATATTAGGAAAAATTGTTACCAACACTTTTTATGCAAACCTTGTATATACTGCCTTGTAATCTAAAGATTCATTTTTTATGCTATGTTTCAGTTTATATTTTTTTAATATAAAATTTTGGTGCAAGATTAAGCAATGAGACACCATCTACAAGTGCAAGCTACTTGTAAATGGTTTCTCCAATTTCAAGTAATACAGAATTTTTTAATTGTGAATTTCAAACTTGTTGTGAACTTCAAATGAGTTCATTTCAATGAGAAAGAGCAAATACAACTCCATTAACAAGAGTGTAATATGTGAGAAGGGGAAAGTGATTTTCACCGGCCTTATTAATTAGATAACAGGATTATCAATGGCAGAACAATAATTTAAGGGAAGTTATGCATGGTTTGATAAGAACCATCATCAATGGCATTGTAAGGCATGGTGAATCAGCAAGCTCGGAATCAAAGGCAGTAGAGAACTCCATTGGTGACTTCAAAAAGCTAAAAGATTCTGAGGGTTACCGCCCAGAGCATGTTTTTAATTGTGATGAGACAGTTCTCCTCGGGAAGAAGATGCCACAGCAACCCAAATATTTGTGCACATAATAGGAGTGGAGAATGCATTGCCTGACCGCAAGTGAATGAAATACTGTCTCACGTTGCTATTTTGTGCAAATGGGATTGGTAATTTGAAAATCAAACCACTGCTTGCTTATCATCCAGAAACCCTTTGAGCCTTCAAGTCCAAAACAGCAGGCTAAATGAGGAGGTCATGGGAAACTTTTGCATCGTATCATGCGTACAAGGCATCACCCTCATAAGGAAGTGGCAATACTGTATGTGCCCTGAATTCATTTAACTACTCAGTAAAACTGAGTAGCAATTTTACCAATTTTTGAATCATCAGTGAAAATGAATGTCTCTAGACTGTTTCTAATAAAAAGGAATTCAGTACATATCTTAGATAATTAGCAATTTATTTTGCTTTTACAAACCGAGTTGACATTCCTGGTTGCTTCATTCCTTGATAGAAGAAAAGGTAATTGTGATCCACGATTCTGAACAATGTGCACATAAATTTCTTCGGATAAACCTTATGCATAATTTATTTCTTTGCGGGATGCAATGCATTATCATATTTTACAGTAATTTATGTGCAAAAGGTTGTTTCCCAAACAAGAGTTTTGCTTTACGAGAAAGATTGCGATACACGTTATACTCATCATATCATGAAGCTTCCAGGTAGAGCAAAAGAAGCGTGGCAGAAGGTGCAGGGCGAGAATATGGAAAATTAAACGAAGGAAGGATGAAATTGGTTCACTATACAAGAAGATTAAAACACTATCAGGAAGTAAGAAGGGAAGATCTATGGCAGCAGTTAGAGATAAGTTGGGTAGGAAAATAGTTGAAACAGAAAGGATCCAAGGGAAATGGAAGAATATGGAAAGGTTGAGCATTTAGCTATTTTTCTACATAGTCGCCTTGACGATCAATCACTTTTTGCATCCTTGTAAGCAGCTTTTTAATACCAGCGTTGTACCTCTCTCCCTCCGCGTGGCGAAGCCAACGGAAGACTGCTTCTCCGATATAAATTCATCGCCATTTAGTGGAAGTGTACGGTGAGAAGAGTATGGACATCAAAAACGTGCGGAAGTGGTGCAGGGAGTTTTTTGATGGCCAGGAAAACGTCCACGGTGAGCGGGGCGGCCGAGTTTGCCGGAATCAACGGTGGCTCCAATTGCCGAGATGGTGCGCAAAAACCGGATAATCACCCTTCATGAGATAAAGAATGTCTAAATGAAGAGAGTGGCTACTTCTCCGTGTAGAATATTGTACCGGAGGTCCTCGGTTACAACAAGGTGCCTCACCAAAGGAGTGTGTTTGCATCATGACAATGCACGTCCACATGTGTCACATCAAACGACCATCCTACTCAATGAATTCGTCTGGGATGTCATCGACCACCCTCCTTACAGCCCAGACGTTGCCCCCAGCGACTACCACTTGTCTTCCGCTCTCAAAAAACCCCTTGGAGGACAGAAATTCAAGTCAGACGAGAAAGTGCAAGAAGCAGTCGTCAGTTGGCTTCGTGACGCGGCGGGAGAAAGGTACGACGCTGGTATTATTTCTGAGATACGCCGACATATAGTATCCTGGAAGTGTTTTGGACCAGCACGGTCTAAGCGGTATGGACAAAAGGAGAAGAATACCGCCAGACAAAGAGGCTTTCACAAAGAAGAGGGAGTTGATGACAGGTAAGTTGAGTAAGTATATTAAGAAAATACTCGTAAAACTTTGATATGTAGCGTTGTAGTTATGCGCGCTCGCTTATGTTACGGCTCGGAAACGTGGACATTGAGGCAGGAGGATAGACGCAGATTGGAGGCTTTTGAAATGTGAATGTGGAGAGGAAAGGAAAAGGTGAAATAGACTGAAAGGGAAACAATGATGAAGTACTTGGTATGGTGGGTGAGGGGAGGTGTTTGTTGGGAGACATCCTATGGAGGCAGGAAAAATGGATGAAGGGCGTATTGATCGGCAGGGGGATGTTGAAGACTGTAATAGAGGGGAGAATCTTAGGCAAAGGAGGACAGGGCAGGAACAGGATAGGGACGCTGCACGGGATGAAGGGAGGAAGGAATTAGGCAGAGATTAAGAGCGACTTGATGTAGAGTAAGTTGCTGGATTGTGTTTTGTCAGGAGAAATAAAATATAAATTTGGTAGTAGTGTCAATCCAAAACCTACCTTAACGGGTAGGTTACCTGATTTAAAAAAATTAAGATAAACAAGAAAATATGTGTGGGGATGGATTACGACCAGAAATACTTATCTGTGACATGCGAAAAGCATTACAAGAATTAACATCGACCAAGGCTGCGGGAATGGAAAACATATATACAGAACTGGGCAAGAATTTTGGGAGAGGAGAAGGAAAACATTTTGGTGGCCTCATTATTAGCGAAGGAATTTGGTGAGAAGACTTAGTTAGATTAGTAATGAAATATATTCCGAAGCAATGTAAGTAGCCGTATGTGAAAACTCTTAAGTTCGATCTCATATACTGCAAAGGTAAAATCTACTTGTGGTCAAGAGCAAAAGGATGGGAAGGAAGGCTAATCTAGCGCGAGAATCAGTTTGGGTAAAGAAAAGGACTGGGTACGCATGATAGCATGCCAGTGTTCATTCATGCATGCATTCATGGGTCCAGGTTGGGAATCACTCACGGAGCGAAGGTTAAATTACAGATTTATCTTTCATAAATTGGATCTCTTTAGCAAAGATTTTAAACATGTACTATTACCCCCACTTTGTTGCTGTTGGAGAGGTCATGTAAATAATATTAGATATATTAAGTGTAGAAAAAATAGATTTGAGATGCCCTTTTCCCGATAGATGATGGGGCTGCAGTTATACCAATCATGGGATTGAAATACTGATGATGCGAAACGTATGCATGCCACCAAGCAATCGAGCGGAAGAGCAATAGAGAGGAGGAAGTCGATCGGGTGTAGGATCGGAGAGCAAATAATAGCACATATTCCTTCAGGTAAATATTTAATAGTGATGAGGGATTGGAATGCGGCGGAAGGTGAAGGAGGAGACGGTGAGGATTTGGGAACTATCGGGATTTGTTTAGATGAAAGGCAATTTTCAAGGAACTTAATTGTTTCGGGGATAGGGACACAAAGAATGAGTGATTCCCTGTCGAAGAAAACATATATTTCGGATTCTTTCAAAGTGATGCATTGAATTTTGATGAAGTCCGTGATGTTCTTGATTCAGTGGAAACCGAGGCTCGAAAATTCTTGGGGTAACCTTTATGATAAATGGTAGGTGGGGGAGTTAATAGCTTAGACAATGGCACGCAGAGGGAAGTCGCTCTTGTGGATTTTAGGAAGGCCATACAGTCGGGGGTACAACAGCCTTATATTTAGTCAAGAGAGTCCCTTTGAGCATCAAATACTGTGTCGAAGCAATTATGAATGAATTTGCAGAGGCTAAAAGAAAGACTTCTGGATTTTATTATGAAAATATACGTATTTTAACTAATTGTCTAGAATATTGAAAAAAGCTGAAGTTGACTTATTTTGGCAAAAAAATTAAAAGCATAGCATGTTGCCTTAGATTACATTCTTCATTAATACCGGTGTATCCTTGTCGATAATGAAATACCGTCGCCGTTTTTTGTCTAGGGAACCTAGAATGTTACCATTGCTTTGCCTAACCCTTTTTTCATTGGCTTTCCTTGCTTCTAGCAGATCTTCTCACCTTCATAGACTATCGTTTTTTCGTTCAGATAGTTCATGTAGCTCTCGTTAATATTACCTCCAGTTTTTTAACAATATTTCTGCATTTTCATTGGTAACTAAATTGTTAATGGTAAATTGGTACATATGAGCAAGAGTTAACGTTGATCTTGCATGGTTTGTGTGGAATTGCCCTGTGCCATACACTCTTGGGTGGTGCCTAGGAGGGTACCATGTCAATATCTACGTTCATGGATAGGAAGACCACCCGGAGGTAGCAATGTCCTGGCTACCTCAGCTATTCTTTGAGGACCATCTCTGGGATTCTTAGGCGGATGGCAGCCGTTTTGTTTGCCACCGTAAACCACCACCTGTAATTCATAAAGCTCTTATGGCGAGGGGCGATTGGAGGGGGGGGGGGTAGGCGTATACTCCGCGCCCCAAAAGGTGAGTCCCCCACGGGGCCGAAGACCGCGCGCCAACTGCACCGGGGCAGAAAATGCCAATGAGGTCACGGAGTGCCGCCGACTGCGCTGCCCTCTCGCGCCGTCGGAGGGAGCGAAGAGGGAGTCGGCACGTTCGTCAGTCGCGCGTGGAGAACCGCAGTAGCTGGTCGGATAGACCGGACCCCACTCGAACCAAAATACGTTGCCTGCGATCCCTTTTGTTGACGCCGCGTCGTCAAGGATTCCTTACGTTTTGAAATAAACCTTTAATTTGCGAGGCTGGCTTCGATTGGATTAATTCATTCGCGTGTTGCTCCTGACGACTCACGAATAATCAGCCCGCCCGCACTCTCTGTTCCCCTGACCTTGAAGAAGTTCCCTCCGCCCTCGAGTGCCCGACAGCGAACGGTTTTTACCCAAGTGGATGGTTCCCGTGCATCGGGCCCCGTGAGCAGCCCAATTTGGACTAGACGGAGTGTGCTTTGTGCTTCTTCTTAAGAAGTGACCGTTGACAATCGGACTGCAGTACTTGTTCGCGTCTGTGTTTCGCCAGTGCCCATTCTATAGAGTGGACTGCCCAAGGGAATCGACCAACTCTGGCTTCCCTCTCTGAGAGAGCTTCATTCCTCGTCATCTAAGCAAGGGCTGTGTGGCGACCGGAGGCAGGTGGGTCGCACGCTTCTTTTTTTGCGTCTTTGAACGCGGCGATGCGAGGTGGCGTCATGAGCACCGGTCTAACAGGTGCTCTTTCCGCGTTCGTCGGGCGACGCGTCCTCCGACGGCGTCCTTAAGGACGTATTCGCGCTTCAGCACCGCTCTCCTGCCCTCTTTTGTTTCTCGAGAGGAAGGAAGGGCCACCACGCCCCCCTTCTCGAGTCCTCCTTTGGCGTGGTGCGCGCGTACCCGAGTTAGAAAGAAGTAGGGGAGGCCCGCGGGCGAGGAGACCAAACACTCGCTGAATGACCGAGCGGGTTAGTGCCCTTCGCTCTCTGATCCCACCCTCCCTCGCCTCTTCCTTCCTTTGATCCGTAAACCCCGCCGAGAGAGAAACTAAATGAGAAAACCCAATTATGACTCCGGTCGTTCGATTGCGAGCAGGCGTTAATATCGTCGTCTCCCCTTGCCGAATTTGCGGGGCGCATATGATATTTTTGTTGACATTTGTTTTTGGTGGAGGATGCTGTTTTGAAATTTCCACTTTCAGTCACGAGGAGGAGTCACCTTGACACCACCATTGAATGCAATCCACCTGAAATTTCAAACTGCGACGTGAATTCGTGTTGACTCGAGTTTCGCGAAATAAAGCGCCGAAGTACGGTCGCGTAGGTAGCTATGATGTGGCGTGAAGTATATTCGAAGGAAAGTCACTGCGAAACGAGTTGGTGCAGCATTGTAAAGAATCGTCCAGACGTGCGCGAAATGCCCACAGGCACGCGTCACCCGCGGCACGGCTACCGAAACGGCGTGTGGTGATGAGAGCGTACCACCGTGCACCGCGTGTGGGTTCATAGTACATGCATCTCAATCTGACGTAGCTCACAATAAAATCTCGCATTCACAGATGCACCATAATACAATAATTGAACCATTAAAAGATGGGTCTTCCAACGAAAATATTCGGGTTCTGGGGTTTGTCTGTGTTATGACTGCGTAGCTTGTGAGACGAGGAGGTGTACTCGAATGTCCGTGACGATGTCTCTCCCTCTTTCTTATTTTATATCGGTGATCGAATCTACCAATGTAATTTGTTGTGACCCTTATAATCCCTTCGCAGTCGCTTTCCCACTCGTCCCAAATCCTTGCCGCTTATTCAATATGTTGCCATGTTATCACCCTCTTTCTTTTGCCTTTTGCGTGTGTAATGAGTCCTAGATTCTTTGAGGCTGACCTGCAATATTTTTCTTTGGGGTATACTCCATGAAAAAGGTATGATTTCAGTGCAACACGCTCGTATTTCACCTGTTGTGTCTTTGTTTGTCTTTTGTTATCCCAAAACTTCAGTTCCGTTCATTTTCAGATATTAATCATTCCCCCAACCTCGGCAACACTCCGACATCGGGTCTTAATCTTTAGAGTAGAACTGTGTGTGGAACTCATTTCAATGAGTATGCCTCTCTCTGCAAAGTACTCTGCCGCCTACAAATAATCGTGGTTTGTTGCTGCTAGGCGTGGGAGCTTAGGCCGTCTGTGTGTAACACAATAGATTATGGGCTCCACAACACTACCTTGCGGCACTTCTCTGAAGTTACGCCTGCCTCAAATGGACTCAACCTGTCGACGACTACTCTTTTGTTTACGGTCTGATCAGAATTCCCTGAACCAGTTGGTCACTTTCTCGTTGACGCGATAATATGCGTGTCAAATACTTGAGATGACCTTGTCATAGTGATTCTTGGTGTCTGAAAACACATGATCTTCTTGTGTATTTTCTTCTGCTGTTTTCTGGATGTATGTTTAAATAGACTCAGTTTTGTTTCACGTGATCTGCTCTTTCTAAACCCATGCTAGTTGCAACAGGTCTTAATGACGAAAAAGGACATAGTATTGCTAATAATGTTAATTTCTGAGAATTTAGCGAGGTATCGGTTTAAAAGAAATCAATTTATAATTGCTGGCGTTCATGTAAGGAAGCTCCCCCTCGTGTGAGAAATTAAATTTACTATCGACTTATAATAGACTGATCCTCGGGAAGGCTCGATTTCTTCAGCGAGTTCCTTCAGAGTTTTTTTTCAGGATTTCTTCCGATTAATTAAAAATTGGCAATTTTCCATGAAACAAAATTTAATGCGACCGGTTTCAATGTAACAACATCATCGTCAGGTCTACACCTGGCGATGATGTAGCTACATTGAAACCGGTCGCGTTAAATTTTATTTCGTTTAAAATTGCCAATTGTTAATAAATCATGTTATTACGCCTTATCACGCCAGAAACGTCTCCGTCTATTTCTTACGAACCTGGGGCTTTGTAGGTTTTTAGCATTGCGGATTTGTTATACTATTATTTCCTGGGACAATGATATGTCACCAATGAGCTATTCAAGTGTGTGCGTGCATCGTTCGTTCACTAATATATTCGTTTAATATGTTCCAAAAAAAATTATTTATGATTTTCACTTTTTATTATACCGTCTTTCGCAATTACTGAATTTAAAGAATGAAAAGATGGTCGTTTTCCTTATATTCACCCCTGACGTGAGACCAAGATGATTTACGCTCACCCCCTAAATGTTCGCATAAATGTGAATGACCTTGACTTCCAACTTGCGAAAAGAGAAACTATGCTCCGGGTCGATTAGTGCCGCTCACCTTCCATTGGGTCGTACGTATTTTATAAATTCCCGAATTGAACTGTCTTTTGTGTGTCAGGTACTCTGCAGTGCCGCGAAAATTCAGAAAGAATCGGCCGAATATTCTCGGAAAAAATAGGTCGTTGTTGCACATCTATGCTTGGAGGAACTTTAAGTTGAGAATTCAGCGCTTAACATTCTGCTCTCTCTGATTGGTTCGATTTTATATTCCAACAAGAACGATGGGCTACCCTTTGGCGAACTAAATATGTTTCGCTGGAAGCTCGGCGAAGCTGACATTTGACTTGTGGACACCGAGACGCATTCGAAAATCGGCCCGAGTCAGAGACGCCTCTCGCCCGCCCCCCTTCCACAACCCACCCTCCCCTCCCCCGGTGCCCCATTGAGTTCACCTCCAGGCGGTCGCCGCCGTCGGAATACGCTTACGTATGCACATCCATTTAGCTCTCAAAAACCTAAGTAATGATTGCGTAAGAAATTCATTCTCCATGGGCGGGAGAGAAAGATTTCGGAACGAATCGATTCGCGCAATCTCTCACTCGATGTCGCGCGCGGTGATCGCTGAAATTCTCCCCTGGTGGCGCCATCGTCGTCATTTGGGTGACGTCATGAAATAACGGATCCTCGTTAAGGCCCGAAGAAATGATGTGTTCAGGTGAGATGCGCTCATTCGATAAATTGGATTTAGAGTCTGCATTAGATATCCGGAATGGCATATACGTACGATCCATTTATAAAGCATCCTGGGATTGGGGGCGGAGGTCTCGTAATATGCGACGGTTTTTACAAATCTACCCTAAAAACAGCAATTACCTGAGATTGCTTGTGCTTCCTCAAACGTGAGAAATTACCATTATAAATTATAGCCCCTGTTGCATATTCTCTTCCTTGTTTTCCGAATCTAGTATTACATCAGGACATCTTCCTAATCCTTCGGCTCGATAGGGTCATTAGTAGGAATGCCACCGCTTCCTTCTTCTCCTTTTAATGCAGGGCATTCCACGTATTTTTCCTTTGTATTTTTCGCAATATTTGAGTCCATTTTTTGACTCATATGAGTACAAAACTGATGCTTATTTTAAAATAATTTCTTCTGATAAACCGCGAAATTCAATCTTGGACGTCTACTGTAGGGTTTTGACGCAATTTATATATATATATATATATATATATATATATATATATATATATATATATAAATATATAAACATGTATATATAAATACCGTATTATGATTACATATGTTTGTATATGTTAATATATGTGTATATATGTATATATATGCATAAAAAACTATAAACACATTAATCAGCACGGTTTGGTAGAGTTCACGCAGTACTAAGCCCGACGGCGTGTGAAATTCAGACATCACACACAGGTAAGGGGGCCAGTTCCATTCCCTGTGCTGATTATGGTTTCCCAGGAAGATCTGGTACCCGAAATATAGCTTGAGTGGAGCTTCAGGTGCCCCGAGACTTCGGGAATCGAACCCAGGATCCTCCGGTCAGTAGTGCAACGCTCTATCCCCTGCACTACCGCGACCCACTATATATCTATACATATGTAATATGTGTATATATATATATATATATATATATATATATATATATATATATATATATATATGTGTGTGTAGGATGTTAAGAAAAGACTTGTTAAAACTTTGACATGGGGCGTAGCTGTGCACGGCGCGGAAAAGTGGACATTTAAGCAGAAGGATATGTGTAGATTGGAATTCCCCACCCGAACGCCTACTGCATCGGGAACACCGAAATGGAATGTGTAGACTCAATTAAATACTTTGGCGTTGCCCTCACTCACGATCTCTCCTGGATGAAACACATACGGGGAATATGTGGACATGCTAACATAAAATTAGGATTTATTAGAAGAGTACTGGGTAAATTTTATGAAAAGGTATCAGAGGAGCGTTATATTTTGCTGGTTAGACCTCATTTAGAATATACTGGAAGTATATGGGATCCTCACGAAGTTGGACTGATTGCCGAATTGGATCGCGAGCAGCGTAGAGGAGCTAGATTTGTAAAACGCGTTAATGATAAAATTAGTTGCGTATCCGAAGTATTAGAGTAGTTAGGCTTGGAATCTCTCACGGAGCGGACAGATTTAATCGCTTGCATAACATGGAAGGGTGGATCTTCAGCAGTGATGTTGGAAATGTATTATTACGCCCGTCGTACCACGGAGATCATGGCAGAAAATCAGAGAATATAAGTGTGTAATAGATTTCATTTACGTTGCCATTTTTCCCACGATTCGATGTGGGATCAGAATAACGTTATACGGCCGCTTATAGGGAGGGGAGAGGCAATTTGGGTTCAAGTATTTTGCCCCAGACGTCCGCCCACAAACATGGGGCAATCCATTCCAACAACGCACCAACGGCTTCTTATTCGATTTTATGATGTATGTATTCGTACCATGTCGACATTTCTTCATCTAGATACGGTCTGCTTGGATACTTTTATTGAACCGACATATGAGGGAATCGTTGTTCTTCGTCAATATACATCTACACGATACACCCCGCCAGCTGCCGCAAGGGCGTGTGGCGAAGGGTGCCAGTCATAAATGCTGAAATAGCCAGGCATAAATGCTCAAGTCATAATGCTCAAAAATCTCAAATGGATATGTGCATTTGAGTATATACGAGGGTCATCCGGAAAGTAGTACCCGTTCGTGCCGCATGAAGTGCTGACGACGCGAGTAGCCGCTGGACGAGGTCAGATAGCTTCAGTGGCTTGTCTGCCTTCTCTGAGCCAAGTTGCGTGACGCTAGCATTGCCTGTGTTGTTTCTGTGATTGTTTACAATGTTTAAAAAAATTGAGAACGCCGCCAGTTGTGAAGTGAGGGCAGTGATTAAATTCCTCAATGCAAGAAACGTTCGCCCATGTGATATTCATCGCCAATTAAAGGAGGTGTATGGAGACAATGTAATGGACGAGTCGTCTGTTCGGCGGTGGTGTCGCAACTTCAACATGGGGAGGGGGAACACACACGACGATGAGCGTTCGGAGAGACCGTCTGTCATTACAGACCAACTGGTGAGCTCAGTTGACGAATTCGTGAGGAACGATCGGCGCGTCACAATTGATGACATCTGTGAGCATTTTCCCAATGTTTCTCGAACAATTGTTCATGAAATTGTTAAACACCATCTGCATTATGCAAAAATTTGTGCAAGATGGGTCCCTCGCGTATCTCAATGAGCTGGCGGCGAAGGACTATGCAGCAGGAATACAGAAACTTGTCACACGTTATGACAAATGCCTTAATTTGCTTGGAGATTATGTTGAGAAGTAGTTTAAAGTATCCTCTTTCAAATAAAATTTTTTATGTTTGTTAATATTTACTTTTGTGTCTTTATTTCACGAACGGGTACTACTTTCCGGATGACCCTCGTATTTTACGGCATACGTGTAAACAGAGTTGAATATTTTAGATGATATTTCGGAGACAGTGCAGCCCCGTTTACATGTACGTGTGCCTGTATAAGGACTCGTTGATCTGGATTTCCCGTTTATTAGAATGAAAAATTAAAAGAGGCAGCGGTGTTAGTAAAAAAATAAACGAAGTAAACGATTCGTGGTAAAACAGCACGTTTAAAACAAGATTTGCGATTCTATAATGAGTTTTCATAGATATCAAACGATCTACTACTCCGTCGTGAAATCAGATTACAAATTATATGAAACATCTTCAAACTAGATTATTCCGGGCGTTTAAATGCTGGAGCCTTCTGGTGCACTGGTGTGGAGAGTTCTGCTGTGTAATTGGACAAAATCGAAAAGAAATGGAAGACCTATTTTAAAAAGGTAATACAAGGTTTGTCCCAAAAGTAGTAGAACTGAGTCGATAAAAAAAATATTGCCAGAATTGATACATAAACTCAAAGTAACACCCTTGTACATCCACTGCCTGAGGGTTTTCCACGCCTCGCGCGCCTTCTGGAAGGCGGCGCCCGATATGCTGCTAAGCTGCCTCGTCACGGCGTGTTGTAACGCTTCCACCGAGCCATGGTGACGTCCTTTTAGCACGGATTTGAGGCGGGGGAAGAGAAGAAGTCTGGTGGGGCATTGTCTAAAAAATCGCTTCCGAAGGTTATTTCGTTCAAGATCTACAAGCATGTGTGGGCTTTTTTCCAAAACTTTTATGATCTTCCTATTCTGATTTTCGATTCCAACCCCCTTACTTTACATCGTTCCGTTACTTGTACTAAATCATAATCGAATAGTTTTCTACCCGTCGCTCTCCCTATTTCTTTGCATGGCACTGTGGCATCTGCAAATACTCCAATAATGCTGCCAGCGCGGGGGCTTAGATTGCCAATCTGTAGCAAGAAGAATAACGGCTCCATAGCATTTCCCTGTGGAACCCCTTACGTTTCGGATGCCCTAAATGAACTCAACTCATCGACGAATATTTTTCTTTCCTTTTATAATTATAGCGACGTAAAAACTTTCCAGTTTCCGCTGGCGCTTCAAGTGGAGTGGAGATGAACTACAAATAAGTATTCGACGTAATCGCCTGGTCAGAAAAGCCGTTCACATTAAGAGAACACGTGAGTGAAAATCCGCTATCTCGCAAATTCCGTGGTCTCCTGACGGCCGGACGGCGGTAGGATCGATACCTGGGCATTACGGCGTGAACTTCGATTTCACGCAAATGCACTTCGCTTAAAGGGTGACGGAGTTTCTTTTGTCAACCTCGGTGCGCTTGTGGGTTGGGGGCCGTTGGCTGGGGATTGGAAAGGTCAGCAGCGCGAAAAGTCACTCCCGAGCGTGTCCTGCCCTGGCTTACCACAGCCGGCCCTTAGAAGGCAGCGTGCGGCCGCAAGCAACAGGTCTGTATGTAAATGTATTATTAACTCCATCGTACTACGGTAGGAAAGATCATGTCAATAATATTTAGAGAGATTAAATGCAGACCAGATAGATTTAAGATGTCATATTTTCCACGAACGATAGGGGATCGTGATAACATTGTCCGACCGCGGTAAAACCGGTGCGGACCGCGGGTAAAAATATTCGGTCAAAGTTATTCTGGTGTGTATTCACCCCCTGCCACACACCCTAGCGGTGGATTGCCGGGTCTATAAGTAAATTTAAAAAAAGATCCTGGAAAGAATACGGAAAATATTATCCTTGATGGTTAACCTGGCTAATGGCATTTGAATACGCGGCGTTCTCCGCGTGTGAATAGAGAAAGCATCAGTAATGTACGTGGTTCATTCCCTCCCGAAACGACGGCAAAATAAATTAAAAGCATTTGATAAAGTATCCGATCCGATTACGCAATCCACGAATGGATTGATTCGTCGCGCACACGACGAGTCGGCATGCCATTTGCCCCAACACTCCATCGCGAAATTATGATTGGGCGAGTGAGTGCACGAGCGGGAAAAACCCGTGCGTTACTGCTGTCGATGAAAATGAAAAGAGAAGTCGAAGGAAAGACTTCCAATCGGGCGACCGGCTCGAATGTGTCGGCAGATTATCAGCGCGGATGATGATTGTGAGCATAATGCATGCAAATTCGAAGTACCGAATGGGCATGACATTCAGTGTTATTTCAAATCCTGGAAGAAGCAGTTTCACCACATCACTGTTTCAAAGAAAATTTCACTTTGTCTTGCCGCTGCGTATTTAAGACTCGAAAGGTTCATCACGAAAAATTAGTCGGCAGAATATCAGTCAGAACTATCGCAAGATGTCTCCTCTTGTTCTACCACGTTTTGGTTGGTGAAAAATCCATAATAATGACATCCAGAATGAACATAAAATTTTTCCCCCTTTCCTGTTGTGATTGCTTAAAAAATATTCCATAGTGCTTCGTATGCACTTCTCGGAAGGAGTGACAGTTTTCATGCTATTAATGCACCGACTTAATGTTTCCCCAGCAGCAAGTAATATGCGTTGGAAATCCAAAGAGGGCTGCAGATATCAGAAAATCAATGATCCTTGGATTTCCAAATTATTATTACTTGTTGCTAGGGAAATATTAAGTCGGTGTAGTAACAACATGAAAACTTTCACTCCTTCCGTGAAGTATGGTTCGATAATATGAATGCTCTATGTTAGGTGATAAATCTTACTACAATGGGTGCTTTCATTTTCCATGAAGCCGACAGTTGTTAAAGAAAAGATATTTTCCGCAAGCAATGCACTCAAAATCTCTCGACTGGATTCCCATCGGAGATAGGCCTGAGCTTAAACTAAACGATAATCCCCCCGGAGGGATGCAACTGCCGCGATAGTTGGTCCGGGGGATGCTCGCGTTCGCCTGTGTTTTCCTCGGATCTGACCGCTGCCACTCTCCGCCGCCATCTCACTCCGAACGAGGTGGTCAAAGCCCTCGCAATCACTGTACGTGATTCGGAGTCTCACATAAGCCATTCGTTATCTGAGTGGTCCACAGTGAGATTGAGCAATGCTGATTATAGAAACGTCTGCCAATCTGACAATCGGTACCTATCGCCGACTAATAATTGAAATAATAATTCTTTCGTCAATGGCTGTGAATTACATCTACAGAACATAAGGACTCCTAAAAGTCCTATGGGCTCCTGTATGTCTTCCAGATGTAATCCTGCAAGCCTCCACGAGGGAGTGGGGCAGGGGGTTTTGTGTCACCAGCCATTTGATCTCAATGCACTTAGTGATTAATTGTTTCTTTTCAGTTTTTATTTTCTTGAGACTCGAACTCTTTCGCAGTTCAAATCGAGCTCACAATCGATCGATAGATCGACTACTGAGGGAGCAGGCAGACATGCACCAAGTTCCATTCCTTCGAATCGGAGCGTGAACATCGAAAAGGCGAACGACTCTTAATACACAGTTTTTCCTTCGGGCGAAAGAAAAGTCGTAAATTTCGAGACGATACATTCAAGAGTGCAGAACTGGAGAACCGGAAAGGAGGAGCTATCCCTCGCCCACCCCTCACCCACGACGCACCGATATCGAGGTGGCCTCTACTCTCACTAATCAAACTTACATTCGCGTTGGAACATTGATGATAACTAACTTGAAGTATAAGGTCTACTTATTTTAGCGATGCTTTCACGGTAATTATGCTAATATTTGTTTTGGCAACGATCGCCTTCCAAGTTGAATCGACTTGAAAATCGATGCGATAGATATTTATCAATTAAAATACGAGGGTAGGCTGAAAACCAACGCACACATGCTAGTAGACAACAAACAAAATGACCTTCAGAAGCACTCCCGGTGACATATGGAAGTAACATTTACCTTAAACACGCATGCGTAGGTTGGAGGTTGTTTCATTCATCTAGTGTATTTTAAGAAGCGGAAGTACGGAGACGCGTTCTAGTGCTATGCAAACGCGACTTCTCTCGAATCCAGGACTTGACAGCTACCTTCACCTCATCGTCCGAGGTGTAATGATTACCCTTGAGGTGTCTCTTGAGTTGAGGAAAAAAATAAAAATCGCAAGGCGCAAGATCGGGGGAATAAGGAGGGTTTTGTTTGTTCTCGTCTGTGAGACAGCGTGGTACCCATCGTGCACAGATTTTACGGTATCCCAATTGTTCAATAATGAAGCCGACACGTTCCTTGAATACCAATATGATCTGCAATACGCTTTTGAATGATTCACTGGTCATTTTGAATCAAATCTTTGATGAGTGTGATGTTTATCATCTATGGCAGTGATCGGACGTCCGCTGCATTTTTCATCCACAATTATGGCTTTTCCAGGCTCGCAACCACGATATTTTACTACCATAGATTTACAGTAGACTTATCAACAGCATCGTAACCATAAACTGCTTTGAAAAAACGATGAATCTCAGTTGGAGTCGCTTTTTTAGCAGTTAAAAATTCGATGACAGCACACTGTTTAACTCGCGTTGAGATAGCACTGGAACACGTCTCCATACGTCCGCTTCTCAAAATATAGTGGATGAATGTGACGACCTCAAACCTGCGCATGCATGTTGCGGGGAATGTTACTTCCACGTGCCTCCAGGAGTTCCTGTGAAGTTCATTTTATTTGTGGTCTGCATACAAGCACGTGTGCAATAGTTTTCAGCCTACCCTCGTAGTCAACTTGTGTGTGGCGATGGTGATTGGAGGTTCCTTTGACGTTAAATATTGTCGATCATTATTGCAATTAATTGACAGGTTTCGTGAAAATGTTTCATCTTAGGACTGCAGTATTAGCGGTCAATATTACTAGTCCAAAGCAGTTCAAGTTGCCTTCGAGCACTCTTTCGGTAATGTACACGCGTGGCCTCGGGCATGCACGCGGTCCTCGCCAAACCACCGCTAGGCTAGTTATCATTTTTAAGCAACTTTCGCATCCGTCAAATTGGACAGCAGGGGCGGCGGATACCCTCCCGGTGGGTGGGGGGTCACGACCTCCTTTATTCCGAGAGTAGTCATTGAGGGAGGGGGGATATTTTTGACGGCTCGCGTCCCCATAATCGGTCACCCATGGGGAGGCAAGGGAGTTGCGCCCTTTGTGTATCGCGCGCGGGTGATATACCATCAAGGGTTCAACACTTCCCTTGACACTCCCATGGGACTGCCAATCAGAAGCGAGTGAGGCGTGACTGTTGATGACGAGGGAAGAAGAGATTGAACGGGAGTCCCAGTGAGCGCGACACTTCCTCACGAATAGGCGCCGGAATGAAGGGGCACGGGATTTCTAATTCACGAGCATGCACGAATGGAGTATCCATCCATGGCCATGGAGCAATAGCGGAGATGACGACTGGTTCGTGTGATTATCCCCCCAAGTGGCCCCCCACTCTTTTCTCCGGGTTTTGTTCGAGATGCTGCTGAGGCAGAGGTGGGGGGGGGGGGGCGAGACACGCAGGCGGAGTCGGATGTGCTCGAGGACGAAATGCGATCGAGAAAGAGCGCGGCTCTCCCGTGAGCGATAGATAGACGTCTTCATTTGGGCGAAATTGAGACCTAATGGTCCCTTATTCTATTTAATCCATCGTCGTATACATACTATAAACAAGCATAAAATTAATAATTACATGGCAGCGTACACATAAATACATATAGACAGACACAAATTCATTATGCACAGGTATGTATGTGGGTCGTGGTAGTCCAGTGGGTAGAGCGTTGGACTGCTGACCGGAGGGTCCCGGGTTCGATTCCCGGGCAAGGCACTCTGGGCACCTGCAGCTCCACCCAAGCTAAAGTGATTTTTCGGGTACCAGGTCTTCCTGGGGAACCATAACCGGCACAGGGAAAGGAACTGGCCCCCCTTCCCTGATGTGCGGATTTTCACACGCCGTATAGGGCATAGTACTGGGTGATCTCTACCATCACCTACTAAACCGACCTTCGGGTTGATTACTGTGTTTATGGTTTATATATATATATATATATATATATATATATATTTATATATATTTATATTTATAAGCCATAAATAAATAAATAAATAAATAAATAAATATATATATATATATATATATATTTATTTATTTATATGCACATACACATTCACATCCATGTATTCATATATATATATATTTTTTTTATATATATACACGCACACGCACACACATAAATGTATACATTCCCATCCATGCATGCATATACATATCTACATTTATAAATTAAGTTTCCCGCTACACTTACCCTCTTACTCAAAGTAAATGACAGTGTAGAAAGAGAACAATAAAATGAGGAAAAGTCTAAGCAAAGAATGAGTTTTGTGGGAAAGCTAGGGAGGGCGTGGAATTTCTCACCTAGTGAAAACCCAGGCAGATAAACACCTACGAAGGGAAGGGGGGAAACCTGGGAAAATTTTTATTAATTAGAGGAAAGACACATAAATTTTAGCAATCATTTTTGTATAGTATACATATTATTAAGTTACTGAAATTGAAATGAAGAAATTGATTGCATTGACAGTACATGAGGAGTAATGAGAAGCATAACATTTACTAAAAATTAAAAAAGCAACGCTGAGTGGAACACGAGCGCGGACATAATCACATGGGATGGGTTTTTTGTTGATCATTATTTTATCAGAATGAGTTTCTGATCATTAAAAAAAATGTTATTTTGCCACACAATATGTCGAAAGATATTTGCGAAAATATCGAGAGGATCAGATGCGCTCCAATGGATTTATTTAAAAGTCGATAAGTGATGGAATATATTTTATCTACCGCACGGTACTCGCGAGAGGTGCCCGCCGCACCGTGGAATTCGCCGCAAATCGTCGTCAGGGGAGCGGGGGGGGGGGGGGGTGAGGGCTTCACGTCGCTCGCGAACATCGAAAATGCCTTTGTCGAAAGAAAGAGCAGCCCTGCAGGCATGTAAGCATTCGTCATTCACGGCAGATGTATGCAAATGGCTCAACCGAGTGAACAGTCTCGAAGTTCCCTCGTCGACGGAGGTTTTCGCGCCGAAGTGCGCCGTCGCGTACGACTTAAGGTTCGCCCTTTCCCTCCTGCGAACGGCTCAACAACCTAAATCCCGCGTCGCGTCAACGCCCCGCCGCCCTCGCCAGCCCTAATGGCCGCCGAGGTCACCGTGAGAGCGAGTCCGAGCCCGCCCGAAAGGAGGCCACGCGTCGTGTAATGGACGACCCGACATGCAGAGCGGCTGGCGGGACTCGCCCCTTGGAGCACACGGGTGACACGAGGCTCCCCTCTAAATGTGTGTGTATGTATGTATATATATATATATATATATATATATATATATATATATATATATATATATATACTACCTTGATCAAAAAGTTCCCGGAATAACCACCGTGTGGCGCTCCCATCGTTCCGATTTGAGTTCTGTTTTTTTTGTTAAATTGGTACATCTGTTGTTGATATTCCCTTTAAATCTTAGTGTCATAACTTGACATTTGCAAAAGTTACGTAGCCAAGAGTACATCTATCTCTGTGTGTGTTGGCGATTTTTTACAATTTCAGAAATGGATTTAAATTTGCAACAACGAACTTGTATTAAATTTTGCGTAAAAAACGGATTTAGTGGCGCACGGACGTTGGAAATGTTGGAAAAGTGTTTCGGCAACGATTCTCTAAAAAAAACGGTCGTTTACCAGTGGCACGAGCGGTTCAGAAGTGGTCGTGAGTCAATCGAAGATGATGAACGCAGTGGCAGACCATCGACATCGAAAGTCGGTGAAAAAATTGATAAAGTAAAAGAAATGTTGGTCAATAACCGCAAATTAACCATCAGAGAAATAGCGGAGGACTTGAACATTGCCTATGGATCCGCCCAAGACATTGTGGTTAATGATTTGGGTTTCCGTCGTGTAGCAGCAAAGTTGGTGCCAAAAGACCTCAATTTCATGCAAAAAAGAGACCGTGTTGACGTCGCAAAAGACATGATTTGCGAGGCTGAATCCGATCCCACATTCATCAAAAGGATCATTACTGGAGACGAGACGTGGGTTTATGAGTACGACACGCAATCCAGACATCAGGCAAGTGAATGGCGTTCACGAAATGAGCCGAGACCAAAAAAACCACGTCGTTTTCAGTCAAAAAAGAAGGCAATGCTGACGGTTTTCATGGATTAGAACGGTGTAGTGCATCATGAATTTTTGCCAGAAGGCCAGACAGTAAACAAAGAGTATTATTTGGGCGTTATGAGACGTTTGCGTGAAGCAATTCGCCGAAAGAGACCAGAAATGTGGGCAGAAAACTCGTGGATTTTGCACCATGATAACGCACCGTCGCACAGTGCTATCATTATTCGTAATTTTTTGACGAAAAATGCAACAAATACCATCCAACAGCCACCGAATTCACCTGATTTGGCTCCCTGTGACTTCTTTCTGTTCAATCGAGTTAAAAAACCATTACGGGGAACGCGTTTTAGCAGCCGAGAGGAAGTAATGGAAAAATCGCAGGAAGCACTGATGGACATACCGAAAACCGAATATAAAAAATGTTTCGAGGATTGGATCAAGCGCTGGCATAAGTGTGTTGCAGTCGATGGGGATTACTTTGAAGGGGACAATATAGATTTAGATGAATAAACTTGTATTTTTAATTTTCTGAAAAAATTCCGGGAAATTTTTGATCAAGGTAGTATATATATATATATATATATATATATATATATATATATATATACACACACACACACAGAACCGACGAACTTGGTTATTATTCAGGTATACATGCCACCGAGCAACCACAAGGAAGAAGAGGTCGATAGGATATCGATCAGTTAGAGGAAATAATCGTGTGTGATCCTGCAAGGAAACATTTGATAGTGATGGGGGATTGGAATGCGACGGTAGGAGAAGGAAGAGATGGTGATGAGGTAATGAATCTCTGTATTGTCCATCATATTTATCTTGGGAAAGATAATTGAGGTGGTTTCCCGTTGACTTCCTCAATAGTGTTTCTAACGTGACACCATCACTTATTGGCCGCCCCACTGGGGTCAGACGCCATTGCAGCCGCCTCACTGAGGAACAGACGCTGCGTGGACTACCTTTCGTCTGGCTCCTAACCTTCGACCTATATGGCATGACGACTCATTCTCTCTTGAAGAAGGCCTCTGAGAGGGCCGAAAGCTCGGACAATTATCCGTGTTAGTGTCCTTTTAAATGTTGCTATTCTATTCTATTTGTGTTATATTGTGTCAGCCCATTATTGTGCCGCTCGTGTGAGTTTTTCCGTACAATCGTTGTATATAAATAAATAAATAAATATATATATATATATATATATATATATATATATATATATATATATATATATATATATATATATATATATATATATATGTATATACTCATATATACAGAAACAGATATAAGGAAAAGGGATAGGAACACATATAAAGGACGAACACAATAGAGGGTTAAGAGCATCCGCCCGGCAAGTGGAAAGATCCGGTGTTCGAGTCCCGGTTGAGGAAATATTTTTACACTTGTGATCCGTTCGATTCCGCCTTCCCCACCTCTATTGTGTTCGTCCTTTATATGTGTTCCTATCCCTTTTCCTTATATCTGTTTCTGTATATATGAGTATTTATTCGCCGTTTGGCGGGATTTCGTGTTTGAATGTATATATGTATATATATATACATACATACACACACACACACATATATATATATATATATATATATATATATATATATATATAATAAATATATATACTTACTATTGTGAGATATCTCGGGTGAAAGGCATGAAATACTGTTGACTCCTGCCAAGCAAATTCAAAAGGAAAAGAATTTGCAGAAATGTTAAACGAGTATCTAAAAGTCATTTGTCCCTGCCGGGAAGGTTCAGGGAAATACCAGTAAGTCTACCTGTAAGTCAACGAGCAATTCTCTCAAAAACGATAAAGGCGAAAGTTGAAACAGCAGTTGAGAGAAGGCCAACTTAATAACTGCCTTCGCACCAGGAGCTGGAGAAGGACGTGTACAAAAGTGGTTGTGGGTGATTGTTGATCCAGAATCCAGAACCCCATTTTGTCTGGGCGTTTGCCCTATCTTGTAAAACTGCTTCGGTGCGACATCGTGGGTGATTGTTGATATTCCCGTTCTCACCATATATAGTACTACACCGCATCGTCCAATGCAGCGGATAGCCGACGCATTAAGCGGAAATAATCCTGTCGTAAGGAATAACAAATTAAAGCTGGAATATTTTTGCTCTGATTTTTAATTTTAGTATCGACCAATAAATGAATAAAAATTTAAATAAATGAATTGTGATGGAAGGGTTGTGATAGCGCCACCATAGGCAATCGCAACAGAAACGAAAACTTAGAATACGAAGATCGTAAAAGGGCCAATACCCGAGATCTGGGAACTTCGGCGAAGCGGAGCCGTGTGGGTCTTTGTCGGATTTCGAGGCCACTCGGGTAGATGGGGGTGCAATCGGCCAATCCCGTAATTACAGAGTTAACTCCCACAAGGAATGAAATATGAAATGCCCAACTCTTGTTTGTGGGGGCACCATAAATTCCGAAGGGCCCTTAAATTTTGAAATGAAAAGCGGCCATACAGACCAGCGCGTTGCACTCAAGCCGTAGTAAATCTTTCCTTTTTGATGACGGCAACAGCTAGGAAGAAGGCCGAGGAAACGTTCTCGAAGGCAGATGGCGCCTCGGCAGTCGGCTTGGCTTGGAATTACATGATTATTAATGGATAAAATGAATGCAAACAATCTTTTCGGAACATAAAGGTCTAGTTACAGGACACGCGAGGTTGGCTAATGCTCTATTTTTAGAATTAAACTAAGCCCTCCATTAGGTTTCTCACGAGAAGTTGATACATTTACTGAGACAATGAGGTATTGGTGAGAAAGTGACTGAAGTGCATTAAGAACCTCTTATCTAGCCCTAATCGTCAAACATTCGTCGGTGAGTTGAGTTCATTTAGGGCAGCCGAAACTTGAGAGGTTCCACAGGGAAATGCTATGGAGCCGTTATTCTTCTTGCTACAGATTGGCAATCTAAGCTCCCACGCTGACAGCAATATTGGATTATTTGCAGACGCCACAGTGCCGTGCAAAGAAATAAGGATAGCGACGGGTAGAAAACTATTCGATTATGATTTAGTACAAGTAACGGAACGATGTAAAGGAAGGGGGTTGGACTCAAAAATCAGAATACGAAGATCATAAAAGTTTTGGAAAAAAGTGAAGAACATCGAGGCGTAAAGCATAAAATAGATGTGTTTGAATTAAGTGACTCAGGAGAGGTCATACCATTGACATAAGAACTTTCATGGTGTCCACGCATAAGAAGACTGCGCGGATTTGTTTTACTCCGGCCCGTTTTGTTTGGCCATGCATGGAATAAGCGGTTAGGATTTAGGAACCAGGGCATCAAACGTTATTGAAGGAATTATTTAAGGTTCAAATAAATCAGGTAGGTTTGTGAAGAGTTGGTGCGAGTAAGAGGGCCAGGGTGACATGGATGTGCCGGGGGGATTGGTCGGGGAACCCCATTGGTTCAGAAGGAGGGCGGAAGGCGAGGCTTTAAGAAAGTTACAGGTCACCTGGGTTTCGCTGGCACGCCGTTGGAATGATAATGGCACCAAATGATGTTGATAGATTCGACCATCGGGAAAGAAGAAGAAGCACAGGCCGTCCCTCCGTCTTCTCACGCAGGGTGCACGCCCAAGAGCGCAATAAAATAAAATTAAGTCAATTATTTAAATTGAATCATTTAATGAAACACACCAATTATTGCGCGACTGAGTTTGCGTGTACAGGTTATTTCGTATATTACGTAGCTCGTATCTGCGTTCTTGTGCGTATTTGCTGCACATACGCAGTCACGCGCACGCAAGAGCTAATAATAGGTGGTGCCCTAGCACCCCCACCATCATCACCCCCTCCAACTCTTGCGGTGGCCAGCGGGGTATTGTTTGGATGAAGATATGTATATGCTGTTTCCTTTTTGGCAAATTTCAATGGTTGCACCTGGGAAGTGGGCAGTGTTTGACTATTCGCGTCGATGGCTCCTGGATCGGTTTGGCAGACTCTTGATTGCTCTCACCTCGACATCCGAATAGCGTTCCAATTGGCAGTTTTTTCTCGTGGTGGAAAATGTTATCATTGTTAAGTAATCAGACCGGTTAAGGTAGGTTTTGGATGGACACAACTACGAAATAGATATTCATTTGTTTCCGGCTCAACTTTTGGAAATTCATTTTAATTAAATGTTGAATACAAAGTATCAAGACAGTGGAAAGATACATTATATTCTTCATTAAACGAAATAGATATTTTGTGATTCCTTGCAAAACGCAATCCAGCATCCCACTCTACAAGTCCCTCTTCCTCTGTGTGTACTTCCTTCCTCCCTTCATCCCGTCCAACACCCCTATCTGTTCCTTCCCTTTCCTCGTTTGCCTAACATTCTCCCCTCTATCACAGTCTTCAACAACATCCCACTTACGATCAATATGCCCTTCATTCGTTTTTCCTGCCTCCATAGGATTGCTCCCAACAAACCCCTCTCCTCGCCCACCATACCTATTACTTCCTCATTTGTTTTCTTCTCTGTCCATTTCACCTTCTCCATTCTTCTCCACACCCACATTTCAAAAGCGTCCAATCTACGTCTATCATCCTACTTCAATGACCACGTTTCCGCGCCGCACATAACTACGATCCATGTCTAAGTGTTTACGAGTCTTTGTTAATATCCTTACTCTACGTCCCTCTCCTCGACTCCCTCCTCCTTGTGAAAGCCTCTTTGCCTAGCGCAATTCTTCTCCTTACGTCCCTACTACTTTGACCATTTTGGTCCAAAACACTTCTGAGATACGTTAACTATTCTACCTACTCTAGTTTTTGCCCTCCTATTTTTATGTTTAGCTTAGCCTTTATCTTTTTGGAAAATCGCACAAAGTTCGTTTTTTTAGTGCACTGAAAAATTCATAATTGTTCTGATTAGTCGCGCCAAAGGTATTACAAAGGTCTCGTAATAAACAAATGGCCCCAGTTCCCCTTTCACCTTATTTTTATGACGGTCGAATCGTCCCATTTTTGCTCTTTTCGGCTGCTGCGGACATATTAGTCTGGCGGGCGAACTTCTGCCGTGACTAACATTGTACTCGCAATGCAGACTCTCCTGTTAACGCCTCGAGGTGAAATCAAGGGAAATCATCTTCCTGGCCAATTTATGCCGAGGAAAGACGGGAACTGGAAGCTATCCTTGGATAACGTCCAACAAATTGGGAATTATCTACACGAGATACCGACTAGGAGATTATTAAATAATATTTTGTTGATAAATCTAAGTGGGAGACCAAGGGAAAGGAAGGGTAGTAGGAAAGGTTATCATAACGATAAACTGCAACTGTAAAATGGATCCACAAGTGTGTAGGAAATATGATCAGGACAATTATCTGTAATTATGTATCTATAATGTGACTATAACTCACATTTTGTAAAATATTAAAGAATTGAATTGGGGTTTTAAATATGAGGTACTCTCCATAACTTGGAAGATTAAAGAACCCATCGCACTTTCGCAAGGAGGAGAGTCTTATTGAAGAATCCCGATATATCGCCCGAATCTTATCGAACGGGACTGATTGAATTGAGTGGATAGGAGTCGCCTCCACGCATTCCCGTAAATGCGCTTTGACGAATTGCTGAACTATAAGGTATTGTATTGTATTTCGTCGTTCCTCACAAACAGATGATCTGGAGGAATTCGAGCGTAGTAAATACGAAACGGTAATCATTTTCCATTGGATAAGTTTTATCACGCGACCGATTTCGACGAACTACACTATATTCAGGTCCTTCGTGCTAATCATCTTCAGGTCGAGAGGTTTAATCGAGGTTGGAATTCTTGTCATCAAGAATGCATTTCCTTGGTAGTCGTTAGTGTGTTTGGAATAATTTGGATAAGAACTGTTTCGAATCGTTTGAAAACGTTTTTCACTTGTGATCTTTAATTCTCGAAATAAAGTACTGCGCGATTTCCGAAAGTAATGCAATTGAATTTCCCGCGCCGCTCCTTTTGGTCGGAGTGGGTGGTGCAAACCACTTGGAGTAGGTGGGGGGGACGCTAAGCTTTCGGAACCGGTCTCATTGCTCTTCAAATTCATTTCAGGGCTGTCTTAATCCGAGGGAACAAGAAGAAGTCTGCTGGGGCGACGTCAGGACTATAGATATGGGGTGTGTGGCAGCGGAGGCACCTAGTGTTTGGCCAGGAACTCGCGAACTCGTAGAGCGTTGAGGCGAACACCTTGACCATGAGCTAGGCGCACTATTTCCTCATCGCTAAATCTTCAGTAACCGTGCGAAACAGAACATTAGACGACCAGTTCAGTTCATTGGCTACCACCAATAAGATACTCAATCGACGGTCAGAGTCCAACAATTGTCGAACACGAGCCACATTGTTCTCTGTTTCGCTGGTTGACGGCCGCCCAGAGAGCGTTGTTCATCATGTACCTCTTCCCTCTGCCCTCCTTAAAGGCCTTTAACCACTTCGAAGCATGTGAGTGGGACAGAGCAGAGTCACCGTAAGCCTCACGAATAATTCCGTTGGTCTCCTCAAGAGATGTTTTCTGTTGAGCACAAAACTTAGTGATAGCGTAACGTTGCTCGATAGTCGATTGCATTTTTTTTCGTGACACGATCGGCGCGCAAAGGTTGAAAATAACCGTAGTCCTGCCGCTTCCACAGCTTGGAGAGCACTGAGACGGATTTCGCGGCAAAGCTCAGCGTTTCCCACACCTGATACAAGCGGTTCGATCCCACTCCAACCAATTGAAGTGGCGCGGAAAATTCAAATTGCATTACTTTCGGAACGCACCCTGTGTAATGATATAATTTGTTTGAAATATTTTACATCGCATGCGTCGTGCGTAGCTAAAAAAAAAACAGAAAATTTGAATTTTGGAATTTGCGTGCGCGCCGTCGAAACCCTCCCCCGCAGACCCTAGCGGTGACCTGGAGGATGCCGCGTGGATTCAGACCCGAAGGCATAAGGAGTAAGGAGTCTACTTTTCCAGGGCTGCGGGTAGAGGGATGGGGAGGCGGTGGAGCATATGTCCCGCCGAAGACTGCTGAGAGCCAAAGGTTGGCGAATAGAGCGACGAACGAAGGCCCCTGGATGAGACGTATCGATTGAGGCCTTCGAGCGGAAGAGGAGGGAGAGAGAAACTGCATCACCCGTGTCCTTAGAAGCGCGATATTATTAGGCGAAGATCATGGTTGAAGGAGGATTGAAGGTGATTATGGAGGAACAGTGAGAAGGAAGATGTTGCTTCAAGGAGAAATGAAGGGATGAGGAGAGGTTTGCCAGTCACAGCGTATTGGGAATAATTAGTAATCCATACTCTCATTAGACTGCCATTAAATAATGTAGTGCTCTTTACAGAATTGCTTGCTCTGCCGTTTCTGTTTTTAAGTTTCCCTTTCCATCCCTCGTCTATCTCTCTCTGACGGGGGGGGGGGGGGACCCTCCCGCTACCTGAAGCGTTGGGTCGCATTCCCTACCAGTGTCCTTGAGGGAGGAGACCGTTCCATGTACCATGTCCATGTGGTAGTGGTATTTCGCCTTCCTACTTGTCAAATTCTGGCTTGCACGTCATTGGCTAAATTTCTTACTGAATCCTAAGGTGTAGTTATTTGTTAGATGGTAGTATATGTATTTGCATGCGTGTGGAATGTAAGGATTTTGTTCAAATGTTTACGCCATGGTTGGTATAAGTTAGCATGTATGTGTTGATTTTGAATATGGTTTTGTTCCTTTCTACGGGTGGTGACCAAACACCCCCCGCCACACGAACTTGCGCCGGCTTGCGGGGTATTATGTAGATTTAGATGATGTTTCAGCAGGATCAAACATCGTCTACGAACCAATCCGAGGATTGGCAGAATGCGAGGATTGTGGAAGAAGGTTTCCATGTTTTTCTATTTCTAATATCGACCACGATGTTTGGTCGTGGGTGCGACGGGGCTCCCTCCGCCTGGTGCGACCGGCCGTTGGTGCCCAGTCGTGTGGACGCGCATTGAGGAAGAGGGGTCGGGCCCCCTCCCTCGGACCATCTCCTGAAAGAAAGAAGCCGCTCGCGCGCGTCTCCATGGAGACCGTTGTTTATCGAGGACACCGTTCCGCATTGGTTCCCAAGAATAGACCGTCGGCGGCGTGGGAGAGGGATGGGTGCCCTTAACCCGCTCCCCGACCCCCGGTGACCTCGCCCGCCCCGCGGGGCAGCCCACGCCGCGCGGCGGGCGGCCCACGTACACGATGCGATAGGCCGATACCATAATAACACAGGTCACGCTGGACTGTAAATAAGAAGGGGGTGACATTTTATGCGCCCACGGCCATGCAACTTGGGGACCCCACGCCTGTCGCCGCACGTGTCGAATTGTAATACTCGGCTGATGGCATCCGAGTGCCATGTGAGTCATCCCTCCCGTGGAATTGGACGAAGGGTAAAATGGGGAGCTAGGCAGCACAGCGAAATGTGATTGGAGAGGTTTTTTTTTAAACATGTACTACGTTTAATGTTATTTCATGTTCATCTATACGACTACACAGTACCCCGGAAGCCGCCGCACGGGCGCGTGGCGGTGAATGTTGGGTCACCACCCGTAGAAGAGAATGAAACCGCATGCAAGACCCACAAATTAATGCCGATCTATGACCAAAAAGTCGGATATATTCATACAGACACTCATGCAAATACAAATAACATTAACTAACATACACATGCACCTACGAATACACCTTAATGTCTATGGAACGTTTAAACGTCCTGACTTTCAATGAACTGTCTTTAATATTTCCGTAGTGACTTTGGTTTCTTGCTATTATGATTCCTGGTTTTCACAATTTACTCTATCCAACGCTTTTTCGAAATCTACGAAACAGGCCAATACGTCCTATAGTGTGTGTAAAAATACGTCTATGTTTGAATTTTTTCAATTTTCATTACATAACGCGTATCGTCATTTTTTCGATTATCTGAACCTTTTTGTTTAGATAACGCGCTAAGTTATCAATGGGAATATACGGTAATAGATGTCTCAAGGTCTAATTATACAGGCAACTACATCTGTACAAATACCCCACACCCAACCAAGAGGTGCGTTGCAGTGTTTTAATGCCAGTTGGAAAGGATGTGGAATAGGAATGGCGTTTAAGGGGCGAGGGAAAGTGGAAAAAAACATCTTCGTAAAATCCCTTACAGGGCGTGCATAGTGGTGTACACACAAGCAAGTACATATATACTCACGTACACACACGCAAACACACATATACATGTATATAAATATACATGTATATACATATACATTTATATGCATATACATGTATGACAAACACAGCTATCAACCCGAAGGTCGGTTCAGTAGGTGATGGTAGATATCACTCCGTACTAAGCCCTATACGGCGTGTGAAAATTCACAAATCAGGGTAGGGGGGCCAGTTCCTTTCCCTGTGCCGGTAATGGTTTCCCAGGAAGACTTGGTACCCGAAAAATCACTTTAGCTTGGGTGGAGCTACAGGTGCCCAGAGTGCCTTGCCCGGGAATCGAACCCGGGACCCTCTGGTCAGCAGTCCAACGCTCTACCCACTGGACTACCGCGACCCACGTATACAAGTATATATGTATTCTTAGGTAATCTACCGGTTAAGGTAGGTTTTTGGATGGACATAATTAATAATTAAATAATTTGTGACCCCTAGCAAAACACAACTTCCTACTCTACATCAGGTCCCTCTTCAGCTCTGAGTACTTTCTTCCTCCCTTCATCCCGTCCAACATCCCTATCCTGTTCCTTCCATTTCCTCGTTTGCCTAACATTCTCCCCTCAATTACAGTCTTCAACATCCCGCTGCCGGTCAATACCCCCTTCATCCACTTTTCCTGCCTCCATAGGATTTCTCCCAACAAACCCCTCTCTTCGCCCACCATACCAAGTACTTCATCATTTGTTTTCCTTTCAGTCCATTTCACCCTCTCCATTCTTCTCCACACCCAAATTTCAAAAGCCTCCAATCTACGTCTATCATCCTGCTTCAATGACCACGTTTCCGCGCCGTACATAGCTACACTCCATATCAAGGGTTTTACGAGTCTTGTCTTAACATCCTTACTCAATGTCCCCGTCATCAACTCCCTCCTCCTTGTGAAAGCCTCTTTGCCTAGCGCAATTCTTCTCCTTACGTCCCTACTACATTGACCGTGGTGGTCCAAAACACTTCCCAGATACGTAAACTGTTCTACCTGCTCCAGGTTTTGCCCTTCTATTTTAATGCTTAGCTTAGCCTTTTTCTTTCCAGAAAATCGCATAACCATTGTTTTATTAATATTGATTCTCATCCCATACCTGTGGCAATGAATTTCCAATTCACTCAGCAATGCTTGAAACCCTTTGGCTGACTGACAAACTAAAGCTTGGTCATCAGCAAATCTAACTGCTTTTACGAATTCCTCGCCCGCTTTCATACCTACTTCCAGTTCTTCCCATGCCTCTTTAATCATTTCCTCTTTATACAGGTTGAACAGAAACGGTGATAATGGGCAACCCTGCCTTACACCTCTTTCTAACACTGCCCATCCGGACTCGCCGTTTCCCACCCACACCTGAGCAGTCTGAGACATGTACAGGTTGCGGATTAGCGTCCTTTCCATCCAATCTATTCCTATTTTCTGTAATATACCCATTAGTTTTTCCCAATTCACTCTATCAAACGCTTTTTCGAAATCTACGAAACAGGCAAATACCTCCTGGTTGTCTTCTATATTTCTCTCGATTAATAATCTCATTACTGCAATGGCATCACGCGTACCTCTCCCTTTACTAAACCCAAACTAATCATCCCCTGAGTAATTATTTGGCCTACACTCTATTCTTTTGTTTATGATCAAGAGAACAACATTAGCTGCGTGGGATATCAAACTTATTGTCCTGTAGCCCTCACATGATGTAGCCTTTACCTTTTTCGGAATAGGAACTAAAACTGATCTCACAAAGTCTTCCGGCCAGATTCTTTCCTCATAAATACTACGAATCAGCCCATATTGCCTCCACATTTTCCTAAGCATATCAATAGTTCCGCGGGAATTTTATCCACCCCCACGGCCTTATTACTTTCATCTCCCTTAATGCCCTTTCTCTCTTATCGTCTAGTATACCTGGACCTAAGCTATCTTCATTTACGTCATATTCTTTTTCAATGTGTAACTTTGTTGGTCGAAGTTATTGCTTATTGAGTTCTTCTATATACTCCTTCCATCTCTCTTGGATCATTCCTGTGCCCACTACTACCTTACCCGCCTTATATCTAACCGTTAGCATAGATCTCCCTTTCGTGCTTCCCGGTAAAGATTTAACTTTGCTTTACAGCGCACCAATTTCACCCTTCCTCTGCAGACTTTCCATATCCTCGCACTGCGTCTTCCACCATGCTTCTTTTGCTTTATTTGTTGCCCGCCTTAATTTTTTATTTAATTCTTTGTACTTCATTTTGCCTAATTCTGTATTTACATTCTTCAATTTTCGCCCCTCATCCATCTTTGTAATCATCTCATCCGTGATCCATGGTGTTCTAGTCCTTATAGCGTAAACGGTTCCAATAGTGTCTTTTGCGTCTTTAGACAACCCTTTCTTGATACTTTCCCTTTTTTCTTCGATAGTACTTAACTCTTTACCCTCCTTCATGATTTCTTCTGCCGCCTGATTGTATTCCTTCCTTTTCAAACCATTTAATGCTTCTACATTCCATTTTCTAACCCGCCGCCCCTGCCTTATCTTTTTGAAACGGACGCTACATTTCATAACAACTAAATTGTGGTCTGAGTCCGTATCCGCTCCCGGCAAGCTGTGCGAATTTATCACACTGTTCCTAAATCTGTTTCTAACCAGGATATAATGTAGCTGATACCTTTCTCAGTCACCTGGCATTTTCCATGCATACCTGCGTTTTTTGTGGTGTCTAAACCAAGTGTTGGTGATGACTAGCCCCTGTCTCCTGCAGAACTCAACTGCTTTCTCTCCACGGTCACTCCTCGTGCCTAAACTGTAGTTCCCGACCTCATCACCATCTCTTCCTTTGCCTACCGTCGCATTCCAATCCCCCATCACTATCAAATGTTTCCCTGCAGGAACACATGAGATTATGTCCTCTAACTGATCGTATATCTTATCGACCTCTTCTTCCTTATGGTTGCTCGGTGGCATGTATACCTGAATACTAACCAAGTTCGTCGGTTCTGCTTTTATCTCTACTATTAATAACCTATCCGTTACCTGCTCTATGTTGACTACGCTTCTTCCTACCACTTCATTTAATACTATGGCAATCCTTCGTTGGCTTTCGTCCCCGCCGCTCTATTTTATTCTGTAATTATCACTCCAGTAATCCCCGCTATCCTTCCATATCACCTCCCATAGACTTAAAATATACATACATACATATATATATATATATATATATATATATATATATATATATGAATATATATATATATATATATATATATATATGAATATATATATATATATATATATATATATATATATATATATATATATGAATATATATATATATATATATATGAATATATATATATATATATATATATATATATATATATATATATATATATATATATTCATTTATACTCACACTGGTTAGCGGAGACTTAGTCAAGGGTGGTCAGGAAACTTGAGTTCCTCACCAGAGACGGTGCCAGTAGAAAATTGGCGGCGAACCGCGTGAGAAGGCATCTACCCCGTGGAGAGGGAAGGCTGAGCATTCAAATTAAACAAAAGCTGATTACAGTGTTTATGCCTACATATCATGAGATGTGTATCTGCCGTGCTGAAAATGAAATTCAAATCTCATATAGTAGTGGAATAGAACGTTATTGGACCTCATTTCTTTCTTTTTGCAGTTAACGATATTAACTCCGTTAATATCGTTAACGGAGTTAATATCGTTAGCCTAGAGTTGGTTGTATACTTTTTTTTGCCAAAAATGCAGTAATTAACAGAAATATTCGTAATCCTGGGGGTGAAGTAGCTTAAGTAGATCACCTCGATGCTATACAACGCATACAAGAGAAGGATATATTTACAGGTATACCATAAAAAACCATAAACACAGTATCAACCCGAAGGTCGGTGTAGTAGGTGAAGGTAGAGATCACCCAGTACTAAGCCCTATACGGCGTGTGAAAATTCACACATCAGGGTAGGGCGGCCAGTTCCTTTCCCTGTGCCGGTTATGGTTTCCCAGGAAGATCTGGTACCCGAAAAATCGCATAGCTTGGGTGGAGCTACAGGTGCCCAGAGTGCCTTGCCCGGGAATCGAACCCGGGATCCTCCGGTCCGCAGTCCAACGCTCTACCCACTGGACTACCACGACCCTTACAGGTATATAATAAAGAAAATTGTACAGTTAAGAAAATTGTGTAAGCGAAAACAATGGGTGGTAGTACGAATATAATGGCAATATGCCTAGCATTTGCAAACTGTATAGTCATTTAAATTTGAGTTTCTATACCTCAGTGGATTGGCCTCCTCTCATGTCTTGAGGTGCGGCAGTGGGAATGCATTCCTGTGGGCCTTCTCCAGCGGCTCTTGCTTGCTGCCAGTGAACAGGGTTCTGTTCATCACGGCATAACTTTCGTCCCGTCGCATTTCTCAACACGTCCCCTCCACCTTTGGCGTAAATTGTCGGGGGACCCCCTCTTCGCATGTCGTCACCGGCACCTCCTGACATGCTCTCGAAGCCGTAAGCCCCCGGCCTCCCGGGAAGAGAGATCTGGTGGCAACATAGAGTCGCCCATCTTTAGAGGTGGGACTCACTTGGGGGTCCTATGGATGGTCTGCAGGCGATGGCTCGCCTCCTTAAATCAGTCACGTCACTCAGTCAGGAACCTAGAAGGCACATTCCTCTGTGGGTTGACTTTCTTCAACCGGCTGTTCCTTACAGTTGAAACAGGAAGTAGTCGTTGCTGGGGACAGCGGCTTGTGTGCTTTCGGGGGACTATTGGTGTATATTCCCCTCAGAGTCCCGAGAGACATATCCAGAAGCAAGCTCACGAAGTGCGTGTTTCGGATCCTCATCTCCCTTACGCTGCGGTATTTTGTTTTAATCAAGAACTTGATCCATGCTCCCGCTTGTTTGGGAAATTTCTTTAGGCACCATTGTGCGTGCGTCAAACAAAAGAAATAATCTTCTAGAATCTCTCATCTCCGGAACACTTCTTTCCGTAGAGAGCACCACCTCTGTTGCACGACGCTATTCCAACGATTGCACTTGTAATGTAGTAAATATTATATCAAGTGATAATGCGAACCGGAAAGTTAATTGCTCCTGACAATTTCATCACTAATAGCTTTTTGAGTATTGGTAACTACATATATGTTCTCGGTAGTATTGTTGCGATATCTCCTTGGTTCCCATTGTTTTTATTCCGGTAAACAAAAATTAATGTATGCATTAAAATAAATAAAATATATATTATTTATTCTAAGAAAAAAGATGAACACGTCGTACCCGAAGTTATTGACATCCTCTAATTACCATAGCAGGGCCGACAATGGCCACAAAACTAGACAGTTACTGTCGAACTGATATAGTCTAGTAGTTGTTTACCAGCACACTGTGCGGGAGAGCTGTAAAAGGGGAGCACCTAAGAAATTAGTAGTGGTATTTAGGGGAGGCGACCGACTGCTGAGGTCATTTGCGCCATTAGGGATGATGGACAGGAAAGGATGAAGGGTGGGGAGAAACCTGGTGTCGGCATTAGCTTACTATTAACAAAAGGTGCCAAGGGGTCCGCAGTTTAACGTCCCATCCGACGGACGGCCTACTCACTCAAAAGGTGCTCTCCACAAAGCACCTCAAGTAGGGATCTAGATACCACTGAAAAATATTCAACACAGCCGGGATTTGAACCCGGGCCCTCTGGTTGGGAAGCCAGTACGATAGCCACCGTACCATCTCTATCCCTAGCACCTAGGAAAATAGTAGTTATGTGCCCTAAACACCCTCTCACAAGTCTGGCGCCCTAACGCCCCCCGCCATGAGCCATTGCGTCAGGTAGGGTGTTGATGAATGTGTATGCTCACATGCTTGTAGACCACGCACAAAATGACCCTCAGAAGCACTCCTGAAGGCATGTGGAAGTAACATACCCTCTAAACACACATGCGCAGGTTTCAGGTCGTTACATTCATCCAGTGTATTTTGAGAAGCGGAAGTATTGAGATGTGTTCTAGTGCTATTCCAAAGCGAGATAAACAGCGTGCTGTCATCGAATGTTTGCCTTCACCTGATCGTCCGAGGTGTAATGATTACCCTTGAGGTGCCTCTTGAGTTGAGGAACAAAATAAAAATCGCAAGGCGCAAGATCGGGGGAATATGGAGGGTGTGGAATCGGTACAAATTTCAGGTTTCGCAGAGCCTCTCCAGTTGCCCGCGAGGCGTGTGGACGAGCGTTGTCATGTTGCAAGATTATTGGCGCCAGGCTGCCTTTAACACGACAGACTTCTTCCGCGGATATTCCAATATTGTTTGCGATACGATTTTGAGTGATTCGCCGGCAATTTGAATCAAATTATGGACGAGTTTGTGTTGTTTATCGTCTGTGGCAGTGATCGTACTTTCAATGCGTGTTTCATCAACATTTTCCAGGCTCGCCCCCTCGAAATATTACCACCTATCGATTTACTGTAGACGTATATATCAAAAACATCGTCACTATAAACAGCCTTTAAACGACGATGAATCTCAGTAGGAGTCTCTTATTCAGCTTTTAAAAATTCGATAACAGCACGCTGTTTAACTCGCGTTGACATCGCACTGGAACACGTCTCCATACCTCCGCTTCTGAAAATACTCGGGATGAATGTACTGGGCCTTAAACCTTCGCTTGCGTGTTGTGCAACTTCCACATGCTATCAGGAGTGCTTCTAAAGGTCATTTTATTTGTGGTCTTCAAGCGTGTGTGCATTAGTTTTCAGCTCACCCTTGTATATGTGTAAATGTTTAAATTTTTATTAATCAATGAGTTTGCATATTTATGCATGTGATACTGGTGTGCTGACACCGCCTGCCACTCGCACTAGTAAAGGTTGGAGCGAGATTTTGCTTGACAACCTTGATGAAGGCGCGATAAATGCAGGTGCACCCGATAGCCGTCTGCTGCACTTCCCGCTTCGGTTATTTTTGATTCATTCGGCGTTCTGTGGAAGACAGCGCCTTTATTCCAAAAATACACCGCTGTGAATTATTCGTCCGGCGTAGCATGTAATTCCCACGCGGAGGGCGAGCGGCGTTTCGAGTCGTGGTTCTCGGCGATGGCCGATCTCGCTCCCGCTGTTACACGCGACGCGCTTCCCCCCGCCGCCTCACAAGTCCCGTTACCTTTATTTCCCCCCCCCTTCCCCTTGGCGGGGCCCGCGCTGCCCTTGCGCGGCCGCCGCCGCTCTGTCCGGATCCACGGCGCTCCGAACACTGCGACGAAAAAGAATCCACCTCCCATTTCGCGTTTTAAATTTGCTTTCCATGCTGTTTTCCTTCTTCGGCTAGATCTCACGGAGGAAGAAATACGAAGGCAGAAATGGGCAGGCCCTGGCGAATATAATAAAGACATGCAAGCTGCATCACCCTCGGTCTATGGACGCCTTTTGTGTAGCGCGGTGGTTCGTGTTAATGTAGTTATTCGTAGATCAAAATAATTTGCTAATTATCCGTCCTCCCCTCGTAGAATTCGACGTTAGGTTGTTTTTTTACCCTTTTCTTAGTCCCTGAAACTCCCTACCATTCCCTCTACCCTAACCCCATGGTGCTTGTTGTATCCCCTGCCACACACCTTTTTGGTGGATCGCTGGGCAATTGTGTGGATTTAGATAGTCTTGCGAAATCGACTGCTTAACCAATCTGATGTATGAGGAATCATTTTTCCCTCGCAGAATACATGGTTATGGTTAGGGGTAACATGGTCACGTTGAGTATGGATTTCCGATTGCTGTTCACGACCAGTTTCTGCCTGTCTGCCTTTAATATTCGCAATCAACCGGTGAAGGGACTTGCAAGTCGGGACGCGGCCCATGCGAGAGTGCAACGATGATGTATTGCTTGCAATGATGCATTGCATTGATGACGTCCCTGCCTCTCTCCTAACCACATTCGTACAACCTGACATCACATGTTACACCCTCTCCTTATTTCTCATGCATCATCCCTTCATTCCGTCCCGATTCGCCCTGCCTCGCTTTCTCTCACATACGCACTCATGACCTAACACGTATGGGTGTGCATTTCCCCGATATAAATGCAAGGCGTCGTGGTACGTGAGACGTTGACTCTTCGCGAATCCCTTGACTCCCGTCTGCATCAGCCCCGACAACGTTTGCGCTTTTCCCCTCCTCGGTGGCTATGGAGATGGGACACGTTCCTTGATTTGCAGCCAGCTCTTCTTAGTGTTCTTTCAGCCGACTCACGTCAACACTCCGTCCGAGGTCGTCGATCTTCCGATCGTCGGCTAAGCGCTCCCTGTCCGGCCTCATCGCTCCCCCCCTCCCCACCCCACCCCGCCCACCCACTCCCGCTCTCAACTTCGCAAAATGGGATTTCGGTGTCATCCTATTTATTGATTTTTGGTTGTAATCTTGCGCCACTTGATCCATTGCTCTTAAGGCTTCTCTCGCTGGTGCCACCCCCTCCCTCTCTCTCTGCAATTGTGGCCCCGTGATAGTTGACCCCATTTTGAGGCCACTCGGCGCTCTTGCTCTCCACGCGGCTCGTGCATCTCTTGACCCCACCCCACCTCGGCAATCGTACTTGATTTCGCTTGTATATGCACATTTCCCGAACAATTGACTGAAACAAGGGTCTACGTATATCTACATCCATATACTGACCCGCAAGCCGTCGCGAGGAGTATGTATGGCAGGGAGTTTAAAGTCACCAGCCAGTTTACTCTCAATATTTCACGAAAAAGTGGCGTGATCCATTTAAAAAGGGTGCGTTAAAGGGTGCGACCGGATATTATTCATGCCACATCCGTTAAATGTAGTATTAACGAATACACTTGCTGCCACTCCACGGACTACGCTAAGAATACAAACAAATAAACCCATTAGGAAAGCCGTACCACATGCGATGCAGTCACCAATTACCACATAGGATTCTACTCGTAAAGGACGCGCGATTCGCGAGTACGTTGGATGTACATGTATCTTCAATTACACGTCACCCCTCCACTCGGCACCAGGGCGTGTATGCACGCATCTATTTGCGCGTATTTACAGGTTATAAATGTTATGGAATGAATACGAGGGTAGGCTGAAAACTAATGTACACATGCATATTGACCACAAACAAAACGACCTTCAGAAGAACTCCTGGTGGCATGTAGAAGTAGCATTCACCTGCAACACGCATGCGCAGGTTTGAGATCGTTACATTCATCCAGTGTATTTCGAGAAGCGGAAGTATGGAGACGTGTTCTAGTGCTATGTCAACGAGAGTTAAACGGTGTGACTAAAACAGTGACTCGTACTGAGATTCATCGTCGTTTAAAGGCTGTTTATGGTGATAAAGCTGTTGATAGGTCTACTGTAAATCGATGGGTAGTAAAATTTCGTGGTTGTGAGCCGGGAAAAGCCATAATTGTTGATGAAACATGGTTTTGGGATGCTCACTGAGTTTATGTGACCGATTTTCTGGGACGAGGGGCAACGGTAAATTCTTATCCGTTTATGCAGACTCTAAAACACCTCCGACGTCGAGTTTGTCGCGTTAAAGGCAGCCTGGCGCCAATAATCTTGCAACTTGACAACGCTCGTCCACACACCTCGCGCACAACTGGAGAGGCTCTGCGAAAACTGAAATTTGAACCGAATCCACACCCTCCTTATTCCCCCGATCTTGCGCCTTGCGATTTTTATTTTGTTCTTCAACTCAAGAGGCACCTAAAGGGTAATCAGTACACCTCGGAAGATGAGTTGAAGACAGCCGTCAAGTCCTGGATTCGAGAAAAGTCGGAAGAGTTTTTCAGTGACGGAATGAAAAACCTTGTTATACTTAGGAGGAAATGTGTTAGCCTTAACGGTTGCTATGTTGAAAAATAAAGATATGTGATTTTGAAACTTGAGAGATGTATTTAAATGCTTTTCTGTCCGATCTTACTACTATAGGTTTATTCGCACTCTACTGGCATGTGTGCATTACTTTTCAGCCTACCCTCGTGAAAACGACTTGGTCGGTGTATATTGGCATGAATTTTTCGGTTTTGTACAGGATTTTATTCTCTTTTATGGTGATATAACACCCCCCGCCAACGCCTTTGCGGCGGCTTGCGGGGAATATGTAGATGATTTAAATGAAGGGCAACTGGCGCGGGGTGTAAGGACAACAGTCATTTGTCTATTGAGATGAATGTAACTTGCATGTTCGTAACTAAGAGTGCCTTCCCATTTCCGTCTCCGTGATTTCTCCCGAGTCGCCGCGAATAGTGCGCGGGAATAACGAATGCTTTAATCTATCAGTTCAGCTGTCTAATTATCTCATTTTGTGGCAACTATGTGTCCTGCCGATGTAAGTGAGAGGCTGAATGACGAGGTGGTGTCATAAACTGTTAGTCATCACTTAAATAATGGTAATAGTATTTAGGGGAGGCGACCGACAGCTGAGGTCATTTGCGTCATTATGGATAGACAGGAAAGGATCAAGGGTGGAGAGAAACCCGGCGTCGACATTAGCCTACTCTTAAGGAAAGGCGCCAAGGGATTTGAACCCGGGCCCTCTGGGTAGGAAGCCAGTACATTAGAGCCCCCGCACCAACTCGATCCCCCCTTAAATGATGAAAATGGAAACTCACTTATTATTTGTTATTATTAAGACCTCTTCGCATAGTCACCATCCAGAGGTATACATTAGTCCCAGCGTTTCTTGACCTTTCGAAGGCGGTCATCGTTCAAGTCTGCAGATTGCGTCCAAAATCATTTTTCGCCCCTTAAATGACGTCGTTAAAGTTGTCAATCATATCTCCGGCCCCGTAAAGTTTTTTTTAGTTTGGGACATAAGAAAATGCCGCTTGAGGCAATACCAGAAGAATAGGGCGGATGTGGAAAATTTCCAAGCCACATCGCTTTGATTGCCGGTTTCGCCATGCTTGCTTCTGAAAAGGAGTCAGTACGGTAGCCGGGTAACTCAGCATGCCGACAGCCATGCCATTTGCCAACCGCCAGATACGTCAACAATTGTAATCATAAGAACATAAGTGTGACAGGTCTCTAAGGGGGATTTAGGCTGGGAACCACTTGAAGTTTGAAGAGAACAAGCGAGACTTAGACTTGTAGGAAGGTTCACAGCAATCGAGTTTAACAATGACACTGAATGAATTGTAATGGCCCAAAACTACTTGGGTAGATCAGACCTAAAAGATAAAATAAGGGAGATAGATTCCAGTACAGATAGATACAAATACTCATTCTTTCCCCGAACAATCAGAAAACAATATAGTAAGAAACCGATGTCACTTTAGAAATCTAAAAAACATTTAATTTACAAGTCGGAACAAAATTAAGCATTGCAAACATATCAGGTATATTTGTAGGTGTATGTGTGTGTTGGTTGGTAGTTTGTGTGTTAGCACGTGTGTGGGTTGTGAGGGTTCTTGCATGAATGTATACAATGTTTTGATTGTGGACTGCTTAAATTTGTGGCTTTTGCATGCGTTATTTTTCTTAATTATGGGTGGTGCCCTAACAACCCCCGCCTCACGCCCTTGCGGCGGCTTGCGAGGTATTAAATAGATGTAGATGAGATGGAAATGAGTACTAAAACACGCAAAGCTACTGAAATGACGTCCCCAAAAACCAGTTACATTTAATTCTTGGAGACTTTCCAACCCCTGCCATACATTCTCGCGGCGGTCTTCGGGGTAGGATAATGATTCCGAATTGCACGCTTGCAAGTTCTTGTATCGGTATGAAACGCGTACACGAACTCCTCGTTCCTTACAACTGCAGTCATCCCCGGAGTGAGATGGGAAATGTAAGTGGTGGGAGCAGTTGGAAAAGGCCCCTTTGGGATCTCCTTGAATGCGAACTGGTTTGCCCCGCAGGAATGCAGACCCGTCGTCGCTTCGGTCGCAACAATTGCGACGAACGGGATTGGGGAAGGGGGGGGGAGGAGGATATCTCCCCATCCCAACTGCGGGGGCCACTTCCCTGAATGCAAGCCCCCCGGAATGGTTTTGTGGGAGCATTGGGGTGGGGTAGGGGTCCGCGGGGAATTGCCGGTGGGCCCTGTGGGGGCACGTCCCTGTTCCTCGGATGGTGGCGGTGGTCCGGGTATCTGTGGATGCGTATGAATGCCTCGTCTTCATCCGCGCGGGAAATCTTTTCCCCTTCTTCAATGCTGGAGATTTCACTTTCTCTCCGCATAAATAATCACTGAGATTCAACAAAATTCCAATTCGTCCGTATCCATCCATTACACAATTATCAATCCCGCAGCTTCCCAACTTTTGGAGCAACTTCTAATGAGGGACTTAGTCGGATGTCTTTTCAAAATCAAGAAAATTAGTATCGATTCGTACGTTATTTTCCATTGAAACCTAAATATTAGAAACGAAAATCTGCGTGAAACTGCAAATTCTTCACAGAAACTTTTGAGTTAATTACCAAAGGCTTACGCTTAGAATGCCACGAGGCGTGCGGCAGATGTTATGAGTGGTTTGCCCGGTTCAAAAAAGGGAAGGCAATCAGTGAAAGACGACGAGCGTTCCGGAACACAATCAACGTCGACTGATGACCCCCACATCGAGATATTGAGTGATCTCGTTCGTGCAAATCGACGTTTGACTGTCAGGAAACTTATATAAATGTGTGGAATCTCGATTAGATCATGATCCAAGTCCAGAGAAAATCCGCTAGATTTGTTAAAAATTGTTATGATAAAAACACAAGTGTGACAGGTCTCTTAGGGGATTTAGGCTGGGAACCACTTGAAGTGCGGAGAGAACAAGCGAGGCTTAGACTTTTAGAAAGGTTCAGAACAAACGAGTTTAAATATGACACTGAAGGAATTATAATGGCCCCACACTACTTAGGTAGATCAGACCACAAAGATAAACTAAGGGAGATAGATTCCAAGACAGATAGGTACAAATACTCATTCTTTCCCCGAACAATCAGTAATCATAATAGCAAGAAACCGAAGTCACTTTAGAAATATTAAAAACTTTGAATTTACAAGTCGGAACAAAATTAAACACTATAGAGATGTTAGGTATACTTTCAGGTGCATGTGTATGTTAGTTGGTAGTTTGAGTGTTTGCATGTGTGTGGGGTGTAAGTGTTCATGCATGAATGTATGCCATGTTTTTTTTTATATATGATTTTGTCGTTATTGCATGCGATTTTTTTTTATTATTTTTCTTTTCTAAATTATGGGTGGTGTCCTAGCACCCCCCGCCACACGCCCTTGCGGCGGCTTGCGGGGTATTGAGTAGATGTAGATGATAGGAAACCCTGACTGAAAAATTGAGGATGCATCGGTTCGCCGCCAGATGACATGCGCCTCGCCTGATGACAGCAGACCAGACGCAACATCGAGATCTTGTCTACCAGGAACTGTTTGACCGAGCTGAAGAGGATTGAACCTTCTTGCCCAGGATCATAACAGGCCATGCGATGAGTCATGTTCATTTGTTATGAAAATGACATCGAAGTAAAATTGCACTCTTCACAGTGGATAGGTGAACCATCCCCTCGCCCCAAAAAGTACTACGTGGGTATGCTATATATATTTTGAGTCTTAGCAACACGAAGTGCTTAAGGCGCTATCTGACGTTTTCATTTGAAAGTTTGACCCTTTTTAGGCTAACTTTCTCCAGAAAATTTTGTTATTTCATCATAGCTTGTGTAGTTTACAGTGACTCGAAAATTTTGTTTCAGCGAAAAAATGGACTTAACTCGTGAACACTTCGGTTCGATGATGTTTAATGATTTTCGACGCAGATTATCTAGACAGGAGTGCATCGATCAACTTACTTCCACTTTTGGCAATGAAGCCCCATCGTTTGCTACTGTGAAACGCTGGTGTACCGAATTCCATCATGGCCGCCGTTCGCTCTCCGATGAAAGTCGTGAAGGTGGTCCAAAATCAGTTGTTGTGCCAGATAACATGGATGCTGTGCAAGAAGTAGTAAAGTAAGATCGTCATGTGACTTATCGCGAGATTGAGGCATCCTTGGGGATTAGTATGACGAGCATCAATGAGATATTGCATGGACATTCAGCTGTGAGAAAAATTTATTCGCGTTGTATCCCGCAGAATTTGACAAAAGCTCAAAAGATGCCTGTGTCAATTGGTGCAAAGAAATGCTAAAGAAATGCAATCGCGGTGCAGCTGTGTATAACATCTAGACAGGTGACGAATCTTGGATCTATGAGTATGAGCCCGAAACAAAACAGCAATCCTATGAATGGGTCTTCCAAGATGAGCAAAAACCTACAAAAGTGATCCGTTCACGAAGCACATCGAAGCAAATGATCACACGTTTCTTCAGAATAACTGGACATGGGGCCACCGTATCGTTAGAGCTACGTAGAACCGTGAATTCTGAATGGTACACGAGCATTTGTTTGCTACAAATGCTTGGTGAAATACGGAAAAAGAAGCGGCAACGAAGGATCATTCTTCATCATGACAACAATGCAAGCTCTCACATATCGGCCGAAACAACTCCCTATTTGACTGGCAAAACGTCGAATTGATAGATCATCCTCCGTGCAGCCCCGATTTAGCACCAAATGACTTCTTTTTATTCCCGTTTACAAAGAAAAAATTGCGTGGCCAACGTTTTTCGGCGGCTGGATAAGCCATTCAAAAACCACGTTTTGGAGGTACCTCAATCGGAGTGGAAAAAGTGTTGCGAAAATTGATTTGAGCGCATGCAAAAGTGAATTGATTATCATGGAGAATACTTCGAAAAAAGAGCCAATTTCAGCTATAAATTACTGTCTTTTCATTATTAGGCTGAAAATAGAAATACCCACCCTCGTATCTGTGGGTTATAAAACGCCCAAGAGAGAGAATCAGGCGAAAACGGCTCGAACTTTGGAGCGACGAGTGGTTTACTCACCACCACAACATGTCGACTCACTCGTCTCTCAGAACTCGCGAGGGTTGAGCCAAGAACAAGACCGCTGTGCTTCCCCCACCCACCCGACTATCCAGATCGGGCGCCATGTGACTTTTTCCTGTCTCCTAAATTAAAACATCACTCATAAGAAAAAGATTTGCCACCATTCCAGAGATGATTCAACGGAGGGGTTTATGAGCATTCCGGAAGAAGCATTCCAGGGCTTTTTCCAGAAAGTGGAAACACCGTTGGGATAAGTGTATACGTTGGGGAGGAGAACGTGTACTTCGAGGGGGACCCTCACCAATTTTCTGTGAGTGAAGCCTATTTTTTTAATGACAAGTTCGAGAAGTTTTTGAACGAATCTCTGGCACATTACTACTGTTGTACGGATAGTTAGGATACCACTGACTATACTAAGAAGACAAATAAGGAACTCCTGGGAAAAAAGGCGTGCTCTCATGCAACTAAGATACCCGAGCATTTTACGTGGTCTGCAACGTTCATCCGAACACCTCCTTCAACCCCGGCCACTCCTCGGCCCCCCAGCCCCGCCGCCCCCCGGGGATTCCGCAGCCCCTGCGGGGAATCCGCAAAGGCATTCCGCGCCCGTGGTTGCCCGTCGCAATCCGGGAGGGCGATTGGGACGTACCGGGGTCGCCCATACCTCGTGTCGCACCATTGGAACCTTCGGGGCGGAGGTGTATTATATCCCGAGGGTGCCCTCCCATGACTGTGGGAGCGGCTGTCTGCACGCAAGAGCGCCCGTGGACACGCAGCGCGAACACACACACGGGCCAGTTGATCCGACCGACTTTCATGAAATCGAACGTACGAGGGTCATCCGGAAAGTAGTACCCGTTCGTGAAATAAAGACACAAAAGTAAATATTAACAAACATAAAAAATTTTATTTGAAAGAGGATACTTTAAACTACTTCTCAACATAATCTCCAAGCAAATTAAGGCATTTGTCATAACGTGTGACAAGTTTCTGTATTCCTGCTGCATAGTCCTTCGCCGCCAGCTCATTGAGATACGCGAGGGACCCATCTTGCACAAATTTTTGCATAATGCAGATGGTGTTTAACAATTTCATGAACAATTGTTCGAGAAACATTGGGAAAATGCTCACAGATGTCATCAATTGTGACGCGCCGATCGTTCCTCACGAATTCGTCAACTGAGCTCACCAGTTGGTCTGTAATGACAGACGGTCTCCCCGAACGCTCATCGTCGTGTGTGTTCCCCCTCCCCATGTTGAAGTTGCGACACCACCGCCGAACAGACGACTCGTCCATTACATTGTCTCCATACACCTCCTTTAATTGGCGATGAATATCACATGGGCGAACGTTTCTTGCATTGAGGAATTTAATCACTGCCCTCACTTCACAACTGGCGGCGTTCTCAATTTTTTTAAACATTGTAAACAATCACAGAAACAACACAGGCAATGCTAGCGTCACGCAACTTGGCTCAGAGAAGGCAGACAAGCCACTGAAGCTATCTGACCTCGTCCAGCGGCTACTCGCGTCGTCAGCACTTCATGCGGCACGAACGGGTACTACTTTCCGGATGACCCTCGTATGTCCGACTATGATATGGAGAACATGGCGAGAACTCTCCATGTCAGCGAATGGGACGCTCATTCATGGTTTAATAATATCACCGAGAGAATCGGTGCGTTTTGTTTTTGATATATTAACAATGAAAGGAATAATAATCATTGGGACACAGGAGTTAGCAAATGAGTTGGAGTAAGCAATTATATGAGCAGCGAAAGTTGGAACTAATCATAGTGGAAGGAGTTGGCACAGAAACTTTGCCTTTGTGTTGATATTAATTATCAGTTATTCTCTTAGGGGGTGCAAGCACCAGGCGAAAAGGGTTTGGGACGATGAAGAGGGATGCTACAGGTAAGTCATAGAATATTGTGATTAAAAAGACAACCGAAAGTCGCTTCACTCTGCGTAGAAGTCCCGTTTCGTTTGAGATTGATTACGCGATCATTTACGAACAAGAAAATATATTAAATACGAGGTCTGCTCAAAAAGTAACACAACTTTTGTGTTTTTTCAAATATTATTTTTTTATTCATGAAAATCAATTTTGTCCCCTTCAAAGTAATACCCATTAGATATTATACACTTATGGCAACAGTTTTCCCAAACCTCGAAGCATTTCAAAAAATCATTTTTTGGGATCTTGTTCAGCTCCTATTTCGATGCAGTCTTTATCTCGTCAATCGTAGCGTAGCGTCGTCCTTTCGTGGGCCTCTTCAGTTTCAGGAACAAGAAAAAGTCACTGGGGCCCAGATCTGGGGAATACGGTGGCTACGGCATCATTATTGCGTCGTTTTTGGCTAAAAATTTGCGCACAAGAAACGATGTGTGCGCAGGGACGTTGTCATGGTGCAAAAGCCAATTTGTTGGAGGACCGCAAGACCCAATCGAAGAAAACTGTAAACATAACTTCACATTTGACCGAACTTTGCCAGCCTTTTTCCGTCCAGGCTCGTACTGCAGCTTCCATATGGATGATTAAGCTTTAATTTCCTCGCCATAACCGAAACCCATGATTCATCATGGGTTTCGGGGGTTAGGGAGGAGCCTAGGTCAACTCATCGGGTATTTAAACGAAATTGTCGAGATTATATTATTAGTTCATTCACTTCTCGATCATTGCGGATTGAAAACTATATCCTAACATTACGAGAGCATTTACCGTCAGGACGGCCAGCGTAGTTCTGATGATGACGCTTGAGCGTTGAAACCGGTCGTACGCTAATAAAGAACAGTGGAAAGTTACTTTGTATTCTTAATTTCATTAAATTATTATTATTCAAAAAAGAGAATATGATGTATTTGGACGAATACCTTATATCAAATGTCTTTGTTTCGAATAGTTCAGTTTGTGGTCCAGAGCGTAGCTTCTCTTCTGGATAATCAAGATAACTTTCTTAGACCTTTCGACAAAGGAAATAATTTATTTATTTTATTTATTTATTGATTTAATTGGGCGAGGTTGAGACTAATAGTCCCTTCTTCCACCTAACCCTACATTACAGACATTATATTGAAGATAATCACCGACAACCAAGCCCTAGATGGAGGGAAATCCACCTAGGCGGGAACCCGCGACCTTTGGGTTGGCAGGCGAGGACGTTACCCCGCAGCCACCGGGAGCTTACCAAGCTTAGGGAACTGGAAAGAGGAAATAAAATATGAGCACAGGTCGAGAGGGTTGGCATGTTAACACTAAAATGTCGTAGCATTAAAATCAAAAGAGCTGCAATCGAGCATGCACGTATTTGTATATTCCGAATTAGATACTACGAACAGCATGAGGAACACCGAAATAGAATGCGTAGACTCCATTAAATACTTGGGCGTTGCCCTCTCCAACGACCTCTCCAGGGTGAAACGTACATGGGAAATATGTGGACCAGCTAACAAAAATTATGATTATTTGAAGAGAAAATGGGTGAATGCGATGAAAAGGTCAAAGAGGAATGTTGTCATCTTTCGCTGGTTAGGCCTCATTTAGAATATGCTGCAAGTACAGGGTGCGGTAATACAACTTCCTTTCTCCAATTCAATTTCTGCGTAAAAAAGGAAGTTATGTTGCTGCACCCTGTATATGGGGTCCCCACATTGTTATGTTGAACTAGGTAGCGTATCCAAAATATTGGAGGAACTAGGCTAGGAATCACTCACGGAGCGAAGGTTAAATTAAAGAGTAAATCTCTAGCATAAATTGGAAGGACGTCTCTTTAGTAGCGATGCTGAAAAAGTATTATTACCCCCATTGTACTACGAAAGGAGAGATCACGCTAGTCAAATTAGAGAGATTAAGTGTTGAGCAGATAGATTTAATTAGTTATTTTTCCCACGAATGATAAGGGATCAGAATAACATTTTTCGACCGCAGTAAGAGTGAAAGGTGTTTTGGGTCAAGGGAAGTACGGTGTGTACCCTGCCCCCAGCCACACACCCTAGTGGTGGCTTGCAGGGTACTAAATAAACTAAAACATATTTTGGAACGGAGTGCTGCCTAAGCGAGAATATTAGAGACGGTAAAGTTTTCCATTTTGGTTTCAAAGATGAGCATTTAAATATGAGCCAGGGGTAACAGGGACGGAGGAGGACTATTTACTGCCGCGGAAGAAAACACTTTCAAAGCTACGCGCCGAAATTTGATGACCAGATTGAAAGCGTTTGATGTACAATAGACAGAAACAATCATTAAAAAACTTAAAGGTCTGCTAATTTTAAAGTCCAATCAATTCCACCTCAGACTCAACGCAAGCCTCAGATTACCAAGAATCGCATTTCAGCCCCAAAAAGACAGGAAGCGTCATTGCTAAAGTTGGAATTAATTCCAATATTCCTTCAATAGACTGGCATTAACTACCGCAACGACAACGCAGCGAGAAACCGCGATCGATCCGAGGCAACAATTACTACATAACAACAACTAGTCACTCCACACGCCATATTGTAATAACATCAACCAGGGAAAGCAACATTCCCTGTTCGACGAACCAACTCGAAATGATCGCGCTATTAGATATAAGCGAAGAAGTATCTGACCACAAAGCCATTGCTGCCGGATTACGTGCGTCAGTAAATAATATCGCAAAACCGACGGGCATTGAACATTTTGGAAAATCTGGGTGCGCTTGGATTTTGTGGAAGAGTTGAGAGACAGAATTTGGGACTTCGAATAAAAAGCCTCTTAAGGAAGGAACTAAGAGTGTAGGCTGGAAGGTAATACACACATGCTTATAGAGCAAACAAACAAAAACAAATAGCAAGATCGGGCGAAAACTACTATAAGTGAAATTCTTAAGTTTCAAAATAATGTATTTGTTTTTCAACATGGCCACCGCTAAGCTACACATTACTCTCAGCGTGTAGCAAGTTTTTCATCCTGACTTTTCTTGAATCCAGGACTTGACAGCTGCCTTCAGCCCGTCGTCTGAAGAGTAATGATTACCCTTGAGGTCTCTCATTAGTTCAGAAAAAAATAAAAACAGCAAGGCGTAAGATCGGGGGAATGAGGAGGGAGTGGAATCGGTTCAAATTTCAGGCTTCGCAGAGCCTCTCCAATTGCGGGCGAGGCGTGTGAACTAGCGGCGCCAAACTGCCTTTGACGCGACAAACTCCACCTATATGGTCCGCGATACGCTTTTGAATGATTCGCCGGTCATTTTGAAGAAAATATTCGACGAGTTTGCGATGTTTTGTCGTCTGTGGCAGTGATCGGACGTCCGCTGCGTGTTTCATCAACAATTATGGCTTTTCCAGGCTCGCAACCACGAAATTTTACTACCCATCGAATTACATTAGACTATCAACAGCATCGTCACCATAAACAGCCTTTAAATGATGATGAATCTCAGCAGGAGTCACTTTTTTAGCAGCTGAAAATTTGATAAAACACGCTGTTTAACTCGCGTTGACATAGCACAAGAACACGTCTCCATACCTCCGCTTCTCAAAATACACTGGATGAATATAACGACCTCAAACTTGCGCATGCGTGTTGAGGAGGAACGTTACTTTCACATGCCACAAGGTGTGCTTCTGAAGATCATTGTATTTGTGGTCTACCAGCAAGTGTGCATTGGTTTTCAGCCTACCCTCGTATTTACCTCATGACATCGCGTTTCATATCACCATCGAAAATTGGCAAAAAGTGCTTCGGGACGTCGGACCTTGGCGATATTCCGTCACGTGTGCGGTGACCATGGCCTCGACCGATCAAACATCGTCCCCCCTCCCCTGATTCGTTCGCCTCCCGAATGTTCCTCTCGTCCGCCCTCCTGACCGCTTCCAGAACGCGAGGAACAAACACCCTTCTACTAGTCTATATTCCAAATAGTTACCCCTGCTGCCCTCTTTTCTGCAGGTATTGTCTTGCATGCGCAAATCTTAAGATTGGAAGTCAACCCGGGGGCGGGGTGGGGCAACAGCTGTGGGAGTGCATGGACTTGCACGGTGCCATTGTTGACCGACCGACATAGTCGTAGCAAGCTCGCGTTACGACTCGAATCGGCCGCGAAGCGATCATTGGAAGGAAATGGAGGCTTCCCCCCCTCCCACCCCACCCCCTCTCCCTCGTGCCCACCGATGATGCGTCACTCTCACCTGCAAGATGCCCACATATGCATACCTGCTTTTTAAAATTCTAATCACCTGATGCCCATACCCCACCGCTCAGGGTCGATCATTGCCGCGAGGAGCGCTTCCTTTGTTTTTTCTTCTCCTCGTTTGTGTGTCTCTCTTTATCTGTCTCTCTGCCCCTCCCCTCCCCCCCGCCCGCCGACGCAGATGCGCCTATCCTACCTTCGCTTGTTTTCCGTATTTATAGCACTTCCTCCCAGCGCGACATGCGGGCGCGCTGTTTATCGCGAATTGATTACAATTTATTCTGGAAAGCTGCTTCCGGTGCAAGTCCCATCCTCGCGTCCACGCTGCACGTGTGTGTCAGCTGATTCCGCGCGTTCGCGCATGGCAATTTGATTGCTTGGAAGCCGAAGTTGGGTATCCGCCGCCACGCCGGGCGCCGCGGACGATGCCTTGGTGCACTCCGCCACGGATTGGGGAGAACTCGGGCGTTGTGATACCAGCGACGTTTCCTTTATCCACGATGACTCCCTCATTTAATTCTACGGCCCGTTTTCTGTTTTTCACTGAAGAACCGGGCGAGGTCAGGACGACGTTCCATGGAAATCCCAGGCACATCAGAAAGTACCCCCCGTATACATGATCCATTTTGAAAGTAATGCGAATGATTTATTGTACCGCGAATAACCATGGCAGCGCAGTAAAACCATTTTGGAAATGTGGTGGGGGGCCTGCTCTTCCAACACAGCCGGTCGCTAGTTTGCTCCGAGTAGTCTTAGTGGAAAGACTTGCTTACGCGAGAAGTTTGTTTTTCAACTTGAAAAACGGGGCAATCGAGGGTTGGCTTGAACAGCGAAACGCCCCCAGCCGCACGTCCTTCATCGTTACCAACTTCTAGCCCGGAGCTGTATCCCCCAGTGGTCCCCCCTTACAGTCTTGACTTGGCTCCGTACTATTTTTTTTATTTCCCTGCCTCAAGAGAGAACTGAAAGGCAAGTATTGGGAGACCGTGGAAAACATCAAAAAGCATGTGTACAATGTTCCCGAAGGAGAAATTCCTGTCGAGGAGTTACAGGGTGCCTTCTTAGGCGTGGCAAACACGTCTCCGCAAGTGTATTGATGCGAGGGGAGGGCTTTTTGAAGAATTTTAGGCATTTGTACAAGTACGATCAAAAATCTATTTTTACCAGAGAGAATGTGCATTACTTTTATAGTGAACCCTGCGCGGACAAAGATACCCTCACAAACGTACCACAGAATGACACTGCTTCTCAGACTGATTACAGACCAGCCTGCACCCATTCAAAAAACTTCACAATCCCACCTTCGAAGACCAAACGTAGCTTTTTAGTGGTAGTGTTTCCGCTTTCGGAATTATTGCTGCCTAACGAGCACCAAACCCTGAACCCTACATCTTCAAAAGAAGAGTAAAAAAGACCCTCGTTATTACCGACAAATTTCCCGACATTCCTCCCCCGTCAAATCCTAGAAAATGTGATGTGAAGAAAGCAACGTCACGACATTTCCCGTCTCGCCTAACCTATCACCTATCATACAGCACAGATTTAGAAAGAAATGCCCGCCAGTGCAATTCTCAAAAAAATAAACGCGAGCAGGCTTCACCAATTTGCGCACCCGGGGTTGAAGGAGGTCTTCGGATGAACGTTGCAGACCACGTAAAATGCTCGGGTATCTTAGTTGCATGAGAGCACGCCTTTTTCCTAGGAGTTCCTTATTTGTCTTCTTGGTATAGTCAGTGGTATCCTAACTATCCGTACAACAGTAGTAATGTGTTAGAGATTCGTTCAAAAACTTCTCGAACTTGTCATCAAAAAAATTGAGGGTCCCCCTCGAAGTACATGTTCTTCTTCCCAACGTATGCACTTATCCCAACGGTGTTTCCACTTTCTGGAAAAAGCCCTGGAATGCTCCTTCCGGAATGCTCATAAACCCCTCCGTTGAATCATTCTCTATCTCTGGAATGGTGGCAAATCTTTTTCCTATGAGTGATGTTTTAATTTGGGAGACAGGAAAAAGTCACATGGCGCCAGATCTGGATAGTGGGGTGGGTGGGGGAAGCACAGCGGTCTTGTTCTTGGCTCGACCCTCGCGAGTTCTGAGAGACGAGTGAGTCGACGCGTTGTCGCGGTGAGTAAACCACTCGTCGCTCCTCCGAAGTTCGGGCCGTTTTCGCCTGATTCTCTCCCTGAGGCATTTTATAAACCCCATGGAGTACTCCATGTTGTCTCTCTGGCATTTAGGTAGGTATTCGTAATCCACAACCCCCTCTGCATGGAATAAAAGTCAGCTTACCTAAGACCTTTGAGCGAACCTTTCGAGCTTTTTTGGGGCGTAGGAATGTTTCACCAATCGATTGTGAAGAGTACACTTTTGTTTCGATGTTATCTTCATAAACAAATGAACAAGACTCATCGCCTGGCCTGTTATGATCCTGGGCAAGAAGGCTCTATCCTCTTCAGCTCGATCAAACAGTTCCTGATAGACGAGAACTCGATGTAGTTTCTGGTCTGCTGTCATCAGGCGAGGCAAGACTTCGGCGGTGAATCGATGCATCCTCGATTTTTCAGTCAGGATTTCATTCCACGAACCAATCGAGAAGCCACACACTTAAATAAGTTCCCTGACAGTCAAACGTCGATTTGCACGAATGAGATCGTTCACTTTCTCGATGTGGAGGTCATCAGTCGACGTTGATGGTCTTCCGGGACGCTCGTCATCTTCCCCTGATTGCCTTCCCTTTTTGAGATGGGTCTCTTAACACGCGGTACATTCCATTGAATCCTCACCTTGGTAGGCAACTAAAAGGTTTCCGTGAACGAAGGTTTCATATGAAATTCTTCACGCAGAATTTCATATGATTGATATCTAGATCCGTTGATAAGTTACGGCCGTTCATGTGTGGGGGTGTTCGTGGAGTTCGGTAAAAAATCTGATCCGCGGAAATGTTCTACTTAGAGGAGCAGCGTTTTTCTGCGAAGAAGAACAAAGCCTTCGGAGAAAAGTTATCAGGATAGAGATAAATTCAACGGAGAAGCTTGTGAATGTTCCGGAAGAAGCGTTCAAGGACTGTTTCAAAAAGCGGAGATACTGTTGGGATAATTGTGTACGTTGGAGAGGACACCTCTTAGAAGTGTACTTTGACCACAATTTGTTCGTTCAGTATTTTTAGCAATAAATAAAGATCGGAAACTTTTTGAATACTTCGTATTTCCTACTCCCCCGTTTAATCTGTCGGGGAAACGTAATTGCCTCTGAAATCCACCGGGGATCAATGCAGCTAACTTGCTCTTGTCCGAGAGTTGGTGCTCCGGACCCCCTTCCCCCTCCGGGCCCCCGCGATCTCCGAATAGGATGCCTCGCGCTTTGGTTCCACTCTCGACCGCCCCTCCCAGCCACCAGGGGTGGTACTCGTCACCTGCCCCCTCCCCGCCACACCCGGCCGCCCCTTGACTGATTTCGTCCCGTCTATCGATTGCCCACGGGGGTGACCCAAGGGACGGAGGGTGCCAAACGGGGGCGTCGCTCGGGGAGGTGGGCAGACCGTCCCGACTGGCGTTCGCGCCCCTCCCCCCCGTGGTCTGCGGTCGGCCGTCCCCTGTCGAGGCACCGCCAATCACCGTTAATTAATCACCGCTCCTCAAAACCTCTCAGGCCAAGACACCGAAAATAGCAGCAGAGCTGCAATTGTAGTGAACCATTCCTCAACTCCAAGCACAAAGTACTTTCTCTCCCTTTCTTCCGTCCTGATTGCCCCTTCATTTCCCTCTACTTCGCTGAACACAGCTGCATTCTTCCCTTCGTATAATCAAGCCTTCGACGCTTCACCTAAATGGAAGACTGGACCATTTGGTCTCAATTTCGCCCATATCAAGACCTCTGTCTATCCATCTGTTACTCTTGCGATGCCATTTACATACATGGAGCCCAAACGAAAGGTGATGTCTGATCGATTCAAATTCATTTTCGGGAATACTGTTTCTTGCGTCCCATTAGGAAGCGTTATCTTTAGCAACTGTGATATTAATTTAAAGAAACCAACTACGTTAAATTATTTGTCGATATTACAGTCATCCAATGAGATACCTGTACGTATTAAAACAAACTGCATGGCTTAAGTGTAATCGAATTCTGATATGATATTTACCGATCAGGTTACTTTGTTTTGCGAATTAAGGATGTCCCTGGAGGAAGGTTAATAATCAAAGGCAATCATATAGGTCGTGGCCAGTGATCGAGAGCGCGGTAAAAGTCACAAGGACAAACCCCATCCATTCGCGATCGCATTTCTAAAACGTCATCGCTCCCTCGCCCATTCTCTACATGTGTCCTACATGTCACTTCCCACATAGGCACGTTGCAGTTCCTCTAATTATGCGTATAGTCACTATTTTCGGGAGAGGAGCGCTGAGCCGAATTCGGACGATATTCTCTTTCATTGTAATTTTTATCTCGACTTGAATTTGAAGCATGAATGGAATGAAAGCGACTAGAGAGAGAGAGTTCGGCATCACAACAAGGAACAACTTCGTAAGTACAAATATAAAACTCGATGAGCGCTTCAAATGTGTCGCCTGTTTCATCAAAATCCAAATCATAGTTTTGTGAACCAATCACCCGCCAACAGTTTCCATCCAAGAGGCACCGAAAGCATCGTCTCCAGCACTCTCGTTTCTAAGACTCGAGAGACGTCATATGGTACATCGTATCTGAGATTAGCAAATATATCTTTATATGTATGTAATACTCATATCTATGCAGGACATATCATGGCTGGTGCGCTGACTCCCTCGTCACGCGCTCATGGAGCAGCTTGCGGGGTATTGTGTACGTACTGCATGTAGGGATATTGCCCAAGCTCAAAGTGCATCAATGAAATTTTACTACTTCGAGACATTTTCCCCTCGAAGGGCTTATGTGATAACACAAGAAATTTTTACCAATTAGCTTAATTATGTGCACACGAGGTTAGGCTGAAAACTAATGCACACATGCTTGTAGACCACAAACAAAATGACCTTCAGAAGCACGCCTGGTGGTATGTGGAAGTAACATTTCCCCTCAACGCTCATGCACATGTTTGAGGTCGTTGCATTCTTCCAGTGTATTTAGAGAAGCGGAGGTATGGAGACGTGTTCTAGTGCTATGTCAACGCGAGTCAAACAGCGTGCTGTTATAGAATTTTTAACGGCTGAAAAAGTGATTCCTACTGAGATTAGTCGTTGTTTAAAGGCTGTTTACATGTATGGTGACGATGCTTTAACCATTAGGAAAAAACTTCTTTTGACTTTATTTTGGGATGCTCATTGAGTTTTTGTGACCGATTTTCTTGAACGAGGTGCAACGGTAAACTCTTCTCAGTATATACAGACTATAAAACACCTCCGACATCGAGTTTGTCGCGTTAAAGGCAGCCTGGCGCCAATAATCTTGCAACATGACAACGCTCGTCCACACACCTCGCGCGCAACTGGAGAGGCTCTGCGAAACCTGATATTTGAACCGATTCCACACCCTCCTTATTCCCCCGATCCTGCGATTTTTACTTTTTTCCTCAACTCAAGAGACACTCCAAGGATAATCATTACACCTCGGACGATGAGGTGAAGGCAGCTCTCAAGTCCTGGATTCGTGATCGGAAGAAGAAGAAGTCGGAAGAAGAGTTTTTCAGTGACGGAATGAAAACACTTTTTACACGTTGGGAGAAATATGTTAGCCTTAACGGCGACTATACTGAAAAATAAATATATGATTTTTAAACTTAAGAATTGTGCTTTAATGTACCTTTTGCCCTATCTTGCTATTTGTTTTTGTTCGCGATCTACAAGCATGTGTGCATTGTCTCTCAGCCTACCCTCGTAGTTTGATCGTTTGAACATCAATTCTTGATATTTTTTGTACTCCGTCGGTTGAGGTACGAGGGTCATCCGGAAAGTAGTACCCGTTCGTGCCGCATGAAGTGCTGACGACGCGAGTAGCCGCTGGACGAGGTCAGATAGCTTCAGTGGCTTGTCTGCCTTCTCTGAGCCAAGTTGCGTGACGCTAGCATTGCCTGTGTTGTTTCTGTGATTGTTTACAATGTTTAAAAAAATTGAGAACGCCGCCAGTTGTGAAGTGAGGGCAGTGATTAAATTCCTCAATGCAAGAAACGTTCGCCCATGTGATATTCATCGCCAATTAAAGGAGGTGTATGGAGACAATGTAATGGACGAGTCGTCTGTTCGGCGGTGGTGTCGCAACTTCAACATGGGGAGGGGGAACACACACGACGATGAGCGTTCGGGGAGACCGTCTGTCATTACAGACCAACTGGTGAGCTCAGTTGACGAATTCGTGAGGAACGATCGGCGCGTCACAATTGATGACATCTGTGAGCATTTTCCCAATGTTTCTCGAACAATTGTTCATGAAATTGTTAAACACCATCTGCATTATGCAAAAATTTGTGCAAGATGGGTCCCTCGCGTATCTCAATGAGCTGGCGGCGAAGGACTATGCAGCAGGAATACAGAAACTTGTCACACGTTATGACAAATGCCTTAATTTGCTTGGAGATTATGTTGAGAAGTAGTTTAAAGTATCCTCTTTCAAATAAAATTTTTTATGTTTGTTAATATTTACTTTTGTGTCTTTATTTCACGAACGGGTACTACTTTCCGGATGACCCTCGTAGGTTTATGATGGACACAGCTCTTAAGCTTATTCTTAACACAAACACAACCTGAAATGGGCCCCTGCTTTCAGTCCCCTCTTCAACACCGCATACTTCCTTCGTACCATCCTTCCTTCCACCATTCCAATCCCATTCCTGTCCCTTCCTCGGATTCATATAACAACGCTCCATATCAAATTTTTAACGAGCCTTTTTCAATATCCTTATTCAACGTCCTTTTTTGCTCTTCTTGTGAAAGCTTTTGATTCTTTTTGAAGTCCACTAAACAAACAAGTATGATTCTATGTTCCTCTCTATGAGTGGCCTCATTACTGCAACAGCATAACTCGTGTCTCTCCACTGCCTGAACCTGAACTGATCATTCCCTAAGCATTCGTTTGCCCTGCTCTCCATTCTCTTATTGATGATTCTACGAACCACTTCAGCTGCGTGCCATCGTTCTGTTCTCTTCACATATTGATGAATTTACTCTTTTTGGTGAAGGGGCGCCAAGTGCCCGATTCTTTGGCAAAGAGATGGTGCCTGGGGGCTGTTTCACCCTCCAAAGGAGAAATGGACAGTGGATAAGCAATCATGCAGCATCATACAGGAAAGGAACACTGCGTTTCACGGCACGCGCAGACAGAAGAAAGAGATGAGCCACATTGGCCAAATACAAATTCAAACAGGAAATACCGCCATACGGCGAACAAATATTCATTCTCATGGAAATAGATATAAAGAAAAGTGATAGAAACACACATAAAGGACGAACACCGGAGGGGTGGAGAAGGCGAAATCAAACAGATCACGAGCGTAAAAATATTTCCTTGACGGGGCTTGTATGTATGTGCGTGTGTGTGTACATATATATATATATATATATATATATATATATATATATATATATATATATATATATAATTATTAGGTAATCTACCGGTTAAGGTAGGCTCTGCCAAATAAATGTTTTGAATCTTAACGAAACACAATCCAGCATCCTATTCTACATTAGGTCCCTCTTCATCTCTGAGTATTTCCTTCCTCCCTTCATCCCGTCCAACATCCCTATCCTGTTCCTGCCCTTTCCTCGTTTGCCTAACATTTTCCCTCTATTAATGTCTTCAACACCCCGCTGCCGGCCAATACCCCCTTCATCCACTTTTCCTGCCTCCATGGGATTTCTCCCGGCAAACCCCTCTCTTTGCCCACCATGCCAAGTACTTCCACATGTCTTTTTCCTCTCGGTCCATATCATCTTCTCCATTCTTCTCCACACCCACATTTCAAAGGCCTCCAATGTACGTCTGCTTCAATGACCACGTAGTAGTATTTAGGAGAGGCGACCGACTGCTGAGGTCATTTGAGCCATAGGGGATGGACAGGAAAGGATGAAGGGTGGGGAGAAACCTGGCGTTGGCATTAGCCTACTGTTTACGAAAGGCGCCAAGGGGTCCGCAGCTTAACGTCCCATCCGACGGACGGCATACTCGCTCAAAGTGCCCTCCACAAAGCACCTCAAGTAGGGATCGAGATACCCCTGAAAAATATTCAACACCGCCAGGAACCCAAGCCCTCCGGGTTGGAAGCCAGTACGATAGCCACCGCACCAATCCCGATCCCCAATGACCCCGTTTCCGCGCCGCACATATCTACGCTCCATATCAAAGTTTTTACGAGTCTTTCTTAATATCCTTACTCTAAGTCCCTGTCATCAACTCCCTCTTCCTTGTGAAATCCTCTTTGCCTGGCGCAATTCTTCTCCTTACGTCCCTACTACTTTGACCGTGTTGGTCCAAAACATTTCCGAGGCACGTAAACTGTTCTACCTGCTCTAGTTTTTGCCCTCCTATTTTAAAGTTTACCTTAGCATTTTTACTTCTAGAAAATCGCGCAACCTTTGTTTTATTAATGTTGATTCTCTTCCCATATCTCTCGCACTGAATTTCCCATTCAATCAGCAATGCTTGAAACCCCTTGGCTGACTGAAAGACTAAAGCTTGGTTATCAGCAAACCTAACTGATTTTACGTATTCCCCGCCCACTTTCATTCCTACCTCCAGTTCTTCCCATGCCCATGCCACTAATTACCCTGTTCTAATTATATTTTCATCCCCCTTCCACCCCCATCACCTTCTACATTTTCCCCACCCTTCTAACGCTGCCCCTCCAAACCCGTCCCTTCGGAATTCCCTCCCCACCTTCCCCTTCCATCCATCGCTCCAGCCCTCGTATTCCCTTCAGTTCTGTCCCTCTCCTCCTTGATAAAGGTGGCAACGACCACCGAAAATTCGGAAAATAGTGAGTCTCTTTATTTGTGTGTTTCTGTGTTTTTGTCTGTGTCCACTAGTGCTAAGTGTTATACATTATATATATATATATATATATATATATATATATATATATATATATATATGTATATGTTAATATGCTTTCGTAGATGTAACACGGAAGTGCCGAATAGTACATTACACAGTAACAAACAATATAGAAACACAATGTATATGTATATATATTTTTTTAAGGTAATCTACCGGTTAAGGTAGGTTTTTGGATGGACACAACTACCAAACAAATATTTTATTACTCCTACAAAACACAAAATCCATCATCCTACTCTATATCAGGTCCCTCTTCATCTCTGAGTACTTTCTTCCTCCCTTCATCCCGTCCAACATCGCTATCCTGTTCCTTCCCTTTCCTCTTTCCCAACATTCTACCCTCTATCACAGTCTTCAACATCCCACTGCCGGTCAACACCCCCTTCATCCACTTTTCCTGCCTCCATAGGATTGCTCCCAACAAACCCCTCTCTTCGCCCACCATACCGAGTACTTCCTCATTTGTTTTCTTCTCTGTCCATTTCACCTTCTCCATTCTTCTCCACACCCACATTTCAAAAGCCTCCAATCTACGTCTATCCTCCTGCTTCAACGACCACGTTTCCGCACCGTACATAGCTACGCTCCATATCAAAGTTTTTACGAGTCTTTTCTTAACATCCTTACTCAAAGTCCCCGTCATCAACTCCCTCCTCCTTGTGAAAGCCTCTTTGCCTAGCGCAATTCTTCTCCTTACGTCCCTACTACTTTGACCGTGTTGGTCCAAAACACTACCGAGATACGTAAACTGCTCTACCTGCTCTAGTTTTTGCCTTCCTATTTTAATGTTAAGCTTGGCCTTTTTCTTCCTAGAAAATCGCATAACCTTTGTTTTCTTAATATTGATTCTCATCCCATACCTGTCGCACTGAATTTCCAATTCACTCAGCAATGCTTGCAGCCCCTTGGCTGACTGACAAACTAAGGCTTGGTCATCAGCAAACCTAACTGATTTTACGAATTCCCCGCCCACTTTCATTCCTACCTCGAGTTCTTCCCATGCCTCTTTAATCATTTCCTCTGCATACAGGTTGAACAGCAACGGTGATAATGGGCAACCCTGCCTCACACCCCTTCCTAACACTGCCCATCCTGACTCCCCGTTTCCCACCCGCACCTGAGCAGTCTGAGACATGTACAGGTTGCGGATTAGCCTCCTTTCCCTCCAATCTATTCCTATTTTCTGCAATATACTCATTAGTTTTTCCCAATTCACCCTATCAAACGCTTTTTCGAAATCTACGAAACAGGCAAATACCTCCTGGTTGTGTTCTATATTCCTCTCGATTAATAATCTCATTACTGCAATGGCATCACGCGTACCTCTCCCCTTCCTAAACCCAAACTGATCATCCCCTAAGTAATCATATATATATATATATATATATATATATATATATATATATATATATACATACATACATACATATCGCCGGCATGTCGTTGAGTTAACTCTGGTCCTTAACCTTCACCTCGCCATCGTCGTATATATATGTATATTATTAGAAAATAAGCGATTTTTTTGCTTAAGAAAATAGAATACCTTTGTAATGGGATCACCCTTCTAGAAAGGACTCGTGCCAACTGAAAGGGAAATTTCTCGTGCCACAAAGGGATAATTTTGGCACAAATTATGATGGTGGATTCATCTTAAAGGGATAGAGAGTAGATAGGAAGAGGTAGACCGACACGGACAGATGCGAGCACCCGTTCTTCCCTCGCAATCGTTGACTAAATCGAACCCAATCTCGCCAATATGTTTGTTAAAAGACAAAAATTTAATGATTTGGTAAAACAATATAAGTTTTATACAATTATAGTTATTTGTGGGTGTAGGAACGGGAGGTTTTTTCGTCTTTTGGAACCGTGGCGAAACACCCCCTTGCTTCTTTCGGTTTTTTGTGAATTCAGATGTAATCTGGAATGCTAACAAAATAGCACTTTGCTAGGCATAATAATTATGGCTTCATAATAGTCATTTTCCAAATTTAGTTCTCCTTGAATTGTCGATCAAATGATTGTGAGTCTGGATTACACTCTTGGGCAATAGCGAATAGAATTTACACTCTCCACTTACATTCAACGCCCTATAAACGAGTGAGGCTCGGTTGGGTGGCGTGTTTCATGTCATTCCCTAAGTTGCACCAACCGTTACCGGTGACCTAGCGCGCATAGTTTGCCGGTGTTGTCTGTCGTTCCTTTTATTTGTTGTTTTAATGAGGATTTCTTTTTTATTCGACAGGATCGATCGACGTGCCATCGCCAAGTTTGGTCATCTCGGACATTCGTGGTGAGTACATGACTCTATTCAATGGTTTTATGGTGGAAAGAGCCCTGGGTTCAAGGCTTGAATTTATTTTCTATGACTTGGGCCATTACGGGTTGAAAGCTCTTTACCTCGATGACAGAGTATGCCGTACCAAGACTATTTACTTAAGTTATGCACGTGAAAGTTTCTTCGATGCAGACTCCATGCCATCGCTAATGACTTAATGTCCCAGGACGCTTGAGGAGCGAGGAATCACCTTCAACGTGTGGAGCACCCTAAATGAAACAAATCGAATGCGTTCGTGTGATCGCCGTTTTGCTCTTGAAATTTGGGCGAATTGGCGAGGTGGAATCGCGCGAATGAATCCTGTTGTAACGCACAACTGGAGGGTTATCTGGATACTCGGGTGGCCTGATGGGTGAAGGGGGTCCCGTTCCACTCTCAACGGCCTCGCCCCCCCCCCCCAGGAGGTCAGCGCGAACGAGGAGGGTGGGTATTTGCCGACCCATTATCGCCCATTAATGCTCCTCGCGCGAAAAACGCCTTTGTCTCGCCGGCGCCACCCCGGGATGTGGGCCGCCGGCCGGATGGCTCCTTGGCACGCACGCACACACATAGGCGCCCACCGAGAGTGGGGGCGAGGCGCTTTGATAGCCTCTGCGACGACCATTTGCTCGTCCCCACCCCCAGCTCGTGAACTTTGACCTCGGCCGTTGCCACCAGACCCGCCCGCTATCGTGTGATGATGTGTTCCGGCGAGGGTGTCAGGGAGCGTATTATAAATGGACGCCTTTCCCTTCGCATCCCTCCGTCAATATGCTCCCGGAAGTGAAGCGAGTCTTCGTGCCCCGGAGTTTCCGGGCCCCAAGTGGAAAGAGTGTTTTGGGAGCGTTTAGCGAAGAGCGTATCTTTCGTGACTCGCGAGTGGCGAATCGTTCGAATGAAAGAGTCATTGAGAGGTGTTTGAAATGCGCGTTTCTCGGGTCTCCTCCTCGCCTTGGAGAAACCTCGGTTCTTTGCTCAACCTTCTGGGCTGGGTGACCTTTCGTCTCGGATTGAAGCAGGATGCGAAGGATATCTATCCGTTTCGTAGTGAACGAACAGAAAGCGAGCATATGGACCTCAAACAGTTCAGTTGGAGGAATCCTGTCCACAATTCATGAGCGAAAGGTTGTCGGAAACTTCCCGTGTGGCAATTCGAACTTCCCGAAAATAAAAGTTGATTGGCGATTGGCGCAGTTCCATTGCTCACAATTAGTTTATTGGCTGGTGACCTAACACCTCCTGGCCACTCTTTTTTTCCAAGTTTTCATCGGTTGTTGATTTGCTGGGGCGTTCGTCATCTTCAACGTCTTCACGGCCATCTTGGAAACGATTTTACCATCCGTTACCTCCTTTTTTCCTCATAAAAGACTCACCATAGTTCTTCGTTAACATTTCATACACTTTGCTGCACTTCATTTCATTTTTTACGCAAAATATTGATTCAAATTATTTGATCCATTTTTTAAACAAACTAAAATCGCCGAATTCATAAAAATTCGTCTAACCTTAGAGGCGGTTGCCACGGACAAAGTATAAACAATGAATACACCTGTAAATTTTATCATACTTAGGAGCATGTATTATTATTATTATTAGGTAATCTATCGGTTAAGGTAGATTTTTGGATGGACATAATTGCTAATTAAATAATTTGTGACCCCTAGCAAAACCTAGCCAAGGAGCATGTATATCAACATAATAAAAAAATGACAATCGTACTTACCAAACCCGCGAAATTTTAAAGTTCCTGTTATTTTCTGCACACGCCTCATTGACTGTCTTTTCTTCCTCCTCTGCTCTTTGGCACTGCAGAATCACCCGCCGCCTTCCTCCCCGCCTTCCTCACTCTTCGTCTCCAGCGGTGTTGCATGGCCACGGGTGCGATTCACGCGGAGGGACGCGCTTAATGATGTCTGCCTCCGATTGAACTGATGACAGAGCACCCGGGCCTCTGTGGCTATCGCCATCCTTGCTTGAGCTGGTCTTTACCGTCGCGGTTACTATTCCTCCAACTCCTCCCATCCCTTGTCATATTACCTCCAAGGTGTTTGAGTTTGCTAGGTTTGAATATGGAGGAACAATTCAAAGCAAACTTTGATATTAATTTCTTATTTTGGGGCGGATATTAGAAAATAGTGTTATCGACGGTCTGATCGGTACATGTCATTCTCTAATTGTTGCGACGTTTCGCAGCGATCTAATCCCGCTTGTAAAAAAGGCCGACCGCCCTTCTTTTGCAAGTGCCGTCATTTTCTCTGCACGTTCCTCTCGTGACTTATGTAGTTTTGCACCGACGCAAACTCAAGATGAATTGTTTGCATTGCTGAGAAAATAATTAATGTCCGACGAAACGCTTCAAACGCAACGAAGGACATTTAAAATAAAATGATGGGCTCTCCTCGCGTGCGAGGAGACGAAGCTTTTATCGGCATCATTTGCGGTGATGTATTTACGCGATCCCGTCTTAAAAGAGCCCACGAAGAAGATTGCAATGAAAATCCTTGATTACCAAATTTATAGTTATTTTTGATAATAGTAGTCCAATGCACGATGTGTGTGATGAATTATTTTTTGTTGCAGCTTCGCACGAAACTCGTTTCCAACGCGAGATGGCGTCTAGAAGCAAGCGTAAACCCCGTCGATGAAATAGGTAGGGTGTGCCGTGATGAGTACGATCTACGCGTGAAATTGCAGCGTGCCATGGTTGGCCAACTTAGTTTGTAGCGCGTGTGTTTCGCTACTGCGTTGATTGCTTTCCAGATATTGGTTACTTAGTCTTATTGTAATTTATAACATGTATGCACATGAGATCCCATGGCATTCTTATTACGCTTAAGGAAAAAATGTATTTTGTATTTTTATTTTTTAGTACTACACTAGCCACCTCTAGGATGCGTGGTAGGGGGTGTATATATCCAGACTAATTTGACCCGAATACTTTTACCCCCTCATTCGGTCAGACTGTCCTATTATGACCTCCTACCGTTCGTGGAGAAAAAGACATCTTAAATCTATCTGTTCTACACCTAATCTCTCTCATTTTAATGACATGATCTCTCCTCCGTAGTACGATGGGGGTGATAATATATTTTCAACATCACTGCTAAAGAGACCTCCCAATTTATGCAAGAGCTTCAATCTGTAATTTAACCTTCGCTCCGTTAGTGATTCCCAGCCTAGCTGCTCTAGTATTTTGGATACGCTACTAAGTTTATCATGACAACGTTTTACATATCCAGCTCCTCTACACTGCACGCGATCCAATTCGGCAATCAGTCCAAACTTCGTGAGTATCCCAGCAGCATATTCGGAATTGCTAGCTATATATACCAGCATGAGCTAACTCTATCTATGACTGCTGTTTGTACCCGACCATTCAAAAATTCTTTAATCCAAACCCAGGGTATTTTTATCTATGCCACATGCTTCTAGCTTTGTGAGTAGTTTACTATGAGGTACTTTATCGAAGGCTATCTTAGAATCTGGGGAAACCGCATCCACTGGAACATTGCTCTCTCCCGAAATAAAAATATCATGAACAAAAAGCGTAATTTGTGTCTCGCTGGATCTACCCTTTCGGAAACCATGCCAATTTATCATCAATAACTCCCAACTATCGAAGAGTCTCGCCCACGAACTACGGACTAAATGCTCTATGATCTTGCGTGAAATGGATCTGAGGGAAATAGGTATGTAATTGCTCCGTTCTTTCTCGTCTCCGATTTTATATACAGGTGTTACGTTAGCCGTTTCTCTGGGAAACTCGTGACTTCTTAAATATGATTTCTAGATACGGTGCAATTTCCGACGCTGGTTCCTTATATGTACGAGCGGGTATTTGATCGGGCCCGAAGGATTTATTAGGCTTAATATTTTTCAGCAAACGTTCAATTCCATTATATGAGATTTAGGGCATCGCTTGCGCGGCACGATTTGGTAATTTATCGGAGACATGCGGTGAGGCATAGGTGAAGACGCTTTGAAAGAAGGAATTCAATTCGTTAGCCTCTCCCAAACTTTTTGTGTTACCTTTTATAGAGTTACTGGGAATGAACTTGTTGACTGCCGAGCGCGTGTTCTCAAGGAAGCGGTTCCACGTATCTCGGTGATTTTTATCTTTCTTAAAATTTGCAAATTGACTATTGCACGCATTTGTGGCCATTTTAGTCCCCTTCTTTAAACAAGTAAATTTTTCATTTAGTCCTCTTATTTCGGACCCCATCTAGCGAAAACTTAGCATTTACTCTCCTTTGGTCACTAATTCCTTCCATGGTTTCTATCGTTAAGACTTGTCGAATATCAATGCAAGAATGTCAGAGTGTAAAAATCATTCGCCTTGACTGGGATTCGAACCCAGATCCCGCAATGTGTGGTCGAGTGCTTTAGCCAGTTACGCTATCGAGGCGTCATATTTGACTCTGAAATTTTGGGGCTTTTAAAGGAGCAAGATGTTGTGACGAAATACCGTACATACAATGTCACAGGCATTCGTAGTGGTGCGCGACGCGCCGCAGTCCACGAGGTTAAAGCCAACTTTTAAACACTTAGGCTGTTTCTACCTTTGACAAATTCCAAAGAAACTGCGGGAGATGCCGCAGCAGTAACAGTGTCGAGGCGAATGATTTTTACACTCTGAAATTGTTGCATTGAAATGCACATTAGCGTATGACTCCATTAAAAGTTACTGCTGCGGCATCTCCCGCAGTCTCTTTGGAATTTATCGAATATGTCCATTGCTTAGAAATCAAGAATGTTATCGCCCCTAGTTGGTAATGTGACAAGTTGATAGAAAGAGTTAGAGGTAACAGAATTCAATAGCGACTCGAAGGTGTCTTTACCCTCCGCTTTTTAAGTATTTGTGCTTTAATCAATGACTAGGAAATTGAAATCCCCTACGATTATGATATCGCGATCGTTGCATTGGGTTAGGATACTATTGATTTGCTGATCTTATTCTAGTATTGAGTTATCATTTTGGATTGAGGACTTTTAATTGAGCACCAAACACTTTCCAAATCATTACCTTGAATTACCTCAGTGCGCTGAAATTATTAACTGCAATTAAGACACCGCTCCCGATTCTATTTATTCTGTTATCTCTGTAAACGGGTAAGGATTTTGGGAAAATTTCACTGTCGGAAATATCAGTGGATAACCAACTTTCTGTCCCAATAATTATATCAGCGCCTATGCTGGAGTTAAACACCGACGTGATGTATGTTTGTAAGGAATCCTCGCTGTCTCCACGAATCCCTGTGATCACTCTTAGAATTTAGGGCGGGGGCCATTCACGAGTGAGTGCATCAACTGTTCGCAACGAAACACACCAACTTGGACGAAGTTCATGTTGGTGTTGATGCAGGAAAAATTCGAAAATTTCAGGATAATCAAACTAAATTGTTTTTGTTTAGAACAGTGTAGAAGTCGTTAAGAGAAACCTAAATATTGATCAATTTGTTCACTTGGACAGCAGGCATGGCAGATTAAAACAATATCTGAAGAAAAGTCATAAAAATCTGCAAAAAAGGCACAGATTACAATAATCAAGCAGAGCTAAAGGGAAGCAAAATTTGAAAATATAATTTATCAGACCTTATTAAGGATAGTGACTTCAATTTTCTTTTTTATTGAGTCCTTGGGTTGTGCTTTCTTGAATTATTTGAAGTTCCTAGATTGTTCATAGACCCTCCAGTCGGAGATGGACATTAAGACCGGGAGAAACATTATTCTATGGGCTAAATATTTTATTTTTCAAATGTTTGTATTTTATCAATATTTAACTATCAATGACTAAGTTTTGCAACTTTTCCATTCTGTACCCCTGTTTATTTTGCCGTCCCGATTAACTTAATCCCTGATCATTCATATACTGAATATATACATTCATATGCTGAAATTGTTCGTCAAGAGTTGGAAAACGGAACTGGAATTAGATATGTAAGTTATGGGAGTAGCATAGGAAATGAATCGACGTATTAATAAATAGCAATTTTTTTCATATTAATTCAATGTATTACTTTTTAAATAAATCTCAAGTCGAAGTAATGAGATGTCGAAATCTTCCATAATTTTCTCGTCACCTGAGCGTTGAGAGCCAGTGGGGCGGTACGACGACATGATTATTAGGCGTCTTCGACGGTCTCTGGCCGCAAATGATGACGAATGCTCGGCCAGAGGCACCGTGAACAGGATGAAATAAATGGGCTGGATGTCTCCTAAGTATTTCGTGTGAACATCAAGGCCAGCTTCAGCTTGGCTCGAACGAACCGACCTCAATGGCAGGGACGCACTTTCGCAGTTTTGTAGTCGCGTCTGTTGCCATTAACAGTCCTGGAAGAACTGGATCGTCTAATCATTGAAACTTGGCCTTGTGTCCAAAAGCTGCTAGCGATGGATTGAGAGGCGTGCGGGGGAGCGCAAGAAGCCAAGCGTAGAGTTGAAATTTATCATCGTCAATGACGGTAAAAATCTTGATGGCCGGTCCGGACATTCTGAAACTCTCAACCGAACTATGTACTCGTATTAGGAGTTCCCGATCCCGCAGGCGCGGAATAAACTGTAGAGGGAAGAAGAATGGTTGCGATGGAAATTCACTTTGATGCTACGGAAACATGATGTATGTGTGTACAAAATGGATGGAAGGGATGAGAGACGGAAGCATGTGCGACTGAGAATTGTGTGCTGGCAAGAGGAATGCCTTGGCGTGAACACACGCATTGCAGGGCCGAAGTGAGAGAGTGAGGAACGGAGTAGGGGAAGGGGGGGATGTACTGAAGGGGGGAGGGGACGGCGGCGACGCACGGGGGGGTTGGCTCCTGTGAGTGTGATCAAATTACCCCCCCTTTGATTGTTGGCCCACCTTGAAAGTTCTTGGGTCTTTGGCTATCGAACAATGAGAGACATATGGTGTGACTGACTGTATTAAATGATTTCTGCTTGTATCGTATCTATGTGGTAGGAATCTGGGCGGAAGCTTTGTGAGATCAGTTTTAGTGCCTACTCCGAAACATGTAAAGGGTACATCATGTGAGGACTACAGAACAATAAGTTTGATTTCCCTTGCAGATAAATGGTTGTCAGGATCATAAACAAAAGGATAGGGAGTGGGGAAAATGAATACACAGGGGATGATTAGTTTGGGTTTAGGAAGAGGAGACGTACGCGTGATGCCATTGCAGTAATGAGATTATTAATCGAGAGGAATATAGAACACAACCAGGAGGTATTTGCCTGTTTCGTAGATTTCGAAAAAGCGTTTGATAGAGTGAATGGGGAAAAACTAATGAGTATATTGCAGAAAATAGGAATGGATTGGAGGGAAAGGAGGCTAATCCGCAACCTGTAAATGTCTCAGACTGCTCAGGTGCGAGAGGGGAACGGGGAGTTCGGTTGGGCAGTGTTAGGAAGAGGTGTAAGGCAGGGTTGCCCATTATCACCGTTTCTGTTCCACCTGTATGCAGAGGAAATGATCAAAGAGGCATGGGAAGAACTGGAGGTAGGAATGAGAGTGGGCGGGGAATTCGTAAAATCAGTTAGGTTTGCTGATGACCAAGCTTTAGTCTTTCAGTCAGCCAAGGGGCTGCAAGCATTGCTGATTGAATGGGAAATTCAGTGCGAGAGATATGGGAAGAGAATCAACATTAATAAAACAAAGGTTACGCGATTTTCTAGAAAGAAAAAGGCTAAGCAAAACATTTAAATAGGAGGACGAAAACTAGAGCAGGTAGAACAGTTTACGTATGTGGGAAGTGTTTTGGACCAACACAGTCAATGTAGTAGGGACGTAGGGAGAAGAATTGCGCCAGGCAAAGAGGCTTTCACAAGGAGGAGGGAGTTGATGAGAGGGGACGTTGAGTAAGGATATTAAGAAAAGACTCGTAAAACCCTTGATATGCAGCGTAGCTATGTAAGCCGCGGAAACGTGGCCATTGAAGCAGGAGGATAGACGTAGACTGGAGGCTTTTGAAATGTGGGAGTGGAGAAGAATGTAGAAGGTGAAATGGACCGAGAAGAAAACAAATGAGGAAGTACTTGGTATGGTGGGCGAAGAGAGGGGTTTGTTGGGAGCAATGCTATGGAAGCAGGAAAGGTGGATGAAGGGGGTATTGACCGGTGTTCGGATGTTGAAGACTGTAATAGAGGGGATAATGTGAGGAAAACGAGGAAAGGGAAGGAACAGGATAGGGATGTTGGACGGGATGAAGGGAGGAAGAAAGTACTCGGAGATGAAGAGGGACCTGATATAGAGTAGGATGCTGGATTTTGTGTTTTGTTAGGAGTCACGAAATTTTTTATTTAGTAGCTGTGTCCATCCGAAAACCCACCTTAACCGGTAGATTACCTAATAATAATAATATAATCCTCTATGTTCACGTCTTTAAAGTTTAAGGTGGCCTTTCCATTTCTGAAATGCCGCATAATCTTTGTTTTATTAATATTGATTCTCATCCCATATTTGTCGCACTGAATTTCCAATTCACTCAGCAATGCTTGCAACCCCTTGGTTGACTGACAAACTAAAGCTTGGTCATCAGCAAACCTAACTGATTTTACGAATTCCCCGCCCACCTTCATTCCTACTTCCAGTTCTTCCCATGCCTGGATTGGCCTCCTTTCCCTCCAATCTATTCCTTTTTCCTCTTCTTTAATGATTATTATTCCAAATGCCCTCTAGAATGACTCCATTAAGTAATATTTACTTAATCCTTGAATGGTTTTTTACACCCCTTGCAAAGGAAAAAAGCAAGGGAATATTGGGATTGGTGTGGTGATTTATGGGGAAAGTTTATCCTTCGCCAGTGATCGGACAGGCATTCAAAATAGTACGACGCTCACAATTTACATGGGATGGGGGCGGGGGATGTTTTTCGAATACGATCATAAGGAAATGAATTTTATTGCCTGGGGCCGTATTCGGAAACTTACAAGTACACGCACACATCCTCTTAAAATGGAGGTCAAAAAAGAGTCAAAATAGATACTATATAATTTGAAAAGGAGAAGTGGGAACTCCAATGAAACCTTATAATATGAGCGGAGAAAAGGTGAATGTGTTTAAGTTACAATTGTTGATGAGTTTGACCGTTTTTTACGGTAGTCTTCGGAATGGAACCCTTTTTTGGTGGATCCTTCAAAATTGCCCACCGTGAGAAGAAACGAGGTCCATGGAATTGTTTCTCCTCGTTGGGAAAGTCCCTTTAGACCTAATTTATGGGGAAGATGAAGAATACACTTCACATTTGTTTTCGTGAGTTATTCGGCTGACGTGTTTCCGAAGCGGAAGCGTGCCTCACTTAGCTCCATCCTGTTGAATCGAAATGGGATCGATATGGCATTGGAGAATATTCAATGCAGAACCATAGGGTGTACCCACTTATAGCTATGAGTGAATCTACAGCACACTGTTACACCGTACTCTGAATATCGAAAAATTATATGCTCCTTACTTTCCTAGTAAATTGTTTTTTGATTGGCGATTCCACGATGCGTTTTGTTGATTTTTCTCGGGATCAAAATGATTTTGCAAAAATTCTCGTTTGAAGTGACAACCGTCGAAAGAACTCCCTATCTTCCTGTTACATCGATGCGTCAACTGCGAGCAAAAATATACAATGTACAAAATGTACAAGAACATCCTGTAATTCAAATATGTTCAGTCTCGGAACCCCACTCGGCTCATGAGCAATTTTCCTTTTAGAAATGTGTGAGTGAGGAACGCAATGACGTTTTCAATATTTTGGATTGTACGAGGGTGTTCTGAAAAGTTTCCATCCTCAGAGAATTTCACAAAATTTCAGAAAAAATATCTTGTATCTTTGTTAGGTCGGAAACCTTTCAGACCACCCTCTTTCCCTTCTCCTTGTTTGACAGTCTTCTGTCGGAATGGCGGCAGCGTTGTTGTTCATAAATGACGTAGGAGAAGCTCTGAATCCACTTCACTGCGGAAATGTCTCCCCTTCTTTAAACGTTTCGAACCGCTTGTCAGCTGTGCCATACGGAAGGACGGACTTATCGGGAGATTTATCATTTATAAACCCGCGGGTAACCTATTGTTCTTTTAACCTGGGTGTTCTAATTATGGTATTGGCAAGGAGGCAGTCTTCGTCAACCTCCACTTATATTCCATAACCCCCGCATGACGATTTGCTGTAATTAAGGTAGTCCAACTGTGCTTAAGTAAGTAAGGGACGGACACTTCGTAAGCCTCCACTTACGTTTTATGACTCTTTTGACGACTCTTTGTGACTTTTAGCTCTTCGATCTTTCCGAGAGGGAAGGAACACTTCTCAAGCCTCTGAAATATTACGTGATAGTCCAGGGGTATAGCGTTGGACTACTGACCTGGGGGCCTTAGTTCAATTCCCGGGCACACCTCTTTGGGCACTCTGTTTCATCCAACCTGTGGGATTTTTCGGGTAACAGATCTTCCTGGGAAACCATAACCGGCACAGGGAAAGGAACCTAACTGATTTTACGGATTCCCCGCCCACTTTCATTCCTATCTCCAGTTCTTCGCATACCTCTTTTCACATCTGTCGCATCTTTATTGTGTGAGACTTCTGTCGTAGGTCCTCTGCCATCCGACTATATAGTATGTTTACCCGCTAACATTCAATTCTGACACCAATTACCTCAGCGATCGCCCCGGATCCTCTGGCTTCAGCGCCTGAGCCTTCTCGGCGACTGCCGCAGTTCGCGACACGCGTTTCCTCGAATGAGGTTTCCGAGTTAGCGACGCCTTCCCCAGATTTATCTAAGGCATTATACTTTGACACGATATCGTAAACAATATTTTAAATTATTTTTTGGGCAATTTAAACATTTTAATCTTAATTTTATACAATGGTACTATTCTCTTTATCATACATGATATGCAAAGAAATTACAGTCAATTGATACAGTATGCAATTACAGAAAATCTGTATCATATACTCCAGCAGTAAGATCTTAATGATATACAAGAGTAGTAAAAAAACCATAAACACAGTAATCAACCCGAAGGTCGGTTTGGTAGGTGATGGTAGAGTTCACCCAGTACTAAGCCCTATACGGCGTGTGAAATGAAATTCACACATCAGGGTAGGGGGGGCAGTTCCTTTCCCTGTGCCGGTAATTGTTTCCCAGGAAGATCTGGTACCCGAAAAATCACATAGCTTGGGTGGAGGTGCAGGTGCCCAGAGACTTACCCGGGATCCTCCCCGGTCAGTAGTCCAACACTCTACCCCCTGGACCACCGCGACCCCCACAAGAGTAGTACATATAAATTAAAAATTTATTCATGGATTACTCATTCTGGTCCCGCTACGCCAGTCAGTTCTGGCTTTACAGGAGGCCACTTTAACCGAAATGATAGCTGAATGTGTTTACAATTATAAGCTACATATATTATCTCACGTTTTGTTTCAAGCCCTAATCCATAGTAGCCATTCTTTTATTCTCCCTGGCACTGAATTTACTGATTGTAATATTCTCAAATCTTTAGGTATTTCATTAAAAATTAGAGGTACAGTAATCTCCAATTTTCTTCTACCTTGATACGTGTGATATTTTTGTTGCATACTCATTACTGTCTCTTTATGCTAATTCCTTTTTATTTATTTAAATCAGGTATTCTATATTCGTCAAAGAAATAGTTTCCCATGTCTATGACACATCAATTCAGCTTGTTTTCTGGTAAAATTCCGAATTTTAGAAAGATACGAGTATATCTCCCATCTGAAATTTTTGTTTTTAATTTGTCGCGTCTGACATTTTCTCTAGGGTTTTTGCCTCTACTCTCTAATGTATCTTAACTTTTGTAGAACCAGTGGTTCCCGAAAGACTGTTATACCATATCTTAAAATACTCTCAATCAGTGCCAAATACATCATCTCAACATGACATTCAAACTTATAAAACTACTTACGTGGTGAACTCGACGAGCGATACCATTTAATTTGTGATTTAATATAATTTAATTTGTTATTTAATATGTGCATCGAAGTTAATATTTTGATCAATGACTATCCCCGAGTAATATTTTTGACTTTCTTGTTCCAGCATGGGTGATTCCTGTTATTGGTGGGGTAAAATCTCGGGGCGTAATTTTCTGGAGTATATATTCATATTACAAACAACAAAACTGCGCTTTTTCGTATTAAAATAACATATTTTTTATTGTTCAGTTTAATTTTTAACATAGCGACGTATCAAAACGGAGATATATATCAGAGTGCGCATCATCCGCCATAATTGTCGTTTCTCATAGCTCCTCTGGATCTCGAGTAATTTCTCTTCAGCGCTCCCTCCAGCATCCAAGTGATATCGTTCGTCACTCGCCACGAGGTTGATATAAAAGGCGGCATCATCTAGGATCTCGTCTGAATACAATAAGAAGGAATAAATTAGGTAAAATCAACTAAAGATAAGACAACGGACGTTGCATTTCGAAAATATAAACAATGCTTTCCCATCGATTGTGATTTGCGGACTTAGGGCTAATTCACTCATTCCCAATTAAACCCTGGCTGGCGCTCACCTTCATCCGAGTCCACGAACTCATACAGGTAGCTGGCATCATCGTCGCCGTCGCCACAAATGCAAGGAAGGCATTTACAGTTTCCCATCGCGTCAGTTTTGACAGAATCAGATATTTCGTTTAGCAAAGAACGGTTTCCATGCAGGGGGTTGCTAGGCCTTCTTGCATTGTTGGATTACAGATGGAACTCGCGGAATGCGAGACTCGTTTAGCAAATGATTCTTGGTAGAATATTCTTTATCGAGCATTAGATACGTCAAATGAATTTTTACAAAAAACAATATACTACGGTTCTCAATTATGATGACTAAATACGGAACTGATTCGCTAATAATCGGATATTAGGGCGTTTGGCATTCAAATTTATATTCCCTCCCTCTCTTATACCCGTCGATTTCAAGAACGCCAATCGCGACCTCCATTGGAACTACGATATGGCGGGAAATTCAAATTGAAATTTGTCCGGATTTAAACGCCGCATCCTGTATATAACATATTAACAATATACACACATACATATTGATAATAACAGTGTTTGTACAGGAACGTACACACACATTACTTTAAACGCAGTTGAGTGTGTGTGTGTCTCCCGAGGTGTCAGTTGGCATTGGAAAGTCCTGAGGTAAGAGGTCTCTAACAGAATGCTATTGTCAATGCCCGATCAATTACTTCGCCACAAGAAAGACTTGCGGTTTAAAGAGTTTATTTTGTCATTAAAATGCATTCTTACATTTTTTATACATACTTGCTCGTATATATACAGGGATCGAGATGGTGCGGTGTCTTTCGTACCGGCTTCCCACCCTGAGGGCGAGGGTTCAAATCCCGGCGGTGTTGAATATTTTCCAGAGATATCTCGGTCCCTACTTGAGGTGCTTTGTGCAGAGCACTTTGAGTGAGTACGCCGTCCGTCGGATGGGACGTTAAACTGCGGACCCCTTGGCGCCTTTCTTAAAGAGTAGGCTAATGCCGACGCCGGGTTTCTCTCCACCCTTCATCCTTTCCTGTTCATCCCCTATGGCGCAAATGGCCTTAGCTGTCGGTCGCCTCCCCTAAAAACTACTACTCTTATATACACACACAAATACGGACATGCATACATTATATTCAATTAAGTTTTTTCTTTCAGAAACATAGAAATAACTTTATAAATGAATAATTATCTGCCACCAGACTGAATGCTTTTTTCCGCAGTGCGTGTGGAATATTCTTTATCAGTCAGTTTGAACGTAATGTGATTGTTCATCTTCCTAGGTGCGCCCCTGTGTTCGCGAGCGGCGCACAAAAATCATTTCGAACCTTTTCGGCCGCGGCCAGGCGGTCGGTCGGTCGGTGGCTTCCAACCGCCGCCGATCGTGCGGGGTCGGGACGGGAGCGGGGGCCGAGAGCGGGGGGAAGGGGGTCGGAACAGTCCCCTCCTCCGCCCCACGGCGCGCGCCCTTTCGCCTTGCGCGGGGTGACACCACGCGCCCCGATTCGCAGCGTGACCTCATCGCCACCCACCCAACCCTCCCTTCCCCCCGTCCGCTGCTCTCCCCTCCGCGCCCTCTCCTCCTCACCCTCCCCTCTCACCACGATTCTCTTTCGGAGGGCCTGCAGTGAGTGTGGTGGGGGCGCCGCCCCTTGGCCCTGCCTGCCTGCCGCCGCGGCGTGGGGCGGCGCACCTATGCGAGGAAAGAGCGGAGATCTTGGAAATAATAGTCGGGAATATGTTCTGCGAATCGAGAATCCCCGTTGAGAGTGGAGTAAGGCCAAGGGGATCAATTCTCGTAGCCAGAAACCATTTTTTTAAAATAGTGATTTGTAGAAACACAGTGAACCTCTTGCCAGTAGGAATGTGTTCGGAGATCGAGATGTTGCGGTGTCTATCGTACCGGCTTCCAACCCAGAGGGCCTGGCTTCAAATCCCGGCGATGCTGAATATTTTTAGTGGTTTCTTATGCCTTACTTGAGGTGCTTTGTGGAGGGCACTTTGAGTGAGTATGCCGTCCGTCGGATGGACATTGAACTGCGGACCCCGTGGCACCTTTCGTAAAGAGTAGGCTAATGTCGACGCCGGGTTTCTCTCCACCCTTTATCCTTTTCCATCCATCCCTAATGGCGCAAATGACCTCCGTTGTCTATCGCCTTTCCTAAATAATACTGCTACTAGGAATGTGTTCTGCCCTATCTGGCACGGTTTTAGGAAATCCAGATTATGAGATGCACGAATGAGGTTTTCTTTAATCCCTCGGTCCAGACGATAATCTCACTTGGAGTCCTGAGGGAGCTCTTCCCCGCCCACCTCGTCATTTCTCCTCACTCTCGACTCTACTGATATCCAGCAATCGACACGGATTCCGACCGGAGATATCGTGGGAAACGCAGCTGGGGCTCTTTAAGCACGATATCCAACGTTCGGGGGAAAGGAAAAAATAAGTGAATACGATTTTCTTGGATATGAAACGATCTTGGAAGAAGTGAAACGCTCCGAATCTGTGTGCAAATGCCAACGCAATGAACCATAATGTCACGGACTGGAATTCGGGACTTCCTGACGGACCGCAAACCAAAGATAGAGATATAGCTTTCGGGCTCTGGTAATGTATAAGTAACATCCGGCGTCCGGCTCAGGGGAGCGTCGGAGACCTTATTCTCTTTCTTAATTACATCATCAAAAATTAAAAGCGACATGAGATTGCTTTCCGACGACGTTATAATCTACAGGGAAGTGACGATCGACGCAGATCGTCAACGATTAAACATTGACTTTAAGAGCGTTCAAAAAGGGTGTAGAATGGAATTTAGATTGGAACAAAAATATGCTACGATTATGCACTTTTAAAATAAAACAGCATTCTAACACCTCCAACAACAGAAAAACACACTAAAATGACTTTCCCGGCGCACCATTCGTGGCCGAAATGCAAGCGGGAAACACTCCGAAGGAGAAACGGGTGGGCGAAGGGCGAAGGCACGTAGTTGGGAGCACACGAGTGACATCGAATCAATTCGTGTGTCCAAACGCCATTCCCCCGCTCCGCGCCCTTGGTTCGGGTGCCGCGTAAATTGACGCAGCACCACGTGCACCCGCACACCCGCGCACCCGCACACACGAGTGGATTTCATTCTTTGCATTCTTAACACTTTTAGGATTCACAGTGAAAAATTAGCCAGCTCGCAGGAGATCGGCCTTTTGTCTTTCGAGTCGGTTTGGCCTTCATTTCCATTGAATATGGTCTGCGTGCATTTTACATGCACCCTGCCAGCCACCTCCGGGGCGCGTGGCAAGGGGTGATTCCACCCCAGGCTCGCGATATCCAAAATAAGTGTTGCTTGATTGCTAGTGGGCAATGGACATGCATAATATATCTGTTATGTGCCATCTCTCGAGTAATTCTAGCATGATAAGAATCGATACCTGATATATTTCCGAGACTTCGGTCAATGAAATACAGATGACATCTGTGTTGTCGTAATGCTGACAATGTGACAGGAAGCAATATTTAGGAAAAGGAGGGGGATTTAGGAACGAAGGGATTTAGGAAGGAGGGGATTTAGGAAGGTGGGGATTTAGGAAGAAGGGGATTTAGGGAGGAGGGGATCTAGGAAAAGGAGGGGATTCAGGAATGAGGGGATCTAGGAAGGAGGGGATTTAGGAATGAGGGGATCTAGGAAGGAGGGGATTTAGGAAGGAGGGGATTTAGGAAGGAGGGGATTTAGGAAGGAGGGGATTTAGGAAGGAGGGGATTTAGGAAGGAGGGGATTTAGGAAGGAGGGGATTTAGGAAGGAGGGGATTTAGGAAGGAGGGGATTTAGGAAGAAGGGGATTTAGGGAGGAGGGGATTTAGGAAAAGGAGGGGATCTAGGAAAAGGAGGGGATTGACCTGCCATCGGCGGCAGCCAAGGTCACGAGCATGGACTCTGTCACGGGTAATCCTTTCCCCTCCCCGGGCACAGTCAGCGACGTCTGTCGTTTCTCTGTGATCCCTCCTTTCTAATGGGGCGGCTGCCCGGGTCGGAGGACAGTCGTCGATCTTTAGGTATTGTGTTCGCCCCGAGTAGAGCAGGGATTGGGATGGGCGGCATGCCTCGACGCACGTAAACCTCTCTCGTTAATGGTGGTCATTCGATAATGATTTGGTGCGCAAGTCTTTCAAAGATTGAACACATGAACTTACAATGAAAAAGTGAGAAAGCGGATAGTCTCTCGTCGAAATTTTTTAAATAAATATTGAATGCTAATTTTTTATTATTTTTTATAAAAAATCATTTTGCATGGATGTATACCATGTTTTGCTTGTGGATTGTATTAATTTGTGGCTTTTACATGCGGTTTTTTGTTCTTAATTACGGGTAGTGCCCTAATACGCCACACGCACTTGCGGCGGCTTACGGGTCACCAAGTAGATGTAGATGTAAATTGTTTCGGCGAGGCGTGGAAGAGAAGCATTTTACATCTACATCTACATGATACCCCGCAGGCCCCCGCATATTGAATATTAGTTTGATAATGCATTCGAAAAATTTTAATCAGACGAAAGGAGGTACTTGCTTGAAACAACAACAACAGGATACGTATCTTCAAATCACCCTGCAGAACTGTTAAAAAGATGGATTTATCAAATAGAAAAATAATCAGCTGGATATTGAACAAATCAATATGCACATATTCAATCTCTTCATTCAATCTCTAATGGTTTGATGAAGAAACGACATTTTAAATCTATCCGTTCTACTATACATCTCCCTGTTTGTACGTTGGTGATCTGATCTACCATGTCGGGGTCTGTAATATGTTTTACGATTCCTCAATTTCAGAGTAAAAATCATTCACCTTGACCGGGATTCGAACTCGGATCCCTCGATGTCGGGCCGAGAGCTTTTGCCAGTTAAGCTATCGCGGCATCCTCTTAAATTCTGAAATTTTGGTGGCTTTAAAGGAACAAGATGTTGTGACGAAATACCGTGCAAACAATGTCACAGGCATTCGTAGTCGTGCGCAAATGCACTCTTAGCGGATGACTCCGTTAAAAGTTACTTTTGCCTCATCTCCCGTAGTTTCTTTGAACCTGTAATATGTCTTGAACATCCTCAGAGAAGTGACCTGCCTAAGATGTACACGCACGTCCGCATTGATCAGCTCTGAAAGTCGGCTTTTTTGAAACACAAAAATGCTGCTGCATCCACTTTCTTGTTTTCTCCCGTTCGAAGAATATCGTGAATGAAATGGCACGATTAGGTTTTAACCTAAATCCTCTTCCTAAATCCGTGCTTTTTGAAGCTTATTATCTTCTTTCTCTTTTGAAAGCTCGCAAAGTTACTAACAATTAAATGTTCTTATATTTAACGTGAAATCTAATTTCAAGATTTCAAGGCCTGTAATTGGTTGGATTCTCACTACCTTTGTGTGTAGGGTGGGATTAGCGAGAGCTAGCCTCCAATCGCGAAGTGCTGAGCCTTTTTCTATTGACTCAATACAATTCCAATCTGAAAGCGAGGCGATATCTTCTTCTAATTCCTTCAATATTCTAAATGGTATTTCTTCTTGATCGGGTGCTCATTAGGTTTTGATGGAGCTGATGAAAAGGTGTGGCGCAGATGTAAAGAAAAAATAGCAAACCAATTGGTGTCGTGTTTATAGTTTGCAATGTGGTATCGAGCATCATAAATGAATGTACGATCGACCCCTGAGTGAAGATTGAAAAGGATTGAATCACTAAGTGAATGAAATGACTCGTGATTCGTGCCGCGAGAACAAGTCAATCTTGACAATGGTGCTGGTTTGCCTTCTCCACGTGATGTTGGAGATTCCTTGAATGTTACTTGGGGTTGCTGTACGTGAGCACTCTGAATTTTTGCCCTCCCTTGACGAGTATCTTTAAACTATGTACAATATCAGTCAGGAATATTAGAAATAGTGAAATTCACTTCGTTTTAGGGAGGTTAATTTATGAGAAATTCCTGCATTAAGGGAACTTTACCCTCAGATCATTTTAGCTTCAAGGACAAGTATAGCGAAAATTCAATTCTGTGAAAACGAGATTGCCGAGACCGTAAACTTGATTGGAAATAGGTTTGTAAAGGAGGGGGGGGGAGTTAAAACGAAGTTACAAGTAAGGGGAAAGATAGGGAACGGACACGAAGTCACTTGGGTGTGTTTGGGAAATCAGTGACCCACGTACACCTCAATCACACACAAAGCCAATTAATAAAAAATAAAACAAACTGACAACCGCTCGATATCTAGGGCGTGTTAAGGAATAACAGTCAATCTCGTGAATCGCATTCACGCGCACACACACAACCTAGGGTTTGCAAGGATATCTCCTATGCCAGGGACCCGTTGTACTCACACACGAATAAGAAACAATAAATATTAAAAAGAAAAGGCCCAAGTTCCCGTTCGCAATCACTCGGGTGCGTTAGACCGTTGTGAATCCCACTTACTCACTCTTTTTATTAATTTTGCCTTTTTGTGTGTGATTGAGGTGCACGTGGGTCACTGTTTCCCTAAGAGACACAAGTGACCTCGTGTGTGTTCCCTATCCCTTAGCCTTACTTGTGACTTTGTTCAATTGCCTCCCCCCTTAGAATAAACCTGTTGCCAATCAAGTTTACTGTCTCGGCTATCACGTTTTCATTGCTTCATGACCGTAGGCACGTTATGCCTGCATGAAATTCTTTTATTAGTCTAACGCAAAATATATTGTCGCTATATTTTAGAATTACAGATAACTCCAATTGACCAGTATGATAATCACTGATAGGTTGACGTCTGTACATGCATATCCATAAAATGGGGCATAATTGGAAAAACGGAAGGGCTTTCACTTGTTACAGAGGGAATTAACTCCCAAGTGTCCAGAATATTAAATTATGTGAGACTGTCACCACTCTTTGGTCATTTATTTGTCTTTGATATTTCTGTATGTAATTGCACTCTGAACTTTCCCTCCTTTCATTAGCGACTCGTTAGTTGGGTAAGATTCTGTCTTTCATTCCAGGCAACGTGACAGCGGGACTAATACTTGTCTTGCATACCTCTAGATGAGGTAAGAATGTAATAATTGGGGGAATTCACGGAAGCCGACGAGAGCTAGTGACTCTATCTTTGGAAATATTCCAAAAGTTTTGAGGTCATGTGAGTGCGAACTTTCACGTGAAGACAACACATTTATCTTGCCACCCGATTGCAAATAAAATGCGAAAGTCCCCTCATAGCGACTGCTGTAATGAGATATTTGATGTAGTCGGAGCAATTGCAAACGCTAAATGTGTTCAATTAAAAAACACTAAATAAGTTAAAATATAAATTATCACAACATTTTTGCATTTATTTATAAAAATTGTTTCTGCTAAAAATCCTAAAAAGGCAGAGAAATTGACTGGAAATTCTGTAAGATATATTTAGGGCCGTCCAAAACCTACATAAATGAGGAAAACGCCCTGTATGAATGAATTTGAAATTATAAGTCCTCCTATTCGGGCATGAGGTGCTAAACATGTAAATCACAAGAAACTGCGGGGGATAACGGAAAATAAATTTTTGACGGAGTCATCCGCTAATATGCATTACAATTCAACAATTGAAGGGTGTAAAATCATTCAAGGCGAATGATTTTTACACTCTCCAATTGTTGCATTGTAATAAAGGATGTATTTCTTTACAGCAGATAATCTCACCTTGCAATTGCGTCGTAATTTATGCCAAAAAATTAAGATGAATGATGAAATTAAAAAAAGAAATATAGTTTCAGTTTCTTATGCAATGTAATGGAGTAAGTATCGGCATTGAGCTGGTGTTCTTGTGAAAGACAATCAACTATTTGTGAATGGTCTTGAATTCATTCACATTTAGTCATTCCATTATTTTAGTCGTCTCCATTCTAGATCCGTCAAACCTGAGACCTCAACAATTTCAGTGTGTTCGTCATTCGTGAAGAACGCCGACGTTTTGCCCACGCACGGATGCGTGGAGTAACCCCCGCCAGGCATGAGAGTCGTCATGACGTCACTGTTGCGCGATGCCCACACACCCCCCCCCCCTGTTCAAAGAACAGAAAATTGCAGGCAAGGAAGCACTTCGTCAAAACTTTCGTGTGGAACATGGCGCTCTATGGTTCCGAGACTTGGAACTTTGGAAAAGTAGACCAACGAAGAATAGAAGTATTCGAAACATGGTGCTGGAGGAGAATGCTGGAGATTAAATTGACGGACAAAGTAACGATTGAGGAAATATATAGAGGAGCAGAAGAGGAAAGGACCATATGGAGAGCTCTACGGCAAAGAAAAGCTAAATGGATTTGACATACCTTGAGGCACAATGGATTAGTTAGAAACATAATAGAAGGAAAGATCCCGCGAGGAAGGCCAAGAGACAAGTACATAGGGCAAATTAAGAAGGACGTCAAACAGGGAACCTATCAGAGGGCGAGGGAATTAATACCAAATAGGAATTAATGGAGGGATGAAGTAAACCATTTTTAGGTTTGAAATGCTGATGATTACCCTTACTTTTCCTTTTCAAATTGAAATCTTTCTCTCATAGACGTAACATAATCCTGGACAATGTCAATTGATCCTCGGAATGTCAATTTGAAAGGTATTTTGATGCGAAAAACATCCATTTAAACGCAGTTTAACTGTGTAGAATAGATGGAAGGTGTTGCTTGATGTAGCGGATGCAGTTTGTTTTACTGCTCTCATATTCCATCGGAACTTACCCTTAACGACCTCATTTGTGCCGACGGTTAAAAAATAAAGAGTTATTCTTCCGTTGTTTTCACTTAATTTAAGGATACAGGTCGTGAAAGGATATTAACATTTTTCAAATACTTTAAGCTTATTACAAGCCTCAATTGTACAAAGGAAGTATACACCTGTTATATTAACTTGTTTATTTAGTGTATTATTTTGGATTAATTAAAAAATTAATCGATCGGAATCGCGTATTACTTCAAAAATAAAGTGATGTTTACATTTAATTTTTTTTTAAATTGCAAAAATGGAAATATAAAAGATTCAAATAAGAGGGCTGGCCACGAGTGACTAGGAGTCACTTTAAACTACTGCCCTAAGGGACAAGGATACGTACATCGCCTCCCTTTACCTAGGCGCTCCTTCGTTCCAATAAGTATTTTAAAAATGTAATTTCTCCTACGCCATTTTCTTTAATGGGACGTTATTGGGTATAAATTCACCGAACTCTATTTTATTTTCCCTTGGCATTTTATTTGTACTAACATTAAAATAAATCTCTGTGATAGTTTAAATGTCCTCTTATCCAATCTACAAATGTCTTCCACGTTCTTGCCCTTTACATGGTACCACTTTTACGAGATAAGTCATTGCGCTCGATGCGCTTTCCTGTCGTCCAATGTTTCGAAATCGGTGACGTCTTCTTTGGAATCCCGCATGTATCAGCGTAGCAACCTCACGTTCGTCCGCGCCGTCTTTTCCATACCATCCATCGTCTCTTACGGTTACCCTCTGTAAAATGTATATTTAACAAATGAAAACCACTTAACCCATATCGGCCAATGCATAAGTTATGTTATTTTTATTTTTTAAAGGATCTTCTAACTAATGGCGATGACATTTAATATTTATAAAATAAATTTTGAATATTTTCAGTAATTGTAGATTTGAACTATTTATTGTGAAAACCATTTTTTCTTGCGGCCTACATCAAAAGATTAACAAGAAATATTGATGAGAACTCAGCATGATTTCCGGAGGGGCATATCTTGCGAGACACATCTAGCTCTTTTCGTCCACGACGTTTTGATGTCTGGCGAAAATAAATCATATTTTTGAATTTTCAAAAGCCTCCCGACTTGGTGCCCATGAGATGCTAAACAAAAAATTGCAAAGCATTGTTATAGGCCAGAAAATTATACGTTGCATTGGAGAATTCATAGAAAGTGGATCAGAACGGGTCTTCATTGATGGTACGGCTATGAATGCAGTTAATCTAACTTTGGGTGTCCCACAGGTAAGCGTCATGGGCTCCATTTTTATTCATATAAAATATACATCAATGGCTTAGCTAGCACAGTCTAGAGTAGGATTCGCCTGTTTGCTGACGACGCAGGAGTGTATCTAGATGTTGGCATCTTCATAATAATATCCAGCCTTTATTAACCTCATAACGTTTAGTTTAAGTTTAGAAAGCACGCAACATGACTAGCAAGTATACTCTCTTGTATTTTTCAAGATATGGGGCTGTAATCGGTGGGATTCTCACCACCAGCCGCCTTTACGTGTAGGTAGGATTACGTGAGGGTGTTAGGTGAGCTGATTTCCAGTCGCGAGGCCCTGGACCTTCTCATCTACATCTGCACAATACCCCGCCAGCCGCCACAAGGGCTTGTTTAATTGCCTTTGATAATGTCCCACGCGACGAGTTGATGTACTACAAGTAGGGAGAGTACGGAATAAGCGATAATGTAATAAACTGGGTTGAGGACGTCCTCGCCAACAAAAGGTAATGAGGGATGGTGGAGTCATGTAAAAGTAAGTGCCTCCCGTTGAGTCGCACGCACTTAAATCTTTCCTGTTTTCTTTAATATATCATAGATACAAGTTAAAAATCAATTAAAGGCTCTTTGCAGACAACACTGCAATATACAGGGAAATAGGGAACTTCACAGATCGTCAACTACTAATCATTGGCTTAAAAATCCCTCAAAAACGGGGCAGAGAACGGGGTTTGGTTTTCATCATTGGCCGTTCAATTCTAAGATTGTCAGACTGCAGCCCTCCATCCTACCCTATCTGATGCAAATTGGCTAATTTTCTGTTATTTTTTGCAATGTAATTTCTTCTTTATTTGTCCCATGCACTTATCCCTTGGCCTTCCTCGTGGGACTTCTCCCTCTATTTTTCATTTTATCATATTCCTCACGAATCCATTTTGTCTCAGGGTGTGGCCAAACCATCGCGTTGTTCTTTTCTCTACGGTGTTCCACAAGACCCGCTCTTCGTCTATTATCTTGTATACATCTTCATTTCTTATTTTATCCGTCCATTAGATCTTAAGCGTCCTCCTCCAGCACCAGGTTTCGAAGGCTTCCAGTCTACTCTTCCGATGATCCATGCTTCTGATCCATAGAATGCCACGCTCCATACGAATGTTTTTACGTATTGTTTGGGTTTAAATACTAAAAAATTGTGGGTATGCGATGCTTGAAAAAATAAAAAACATGAGCATTGTCGAAAAGTTTCACAAAACGAGAATCTCTTAAAGGGAAAGAAACTATATTTTCGGCATAATGGAGTGTCCCTGAAATATAAATTATGTAGCGTTATGATTACTCAAATCTTTGTTGCATTATTGCCAGCTGCATTTTAAAATGAAAATAATGTTTGGAATAGAAAGTGAATTCTCGGGGGTAATTACATTTGCACCTCACTCCGTTTCCTCGCAACCGTTGAACGAATTCATAACCCACTCAAACTCTTCTCTTGCGTGTTCCTGTGTAGTAGGGCTTCAGCCGTGCCAACGCAAAGAGGCTTCCTTCAGCCTCCTAAGTAGTGACGCTCAAATGTTAGAAGGGTGCATAAAAGACCGTAAATGTTTCGCACTCCGAGGATGGGAGGAAAAACTCCATCGATGTCATGTAATCCGCATTAACCCTTGCTTTCAATGCAAATTTCTGCACAAGTAGATACATGCGTCTGCCGGAATTCTCTTTTTGCAGTGTGTTATTTCATCTGGGTTAAAATTGCGAAGGATTCGCAACTAGGATCAATCAATCGCGAATGGACGAGGGGTGAAATAGTATTGGGCAAGTTGCTGATCGCTTCGCTTTGGTTGGATCGCAGCTCGAGTGCGCGCCGAGTCCCCCTCCTTCTCCGGTTCAAATGCGTTTTCTTATATTATGATGTGGTCGGCCAGAGTCCACAAGCGATGCGATATTAGTAAGAAAGCGTTCCTCGTTGAATATTCAACCAAACCTATCGCCAAATAAATAATACGTGGGCCATTCACTAAGTCCTTAGGAAAAATAGAAAAGTAAATTATTGTTCGCAAATATGTTTGAACATAATCTCCTTTTAGTTTACACTTTCCCCAGGGCGTTTCTCCAAAATTTTTAAGTCATCCACAAAGTGTGACTTCGGAGGGTCCTCAGAATAGGCTCTTGGTGTTTCCGACGGCCTTCTCGTATGACGTGAATCGTTTACCACCGAGACATTCTGTTTTAAATTGTGGAAATGAAAAAGTCACTGGTGCCTAGTCTAGTGAATTATGGTGGATGTTGTTATAATTTGAAATTGAATTTTCGCCGCCAACACTTCGCAGATGTGCACCCGTGCACTGTCTGGATGGTAGAGAATTTTGTCCTTTGCCAAATGAGGGTTTTTTTAGTTAATTATCTCAATCTATGAACTAACGACGATTACTACCCTCCAATTATCGTTTCTATTTTTTTTTTTACTAGCAATAGAGATTCCGCGTGCATCGCAAAAAAGGGACCATTCTCTCGTCGGCCGATTTCGCCGTCTTCGCCTACTTCGGAGTCGCGTCGCCTTCAGAAATCAACTATTTAAACAGTCGCTTTGTCTCTGGACTGTAGTGGTGTATCCGAGTTTTGTCCACAGTTATTTTATCGATGCAGGAAATCTTCAAGGTGCCATGGCCCCAGACCAAGCTCCTCATCGACACACGATTGCGTTCATTCTCCTATGGGAGCAAACGTAGTTTCCCCCTCCTTACCGAGATTTTTTCACGCCCAAATTTTCATGCAAAATTGAAGAAACTGTACTTTGTGATGTTCCTGTGATCTCAACTATTTCGCTAACTTTGATTCGTCGATCACACGAAACCATATCGTGGATTTTGTGATTCATTTCGGAGGAATTCACTTCCACTGGACGTCCCGAACGATGTTCATCATTTGTGGACGCACGGCCTCGTTTTAAACTCATTTACCCATTTGTAAACAGTGGGAAATACTGGAGCAGATGTGCCATGGACTTCATCCAACTCGGCTTTGATCTTTCTCGGCGTCAAACCTTTTAAATAGAAGTGTTAAATCGGCGCACGGAACTCATTTCTTTCCATTTTTGTCAATAAACAAAGGTTTGTGGCTTCAATTGAAAATGAATATGAAACCACGCAACGGATTTAGCTGAAAATTCAACGGAAGTCTAGAGAGAGGGATCAGGCTTACTATAAGCCAACGTTTTCTGAAACTACGTGGGCCATAGCTTGGATTTCAGAGGAACTATTGAACGAACCATGTATATGTATGTGTAGGTTAAAGCCAAATTTAAAAACGGAAGTCTGAGAGTATGATCAACTTCGCGCATGCGGAAATGTAAAAATTGGTCCTGAAACCGTCGAAAGGGGAATTTTCCCAAAATCCTTTTTCGTTTACAGAAATGACAGAATATATAGAATTGAGGGCGGTGTCTTTATCGCAGTGAAGAACCCTCGCGTCAGCAGGGCTGAGATATTTCCGGATAACGGTTTGGAAAGTGTTTGGTGTTCCATCCAAAGTCCTCAATCCAAAAGAATCCATGCATGCGCATTTTACAGACTTGCGAACGACAAGGTTAATTCAATACTAGAACTACAGACAAGCAAATCAATATCTCATAATCCAAAGATGATGGATTGGACTTAATAATCGTTGGATATAATTGCTAACGCATGTCGAAATGATCTTAAATGTAGAAACTATTGAATGAATCAGCGTGAAAATAGCATAGAATGCTAATTTTTCTCTAAATTGGGTCCCGAAATTAGAAGCTCAAAATAGATTAACTTTTCTCTTTTCTTTTCTTTACAGCGTCTTCCTGAGTTCATTTGTAAATTTTAAGAAAGCCCATAAATACTCAGGATACTGGGAACCACACCCTTCAAATCACTCGCTCAGCAGTCTACCGGTTCGTCTGAAGTTAATTTATAAAAGATAACACGGAATCTAGATGGTTGAACGCTGATGTTAGAAAGCCATTACGACGTCTAAGGATATGCCATGCCGAAAGGAAAAATAATAGAGATGGTATCTCTTCTAGCGAAGAATGCAATGGGATCTTCCATGGTTGCCCCGGCACCAGGTGTTGGGGCGATTACCAAGAAGATTTCGAAATTTTATATTTCCTTCGACTTGTGAAAAAATATATGGAGCGATGTCTTACCCGAGTTCCTCCAGTAATCAAGCGGTTACATCTTCCAGGTTTAGTCTTTTTTTACATAACGGAGGTGTTTTTTATTCCAGTCTAAAAAAAATATACGATGTCTGTCCAATAAATACGCGAACTGAATCCATAAAAACTTTACTTTTTAAAATTTAGTCAAAAATTATTTTTTCCCCTTCCAAGTACTCTCCATTCGTTGCTATGCAATTATTCCATCTTCTTATCCACTATTGAAAGCACCCTCGGCAGTTAGGCTTTTTAATTTTATCGTCGCTTCTTGCTTTATTGTGTCCACATCTTCCTAGTGATGTCCCCTCATCACATTTTTTCATTTTGGAAATAAGTGAAAGACGCAAGGAACGAGATATGGCGAATAAGGGTTGGCGATTGAATGTTTTGCCAGAAACTGGCGAACAATCAATGCTTGATGTGCAGGTATATTGTCATGTTGAAGGAGCAATCCATCGTGTTCGATTAAAATAGTGTGAGCTGTTGATTTTCCGAAATTCAGTTCATCAGCTATCATTCGGATAGTTTTTCGACGTTCGGTAAGGACAAGGGATCGCACACGATCCATGTTGTCGTCCACACAGGTGGTTGAAGGTCGTCCCGGCCTCATGCATCATCCGTGACGTCTTGTCGGCCATCTTCAAAACGCTCAATCCACTTGAAAACGGATGTTTTCTTCAGAGCATTAATGCCGTAAATAGCTGTCAACATTTCAGTAATTTATGAATAACTTTTACCGCACTTCACCAAAAATTTGGTGTTGATTCGTTGCTCCATGATTTCGTCAATTTCCATTTTCGGCAAACTGTGAAAACAAGGACAGCAGAAACTAACGTAAGTGGCACCATACGCACAGCTCGACGATCCGCCAAGCACAGGCGGCTCATTGGATCTCAGGCAACTAGTGGGCGGAGCTATAGTTCGCGTCATGGCCGCCAGGTTGCACCAGTTATTATTTCACAGACCACGTATTGCTCATCAGATTTACGGGCCTTCCTTTTGTGCACTAATATTTTTTAGCGAAGACGCTCTGAAGGAATTGATTAGGAATGACTCTTCCTTGTGAGTCAACTTTAAACGGGAATGGTGTTTATTTTTCTTAAATATTGAATTCGAACATGTAATCGCCATCATTCCTTAAACTCCCAACACCGTCTCTCTAAAGGTGATGTGACTCTTTGTATTCTCAAACCACCAATTTTCTCGAAAGTCTGAGATTTTCTAATTATCTGATCTTCTATTATTATATGGTATCCCGAAAATCATGTGGCATGGAGTGGTTTAACACCAGGTATGCCACATGATACATTTTTTGCATCAGAAGTTTTCGTTAACTTTTAGTTCCCGCATCATATATGAAAGGCAATATATATATATATATGTATATATATATATATATATATGTATATATATAATATGTATAAATATATATATATATATGTATAAATATATATATATGTATATATATATGTATATATATATATGTATATATATATATATATATATATATATATATATATATATATATATATATATATATATATATATATATATATATATGTATATATATATACACACACACATTTAACCAAATGCATGGTCTGTCCAAAAACATGAGTAGTATAAATCGGGGAGAACTTAATTGCAAATAAAAGTACAAAATACTAAATTTCTTCAAAGCAGCACCCTTAGCATGTCAACATACCGATGTCAGTGCCTCTGCCATACTTCTGGTACGCTTCCTGCGAAGCATCAGCAGGACCCTCGTTCAGGCCCCTTGTCATGTCCTCTTTGGCATACCAGTGGTCCAAAATAATACTCATAGGGGTTGTACTTGGATCATACTCAAAGACCCATGTCTCGTCACCAGTAATCACCTATTCCAAAATATTCGGGGAACTTTCACGGTGGCCCTAGGCAAGATTGTACCCCAAGTAGTCTTCTGGCAGCACCTTTGGGACCATCTTGGCACACCTTTCCAATGGCTATATTTTGAGTAAGAATGCAATGCACTCTGTTTTTGTGAACCTTGCACTCCACCAACATCCTGACACTAGGGGGTAAAATTGGAATTAGGCATGATCGCGATCAGGGATAAGTCTCACCTTTTGAACGTTGTCATCACTGTGTTGTTGATGGACGGATGTGTCCAGGGCATTCCTCATCGTCAGCCTCCCAGAACAACCTGTGCGGGAGCAGAAAACCATCATTTGGCACAATTTCTCCATCTCTAGAAGCATCCTTAACCATGGTCATGGTCTCCGAATCCAATTTGCCAAGCCGAATGCACAATTTTATCGCACAGCATTTCTCCATGGAAAGTGTCATGGTGAAGTCGCGACGCGACGCCCCCCCCGAACAGGGTTTCAGTCTAGCTGCGATCCGCAGACTGTAATGGCCCGCAGACAACTGATGTGGGTCGTGTTGCTTTCCCGAGACCTCTCACCATTTGTCCAGCCACCAATCGTCACACACAACTCGTCCGCTTCGCCAGAAAAATCGTTTTACTTACTTTTTGGGGTAGACCCTCTACACTTGTGCAATGATATATGAGTGAGGTGGGGGATCGAGATGGTGCGGTGGCTATCGTACTGGCTTCCCACCCAGAGGGCCCGGGTTCAAATCCGGGCGGTGTTGAATATTTTTCAGAGGTATCTCGATCCCTATTTGAGGTGCTTTGTGGAGAGCACCTTTTGAGTGAGTACGCCGTCTGTCAGATGGGACGTTAACCTGAGGACCCCTTGGCACCTTTCGTTAAGAGTAGACTACCGCCGACGCCGGGTTTCTCTCCACCCTTCATCCTTCCCTGTCCATCATCCCTAATGGCGCAAATTACCTCAGCAGTCGGTGGCCTCCCCTAAATACTACTACTGAGTGAGTTACACTTTTCTTCGCTAGCAAGAGGAGCTGTTAAAAACGAGGTCTGTCGTGACGGTGACGTATGTCAGTTGAGTTAATGACAACATACTATGCTGCTTAGGAAGCACCAAGAAAAATACCCTAGTCGGGCAAGTTCCCCACTTCTAGACGAATATTTAAAGCTAACCAATGGAAAATTATTTTATCTCTTTGAGCTAAATAACCTTAGTCGCATGAATACCCGAAAGCTCACTATTCCACGCTTCTGGCAATGAGAATAATGGCTACACTTGAGGCAGAGTATTTTACGTGTTTTGGAAGAGCAATCTCTAATAGTTCGCACCAATTACGACAAGTCTGAAAGCATACCGTGAACTGGAGAAGACTGATTTTTTAAGTTTTGTTCGCTGTTCAACTGTCATGTAGAGAATAGTTTCAGTGCAGAAATGCGGTAATATGCGTGATCAGAGTGAAAGTTGAAGGGAAAACAGCCGTCGAACTGGTGGAGTGTGAGGATTTCTGTTCGTCCGCATACACTTGGAAACCACGGGAAGAGGAGATATGACGCCCCGGAACTAAAATGAAGGCTGATAATCACACCGATTGCTCACATGGCCGCGCACACCCATGTGTATAGGAAATTCTGTTCCTGAAACACGCCATATTGTTTATTTGGAATCCTATATTTGTTGACGCTGTTGCCATGGACATATCACTGGGAACAATAACAAACAAGTGAAAAACGAAAGGTTTCATTGATGGAGAAACAGCGCTTATTCCATTAATGGAAAAAAGAAACAGAATTTTTCGGAAGCGTTTATAAGCTTAATATTTTCCGCTGCGGCTCGCGGGTTCCTCTCGCGCCCAACGGCCGAGGCACGCTCTTCCGAAGTGGGTGGCGCCTGGCACCCCCCGGGCTCGCGGGGTGGTGGTATCGACCAATGGTCTATCCCCTCTCCCCTTGGCAGAGGAGGGGCCCCTTTACAGTCGGCGACAGGGGGGAGCGATCCTAGGCGACATTCCCTCGCAATGCACCCTTAAGCAGGTGTTGCACCCTCGGCGAAGGGGGGGAGGGGGTCCGGCGTACGTTCCAGGCGTTGAGTCCTGTTCCCAAGGGGTACGCGCCATTGTCAGACCCTCCGCGGGGAAATCACGTAATTTCAGAAATCGAGCCAATATGTGGAGGGAGATAGTCCATGCGATTCCGTTAAAAGTGTTTACGAAAAATTATCAAGATTTGAGAAATGAGCGGCCCAATTGGTGGAGGGGTTACTTTCTCACCTGCCTACTCGGGAGTCACGGTTTCGATTCTCGCCTAGGTGGGATGCCCTCCGCCTAGGGCAAGGGCTTATGCAATTACAAGTGTGTGCAATGTTATGTTTAGGGATTCGGCAGAAGAAGGGTCTATATAATATCAATATCATGTCAACAAAAATTGTGGAATGAATAAAATGCATAAATAACTATTAAGCTTAATTTAAAGAGAAACTTAACAATAAAAGAGGAGGGCAAAAACTAGAGTGGGTAGAACAGTTTACGTATCTCGGAATTGTTTTGGACTAACACAGTTATAAGTAGTAGGAACGTAAGGAGAAGATTGCGCTAGGCAAAGAGGTTTTCACTAGGAGGGAGTTGATGACAGGGAAGTTCGGTAAAGATGTTAAGAAAAGACTTGTTAAAACTTTGATATGGAGCATAGCTATATACGGCCCAGAAACGTGGTGACTAACGCAGATTGGAGGCTTTTGACATGTGGGTGGGGAGAAGGATGGAGATGGTGAAGTGGACCGCAAGGAAAACAAATGAGGAAGCACTTGGTGTGGCGGGCGAAGAGAGGGGTTTGCTGGGAGAAATCCTATGGAGGCAGGAAAAATGGATGAAGGGCATATTGATAGGCAGTGCGATATTGAAGACTGTAATAGAGGGGAGAATGATAGGCAAACGAGGAAAGGGCAGTGGATAGGGATGGTTGGATAGGGATGTTGGAAGGGATCAAGAGAGGAAGGAGGTACTCATAGATGAAGAGGACTTGTTGAGTGGGTTGCTGGATTGTGTTTTGTTAGGAGTCACAAAATATTTATTTGGTTTTAGTGTCCATGCAAAACCTACCTTGACCGGTAGATTACATAATAATAATAATACGTTATTTTAAAAGTTAAACGTTACTCTGTATCCTATACAAATGCCATGACTATCAATATATTTTAATAGGTGCTTGCGTAGTTTTTGCGTGCCCATGCCAGTCTAGTTCGCCGCCGGTGTCGTCAGGGAAGCGCTGGACCTCTCCTTGCCGTTCGCAATATAATATAATGGAATATTTTCGCACGTGCGTGAATAGCTTCTCGCGTGGTCGCCACCTTTGTTCGAACTAATATCTGTTTGCATGATTGTGAATCCATGGATGGTGACCTGACCATTAAATTGGGAGTGGGAATAAATTGAAATGCTTCTGTTAGTATTGCAAGTAGTAATATTCTGCATTACGGCTGTTGGCCGAACACCCCCGCCGCACACCCTTGCGGCGGCTTGAGGGATGTTGTGTAGACGCAGCATTGCTGGTGATCGAACATCCCCTGCCACACGCTTTTGCCACAGGTTGCGGGGTAGTGTCCATATGAGATGTAGATTGCTCACTTCTTAGGTTCATTTGCTCTCAAGTGTCATTCGGTTTTTGGAGCACGATAAACCGAAACAGGGCATTGACTCGATTGAAATGGAATTCCGTCGAAGCCACCCCCCGCGGCAGTAGGTCCTCCCCCGGGATGCCCATCGCAGCCCCTTCTCGTGTGGCCGTCATCAAGTGTCCACCCCCCGCAATTTCTCCGGGGCCCTCCGCGTTCGCTCCAAGTAGTTCGACGGCCGAGGAAGCCGGAGAGCGTCGTGCGGGCAACGCGAAGGTGGAGAGCGAGGCGTGCGCGATATCACCACCGCCGCCGCTGCACGGGCAAGACAGATGGGGGGAGGTGGGTGGCGAATGGTGCACGCCCCTTCCAAATCCGCTCAACGTCCGCTAAGTGGAGGTCTCCGGCCAATTAGGAAGGCCTTGGTCTAGTCAAGTGACCTCCGTTATCGCATTAAGTCCCCGTGTCCCCTCACCCTTGTCCCCCTCCCGCACCGAGTGGAGGAGAGCGGGGGGGCAGTCCCAGACGGCGGGGCTATCGAGGGATGATGCGTGGGCGAAGGGGGGGTGGGAAGGGGCTCTGACCCCGCTCGGTTAAGAATACTCGCCCCCGCGGGGGCGTCCCAATGGCTGACGGGTCGAACGCTTTCCCATGACACTATTCATTCCCGATCATGCATGGCACAGCAGCATGGTACGTGCCAGGGCGTCTCCTCCGCACCACACATGGTGCGTGGCGGACTCGAAGGGCCTCCAGGTTCGTGAATAACTCAGAAATTTCCCTGTGGCGACGTTGCGAAACGCGTTTGGGGCTTTTTATACGCGAAATCTTGCAATCGGGGGAATGGAACAAATAGGCGAATTCAATTTTCTTTGATTGTGAAGAGGCCAACGATTAAGTCCCATAATTCGAGTTAGTATGCATCTACATATACGAATAAATACCCCGCGATCAACCAAAATGTTGTGTGGCAGGGGGTGCCAGGAGCCAGGTAGGGTTGGATAAGGGAGGATATTGGAGAGGAAGAGAAAAGGGAAAAATATCAATATTGAACCTCAACGTGCAAATTACTTATATGTGCTGGAGGAAGAGTTAATTTAAAAAAAAGTTGAAATTTCACCCAGCAAATTTGTTCTTTGTAAAACGAAAAGGAAGGGAAGAAACAGAACTACAACCTCGGCAAAATAAGACAGACCTCCGGTGCAAGCTGGCAAAATACAAACTGGAAAGGTTACGGAATCAACGGTCATGTTATAAACCTTCATCAGGTCTTCCCTGCTGATCGCGAACTAACGGAAATGAGACGAGGGGTATAGTCATCTTTTATTTATTGCTGAAAATAGTCGAGATATAAACTTAATATTCATCAGTTATTCCCAAGACTAATATATTCGTGCATAGTCACTAGCCGGCGTTATATATTTCTCCCAGCGTATTTTGATATTTCTAAGGCCGTCTTTGTAGAACTCATTGGACAACATCGGAAACAATCGTTGCACCTCTCGGATGACGCCATTTGTGTTCTCAAATCGCTGCCCTTGCATTGGTTGTTTGATTTCTGGGAGTGAGGAAAAGTCAGTTGAGGCGAGATCGGGAGGACGGGGTGGCGGCGAACGGGAAGGGATGGAGTTATTATGATGGGATGCAGTTCCATTTTCCGCCGGATAATGTCTCCCTTACGACACCATGATGTGTATACCAGGGGCGGGGTCCCTCAGGTGACGCAGGCGGTGAAGGCGGCTGCAAGAGACGTGGGTTTCTCCAAGCAATGACTTGTTGAACATGTAGGGACAGAAGACGTAAACCTCGCACCACGGATCCGAGGAAATTTTGCGTTATTTCGAGGAACCCGAATTCGGAGGCGGAGAGCAGTTTCTACTTAAATTTTAGCATTTGCTCAATCGGTCCGCGATTTGACCGCTGTGATATGGTTTGGAGCCGGATTGAAGGGTTGAATAATAGATTGGGGAATTGGAGTGGATGGACTTCATACGCTTATAGTTTGTCCTTGCATCATGTCGGGAATATCACAGTCGTTCTGGAGTACATCGTACGTTTCTACATCTACTTTATACCCCACAAGCCGCCGCAAGGGCGTGTGGCGGGGAGTGTTAGGGCACCACCCGTAATTAAGAAAAATACCGCATGCAAAAGCCACAAATTAATACAAGCCATAAACAAAACAAGGTATGCATTCATGCAAAAGCCCTTACAACCCACACACATGCAAACACAAATTACCAACTAACATACACATGCACCTACAAAAATACCTGATGACATTGCAATGTTTACTTATGTCCATACTTGTAAATTAAATGTTTTTAATGTTTCTAAATTGACTTCGGTTTCTTACTATAATGATTTCTGATTGTTCCGGGAAAGAATGAGTAATTGTATCTCTCTGTCCTGGAATCTATCTCCCTTATTTTATCTTTGTGCTCTGATCTACCTAAGTAGTGTTGGGGGCCAAAATAATTCCTTTCGTGTCATCGTTAAAGTCATTTGTGCTGAACCTTTCTAAAAGTCTAAGCCTCGCTTGTTCTCTCCGCACTTGAAGTGGTTCCCAGCCTAAATCCCCCTAAGAAACCTGCCACACTTGTGTTCTTATTATAACAATTTTTTGCGAATCTGGCAGATTTTCTCTGGACTTAATCTAATTCTTTTTGCCAAATTTTCTCCCAAGGATCCCAAATACTTGCGGCATATTCCAAGTGAGGTCTAACTAGAGCAAAAGAACACCTCTCTTTAACTTTCTCATCACATTTCCCCACCACCCGTTTTATGAAGCCGTGTTTCTTTAAAGCGGATCCGCATATTGTCCTGACGTGATATCCTCATGAAAGGCGTGGTGAACACGGTTGTGGCATCGCAGAAGGCAGTGACGAGGATTCATTCAGCAGATGAAGATGAGTTTAGCATACTTGGTAGTTTAGAGAGTAGGTCAACGAGTGGGAATTTTCCCAATGAACATTACACGAGTCATTCTCATAAAAATCATGACAAGATTCACAGAATATGTAACAGAAAGATCAGACTAACGATAGGACCCGAAAATGTGCTGGAAAAAAATATTCCTAGATTAAGTGGCATCAGAAAGGGAAATTAGCCGATTTAATTATAGAAACCGAGAGCTGGTTATCGGAAGATATTACAAAAGAGGAGATTTTTTCAAAAGGCTTTAGACTTGGTAGAAGGAATAGAGAAAATAGAATGGGAGGAGGAGTATTGATATGTATTAAAGATATTCACGAAAGCAGAAGTGAGTCTTTCTCCATGGTAACAGAGAAAGCGATTGGTGCTCCATAAGAAGCCCAAGGCCCGGAAGAGTCACGCCTTGCCACAGACATCCCGATTCCGGAGACACGTCAATTTTATAATTATGAATGAAAGGTCGTTATTTTGAATTCCCATGTACACAATAGGAAAATCACAATCGGAGGGGATTTCAACCTGCCCTCCGTATACGTTAGAAACAATAGTTGCATAGCAGGAGGTAAGGACACGGAGTCACTCGAGTCACTGCCTCGTGTTTTCACATCATATTCATTGAACCAGTTAGTACTAGCACACCCAGGAGGAAACAATATACTTGATCTATTGGCAAAAAATTATTCGAAGGCGTCCTAAATGCAACTTGAAGAACTTGATGACCTCTGAAATGTGCTGTTTAAAATAAATTTGATAACACAGAAAAATCATAAACCCAAAAGAAAGATTTAGTTGTTTGATCGAGCCGATTACGACGGATTAAGGCGTGGCCTGTAGAAGTCTTGGGGTTTACTAATGGTAAGTGGTAGCAGCTGAGACAGTGAGAGTTTGTGGAGTGCTTTTCTCGACAAAAAGTGGGCAGTAGTGGAAGAATATATGCCTATTAAATTGAAAAGTTACAGGACGGAACTTAGATTGTACAAAGTTGAAGTACGGAAAGCATTGAAACACCAGAGAGCATAGTATGAAAAATGAGGAGATAACACAAGGACTAGCATAGCAATGAGGAAAATGAAGTAATACATAAATAAAGTTAATGTGGTGAAAATAATGTTCGGGTCGATGCTCCATATTTCTGCTGAGATTTTGAAAGGGTATTCGACCAAGTCCCTCCTAGAAAGTTTATTCAAAAGTTGGGAGGCTATGGGATTACTGTGTAATAGACTAGATTGATCAATTTTTAACTTACCGCGAGCAAAGGGTCGTAATACCATACGACAGAGTAAGCGTCACATCGAAATTCCCACAAGGAAGTTTCATCGGCCCGCTATTGTTCCTTGTATGCAATAAAGACATAGGTGTGTCAGGTTTCCAGTAAAATTTGTCTGTTTTCTGACGATGCCGTTGTATTAAATATCAAATCATGAAGGTAGGATAGCATTGTCTAACATGACCTAAATTCAATCTAAAAGTGGTGCGAAACATGGGAGCTAGAATTGAACGTGAATGAATGTGTTTCGATAACTTTTTGGAGGAAGAATATTTCACCCTAAAATAATACTGACACAAAACTGGACACCAAATTAACAAACGTATCGTAGAATCGTTAAAATACTTGGGTGTGATGATAGCTAAGGATATGCTGTCCTGGGGAAAACACATTTGCGAAATTTGCGGAAAGCAAATAAAAATTTAGGATTTATGAAAAGGACATTAGGGAATTGTAATGAGTGGGTCAAAGGGCTGTGGTCATTTCACGCTTGAGTACTTATACTGCAGGCGTGTAGAATCCTCACGAGGAAGTTATAGCGTTAGAACTAAATCGAGTGCGACGTAGAGCAGCTAGGTTTGTGAAACGTTGATCAGATCAAGGTAGCAGTGTGAGGACACTATTGCAGCCCTATTGGCGTGGCGGGCTGTCGAATCCCCACCCCGAGCACCTTCCCTCTTGGGCCAGAAGCCATCCCGCCGCCATACTAGCTCCCGCGCCATTCTTTCCGACGTTGCAATACGATCCCTTACAACTAGAGTTTTTGAGCATGGCAACAGGGGACCTAAATGAAACCATCCTAAATTAAGAAAAAAAGTTCCCAAGAAAGCTAACCTGAATAAAACTTTTTGAATTTTTCTAGATTTGAAGAATTAATTTATCCCACTCCCTATTCGCGAAAAAAACTCGGGCGAGAATCATGAAATGAAAATTGGAGGGTGCTGGCTCAAATAGCCAGGAACGGGTTAAAATATCCTCGCATTTAACCCGATGCTTGGTGTTCGAACGCACCCCGCCACTCGCCCTTTGGCCGGGTGTCGTGGTGTTGAGTGAATAAATGTTTTATTTCTAATGTATTTGTGAGTTGCTCGTCGTGACGCATTAGAGCACTACATGATAATAAGTATTAGGCTGTTTCATGTGGCCCTGATCTTTCTGATGAGCATCTACTCATGTCTTCTTAATATAGCCAGGGGAATGGTTACTAACTGTGGAACCATTATAATGTGTATGCAATTACATACATAAAAACCCTTGCGATTCGCTAAGAAGGTGTGTGGCAGGGGGTGCAAGCACTTTGGAAAGGGTAAGGGATAAGGGGGGAGAAGGTGTTTAGAAAGGTGGAAGGAAACACTCATTTAAAATCCATGAAAAGACGCTCTTGGTGGTGCGCCAATATAAATGTGAGCGGATAACTTAGTTTTTAAAAAGTGTTGATTTTACTCCCTACAGAGGTTCTCGGGTTTATATGAAAATAAGAGGGGATAAATATGAGTATCAACCACTAATGCAAGGGTAGGCTGAAAAGTAATGCACACATGCATTTAGAGCGCGAACAAAAACAAATAGCAGTATCGGGCAACAAGCACATTCGAGTACAAATGTTAAGTTTCAAAATCATTTATATATTTTTCAACATAGTCGCCGATAAGGCCAACACATTTCTTCCTACGTGTTACAAGGTTTTCAATTCCGTCACATAAAACTCTTCCGACTTTTCTCGAATCCAGGACTTGACAGCTGCCTTCACCTCATCGTCCGAGGTGTAATGATTACCCTTGAGGTGTCTCTCGAGTTGAGGAAAAAAATAAAAATCGCAAGGCGCAAGATCGGGGGAATAAGGAGGGTGTGGAATCGGTTCAAATTTCAGGTTTCGCAGAACCTCTCCAGTTGCGCGCGAGGCGTGTGGACGAGCGTTGTCATGGTGCAAGATTATTGGCGCCAGGCTGCCTTTAACACGACAAACTTCTTCCTTGGATATTCCAATATGGTTTACGGTACACTTCTGAGTGATTCGCCGGTCATTTTGTATTAAATCTTTGACGATTTTGCGATGTTTATCGTCTGTGGCAGTGATCGGAAGATCGCTGCGTATTTAATCAACTAGTATGCCAGGTTCTTACCACGAAAATGTACTACCCATACATTTACTGTAGACCAATCAACAGCAACGTCACCATAAACAGCCTTTAAATGACGATGAATATCTGTAGGAGTCACTTATTAAGCAGTTAACAAATTCAACTGCTGTACACTGTTTAACTTGCATTGACATGGCACTAGAACACGTCTCCATACTTCCGCTTCACGAAATACCCTGGATGAATGAAACGACCAACGACCTAAAACCTGCGCATACTTGTTGAGGGGGAATGTTACTTCCACATTCCACCAGGAGCCCTTCTGTAGGTCATTTTGTTTGTGGTCTACGAGCATGTCATTAGTTTTCAGCCTACCCTCGTACGATCGACCGCCACCATACTAAGGCCACCACCCGTCTTAACCTACCTTAACTCCTTGGGAGGACTTGCATATATATACATGCAGAATTACTGGAACAAGCGGCTTTGAATTAACTTGCTAAGTCCAGCCTAGCATTAAATCGTCTTACTTCAAATGATCCCCAACCCAACTCGAGAAACATTTGGTGATGATGCTTTTCGCTTAACGTAACAGTTTTCAACGAATCGGGCCGCCCTGCGTAGAACCTTAATTTGCCAAATGAGACCTTTTTCTGTCTGATCCCGTACACTACTGCATGGGACCTCACGAGAGTATGGCAGCAACGGTCCGTGACCATACCTTCACCCCTCCAACAATGCGCTTAATGAATCCCAAATTTGGATTTGCTGACCGGCAGGTTTTACCAATGAGAGGAGTCCCGTGATATGTCTAAGCGGTCATATGTCATCGGTCGACATCAAGATATACCTTATGACCCATTGTATTTATTAATGAGCACATCGTACTCCAATAATAACTCATTCACCCATAAAAATATATCGCAATTAAATTTAATAATTTTAGCCCGATGTCATCGTTGTAGCCCCAGGGATCCTGGTTTGTTTACCTCTTCGCGGCCTGTTATTCGTATCCGAAGGGAAGCCTTGTCATCCGATGCACGGCATTTTCCCAAAATTCGAAGGCCCTCCGATCAACTACGAGGAGAGAGAGCCGTGAATGCGCCCGACTGTGGCGCCCCTCGGCGGTGCACGGCAGCCGGGTGCAGCCGACCAGAACAAATGAACGATGCTTGATGGCGAATCGGGGTCAGCGAGGCGATGCGCGCGCTCTCGAGCGGAGTTCCTACGAAGCTCGTGCGCTCTTGGGAGGGCAACGCACCCCTGCTCGACAACCCCCGTCTGCGGGGGCGGAAGGGGGAGGGAAAATAGGAGAAGGGGAGGCAAGCCCCCTCCATCCCTTCCATCCCCCACGGGAAGCCTCCTAAACCCTAAAGCCGGAACTTACTTGCGAAGGAGCAAATAAAAAGTCAGGATTAATAAGGAGAGTATTTGGGAATTGTAATGAGAGGGTCAAGGAGCTTAGTTATTTTACGTTAGTTAGGCCTCACCTTGAGTGCGCTGCAAGTGTATGGGATCCTCATGAATTGGGCTTAATTTTGGAACTAGATCGAGTCCAACGTAGAACATCTACCGTAGGTTTGTGAGAAGTTATCATGAGCAAGGTAGAAGTATCACGATACTAGTGGAAGGGATTAGGACGGGAGCCGCTACTTGTCCGTAGGCTTAAATACAGGTTACTTCATAATATAGTGAGGTCACTTAATCGAGGATGTTGAAGACATATTACAGGCCCTGAATGACTCTTGTAGATCAGATGCGTGCGTAAAATAAGGGAGATTTATTTTAGAAAGGATAGATTTAAAATGTCGTGGTTTCCTTGCGCCATTCGAGATAAAAATAGGTATGATAGCAGTCGAGTAGGAGATTATTAGAATTGGTTGTGAACATATATATTTTGTCAATACCCTGTTTTTTTTAAATTTAATAGACCCATCTGTTTAACAGTTCTGCAACATGATTTGAATATACGTATTGGACTACTGACCGGAGGGCCCGGATTCGATTCCCGGGCAAGGCACTCTGGGCACCTGCAGCTCCACTCTAGCCAAAGTGATATTTCGGGTACCAGATCTTCCTGGGAAACCATAACCGGAACAGGGAAAGGAACTGGCCCCCCTACCCTGATGTGTGAATTTCACACGCCGTATAGGGCTTAGTACTGGGTGATCTCTACCATCACCTACCAAACCGACCTTCGGGTTGATTACTGTGTTTATGGTTTTTCTTATCCTGTTGTTGAATATTTTTACGTGTAAGTACCTTCTTTCGTGTGACTAACTTTCATCCGGTGAATGATCGAACTGATATTTGGGTATAGATGACATGATTGTATTCCATTGTTCCTGGCTCAACTTTGTGGATGTTCATACCGCCACACGCCCTGGCGGGGTATTGTGTAGATGTAGATATCCATTCACGACGTCCTCTACCTCAATTCAAAGACCCCCGCGATCCATGAAAAAGTTGTGTGGCAAGGGGTGTAAGCACCAGGTGGGAAGCGGTACCGATTAGGTAGTATGGGAGTAGAAGAGAAAAGGGAAAAAACACTAGTTAAAATGCAATCAAATAACGTGCAAATTTGTGTACGTGGTGGAGGAAGACTTAATTTAAACAATTGTCAATTTCGCCTTATGAATTAGTTCGTTGTTATACGTAGAAAGGGAATAAAAACAAACATTCACTCGACAGAAGTCCACCATGAAACGTTCAGTATTGTATTGCAGAACTGGAGAGTAAGAAGGTGAAATTCTACCTCGAGTGTTTCATGAATATTGAGTTCATGGTCCCCGCCCCTTAAGTCACGGGCATAGAGCGTGACGCGCCGCTGTTGGCAGCGGACGGCGTGGGCAGGTAGTCTCTTTTGGTGCGGTTGGGAGAAAAACCTCAATTGAAGTAATTACGGTGAACTTATCCTGTCCTTGTAATTTCTTCCATACTGCACCGCTCTTGCATACATTTTTTTCTCAGTTTCCTGTTGATTGAGACTGCACACTCGAACACGCCCTCCGATTCGGGGCGTTCCCCGATAGAGAGAGACCCCTCCCCCTGCACCATTCAGGGGGGTCAGTCAGTGCATGTTGTGGCTGGCTGCATTCCCCCTCCACTCCCCACCCCCTCCACCAAAAACGCGCGCTTAAACGTGAGTGAACTGAAAACTTTCCGACCTCAGCATGGAGACGGTAGAACCCTTCAACAAAATTGGGGAATGTGTGCTGCGCATGCGTTGAATGGTATTCCATAAAATTGGGGCGCTCAGATGTTGTTTTACAGTCGTCTTAGTTGGTTTTTGTGAAAACGGAAAACATGGAGAATGGAGCCGTCATTAAATATTTGTTTTTGAAAGGCAAAAAAAGCCTTCGAAAATCAATCAAAGACGAGTGGTAGAGAATGGTGCGGGGGCTAACGTACTGGCTTCCCACCCAGAAGGCCCGGATTCGAATACCGGAGGTGGCAGATTTTTTCAGTGGTATCCCAATTCTTACTTGAGGTGCTTTGTGGAGGGCACTTTGAGTGAGTACGCCGTCCGTCGGATGGGACGTTAAGCTGCGGACCCCTTGGCGCCTTTCGACGAGAGTAGGCTAATGCCGACGCCGGGTTTCTCTCTCCACCCGCCCTCCTATCTCATCCATCCCTTAAGGCGCAAATGACCTTGGCTGTCGGTCCCCCCCCCCCAAAATATTACTACTAAATACTACTTTCATGCCTTAAGAACAACAAGAAGCTACTTGAAAAGTTTGCAATAAGAAAACCGGCAAATACTGAACCACAATAAGTGAACTAACTGAAAAAGATCCAGTGTAAAATGTAGCAATGAATTCTCCTGTTTTATTTTTCTATTCAGTAATTATTTCTTCAATTGTTGATCGTTAATTGAACACCTAACATTGCCGTTTAACTTAGTTGTAACAAACAACAGAGTAGAACATATGGACCAGCATTTTTGAAGTGTCAAGCAAAAAAATACACCTGTGGATTTTTAAAATTTTAGAATATTTAATGTTTATTCCTTATGTCGGTTTATTATTTGTGTTGCTTGGATAACTGAAGTCCCATGTGTTAAACCCTAGTGATTGAGGTAAACATAATGCCTGGGACTTAATGTTGTTTTGCTAACACGCGAATTGATTGAATGCTTTGCGTGTCTGTGATAACCCATTGTATTGGTGTATTTGTGATATTTTAGTGCACACATTGGCAAAGAGACATGTAATATTCGGAACATTTTTAAAGACTAAGCACGTTGTTTGTATCTTAAAATCTAAAGCATACTGTACTTGCTGTGCATGAACATTTCTTTATTGGTGAACTAATGTTTTTGGAAAAGCGGAAACTAAGATTCAAATGAATACCCAATTTAGGATTTTCGGAACCATACGTGAGGCCAAATGGGTCCAAAAAACAAAAGAAGAGAATTTGGAAGCTTGAGAGACGCAGACTGGGCCTCTGCTAATCTTCCAATTCTCTTTTTTTACTAAATACTACTACTACGATGCTGTGTCCGGGAACTCTGCAGCTTTATATCTTTTACAACCGTGCAATTTTGGGCAGTTTAATTTAAACGTGGCCGCACCAGATTGGTTGATGAAGAGCGTCCGGGACGGCCAAAAACTGCGACAACCACCGATAACTTCGATAAGGTTCATCAAATGGTATTGAACCACCGTCGACCTAAGGTTAGCGACATTAGCAGATGCAATGGGTATATCGAAAGTATGCGTTTGTCATATACTGACCGGAGAATTGTACGTGCGTAAGCTATCCGCGCGTAGGGTGCAGCGTTTATTCACGTTGGACCCAAAACGCATTCGAATGATCATCACCAAGTTGGTGTGAGCGGTTTAAACGAAGCAAGTAAGATTTTTCGCGTCGATCCATAACTGTTGTAGATGAGAGTTGCATCCACCATTCTACTCTCTAGACGAGAGAGCAGTCAAAGCAGTGGACGGCAACGGGTGGACGTATAAAGGACCTGTGTGTTTCTCTCCCTTTTCCTATGCAAGGAAAGGGATAGGAACACACACACAGAGTGCGTTCCCAAAGTAATGCAATTGAATTTCCCGCGCCGCTCCTATTGGTCGGAGTGGGATCGAAGCACTTGGGGTAAGTGGGAGGGGGGGGCGCTAAGCATTGCCACTACACCAGTCTCAGCGCTCTCCGAGCTGTGGAAGAGGGCAGGGCGCCAGTTATTGTAAACCTCGGCGTGCCGACCGTGCCACGAAAAATGGAATCGACGATTGAGCAACGATACTCGATTATTCAATTTTGTGCTAAACTGAAAAAAATCTCTTGAGGAGACAAACAATATGATTTGTCAGGCTTACTGGCACTCTGTTCTGTCCTACTCACAAGTTTCTAGGTGGCCAAAAGCCTTCAAGGAGGGCCTGTATAAAGGACAAACACAGGAGAGGTGGGGAAAATGGAATCGAGCAGATCACAAGCGTGAAATGGTTTCCTTGACCAGGGTGTAAACCACCGATCTTTCCTTTTGCCGGGCCCTTGCTTAGACCATCTGAGTTATCGAGTGGACGTAAATTACGCTGAAATTTGCGTGGGCTTTATGCAACCAATTGCCCTTCGATTCTTCGTCCAAGAGATGGCGATCGGGAGCTATTTCATCCGCCATAGTAGAAATGGACGAGGACGCAAGAGGAAAGGATTGTAGGGAAAGCAATCATTCAGCGTCCTAAAGGATGGGAGCAGTGCGTTTCGTGGCATGCATAGCCAGAAGAAGAGACGAGCCACTTTGGCCTAATACACATTCATTCAAACACGGGAAGCCGCCAAATGGCGAATTCATATTCATTCACATGGACAAGGAAGCGCCCGGCCATATTTCCCTCGCACCCCGCCTTTCACCGTCTCTGTCGTCCACCCAACGTCTCAGCTCAACTCCCCCCCCCCCAAGGGTTCTAGACCCGGGTCGGGGGGGGGGGGGGGGGGGGGGCATTTGCATCCGAATGTACGCTTGCCAGCCATAATACTCGGCTCCGAATCAGAGTACTATTCACGGTATCTTCACCCGCAGCGCCTTGACCATCTACACCTTTCGCCTCCACTCCTTCCCATGGCCTCAATATCGGACCATCAAGTCGACCCGGTCGGCGCGGGGGAGTTTATTGCGGCGGAGAAAGGGTGAGGGAGCGGGCCTTGAATGAGCGCCGATGGGGTTGGACGGCTGAGCAGCGGCGACGGAATATGGCGATGACGCGCACAGGCGGAGCCTGACGTCATTGTTGCGAGTCGGCGTTAAGAAACGGGTGGTCACGTGACAGTGGGCGAAACTGCAGGTATCGCCATTGTTCACTTATGCCGTGCTTACGCATGCACAGAAATATTCGTGACAGGGAGAACCTAAATTTTCTCACAGGTTTGTTAAGTACTGCACAGTGTAAGCATAAAGATAGTAACTGCTTTAATAGACGTAATTAACATCGGTAATTCAATGCACATAGCTTCGGTATACTAAGTGAATGTTTCATTGGTCCCTGCTTTTATCTTCTTTTTACATCATGCGCATAATTACTGTAATCGAAATGAATTCTTACGTATTTTGCATCTTTGTTCAGGTGAATAGTTTTCCTAAAATTGACGAAGCGAAACGAAAATGGACTAAGGAAAAACTATTTTCGAAACGTTTTTCCTGAGAACGTTTCCACCGAGAGAAGCTTGGTGGTCGGTTCAGATGATGTTTCTATGGTTAGCGAATTTGCGGATCCTAAAGCAATCGGAAATGATATTATTTTCAAAAATGACATACAAAGAATTGATGATAAAATGCACCCGAGAAGTGAAATACGTAAAATGAATTGATCCAAGAAAATTATAGGGAAATAGATTTAATGTTTGTAAACTGTGACGACTAACTGAAAGAGGGTAAGCATTTAATCAATATATTTAGTGTAGCCATTGACAAAGGAAAAATTAATTCATAAGAAGAATAGTAAATTATAAACCACGATTAGCAAATAATGTGGAAGTATTGCAATGTGAAAAAGAACTCTGGAAGGGAAGAATGAATCTTATGCGAAACTGCGGCAGACGGGGGCGTGTAAGAAAGTTAGAAGTCATTAATTGCCTCGGCACTGATTAGTTCCGAAAAGAAAAGTTGTAGTTAGTGGTCCATTGATAAATAAGCTTAAAACTTATGTTGGAAACGCCGGTATCAATATAATGCAAAATGGGAATAAAATCCAATTCTGTCAATTAATGCCCTTGGCGGTAAATGACACACGAGCTGTTATATTTTAATTTGAAAATCACGAGGCATCGTTTCTGTTTGGCTGTTATTACATAATTATACAATAAGGGCCAAATTACGTGAATAATATGCAAAACACTGCACTTCAATGGTGGAAACCGTTCATTTATCCGAAACAAAAGGGAACATAATTTATGAATGTAAAACATTAACTATTATATTCGCTATCCCAAAAATTCATTACCCCACTAAGTTAAAAGAACTCCCAAGCTTCACATTTGTTAGCATTATTGGAAAAAATTCGGCGACATGGACTCATAAGAAACATGATGAGCATTTCGCGGATAACATTACGTTGTCCTATGCCAACCAATCAGGTTTTGGGAAAGATTTCAATGAAAAAAGTGCAGTCATCCCTACTCATATTTTGTCGGTTGAAAGGGGAGCTAAATTGTGATACGAGTCGGATGTTAGACGTCAAAAGTGCATGTGAAACTGTAGATGAAGATATTTTGGTAAAGTATTACAATATATGGAAGATTAGGCATTGTTACAGAATTATTCAGAGTTGATGAATTAAAGAATTAAATTAACAGGATTAAATTGACGCAAATCACAAAAATTAAGAATAAAACTAGATATACCCGAGGAGTGACGGTGGCGTGACTGTTATGGACACGATACATGAACGATTAATGCTTTCAATTTTGATGTTCATTTGAATGATACTGAATGCAAATAATGGTGCAGAATGTGTTACGAAAAACTGCCCACCCCAGTGAATGAGTGCATGTGCAAGGCAGTGAAGCAATCCCTAAGGTCTTCAGGCATTGGTTTGAAGTGACTCCTAGTCCTTCGTGATCTGCCTTCATGGTCATCGTTTATATTTCGTTTGTTTTTGCATTTTTTAAATGTGATCACGAACATTATTTATTTTTGAACTAATATGCGTGTTTTGAACCATTATTTTTGTATTTGAAATATTAATTGGAAAGAGACGCAACAAATCATACGTTAACTTAACCAGTGTATATTTTCTTTGCATGTTTAGCTTGTAAGAAATTCATAGACTTCTTACAACTTAACACCTCGATAAATGTTTATTAAAAGGTATTTGCAAAATGTTAATATCCTTTTACGAGTTGTTTCCTTAAATTAAGCGAAAGCAATGGAAAAATATGGAAATGGAAGTCGGCATTGTATTGTGTGTATGCGCGCGTCGTTTTGCACACCCCAGCGAGATGACCACCTCAGGGGCGAAGGGGGGGGGGCGTGGTTCATCGCGCAGCAGTGACTTCATGACGACTCTCGAGCCTGGCGGGGGTTGCTCCGCGCATGCCCGGCGTGGGCGAAACGTTGGCGTTCTTCACGAATGACGAAGGCACTGAAATTGTCGAGGCGCGAATTCTCCCCTTGGCATTGTGACGTGACGAAATTATAACAATAAGTATTTCTCCCGCGCTTTTAATTCTACCCAACGGCCGGCTTCGAAGTTCCACTAAGCGCATTCCCGAGATGCTTCTCTATATTTTGACTCCCCATGCAAATGGCGTCATTGGACTTGGAAACCGGTCGTAATATAACATTTGAATTTTGGAATTTTACAAATTAGTTCATAATGAGAATAAAAGGAAACCTAACATGTCCACGATAAATATAATTATATAACAGTATAATTCATATATACAATTTAAAATAGAATATATATTATAATTAATATGCATAATTTATAAAACAATACAATTTCCTTTATTGTGGAAATGTTGTTTCTTTTTACCTTCATAATGAAGGAATTCAACAAAGTTAAACCTGAAACTGTTGCGTTTAATTTAGTTTATTTTCAAATCTGAATGAACTACAGGTCTGCTTGACTTTTGAAGTATATAAATGTAATCACAGATAATCATATTGATATGAGCATACTATAATGAACTTCTCTACGATACTTTGCCGTTCCGCTGACGACTCATATCGACGTATAAGGCCTGTCCCAAAAGTAGGACCGAGTTGATGAATTAAATTTATTTCCACAATTGATACATTCACTTAAAAGTCTTCGACGTAGCATCCTTGTGCGTCCACACTCCGCTGCCAACGAGTGTTTCATGCCTCGTACGCCTTCCGGAAGGCGGCGACCGGAATGCTGCTAAGCTCAGTCGTCACGGCCTGTTGTAACACAGCCGTGGTCACGTCCTTTCGGCACGGATTTGAGGCGGGTAAAGAGAGTGAAGTCTGGTGGGGCAACGTCATGTGGCCGAGGCATGGTCGAGAAGCTCTTGGCAGATCCGCGTACAAGTTTCCTTCTGTTCGTTCGAGAGCACTTCGTCTGGCACCAACTTTGCACTCACCTTTCTCATTGTCCATGTTTTCGGTCACAAGTCGATTCACATCAATTTTAGGGATGTCAAGTTCATCAGAAACCATGCGAACACTTAACCTGTGATCTCTGTCCAACAAAGACTTCGCTCTTGTAATATTTTATTCTCTTTTTGAGGTCGAATGGTGTCCTAAACGTACGGCGTCTTCAACATCTTCTCTACCATTCAGAAAAAAATGTGTGCCCCCCGAAGATACCTGATCTACCGATGGCGTTATCACCATAAGCTCCATTGAGCATATGATGAGTCTATTTCCAGGGTTTTCCCGGTTTCACGCAAAATATAATGACTCAGCGCTGTTCCAATAACCGTTTCATGACGTAGCGTAACGATGTCATGTTACAGAGGTTTCGCAAACTAACGATCCGCACTCAGCATAGGCTGGGGGCCAATTGCCGCTGGCATTCGGTCTTTCTTAAGAATACCCTCCGGCGAACCCAGCCTGAGAAACTGCCACCCGTCCGTCCGTCTATCCGGAAAAAATAAGTCATACTACTTTTGGGAAATACCGTGTATTTCCCGTGATATCCATCTCGTTCCGCGCGTCGCAACCCGTCGGCTAATGATCTGGCGTCGGATGGAGCTCGCTGTCTGCTTGGTTCATTTTCGCCTACTCGAGGATTCGGGGTACAAGTTACTGTTTCCTTCGAGAAAAAAAATCATCGAGGGATGTCGTCGGATATACATGTTTCAGGTCCCTTGGAATAATTTAAAACGTTCTCCAAGCGTTGCTCGTTTGCGTGTTCGTGTGTCTGTTACAGGTTTGCGAGATTGAAATCTTGGAAACAGACTACACACTAGACTAGACATTCTTAACCTCACCTGACAAGACAAAATAAACCCTCCCTCGATTCCGTATCCCTCCCTCAGCATCCCTAACTTGTTCCTGCCCTTTCCTCGTTTGCCTAACATATCCCCTCCATCACAGGCTTCAACATCCCGGCTGCTCCCAACAACCCCCTCTCCTCGCCCACCATAACTTGCACTTCCTCGTTTGTTTTCTCCTCGGTTCATTTCACCTTCTCCATTCTTCTCCACACCCACATTTCACCTTCTCCGTTCTTCTCCACACCCATATTTCAAAAGCCTCCAATCTACGTCTATCCTCCTGCTTCAATGACCACGTTTCCGCGCCGTACATAACTATGCCCCTTATTAAAGTTTTGACAATCCTTTTCTTAACATCCTTACCCAACGTCCCTGTCATCAATTTTCTCCTCTATGTGAAAGCCTCTTTGCTTTGCGCAATTCTTCTCCTTTCCTCCCTGCTACTTGGACCGTTTAGGTCCAAAACATTTCCGATGTACGTAAACTGTAGTTTTATCTGCTCTAGTTTCTGCCCGCCCATTTTAATGTTTTGCTTAAACTTTGTCTTTCTAGAAAATAGCTCAACTTTGTTTTATTTATATTGATTCTCATCTCATATCTATCACATTGAATTTCCAATTCACTCAGCAATGCTTGCAACCTGTTGGCTGACTGACAAACTCAAGTTTGGTCATCAGCAAACTTAATTGATTTTACGTATTCCCCTCCGACTTCCATTCCTATCTCCAGTTCTACCTATGCCTCTTACATAATTTTGTCCACATATACCTGTACGTTGGGCAGTACCGGTGATAATGGATAACTCTGCCTTAAACTTCTTTTTCCGGGCTACTCGTTCCCCACTCGCACCTGAGCAATGCGAGACTTGTGCAGGTTGACAATTAGCCTCGGGGATCGAGTTGGTGCGGTGGCTACCGTACTGGCTTCCCAAACAAAGGGGCCGGGTTCAAATCCCGGCGGCGTCGAATATTTTACAGTGGTGTCTCAATTCCTACTTGAGGGGCTTTGTATAAGATGTCCATCAGATGTGACGTTAAGCTGCGCACCCCTTCGTTTAGTGTACGCTAATGACGACGCCGGGTTTTTCTCCACCCTTCATCCTTTCCTGTCCATCCCTAATGGCGCAAATGATCTTAGCTGTCGGTCGCCTCCCTAAGTACCACTACTACAATTAGCCTCCTATATACTCATTAGTTTTTCCCAGTTCACTCTATCAAACTCCTTATCCAAATCTTAGAAATGCGTCTTGATGGTATTTTATATTCCTCTCGATTAGCGATCTCATTACGGCAGTGGCATCGCGCGTGCATCTCCCCTTCCTGGGCTCAAACTGATCATCCCCTTAGTAATCAATTGCCCTACTCTCTATCATTTTGTTGAGGATCTTCAGAACCATTTTAGCTGCGTATGAAATCAAACTTACTGTTTTTCAGTCCTCACATGATTTCGCGTTAACCTTTTTTAGAATGCAATAGACTCGATTCGACAATTTTTACGAATTTATTATTATTTTGAATTATATTTTTAATTTTTATTTTTACCGCAAATGTCGTGATATATGGCGTATCATCCGGCTGGGTAAGCATCACATCGGGTGTCCCGCAAGGAAGTGTTATCGGTCCGCTGTTTTTCCTTTTATACAATAATGACATCGGTTCCCTGGTTTCCAGTAAACTTCGTGCACTTGCTGGAAGTGTTGTGATGCAAGTGCCGGGAAATACAGGTATCCAGTCGCGAAGATAAGGAATAATTATCGACTGACCTGAATGTTATCCGATGGTGGCGTGAAACATTGGCGCTGGAATTAAATTTGAAGAAATGTTTCGATGAATTTTTGGAGGAACAGTATTCTACCCGAAAATATTTTTAGCGTTCATAAAACTAATATGAGAAATGTGTTAGCAGTAAAATAATTGAGTGGTACGATAATTAATGATTATTAATGATAACGTGACTCCTCGTCCTAAATTCAGTGTATATAGATCAGTGTAAATTAGACCCTTAATTGGTTTTCTTCTCCGGTATTAATTTTTGCGAATTCTATATCTGTATAATAGAGTAATGTTTTACTTATAAATTGCGCTGACTGTTTTGAAGGGCCCAGTAATGCGGAATTTGAATGTATGATTCAGTCGCAAACCTCAGTTTATTTTTTCGTCTCGTATACTATTCCGTAATTTTTTTTCTTCTTCGAATCATATTTGCAAATTTATATATTGAAGAATAGTCATGATCCAATGTACATAAGATAATTGTATGTTTATTGTTATTATGCTCCCGGAAATAACTTGAATGAGTGAGTGAGTACGACAAGCAAACCTCGGGTTGAGAATCGGCCGGCGTAAATTCTATGCGAAATCGAGTGCGAAAGTTGCGAACTTCCCTCTGTAATCTGACCGTTCGTAAGAAAATATAGAGGTGTTCGGATAGAAATGCGAATACTACGAGTGAATCTTGACGACGGTTTGTCGCCCATATCCAGAAACATAAAATAAAATGAAGGTAATTGTGCTTTGATGAGGAGCATGGAAAAGGATACGACCTCATAACTTAGCAGTCGAAGCAAGCGACAGTGCGAGAAACATTGGGGTTGTTTGAAAATGGAGATTAAAGCATACTTACCTGGCGTAGGGGTCTACCATGATCCGCAAGGTGGTTCCCCCAGGACGAGGCTTGCCCATTGCACTCCGGGCAGGCTGACCCCTGCGATTGCCCCAAATGTGGGTAACTCGGGCGCGTAATTTTTGGTAGTAGGGACTGCGTTCGCGCCGTCCCTAAATAATATTTCCAGAGGTATGACAGATGCAGATTCACCTGTGGCTGGGAAGAGACTATTATTCGTGTCTATCGTAATAATTCCTTCCTTACCGATATTACATTACGCCTCCCTGATAGTCATTCCCGTGTCGTTAATTCCTGACTCCTTAAGGTGCCATTCGTTTACCTTTAATCGCTAGTAATTTCTCTTATCTTCGGGTCATTCTCAACCTTAATAGTTCAACGTTTAGGACAACAGTACCTGGTCTTTATACGAAACAACCACTGCTCCATTCATCTCAATCCGTCACCTTTTTGAGGGTCTGCTGGCTCGCTTTATAGGGGGGTAGAGTGTTTTGTGGTGCATTTTCATGTGGTAGTGATGTTTCACATTCTTGCTTGTTGTGTCCTGGCTTCCGTGTTGTAGGATGGCTCTCGTGCTGCATCCTGGGGTGCAGTTTTTAGTTGTTTTGCGGTATATGTGTTTGCATGAGTGTTGGATGAAGGGATTTTTGCATGAGTGTGTGCGCTGCTGTGGGTGTAATTTTCCGTGTTGTTTTTTTGCATGTGGTATTTTTCTTTTTACGGTTGGTGACCTAACACCCCCCGCCACACGCCCTTGCGGGGTATTATGTAGATGTACTATATTACGTATCAGTGTATGAACGTTTGTTCCAGAAGAGGTGCCACTGAAAATAACCTAATACAAAGGTTTCTATTTAAATTTTGAGCCTTTACAACACTAAGTGCTTTGGGCGCCATCTAACGCTTCCATCTGAAAGTGTGACCCTTTCGACGCTAACTTTCTTCAGATCATTTTGTTGTTTGAACATAACTAGTGTTGTTGCGAAAACATGGAGTTAATTCGTGAACACTTTGGTGCGATGATGTTTTACGACTTTCGACGTGGGTTATCAAGACAGGATTGCATCGATCGACTTACTTCCACTTTTGGCGATGAAGCCCCATCGTTTGCCACTCTGAAACGTTGGTATAACGGATTCCATCATGGGCGCCTTTAGCTCAGTAACGAAAGTCGTGAAGGTCGTCCAAAATCAGGTGTTGTGCGAGACAACATTGATGCTGTGCAAGAAGTAGTAAAGAAAGATGGTCATGTGACGAGCATCGTGAATGAGCTGTGAAAAAAATTTGCAGCAGGCACAAGAATAATAGTGTATCGACATTCGGTGTATCGATAGCGATCGATTTACGAAAGAATTACGTCCTTAGTTGATGATGATGATTTTGCTGGCGTGCGGGAATAAAATGGAATACTAACGATAACTCAAAGTTTACGTTTGATTTTGAGTAACCACGAGTGGTTTACAAGCGTCTGTTTGTCACAGTCGCTCCGCAGTCGTCGTGAATTAACCCACGTTCATCTTCTTTCAGGAGCAGCGCCGCTCTGCTGTTTGGGGGTGGGGGGAAGAATGGTGTCGAGGCGTCGGGGAGGGTGAGGGGCCGCGACCGCTTGAGAGGCTCGCAGTTGGTGTGCCGGAGAGGGATAACGCAAGCACCACCACTGGTGCTGGGGTCGGTAGCAAGGCGGCAGTTCTTCTTGGCGGCGCGAGATGGCGTGCTTGGACACCAGAATGGTTCCCTTCAAAGTGCTGCTCTTCTGCATCTTCGGGGGTGAGTGGTCTCGGCTTAACAGGTTCCCTCTACTCCCGCGTGGCCTGCAGACACTGGCGGGAAATCACCGGCGTCGCCTCACACGGTCGCCGTCAACCGCTCTGTCACTGGCACCGGGTGTTTTCAGAGTCCATGTTTCGTGTATTATGGCAATAAGGGAGTCATTCTTATTCGGTATAGCATGGTAAAACTCTACAATGATTGTCTGTGATGTAAAAGCTTTTATTAGTGCTCGAATAAAACATGGTTCTGGTAAACAGGACATCGCTAGCATGTTGGTATATTTCTCATCAATCCTCTTTTGAGGCAGATTTAAAGTACCAACTTTTGAGTACCATGGGAAACAATGTTTAGATGTCAATTTATATGTCATGTCCGGTATAGGTTACCCTACCAGGAGCAAATCTCATTACTCCCACCAGCACGTCTCGAGAGGTTATGTATCAGCCTTTCCACCACATCAAGGTTACAGTCCCAAGGGAGAGTAATGAATGTTTGCTCATCTCAAATATTATGTATTGGGTCCAAGAAATATGCATTCAAGAGATGATGTTTTCAGTGCCTCTTGGACTAGGAACTAACTACCCCTGGGATTGTGACAATAGGTGAAGGAAGAGATGGCAGTGTGGGAGGGACTATGCTTCGGGGAGTAGTAGTTTTGAGGGGAGGCGACCGACAGCTAAGGTCATTTGCGCCATAGGGGAAGGACAGGAAAGGATGAAGGGTGGAGAGAAACCCGGCGTCGGCATTAGCCTACTCTTTACGAAAGGCGCCAAGGGGTCCGCGGCTTAACGTCCCATCCGACGGACGGCGTACTCACTTAACGGGAACAAGGAATGACAACGAGAAGGAAGCAAAGAGTTCTGTTGGAGACAGGGTTTAATCATCTTCAACACTAGATCTAGACGCGAGAAAAGGTGTAAGTATGCATGAAAAATGTTAGGTGACTCAGAAATGTATCAATTAAATAATATTATGGTTAGGTGCAGATTTAGGAACAGTATGATAAATGCACACAGTATCCCAGGAGTGGAATTGGACTTGGATTACAACAAATTAATTATAAATAATAGTATTTCATTCAAAAGGATAAATTAGGGATGTTAGTTTAGGATATGGAGCATGTAAGCATTAACTGGGTTGAAAATGAAGGAATATGAGCAGGCTGTGGAGAAAATCATGAGTGAGAAAGGAGAGCCGGATATAATGGAGGAAAAATTGGAATAAATGAAAAATTGATATTGAAAGACATTGAACAAATAATAGGAATAGTAGTTTTATTGTGGTAAGCAGGTCATTGCTGTAGTAGTTCCAGCTCAGAAAATCGAGGGCATTTGTGTCATTGCAACTCACTTGGGTTACTGTGCTGTGTAAACCTGAGTGGGAGGATGTATGTGTGGCCTTTTTTAATCATTTTTTTCTTTCCCCAACCTTAGAGACACGATTGGTGTACCAATGTTGTCAGAATTCCTCTTGAATACCATAAATGTGTGTGTGGTCATTGCAACTGATGAGGGTTGCTGTGCTGTGCACAAACCTGATTGAGTGAGTAGGTGTTGGTATGACTGCTTGGCTCCAACCCAAAAATTATGGCCTTTCCCCTTTACGTAGTTCCTTATAATGTTGTTAGAGTTAAAGGCTATGCTATAATTATGGGTTGTCCTTAAATTTCATCAATCTCTTTTTGGTGATGAGGGTCAATAGATTTTGTTTCCACGTGAAGGAAGTGGTCCAGAAGAAATGTTAAATAAGGTTTATTATTTATTGTTAGTAAAGTATTTGTCAACCTTTTAGAAGAGTTCTAAAATATTGGGTTCTTTCCATGACGTAGACTAATAGTACCAAAAAATAACTAAGAATAGGTCAACGAATCTTTTATCGTGTAATCTTTTTACCATTCACTAAGAGTGGTGTATCTTTTTCTGGACAAGTATATGATTGAATTGGGAGATGCTCTTTTGATAAATTACGAGGGTAATCCCAGAAGTACCCGACCCAACAAAGAAAGCAGAAATATTTTGGACAAAAATGTATTATTTTTAAACATAGACTCCTTTCGGATCTATACACTTTCCCCAGCGATGTTCAATAGGTTCGATACCCTTTTTATGATAAGAACTGTCTTGCTCCTCGAATAGCCATTCACTGCCCACATCACTTCTTCACGGTTGGAAAATCTTTGACCACCGAGCCATATTTTCAAGTTTGCGAACAGAAAATTACCTGAGGGGGCTAAATCTGGCGGAAAGAGTGCATGACGTAGCAATTCAAACTTCAATCCATGAATTTTGGCCTTGGCAATAACGGATTTGTAATGCAACGGATTGTGACAACACTTTCCTGGTAGCCAAACGCGGACGCTTTTGCTTGATTTCCTCGCTCAAACGGGGCAACAAGTTTGCATAATACTCGCCGATGGTAGATTTTCCTTTTTCAAGATAGTCAATCAAAATTATCCCTGACCTGCATCCCAAAAAAACCGACGCCATGACCTTGCCTGCAGATGAAACGGTCTATGCCTCCTTTGGAGGCGGTTCTCCCTTTTGAATCATTTGTTTTGATTATTCTTCTCTTGGGCGTGAAGTAATGGACCAGGGTTTCAACGGGGCGAAAATTCTGCTTTGTTGCTGTGAAACTTTGCTAAACACTCAATTGAAACATCTTCACGACACTGGTTTTGCTCGAGTAGTGATTAAACGCGGCACATATCTTGCACACAGCTTCCTGATGTCCAAAAATTCCGTTAATATGCGATGTACTGTACTTTTTGAAATGCCTGCTAGCTCGCGCACTTCCAGTCGACGATCATCCAGTATCACTTTAATGGATTTTCTTCACCGTTTCTGGTGTCGTCGCCTCATTTGGTCGACCAATGCGATGTTCGTCTGGACAGCTCGTACGGCGTCGTTTAAATTCTGCTACCCAATATTTTAGTGTTGTCAACGAAGGAGCAGACTCATCCAGAGTGGAATCCAGTTCAGCTTTTATATTGGTTGAGTTGAGGTCTTTCAAATAAAAGTATTGTATCACATAACGATGACCAATTTTCTCCATTGTCACAAATTCACTGAAAACGTTCATTATTGATGGCTGACAAATAAATACTAAACATTGTATTGTCTTCAAACTTGGAACACAAGCTTCATAGGTTGCATACTTTCTAATGCAGTGATATTTTTTAAACAACTACCGCCATGGTACAGGTCAGGCCGGGTACTTCTTGGCCTTCCCATGTAATGATAGTGTTGTTAATTTTTAATAGGGGGACTCATATCTTATGGATTCTTAAAGGTAAGGGGGTTGGATGGGCACTAAAAGCCAAAAATACTTAAATCCTAATTTAATAATGATTCTCCCCTCCAGGGGTAGAAAGTTTTCCTTTCAGTTTATGGGCAATGCTAACCTCAAAGAATTTAAAATTCAACTAAATCAGAGGAAGCTTCTGAACCAAGCTCATAAATATTCTAGATTGTATTCGCTTTTGCGTAAGTCATTTTATTTGCCCGCATGACACAGTTTATGAGTTTGAAAGTTGTACGTGTTGCATTTAAAACTGTATTCAGGGGATCCATGTTTCGACTTGTGGCTTTTAGAGGGACAGGTCCCTGGGATCGTGGCTTACCATGAGCTCAGATGTGTGTGCCGGATGCATATGTGCTTTGTCTGCCCCACAGCGCTGGGCTGCCTGGTGCCATTCCTACCGCTGCACATGAGGTCGGCAGGGCTGTCCGCAGAAGAGGCCCGCATTGTGTCCATGGTGGCCCCCGCTGTGTCCCTCCTGGGTCCCCTGGCTGTGGGCCCTCTTGCTGACAGACTGGCCTCGGGCCTCTGGGGGCACTCTGGAGCCAAGGGCATCCCCGACTGCGGCCTCAAGGACTATGCCGGTGAGTCCACTCGTGCCAACATGTTTCCATTGCTGAATGGAGGCACCACATGAATGCACTAGGAATATGTCATCGAAAAAAATTATGAGCCTTCTTTAGTTAACAAACATCTTATTTGCAAAAACGAATAACTTTAATTGTGGACTACTCATAGTTTTCAGAATGTAATTATTGAATTGAGGAAACCATTATTTTTATTACAATATCACACAGCTTATTTATACTCAGTTTAGAATACTTTTTTTTGCATTTGGAGGTTAAAAGCTATATAATAAGTTGCAAATTTCACAGCCGGTTGTTTACTATACCTTATAAGTGTCATGCTTTGTAAAGTTCAAATTAATAATATGTTTTTTTTTTAATTTTTCCTTACAATGCCACGCCCTTTCTCTTGTAAAACTGCTGCCTCCTTGTGGTCGTCGCACCCCCCATGATTCGCCAGGTGAACGTCACCACACAGAAAGTATTTTTCGGGATTTTGTGAAGGGGCTACTGAGGGGGTCACCACCGCAGCGGACACAATTCGGGTTAAGGAAGCAGTGATTCTTGGTGTGGCCAATGCATTGGCAGCGGTGGCATTGCACGGGTTCATTGGGCTTCTTAAAAATAGTCGCGGAAACACGTAGACTCGCGAGAGAGGTGATCGAGAGGAAAGCCTCGCAGTCAATATTGTTATCCGCCATGATGTACCACGTGCTGGGAACTTCGCGAATGCCGGCCGCAAGCTCCTCAATGTAGGAAGGACGCGTGGAAGTGATGCGGCGAACCGAATCACGGCGATATGGGCGCCATTGGAATGTGCAATCGGAGGAGTGTTACAGGCCCGGGTCATCCCAGCGTGCATCTCCGACCAAATGGACGTGTCTGCCAAGCGGAAAGGCGGCATGCGGCCTTTGCCGGCACCCGGAGATGAAGCCGGGGCCGAAGAAGACGGGTGCGGGGGATGCACAGGAGGAAGCTGTGCGCTTGCTACCCACTCCGGAGGTGGCACTGATGCATCAGCGTCCAGGGTGCCGATGTCCATTGGCTGCGGGCAGGGAGGAGGAGGAAAGCAGGTCGGGTCGGATGCTGAGGAAGAGGCGGCTGTGTAGAGGCTGAGGAAGAGGCGTCGTAACGGGAGTAGAGGAGTTTCGATGGGAGGCAAGGGTACTAGAGGTCAAAGCACGAGACGTCGACACACCAGTGGGAGGCGTAGACATCATTGCCTCGAGAAGGGCATTGCGTTCACTCACGCGGCGACAAGCGCCGCTCTCTCCGCGGCCAGCGAAGAAGCCACACATTTTAACATAATAGAGACGGAATACGAGGCACTGGGGAAGCACAGGCAGTGGCTGGGGAGATTCGGTGAGTGAAGAACGGGAAGAAACTACACGTTTCACGACTGCAGGGTCTGAAGCACTTCACTGTGGATGCATTCGTGGAGGCTGGGGAAATGTGCATGACGCGGACTGCAGCCCCGCTCACTAGCGGCGCTAGTTGCCTTAGACTCAATGCTGTGCTCGGCGGATCGTCGAGCTGTGCGTATGGTGCCAGTTATGTTAGTTTCTTCTGTCCTTGTTTTTACTGTTCGTCGAAAATGGAAATTGACGAAATCACGGAGCAACGAATAAACATCAAATGTAATGGTGAAGTGTGGTAAAAGTTTTCAGTGAGTGAGTGAAGAACGGGAAGAAACTACACGTTTCACGACTGCAGGGTCTGAAGCACTTCACTGTGGATGCATTCGTGGAGGCTGGGGAAATGTGCATGACGCGGACTGCAGCCCCGCTCACTAGCGGCGCTAGTTGCCTTAGACCCAATGCTGTGCTCGGCGGATCGTCGAGTAGTAGTAGTTTTGAGGGGAGGCGACCGACAGCTAAGGTCATTTGCGCCATAGGAGATGGACAGGAAAGGATGAAGGGTGGAGAGAAACCCGGCGTCGGCATTAGCCTACTCTTTACGAAAGGCGCCAAGGGGTCCGCAGTTTAACGTCCCATCCGACGGACGGCGTACTCACTCAAAGTGCCCTCCACAAAGCACCTCAAGTAGGGATCGAGATACCTCTGAAAAATATTCAACACCGCCGGGATTTGAACCCGCGCCCTCACGGTGGGAAGCCAGTACGTTAGCCCCGCGGATCGTCGAGCTGTGCGTATGGTGCCAGTTATGTTAGTTTCTTCTGTCCTTGTTTTTACTGTTCGTCGAAAATGGAAATTGACGAAATCACGGAGCAACGAATAAACATCAAATGTTTTGGTGAAGTGTGGTAAAAGTTTTCAAGAGATTACTGAAATGTTGACAGCTGTTTACGGTGATAACGCTCTGAAGAAAGTATTCGTTTTCAAGTGGATGAAGTAGTTAAAGATGGCCAACAATACACCACGGATGATGCAAGGGCGGTACGACCTCCAACCACCTGTATTGACGACAACATTGATCATGTGCGGCCCCTTGTCCTTACCTTAGGCTCATCGCCTACTGGTAATACAAAACACACGGCTTGGACGAAACTGGGAAAGAGGGAAGAGGAGGGTACCCGGCCGGGCGGCGATGAAGCACCGCCGGCCAGGCGACGCGCTGGCCGGGCTCAGGGAAGGGATAAGGGTATCTATCACACGAGAGGCCCATCCGTTGAGTGGTGGCGGCAGCGACTGTCGGGGTAAAGGGCCCAACCGGCGGCACAGAGGAGAGCACGAAGGCGACTCAGGAGCCCAGTAAAACTAAAAGGGCACATTGGCGAGCAGGGTGAAAGACGATCTTGTCGGACTACGCCTGAATGAAGAGTCGAACGCATTTTTCTTAAGTTACACTCGCTAAAAATGTGGAAATCTTAAATGTAGCATCTCTTTTGAAGAAACTGAACTCTCCATCACCTACCAAACTCAATATATATAGAGACAGAAAATACCAATGTCTCCTGGAATTGGACTTTCATGTAAGGTCTGATTTCAAAATATCAAATAAGTCTGTGCAATATATTTGTAGCTGTAGCTCATAACTTTTTAAATAATGTAGCTGATACTTGTTGCTGATTGAAAATTCAGAAGGGTGACTGAAATTGAGCACAGTTACTTTAATCTATTCCCATTGCTATCTATAACGGTGTCTTAAATAATTTTTACTATTGCCCACTCTTTAAAACATTTTGTTTATGTTCAGACATATTTAACTGTGGATACAACTGCAACAAAGGAAGCAACTTGAAATGTAGCTGAAATAGGTACTTTGAAATTTTGATCTACCACCCAAGAATGTGCATTTTTGTGGTTGTGCCCCCACACCATCTTACCACAACCCTCCCTACATTATCATCCGCCCCTCTCAATCCATCAGGTCGCACCAAGGGTCACCGTCGTCTTAGGGCACTGCTGGCTGCCCTGGTGCTGCTGTCTGCTTTGGCTTATTGTCTGCTGTTGCTTGTGGTTCCTGTGGTGACGCGAAGGGATGCCAGGACACCAAGGGTGACCTTCCAGTGCGGTGCCTCCTCGCCCAGTGGAGGGGTCATAGTGCAGGAGAAGTGTGCTGACCAGTGCCACGACTGGGGCAGTGAGGGGGTGAGTGAGGGGGATTGGGCGCCAGGGCAAACTCTCAGGCAAAGTACTGGACCGCCCTACCCCTGGAGGTGTGCTTCCCTAGATTGATCTCAGATATATTTGAATGCTTTATCACATCTGCTTACTGAAAATATATTAGTGGTATCACAGTCCTTTTTAAACTTCAGTATTGATCTATTGAAAAGGGAGTTGCCAAGATAAAGAATGTGTACACGTCATTATTATTTGTATTCCCGTTTAGTTTTTATTATGATCAAAATATAAGCCTTTGGTTTATCAATAAACAAAAAGTAATGCACTTTAAAATCAGTCTGTGTCTTATGGACAGTGTGTATATGGGTATTACTTCAACCTATACGTACAAGCCGATTCACTGGACATACTTACTATTACATATTTTTTTCTGCATCAGAAGTGGAAAATGGTTGCCTTGATTACAAATTTTGATAATATTACTGTTTGGGGTCAGTAATAAGTAACAGATTTGCAATATGTCATGGAAAGTACTTTGAAAAAACTCCCAAGTAATTCAAAAATGTGTACAATGTAGCCAGTTTAGTTTGCCTCATGGAGATGTCACCCCTCTGCTAATGAATTGATACACTGTATATCTCCTGATAAACTTGGATCACACTCATGCACAAACAAAAACACACAAACACTCACAATGTTGGTGCGACACTTGGCGGCAATTAGCACTAAACTTGAAAGAGTGCGTAGCCCTAAATTTTTGGAAAAATAGCAATTCCCACCCAAACGCCTACTGCATTGTGAACACTGAGATGGAATGTGTAGACTCAATTAAATAACTTTGGCGTTACTCTCACTCACGACATCTCCTGACCTCTCCAATAGTATGGGGAATAAGTGGACAAACTGACAAAAAATTAGGATTTATTAGAAGAGTACTTGGTAAATGTGGATTGAAAGGTCAAAGAGAAATGTTATCTGTCATTGGTTAGGCCTCATTTAGAATATGCTGCAAGTATATGGGATCTTTAAAAAATTGGATTAATTACCGAATTGGATTGCGTGCAGTTTAGAGGAGCTAGATTTGTAAAGCGGTGTTATGATAAACTTAGTAGCGTATCCCAAATATTAGAGCAGCTAGGCTGGGAATCACTTATGGAGCGAAGGTCAAATTACAGATTGAAGCCCTTGCATAAATTGGAAGGACGTCACATTATCGGTGATGTTGAAAATGTATTATTATCCCATCATACTATGGTAGGAGAGATCATGTCAACAAAAAATTATAGAGATCAAGTGCAGGACAGATAGATTTCAGATGTCATTTTTTCCACAAACAATAGGGGATCATTTTAACATTGTTCAACCGTGGCAAGGTCATGTTCAGGTAAAAATTAGTCTGGTGTGTATTCATCCCCTGCCATACACCCTGGTGGTGGCTTGCAGGGTATATATAAATAATTTAAAAAAACCCGCTCAAACATATGCAAACACTCACAAAAACACACAAATATACAAACACACATATATACACACGCACATGCATATGCATACACGCACATGCATATGCGTACACACACACACTCATGCGTGTACATTTGCTCAGTTTAACCATTATTTGTACTATTCTAGGGATCCCAGAAAAAGTGTAATGAGTGGAGAAAACACAAGTGGCAGGGAAAGGAAAATTTTAATGTTTACAAGCTTAATTACTGAAGTCCTCGCCTAAATTAACATCATCATCACAAATAACATCAACTGAGAATTAATGAATCATAATTAAGAAAAAATTCAGCTTTCCTAATGCAGTTTTATATTGTATAATCCTTGACTTGCTTCCAAGTGGTTGATATGTAGTGTACAAGTAAAATCTGTAAATCATGCATTACAAATGATATACCAACCACTAGTGGCCAAAGCTTCTCACTCCCTTCTGCATTTGTGATTAATAAGACAGTAATCCTTTGTTTACTAAGCACCCCTTTAAGCAGTTGAATGCCTCTGAAACACACTATTTTGGCTGGAAGCACATTAAAAACTTGTCATCTAAGACTGATGTACACCCACTCGTATGACGTATCAACCAATTTCTGTGCTGTCCCACCTGGAGATGTATATGCATGCACTTTGGTGGTCAAGATGGCCAACCAAAATATATTGATAAGGGCAGGATAATCTGGGAAGGATGGTTGGCCAAATTAGCTGCCGAGGGGACTTACCACCAGGTCACAGTTTTTGATGGTTTCTTCATTCGTAATAATTGTACATAATATCCAATGAAAGCCTGAGCTGCAAACAGCGGGCCCCTAACTTGGTTCAGCAAGGTGAGGACAGTCTGGTTATCAATACGCAGTAGAACATTTGCAGATTTGGGCAACATAGGTAAAACAAGACTGAGGCAATAGAATGAAGTCCAAGCTTTGGCTTCTTTGTTTGCATTTAAACATCTTTTGGGCTTTAGTTTTCAAGAAGTTTATTAAATTCTGACACCTTTCACTGAGTTGTTGTCTCGATATCAAGCCTTTTACTTTCACCACACAATACAAGACAATGCAAGATTGTGCCTATTTTTAAACCTATCCAAAGAACCCTTGAGCCCCGTGAAATCTTCGATACCTAATATTGTGGGATTGTGCAATAGTTTTTCTCTCATGATGACACCATTCATGGGGATATCTAACGATCTATCAATTTAAAACTACTCCTCCATCAAATCTTCATTCTATGCATTCTTGAAGTATTTTCTCTTTTAAGGCAAATGTCCACACTGATTTGCATGTTTCAGAATTGAAACACGATTTTTCGCTATTGTGTTCAATGTAGAGGCCTGCAATCTTAGATGATTCTCCATATGAATACAGAGTCCATTATGGGAATCAACTTCTCCCAGAATTTCAATTTCCCCCTCAGTTGAAAATGTTCTCTTTTTACCTCATCTTTCCAATTCCAAGCAGAATAATATTTGCATTCTTGCATCATTGAGTAAATCCTAATGCATGAAATTCTGAGCTACCTCATGATTAGACTGGTGCTAGCAATTGGCCAACTTAAAAATTTGTTTAAGAAAATATAGTTATTTTAGGTTTAGTCTGTCTGTGATGCAATAAAGCAAGTTTCAATGCATTTTATTATTCAGGATCCCATCCCTATTATATTTCTTGCATCAAGGTGGTGCAAATGATCCTAAATGCCAGTCCCCAGTTCTTGTGTTTTTCATGCTTCATCGTGTTTGGATCAAAGTCATTTTGATTCCTCATGATTCTAACTTATGTGCGGTGTGAACATTCTCATGCAGGTGTTTTACAATGCATACATTATGTAGCCAACTCCTTGTTGTACAACGTAATCATTTCATTGCATGGACCTTTTTATGACTGACTGAGATTGTAAGTTCTAGTAATTCACATTGCCATCACTAGTGCCCGCCATATTCAAATTCTTATATGTTTTATTTTATTCAGTTTAGTAACTGTGGTTGTTATCTGACCCTTTTGCATATAGTTGACGGAACAATTAGTATTTTAGAATAGAAATTTGTATGTGCACTTCTTTTTATGGAGTTCCTGCAATCATGAATACTATTTGGTTCTCTGAAAGTGAATAGTGTGATAGTTGCAGCTTTCCCTCGACAGGCAGGCTCTCTGGTTCTGACTGATTGCCGCTACGACTGTGAGGAAGAGGATGAGTTGCCGGAACCGTCTCGAGTGGAGGGCGAAACCACGACCATTGGCACCATGGCGATGGGCATGGGGGAAGAGGGGGAGGGTGAAGGCACCACCACAGTGCAGCCTGCTGCCTACATTGGTCCTTTGGAAGCATCTGAAAATGAGAGCAATGGGGAGGAGGAGACGGAGGTGCCAACGGAGGATGAAGAGACAACCACCGGCGCGACCACCCTGACACCAAGCATGGTACATGCCAGTGCCCGGCACAGCAGCCCAACGCACCTCTGTTTCTCAGGGGAGGATGAGGCGATGAAGCTGGCGGCCACCTGCCATGCATTCTACAGGCCATCAAACAGCCTGGCCATCAATGCAACCCTCGATGGCTCCCTCTTGGAGTAAGTCCGTCTTGGACCTTTTATTGTTCACTGCTGATCTCTGAAAACTTGGTTGTAATCCATTCTAAAATGAATCTCTTGAATTTTTGAAACTCGACAGTATAAAATGTCACACAAAATGAGTATGGCTATCAGATGAGCATTCACGGTATGTCTTCCTTACACTCTAAAAGAGGTGTGTAGAGGGGAAGGGGATAATATTGTCACTGTTTGAGGAAGGAATGAGTGAGAGTCATTGATTGGCCTGATTTTGGGAGGGATTATTCAGTTTGAAACTTACATCTGTTCTTTGGCATTAAGCTATGTAGTGACTTGCCGTTAAGTGCCCATGCCTTGCGCTATCTTAAGAAACACTTGTTGTAGAACTTAAGATCCTTGACCCATGTTACGCTTTTGGTTGCATGTACATCACTGCTCCATTTGTTGATGATCTACCATTACTGCAAATATGGCAATGTTGGTGAGCATTTTGAATGCCGAGGGTTGCGAATGAAGGGTGAAGTGAGGAGACTGCCTTCCTGGCGGAAAATATTTGAAGGGAGTTACTCTGATGTTCATCATTAGGGGATGGCTCGCAGCTTTCTAAGGGGAGTAGAAGATGAAATGGGGAAGAGAAGGGAGGAGGTAAAGTGGTTTTGACTAGGTGAATAATAATCCAATTGATGCTGGAGGAATGCTGAGCAAAATGCACCGAACTACACTTGCAGACTGTTAGATGTGCAGTTTCAATCATTAGATGCATTGGCTTAAATACACAGAGGCAGTTGGACAAAAGTCTTGATTCACAAAATATATGATGCTGTGTATGATGTTTGAGGTCTTTGTGTTGGTTTAGTTTACCTAAGTTCTAATCTAGTGGAAAATGAGGGTAATCTTAGAAGTACCCCACCCAGCCAAGAAAACACAAACATTTGGAAAAAAATGGATTTATTTTTCAACATAATCTCCTTTCAGCTCTATACACGTTTCCCAGCGATGTTCAATAAGTTCGATACCCTTTTTATAATAAGAACTGTCTTGCTGCACAAATTGGCTATTAACTGCCTAAATCGCTTCTTCACAGTCAGAAAATCTTTGACCACCAAGCCATTTTTTCAAGTTTGTGAACAGAAAATAATCTAAGGGGGGTAAATCTGGCTAATGAGGTAGCATTTAACCTTTAATTCATGAATTTTGGCCATTGTAATAACGGATTTGTGAACTTGTGCATTGTTTTGATGAAACAACACTTTCTTCTCAGCCAAATGTGGCTGTTTTTGCTTGATTTTATCACTCAAATGTTGCAATTAGTTCGCATACTACTCGCCGTTGATAGTTTTTGCTTTTTCAAGATAGTCAATCAAAGTTATCCCACTCGCATCCCTAAAAACCAATGCCATGACCTTGCCTGCAGATGATATGGTCTTGGCCTTCTTTGGAGCCGGTTCTCCCTTTTGAATCCATTGTTTTGATTGTCCTTTTGTCTCGGGTGTGAAGTTATGGATCCAAATATCATTCATGGTTATAAAATGGCTAAAAAATTCTGCTTAGTTGCTGCAAAACTTTGCTAAACACTCAATTGAAACATCTTCACGTCACTGATTTTGCTCGAGTATGAGCAAATGCTGCACCCAACTTGCACATGGCTTTCCCAAGTACAAATTTTCAGTTAAAATGCGATGTACCGTACTTTTTGAAATGCTTACTATGTCTGTAAGCCTGCGCATTGTCAGTTGATGATCATCCAGTATCAATTTAATGGATTTACTTCACCGTTTCCGGGGTTGTCAGCTCATTTGGTCAACCAATGCTCGTCTTGACAGCTCGTACGGCCTCGCTCAAACTCTGCTTCCCAATATTTTCCTGCTGTGAACGAAGGAGCAGATTCACCCAGAGTGAGTTTCCAAGTGAGACCAAATTCCAGGTTTCGCCAGAGCTTCTCCAGTTGAGCATGAGGTGTGTGGACAAGCATTGTCATGTGGCGAGATTGTTGGTTCCAGGCTGCCTTTAAAATGACAAAATTTAACCAATATGGTTTGCCTTATGCTTTTGAGTGATTCACTGGTCATTTTGAATCAAATCTTTGATTAGTGTGATGTTTATCATCTATGGCAGTGATTGGATGTCCGCTGCATTTTTCATCCACAATTATGGCTTTTCCAGGCTCGCAACCACGGAAGTATACTTTTAATTGATTGACAGTAGACCTATCAACAGCATTGTCACCATAAACAGCCTTGAAAGGACGATGAATTTCTGTGGGAGTCATTTTTTCAGCAGTAAAAAATTTGATAGCAGCAAGCTGTTTTACTTGGGTTGACGTAGCACTAGAACACGTCTCCATACTTCAGCTTCTTGAAATACACTGGAAGAATGTAACAACCTCTAACCCATGTATGCGTGTTGAGGAAGAATTTTACTTCCACATGCTACCAGAAGTGCTTCTAAAGGTCATTTTGTTTGTGGTCTCCAAGCATGTGTGCATTAGTTTTCAGCATACCCTCGTACTATCAAATGTAGAACGAACAGATCTAAGATGCCTTTTACCCCCAAATGATAAGGGATTGAAAAATTTGTAAGCAAACATACTAGGGAAAATAACCACAAAAAAACCATAAACACAGTAATCAACCCGAAGGTCGGTTTAGTAGGTGATGGTAGAGTACATCCAGTACTAAGCCCTATACAGCGTGTGAAATTCACACATCAGGGTAGGGGGGCCAGTTCCTTTCCCTGTGCCGGTTATTATGGTTTCCCAGGAAGACCTGGTACCTGAAAATCACATAGCCTGGGTGGAGCTGCAGGTGCCCAGAGTGGCTTGCCCGGGAAATGAACCTGGGACCCTCCGGTCAACAGTTCAACGCTCTATCAACTGGACTACCGCGACCCTTTTACTAGGGAAGATATAAAGTTAATTTTCTTTTTTCATTAAAAGTAGCCTAGTATGTTGTCATTGTTTTATCTAACTTTATTTTATTGTTCTTCTCGTTATCAGCAGCTCCTCTTGCATTCTTAGAGAAGTTTACACACTTAAATACTGTGGTGCATATACCTATAATTATCATGATCTTCATTATTTGAATTATTTTACATATTAATTGACCAACAATTAAGTTAAATTGACAAAGAAAATTAATCAACTTGCTATCAACTAACAATTGAGTTAAAGTTAATTTTTGATATTGCATGTCTGTGTGAATCACCCCCTGCTAACCACTCTCGTGGTGGCTTGCAGGTTACTATTCATATTTGAATGAACTCCGCCATCAAATTGTTCCATGCAAGCAATAAAACACCCTGTTGAAAAATTTCAATTGTAGTCATTGCTTAAACAGTCTGGAAAGCAAAGCCTTGTAATTAATGCATTTTCTCTTTTTATAAACAAGTAATTTACCCTATACATGAAAATATGACTGTTCTAAAGATGCATGTATCCTTTATATATGAAGTTTGATGGGAGTTGAATGCCCTGACCTCCCTATTTTCTGGGTAAATTGTATTCCCATAAACAATTACATATGCATTGCATTGACCACAGTATTTTTGCCCTTTTGTAATTTATGAACTCTAATTACATAAATGAAGGCATTACTATGGCATCACATAATTGCCTTAGCATATAATGATCACTTTAGCTAATGTGGATAAGGTAGTTAATAATTAAAACTCAGGACTGGATTGCAGAACTAATAACAACCAAATATGAATGAATTGTTTTCATGTCTGTAAAAGCTTTCGGTAAAAACACATGATGTAATTCCATCTCATTTAATTAGTCAAATGATAAAATATTAGTAGTTGTTATGTCTTTCTCTTGCCACACCTTAAGATTTAAACTCTTTAATCATAAAGGCTGGTGGATATTCTAAAACTGTCAGGATTCCAATCCTAAAGATTTCAGTGTAATTCTTTTTTATTTTTTGCTTGACAACATGGCTGCCATGATATCATTCTATCAATTTTTGTGTCTGCCCACATGCATTGAATTAAAGCATAGTTAAATTGTGCTTTCATTGTTTTACATTATTCATCATAGAGTTGACCTCCACTGATAAAATTTACCCTGGATGAGCTATTTTTTATTTCTCTTTCCAATTCCCAAAGTTTTAACATTCAGCTTCGTTTTGGATATAATTCATTTCCATCTGCTCAAGCAGCTCTTGAAAATCTCTATTTCATTTAAATATATATCATACATCATAACCGTGATTTTATATGCTGAAGTGGGGAAAAATTTACTCTGTCTGCAGCTCTGTATTATCTTCAGTTGGTGACCTTTATTTACAGTTGAAATGATTGCTATATTTAGCAGAAATGTTCAAAAAAGAGGTTGATAGTTTGAATTAAAAATCACTTATGTAAACAAAAATGTCAAGTGATATCTTCTCTATGACCAGAAGGAGCAGAATATGACTCCAGAAATCCCTCACAAATATGGTGGTTATTATTTTGATATCCTGCAAATGAATATTTTACTGTATGCATATTAATGAATAGAGTGGTAGTCCTCAGAAATAGCAGTTCCTCCAAAATTGCAGTCATATCAATATGACATCTGTTTTGAGGAGATCGAGGCATTTGTAGGCCTTTTATATTTTTGTGGGGTGCAAAAGACATTTATCACTGCTCTGTACCCACTCTGGTCCACTGAGTATGACCTTTGTTGTGCCAATGTTCCATGCATCTACAGAGATTATTGCCCATACTGTCCACACTCTGTTTTGAAGTTATTCAGTCAGGTGACAGCATTGAAATATTGATAAATCATCGCTAATTTGTGAGATATGGTAAAGCCTTATAGAGAGAACTCAGAGAGATGAGTTGTGCACGGTTGAGGACCAGCCCCATGAATTCTGCGGCCCTTGTCCTGTTGGGATGCACATAAAGGGGAAAACAGATAAATTTGGCTTGAATATTGTCATGATGATTGATGCAAGAACAATTCATATGGTGACTGCTGCTCCTTACATTGGAAACTGCTTCTCCTTATTTTGGCTCCTGAAGCAGCTGAAGAAGCTCTGATGTAATGCTTTAGGATGCCATAATCAGCAATTCATAGGACAAAGAGAAATATTATATGTTTGACGACTGGGTTACTTCTGTGAAACTTGTATGTTTCCTCGATTTTCTGTGAAATCATTAGATGTAAGGCTCAATAATTTCATCTCTATCGTATGCTCAATCATGTGAATATCTGAGTTAAGTACTTCTTTTCATGTCATCTGGGCAGATCTCCAAGAGCAAATGATTGACAAACTTGGAAGACTCACTGAGCTGCTATAACTTTTTGCGATTTCATCACAAGGCACCCAACCACTTAAAATAGTATAACTTTATCTTCTCTTTATATTTATCACTAGGTTATAATAATGACAGGGATGTGGAGTTAGGATGTTAAGAAAAGGCTCGTCAAAACTTTTATATGAAATGTAGTTATCTAAGGTGCAGAAAATATGGTCATCAAAGCAAGATGAGAGACGTAAATTGGAGATGGGCAAAGAAATTGAAGTGGACGGAAAGGAAAACTAATGAGGAAGTGCGAGGCATGGCGGGGGAGGAGAGAGGGGATATTGGGAAAAATAACAAGGAATAATGATTGAAAAGCATATTGATATCGGGAGTGGGAGGTTGAAGACTGCAGAAGATGGGAGAATGTTAGGCAAATGTGGGAAGGGTAGGAAGAGGATATGGATGTTAGACGGGATGGAGGAAGAAAACATGAGGAGATGAAGTTGGACTTTTTGTAGAGCAGGATGATGGGTTTTGTTTTTTTTGTAGAAACAAATTATTTAATTGGTAGTTGTGCCCATCCAAAACCTACCTTAACCGGTAGACTATCTGTAAACAATATGCATGTACATATGCAAATACATATGCGCATGGATATACAGATGCAGGTCATCTATACATGTTCAAGATAACCATGAAGACCTGGGCACGTGGTGTCTATGCAAATTCATGATAACTACCAAGTTCTGAGTGCGCGTTATACATAAGGGGCGTATTATCGATGGAAAGACATGGCACTATCAATCCGCAACCAATGATTGCTGTAGTTTATCATTAAGTTCAATTTGTCTCAGTAGTTTTAAGGTGATTTATAACCATAGAAAATAAATGGCTAAAATTGTGTTATTTAGAATCAAATATTTATTCATTATTTATTTATTCTTAGCCAAAAAAAAGCACTCTTTGGTCTTTTACATCGGGCTGTTAGTGGTGATAACAATGGACCCGATAGAGAACATATTTTCTTCATTTGTTTACATAAGTGGATGTTATTGTCAAATAAACTCAATTTTAAAGCTGAAGATTTTGTAAGTTAGCTCTAAGTAGCACGTTAATTAACTATGGATCATTTTTTCTTGCCGACCATTGTTTTAGTATTTCACGACAAAGCAATTAACTTGGCATATGGTTCAAAAATCTATGAGATGTTGGCAACTAATGACCGAGGGAGTCTAATGAATTAATTTATTAAGCTGTAATAGCGATCATATTTAAATTATTTTAAAATATGATAACGATAAATTTTACGTAAGTGCGTGTATTCATTGCAATTTGCTGTGCATGATCGTGAATTTATGGAGAAGTCATAATTATCAGAACAATCTGAAGGCTGAGAATTAAATCTTAGCATCATTACTGACAAAGAATATAAACACGGGAATTGATTATTTAAACTGTTACTGTAGAGTTAGTCACATTTCTGATAACAAATGCATTTGCGTTGAAAGTTCACTTTTATAAAAAATGAGGTAATGGAAAGAGTAATAAATGCTGTAAGCAAGGTTTTTTTCCACGACTCTGAATTAAAATGGCCACTGCATTTGGAACACCGAATTGGAATGTGTGGACTCAATTAAATAACCAGTCATTGCCCTCACTCACGATCATTCCTGAGTGAAACACATATGGGGAATATATGGACAAGCTAACATAAAATCGGGATTATTGAAAGAGTACCAGGTAAATATAATGAAAAAGTCAAAGAAAAACGTTATCTGTTGTTGGATAGGACTCATTTAGAATATGATGCCAGTGTATGGGATCCTCAAGAAGTTGTATTAATTGCCAAATTGGATTGCATGTATCGTATAGGAGCTAGATTTGTAAAATGTTTTTATGATAAACATAGTAGCATATCTAAAATATTAGAGTAGCTAGGCTGGGAATCTCTGAATGGAGCAAAAGCTAAATTACAGATTGAAGCTGTGGAATAAATTAGAAGGGAGTCTCTTTAGCAGTGATGTTGAAAATGTTTTATTATCCCCATCGTACTATGGTAGGATAGATCATATTAATAAAATTAGAGAGATTAAGTGCAGAACAGATAGATTTAAGGTGAGATTTTTTCTTGAACAATAGGGGATCAGAATAATTTTTGTCCGACCGCAGTAGTGTCATGTTCAGGTAAAAATTAGTCTGGTGTGTATTCACCCCCCGGTCACGCACCCTAGTGGTGGCTTGCAGGGTACACAAATAAATAAAAATAAATAGATGGGGCTGATGGTGTATTTTCAGCGTCATTCCTGGGGAGACGCCCTTCCAATTTGTGCTAGAGAATTGGTCTGTAATTTAGCCTTGGCTCAGTGAGTGATTCCTCGCCCCTCTAATAATTTTGTCACTCTACTTAGATTAACAATGGCAGAGTTAAACAAATCTGGGCTCTTCTATGCTGCCTGCGATGTGCCTTGGAAATTAATCTAGCGTCGTGGGGGTACCATATACTAGCAGTGTGTTCTGTGTGAGGCCCACCCAGAGAAAGATTATGTTTCTCTTTGACCTTTTCGGCACATTTCCCCAATACTTTTCTCCTGATGCAGTAGGTGTTTGGGGGACAATTGTTCTTTTTTCATAAAATCATGACCATGCCTTTTTTGGGTTCAATTCTAATATCCATGTGTTAAACCAGCATTGTATAGCCATTGTCTGTGTTTTTGTCTAACTATCGGACTAGCTATATGTTCCATGACCTTGCATGATATGAGTGTGAGGGAAATAGGTCGGTAGTTTCCCAATTCCTCCTTGTCTCCGTTTTTAAATGTAGGCGTTACATTTGCCGTTTTCCTCTCGTTGGGAACCTTTTGATCTACTAGCCATTTCTTAAATACGAGTTTATTAGTGATGATGCATTCATAATTATTTTTTACAGGAAACAGTTTTTAATAAATCCTCATTTATTTTTGGAAATGCGACATAGCATTTCGTAATTTCTATCATTTAATGTCTACACGTTTTTCAAGGGGAGTGGAAAAGTTAAAATAATGTTACAGGTATTTTTGTTTGTTTCTGTTTCCTTTCCTAATTTCTAGTTTTTGTAAAATGTTCATTAATGAATATCTTGGACCACAATTTACCGAATATTATAATTATGTCTCTATTATGTACACCGTGTTGATAGTAATATTGGCGTTACATTGTACTATGGCGAACAGTCAAAAAACCTGTAACTACGACGCACTTAATATTTCTGCTAATCCAATGACTTAAACTGTGTTACTCCAGCAATAATTAAGATTTTATTACTTGTTATTATTAATTAATTACAACCAACAAAGTAAGATGAAAATCATAACGAATTCATCACATCATTCCATTTATAACGTGCGAATTATTCGTAAATCACTCCATAAAGGAATGCTTAAGTAGCAGCGTTCTGACTTACTGGGAGGGAATGACTCTCGATTCCTACTGAGTCACTTGGATTCGTCGGAAATGAACTTGGACCTCTCTCTTGATTCATCGAGGCAGTCAGTCTATCGCATTTGTTTCACTTCCTCATTGTAAACTCCGCGAGTTTTTCGGGTCACCGAGTCGTGGGAAGACTTCTTTTGAATCAGCAACGTAGTTAGCCATCCCAAGCATTCCTAATCGCCAAAGACTCGTTGATTTTATTGCGAATGCCTCAAGTCATCACACTCATTTGAGTGACTTGTTCAATTGAAAGATTCGTGACTCCTCGTCCTAAATTCAGTGTATATAGATGAGTAATTGGTTTTCTTCTCCAGGATTAATTTTTGCGAATTCTATAACTGTATTATAAAGTAATGTTTTACATATAAATTGCGCGGACTATTTTGAAGGGCCCAATAATGCGGAATTTGAATGAATGATTCAGTCGCAAACCTCAGTTTATTTTTTCGTCTCGTATACTATTCCGTAATTTTTTTTCTTCTTCGAATCATATTTGCAAATTTATATATTGAAGAATAGTCATAGATCCAATGTACATAAGATAATTGTATGTTTACTGTTATTATGCTCCAGGAGATAATTTGAATGAGTGAGTGAGTACGACAAGCAAACGTCGGGTTGAGAATCGGCCGGCGTAAATTCGCGAATCGAGTGCGAAAGTTGCGAATTTACCTGTGTAATCTGACCGTTCGTAAGAAAATATAGAGGTGTTCGGATAGAAATGCGAATACTACGAGTGAATATTAACGACGGTTTGTCGCCCATATCCAGAAACATAAAATAAAATGAAGGTAATTGTGCTTTGATGAGGAGCATGGAAAAGGATACGACCTCATAACTTAGCAGTCGCAGCAAGCGACAGTGCGAGAAACATTGGGGTTGTTTGAAAATGGAGAATTAAGCATACTTACCTGGCGTAGGGGTCTTCTATGATCCGCAAGGTGGTTCCCCCAGGACGAGGCTTGCCCATTGCACTCCGGGCAGGCTGACCCCTGCGATTGCCCCAAATGTGGGTAACTCGGGCGCGTAATTTTTGGTAGTAGGGACTGCGTTCGCGCCGTCCCTAAATAATATTCCAAAGGTGTGACTGTAGCAGATTTATCTGTGGCTGGGAAGACTAATTTCCGTATCTATCGTAACCGGAGACCAGAGTCCACCCTTTGCAGGCTCTGCAAGGAGACGGATGAGACTCTGGTCCACGTCCTAAACCAGTGCCTCGCCCACAGGCAGCTCCGCATCGCCCGGCACAACGGGATCCAGGAGCTCCTACTGGAGTGCCTCCCGCCCTCATGGGAAGTCGCTGTGGACAAGAGAGTCCCCGGTCAGGACTCACGGCTTCGTCCTGACCTGGTGATCCGCGAAGGGGACAATATTCATATCGTGGATGTTACGGTCCCCTTCGAAAACCGGACAGCGGCTTTCCGAGTGGCACGGGCGGTAAAAATGGAAAAATACCGTGGGCTGGCCGAGAGCATTCGCGTCGCCCACGAGTACAAAGTTACTGTCCGCCTGGGTGCCATCATCGTTGGGGCCCTCGGGTCCTGGGATAGAAAAAAATGATGCGGTTTTATCCCGACTCGGCATCCAGAAGGGCAGGGCTCGTGGGCTGAGCAGGAAAATGTGTTCGGCAGCCATCGCGGTATCAACAGATATATAACGGAAGCACATGAAGTTGCAGGACCGGTAGCGTGTAGTGCTATAGTGTAGTGTTTAAGGGACATGTAGGTTTTCTTTTATGTATTCATGGACTTGTAGGGACACATCCATTGCCCTTGGGACGTGGATAACTCCATCTGGAGGATAAATTTTGTTTTATGTACATGTCACTAATTATGTGAATAAAAAGGTGGTTCCCCCAGGACGAGGCACTCCGGGTAGGCTGACCCCTGCGATTGCCCCAAATGTGGGTAACTCGGGCACGTAATTTTTGGTAGTAGGGACTGCGTTCGCGCCGTCCCTTAATAATATTCCCAAGGGTGTGACTGAAGCAGATTCATCTGTGGCTGGGAAGAGACTAATTTTCGTATCTCTCGTAATAATTCCTACCTTACCGATATTAAATTATGCCTCCCTGATAGTCATTCCCGTGTCGTTAATTCCTGACTCCTTAAGGTGCCATTCGTTTACCTTTAATCGCTAGTAATTTCTCTTAACTTGGGATCATTCTCAACCTTAATAGTTAAACATGCACACGTCATTTTTTCTACAAATGATAAGGGATCAAAATAACATTGTTCGACTGTGGTATGGGTAAATATTTTTAGGTCAAAATTAATCTGGTGTGTATTCACCTCCTGCCACACACCCTCGCAGGGGCTTGCAGGGTACTAAAATGTCTACAAGCCTCAATTAGGCCCTTGATTCTGGAAGTTTTCAGCATTGAGGAGCCTCCAGATTGCAGCAATCAGAGCTGATTCCAAGGAAAGTTTAGTCTCCAAAGGGAAAAAAGGTGGAAAAACTGAACTTTTAGGCTCATCAGTGGAGTGAATGTTTAAATATAGTGATTTATAACTTCAAATTTACCATTTATTTTTTACACTTAAATGAAAACAGTACACCATTTAATCTGACTTTAAGAAATATTTTAAAAAATTTCATATTATCTGAAGAAAAATTAAACTGGGCTGCCCGTGATACTAACGTTCAAATGTTGAAAGAGATGCATTTTATGGGAATGAAGTTATTCAAATACTTTTAAATAATGAACAGTATCGTTCCTAGTATAATATTCTAAAACATTCAATTTCAAAACAATCAGGAGATTAAATTTATTTTCAGCAATTTTGAACACCCCTTTCCAAACATTCATCTGTTATTACTAATATTTATAATGGAGATACACTTTGAGCCTAATATTTTCATGTTTAAAAATATGTTGAAGACTCCAAGTATTATTAATAAGACCCTAATATACTTTGCAAATAAAAATAAAGCAAGCAAATTAATTTCTATTGAAGTGGATGGGAAGGTGATCCCACAGGTACGAAATACCAAATTTTTGGGTTTCCACATCAATTCTCAAATCTCTTGGGATGAACACATGAGTACTAGTAAATTGAGCTCAGCCTGCTTCTTAATAAGGTCCATTAGATCCACAATTTCAGTGGCTGTTCTCTGTACACTATGTGATGGTGAATTTTATTCTCACATAGCCTATGGTATCTTTTACTGGGATTCATCATCACTTGGCCATTTTCAGTGTCCAAAAAAGAGCCATTCGGCTAATGAGTTTTGCAAAACACACTGCCCCTTGCCATCCCCTGTTTAAAAAAATTGGATGTATTGCCAGTGCCATTATTTATATTTTTCGTATAATAATACATACAAAAAGAAATCTATATGAATATGTGAATAATTGTGATATCCATAAATATTCTACAAGGCAGAATGAGCAGCTGCACATTTTATATGTATATGCACCAAAAATGCAGGTTCTGGTCCAAATTTTATGGGCCTTAAACTTTATGATAAAACTCCCAGCTGAGATTATGACCTAAAAAAGTGTGGCTGCATTGAAAGTCAATCTACTTTGGTTCTTAAAATTAACAATATTTTATTCAATTGCTGAATTTCTTCATAATGGCTGATATGTGTCTGTAGTATCCATTGTATGTATTTAGTTACTTTCCCTGTCACCAAGTGTAACAGTTGTAAAAACTTGATCGCAGGACAAATAAAATGTATTATTGTTATTATTGATTTTTGCAATATAAATTTGCAAAGAACAACAAAGGGGTGGATAGCATATTATTTCTGTTTTGTGTTCTGCTGGACTGGAGTGTGCACTCAATGATCCTTCCTAGAAGAATACACTTGTGTATAATAAATAAACAATAGAGTAAAAACTGTATTTTTTATAACTTTTTGAATAATTGAACATTCGCCCAAAACTCCTGATTTCATTTGGATTCAAATCAAGGTTGGTGATTCAGTCAGAGAATTGATTGAAAGGAGAATGAGTTTCAACTCCATGCCAAGACCTCTTCCTCTAATGTGTGTCCAATGAGTTTGACTCTCCTCCCTTCTTCCTCCCAGGAGCTCAGACAGCCTTTGCATCTACCCGCTGTCATCGTTCAACCTCGAGGGGAGGGCCTACTCCCACCTCTCGTGCCGGCCCTCTGCCATGGGGCGGTGCCGTGTACTCTGCTCGATCGATCAGCCCTACAATGAAGTCAACTCAGGGCCCAGCCTGCTGGGGCCCTCAGGGTCATGCCCCTCACTTCTGGGCAACCCTCGCCTCACCTTCTGGTCCTACCTGGCAGTGCGCTCGGTGGCTGACTGCTTCCCTGCTGGAGCCCTGGCTCTCATTGATGCCTCTCTTCTCCTCCCCTCGCACCATGCCTCCCCTGGGCCACAGATGGTCCCAGGGGCCCTCGGGGTGGCCCTTGCTGCCCCCCTGGCTGCAACCTTCCTCGCCCTGCAGCAGGGCGAGCCCTCGGCAACCCAGCTTGCCTCCAACTACCTTCCTTACCCCTGGCCCCCCTTTGCCACCTCTGCCGTGCTGGCCCTGGTAGCCACCATTCTCCTCTTGAGTTTCCAGGTAAGGCAAGGCCCATTGGGTCATTTGTTCAAAGGGAAAGTTGTGCACTATTCATCCAGGGACCATGCATGATTCTGCTCCATGTGACTGTGACATTCTAAGGCATGTTACATAGATTTTGACATGTTCCAGAACATATTATGCAGCGCTAATATTAAATTTTTTTCAAGCCTTTGATGAGGCCAGTCCTCAAGCCGATATTAATTTTTTGAGTTGAAAACAATCAATATTGGCTATAGGATTGGCACCTTGCAAACTCACATTTAATAGTTTACCACACCCTCTTCATTGGGCGAGGTTTAATTTATTGTTTATGCATACATTAAAATGGTGTTTGTGAATGATTGGGGAACCAGAGGCAGCTAATTGATGCTGGCATTAATGAATATGGTATGGAAAGATTTGCCAAGAAATGCGGGCAATTGTCAACTGAGGGTATTAGACATTATTTTTTGTGAATGAACATGCATATTATAATTTGTAGTCTGCCATATAAGGTCATTTTGGATGGACACACATTGACCATAATTCTATTTCTTAGCTTCATCCAAGAAGACACAAACTAGACAACCCATTCTCTTAAATTATTCTTCAATAACACATGCTTTCCCTATCCCTTCATTCCATTCAAATTGCTTTTCCTCTTCCTTCCCCTCGTCTGCCTAACCGCTCCTTTTTTTTCACAGTCTTCAACATTACTTCCCTGGTGAAAAGCCTCTGCAGTCATCTCTCCTGCCTTTAGATTTCTCCCAACAGTCCTCTCTCCTCCCACCTTCATACTCAGCTCTACCTCATTTATTTTCCCTTCTGTCCACTTCACCTTCTCCATCCTTCTCTACACCCACATTTCAAAAGCCTCCTATCTACGTCTATCCTCCTGCTTCAATGACCAAGTCCCTGCACATAATAAAACCACACTTCATGTAAAAATTTTAATGAGTCTTTCCTTAACATTATCACTCAATGTCCCTGTCATTGTTTCACTCCTCCACTTGAAAGCTTCTTTGTCTAATGCTATTCTTCCAATGTCCCTACTACTTAAACCATTTTGGTCCAAAACAATTTCAAAATAGTTAAATTGTTCCACATGCTGTGATTATTTGCCATCTTATGTATAGTGTTTTACTTAGCTTTTCTCTTTCTCAAACACATCATGATCTTTTTTTTGTTCGTTGATTCTCATTTCATGTCCATCTCTCTGATTTAAAATGTGCTCAGAGATGAGTTTCACCTCTCAGCTGAGTTGCCAACTGAAGCTTGATCATCAGCAAACCTGAATGATTTCATGCATTCTCCACCAACTGTCATTGCCAGCTCCAGTTCTTCTCATGCCTGTTTGACCATTTCCTCCACATATACTTTGAACAGTGCAGGTTATAATGGACAACCCTACCTTAATCCTCTTCGTAACACTGCCCATTTGGGCTCTTCATCCCCCACTCACACCTGAGCGTTTACTCTATTTCGCTCCTATTTTCTGCAATATATTAATTACTTCTTCTCAAATTACTCTCAAACACCTGGAAATCTATTAAATAAATCCATCATGATTATTATTCAATGTTCTTTTCTATTAGTGACCTTATTAGTGCTGTGGTAGATATTACTGAACCCCAAGTGATCACCTCCTAAATAATCTTTTATCCTCTTATTGATCATCCTGAGAACCACTTAAGCTGTTTGAAAAATCATTCTTATTGTTCTGTAGTCTTCACAAATACACTGGAGCCTTGCTTAAACAGCTCCTTGCACACCAAGTAATTCCCATAACGAGTGGAAATATCGGTCTCGAAAGGGACTCACTTAACAGGTGACTTTTCACATAACAAGTGACAAGGAGAGGGGAATTCCTGATTTCAAGCCACTACATTCATCGTGCTCCTGCTACTGCCAATTTGTCTGTGGCACTCATTCTGCCAACATTTACCATTGCATGTGATCACAAATTTTTCCAAACTTGTGTTCAAATGTATTGTTATTGATTTTCTTGTGCATTGCTTTAAAATTAACCCTGAAAGAAAAATCCAAAAGAAGAAAGCCATAAGAGAATAAAATAAAACATAGCAGTAGAAATGAAAAGTGAAATCATTGAAAATTGGGAACAAGATGTGAGCGTGGCTGATCTAGTTTGCTTCTCTACAATTGGTGGACATCAACGATTGGCCTTTTCTTCAAGAACATGGGCAAAATTATGTAGATAGATGCTTGAAAGAGAGTGACCAAAGTATCTACACAGTGGTTACGTATTCTCACCGAATTTTAATAGTTTCTTCTCCATTGGATAAATGAAAAGCAATTGCAATGCAACACCATTAACGGGAGTATAATTTGTGAGAAGAGGAAATTGATTTTTGCTGACCTCGTCAATCATATGTCTGGATCATCAACAGTCGAAGAAGTGTTTAAGGGGAGCCGTGCATGATTTGAGAAGTTAATCAGAAAAACCATCATGCACGGCATTGTGAGGCATGGTGAAGCAGCTGGCTTAAGAGTTAAAGGTAGCAGGGAACTTCATCGGTGACTTAAAGAACCACGTTTATTTTGAGGGTTAATTGCCTCAACATGTTTACAATTGTGATGAGACGGTTCTCTTTGGGAAGAAGATGCTGAAGTTAACCTATATTTGTACACAATACAGTAGAAGAGAATATATTGTCTGACCTAAAGGCAATCAAATTCCATCTCAGGCTGCTATTTTGCATGACTGCTAGTGGTGCTTTAAAAATCAAATCCCTGCTTGTTTAACATTCAGAAACTCCACAAGTCCAAAACAGCAGGTTAAATGAGATGTGTAGGTCATTGAAAACTGTTGCATCATACCATGCATACGGGGAATCACCCTAATAAGGCTGTAGCAATGCTTGCCACAATATTGTGAAACAATATGGTAAAAATGAGACTCAGTTTTATTTGACAATAAAACTGAGTCTCATTTTTACCATATTTTGAAGCATCGGCAAAAAAAAATGTCTTCAGGCAGCTTTCTAGTTAAAGGATTTAGGTATATATAATAAATAATGGAACATTAATTTAAATTATTTTTTGCTTTTACAAATTGAGTTTGTATTCCCATTGGCTTTATTCTGCAAAAATCACAGAATGGATTATACTTATTTTATGAGGTTCCACTGTACACAATAGGTTTATACACTTGAGAACAACTAAATTAGGATCTCATAATGTGTATCTCAGACTGTACAACAAACTACCAGAAAATACAAATGCATGTATATTGTGTGAATAATTTTGTATTCATCGGAAAAAATCTTATTCGACAAACATATTTTAATCTGTAAAGAAGTATTTTGAAGATAATCTGTAGTTGTCACCCTTAAATGATGTTTTTTGTGCTCTCTCAGTGTGGGAATTCCTTGTGGTTCCTTCAGTGTTTCCACTATTATTTAGGTTTAGTGCCTGCTATCTGATTCATTGCAGCTTTATAACTGACCCTCCTTTGCTTTTTGATACATATATATGCATACATACATAAATATTACTTATATGTATATATTATACATATAATTAGTACTGTGGTCTTTATGGATGAATAAAACATCTTTATTTTATGCCTTAGCTGTACAGAATTCTTTATTTATCTTCTTATTTGCCCCTTGAGCATCTTTAATTCTCTCATGCCTTTTTTCCTAATTTTTCCCACCAATCTGCTGTCTTATAAAATGCGCCTGATCTGTATTTTTCCAGAAACATTTGCTCTGAAGAGGCTAATCCAATGCTCCACCAAAGAAAAGCCAACCCATCTCCTTGTTTATATTGAATCAAATTAAATTCAGATTTTTGTCTCAAACATGCAAATGAAATGTTTTCCGGAAAATCTACGGACAGCAAAATACCTCTTTCCTTTAACTCCCTGATGGATGCTGTATCTAGTCTTAATTTTCCTAGGGGTGAATAAAAAATATATTTCTGGGTCATCCTGAAAGTGAGAAATAATCCTAAACAATACTTCAAAAGCCGTTTACTGTCATAATTCACTCTATTGACCAAAAGCATTCTCTGAATTGCTTCCCAATATTTTGCATTCATGGTTAAGGCATGTGCTAAGCTGTAGGATAGGTTTTGCTATGCTTTGCCATAGAAATCTGCATTCTGCACTTCCAACTGAGTGAATATTTCACCTCTGATATCATGAACCACTCTCTCTTGTCCTGGATGTAATTTTAGACAAGTGAACGAGCTGAAGTCACCTTTGAGAATGGATCTGCCTCCCAGTTTGCTGCCTAACCACACTGCTGTCAATGGTGGTAAAGATGCCTGGGCAGTGTGGTGCATAGGATACTGTCATTAATTTGCTTCACTGCTTCTCCTGTGTATAGGTTCCTGTTCTGCTGGGTGAGGGAGGCAGGGAAGAGGGAGTGAAGGGGACAAAGGGGCAAGCTACCATTTCAGAGTCTCCAGATCTGTACACTAGGAAGAAGCTGAGGCCTAAATTGGGGCCCTACCCGCCAACCCATCTCTGGGCACATGCTTGCGAGGCTGCAGCACTTTTCCTTGTGTTAGTGCTCCTTGGCATGTTGTGGGGAGGACTGGACTCGTACACCTCTTGGTAAGTAACTGATGGAATAGTGCCTCTCCTGTTTGCTATTTCTGGGTTTGAGTTTCAGACATTACATGAGCTTTATATTGATTTAAAAGGTTTCTTGTTTATATGTGTACTTTTCAAGCGTGTAAAATACTAGAGGTGGCATGGTTTGTTCTTGCGACATATTGTTTTTGGGGCCAGAGCATCTGGTTAGCTAGACCTCACATTTGAATGAATTCACTGAGGTTACATGAGTAAGCTCAGTAATGATCTATTAAGATACAGGGAGAAAATTTTAAAAATGTAACAGTGATGCTGTTTAGGAAATAGATTTTAATTGTACCTCACACAAGTATCAAGAGAAATTAAGAAATGAGTCCTATTATTTCACAGGTATGTTATAAGATTTTTATACATGTTGATAATCCAGGCTATATTCTAATAATGGAGAGGCTTGAAGAAATTACCAACAAAATCCACAAAAATCATGTTGTGGATTTTGTCAATCATTTCAGAGGAAGTCTCTGGATGTCCCAAACAGTTTTCATCATTTGTGTATGGACTACCGTGTTTAAACTCAGTTAATAAATTTAAACCACCACAAATACAGGAGCAGATGTGCCATGAACTTCACACAACTAGGCTTGGATCTCTTTTGATGTATACCCTTTTAAATAGAAGTGTTTAATAACTGCACTAAACTCAATTCTTTCCATTTTTCTATGTGAAAAAATGTTTTTTGCTTCAATCAACAATGAAAATGAAACCATACGATGGATATAGTGGAAACTCCAACAGCAGTCTAGTGAGAGATGAGGCTCACTGAAAGTAAACTTAATACATTACTACTGGTGGATTTTTAAAGGAATTATTGAATGATTCATGTGCCTAAGCATTGTTTAATTTTGAAACGCAAATAATCTTGTTTTGTGATACATGAAGGTGAATATTTTGGCCATTAAATTTTTATTCCTGATTAAATTCTGTTGGATATCTCATTGCCATATCTCATTATATACCACTAACAATAGCATTCACAATCATTATACCAGGACCTGCAGTCATCTACATATGAACTTCATCAGAACTTGCAAGTCTACTTTTTCCCCCCATAACTTGGGACTCTTATTATATAATAACCTTCCTCTGGTTATCAAGAGCATAGAAAAAATGTCCACCTTTAAATTCAAAGTAAGGGACTTTTTCATGGTACACTATTGATGAGTTTCTGAATATGTAACAATGCATTGTATTTTATGTTAAGATCTTTGACGTGCTGTATATCTTGGAACATGAATGTACCCAGATCCTCGGGCAAATAAATAAACACTATGTGTGCAGCATGGTTGGTTGAAACATAGATATATGTATGTATTGGATACATATATACCTGGATTATATACATAGTCCAGATATATATGTATTTTCATATTATATCATTGAAATTAATATTATGATTGCTATGCCTTTGCACAGGTACTTGTCTGACATGATGGCTGTGAATGATCAAATTGATGTGCAAAACATAAGTACAGTGTTGAACGAGACGATGGGTGAGTTCACCATCAATGGCTGGCTGTACCATCCATCCCCTCTCCTTCCATTTCTGCTGCTCCTTGGCCTCATGATGACTGCTGCAGCACTTCCTGCCATTCCACTCTTTTGGTATGCGGAGAAGATCATAGAGATATGTGGACATGCAAATCTCCTCATCATTGCATTCACCTTCTACATTGTGCGATATTCAGGTATGCTAATATTCAGTATGCTATATTGTCTAACCACAGAAACTAGTGAATAAATCAGGGCGACCAGAAAACTGAGAGGCTGAAATAACTCTTTATTTGTTCATGAATTTAAAAACCCACACTGTTCTCATTAGCTTTGTTTTTTCAGAAAAGGAATTAGTTCGCTCCTTTTTCCTTGATTCTCTCTTACTGGTACATGGCTTAGAACCACTCTATTTCATGTTCGAAAGATCTCAACAAAGTCTTTATTATTAATGGCCCAACTCTAATTTTTGTTCTAAATTTGATTTGATGCAAATTAATGCAATGAACTCATAGATGCTGTTATTAATGTTGTATTTGAATGATAATTTGCCAAAATACAAAATATTCATCATAACACATGATGGGGTAGCTGTTTTCTTGCACTAAGAAAAGTTAACTCTGAAAATTGGTTGCCCATATCCAAGAGTGTTAAGGATATTTGGGAAATAATAGTCAAAGATATGTGTACAATATATCAAAAAGGAATAAAAGCATAGGTGAAAAGTACTTTCACTATGAACATTGTTTCCCAATTCATAACCTGAGCTCTGATGTAGGGCTGTTCTTTTTAGCATAATAGGAAAGTGAAACACAAGGCTTTGAATTTGTACATAATGGATTTTAATTGTTAAGTAGTTTCACTACCCTGTGCCATCATCAGGCCCCAGAAAGCCTAAGTCACTTTCTATCATTTTAATGGAATTCCAAAAGTTATGGGTCTCAACTATCTTGAAAATAATTCCATTTTAGTAAATGAATACAGGCTTGTGCATGCATTAAAATTAAACAAGTCTGCTGTGTAAATACAAGGGTAATTCAACAAATAACTCTAAAAAATGGATAGATGCAGAGGCAATAATAATCAAAATAACTTCCTGAAATTTATTTCACTTTTCTTCTATATATTGACCCTGTGCGTTCAGGCACTTATCCAATCTCTTTAAAAGTCCTTGGTATGAGCTGACAGCGGAGAAGTCTTATCTTTGCTGTTGCAGCCCACCCAGAGTGACTGACCTCTATGGCCACCCAAATGATTTCTTAGGGGCCCAAACAGATGGAAATCACTCAAAGTGGGCTAAGCCGGGATTGTGCACGTTGGATGTTCTTAGCATCCCCTATGAAATGTTTGTAACAGCTGTTCCTCCTGTGTAATCTAATGCCCCCCCCTCTTGCCCCGGCTACCACTGACTGATTGGACAGGAGATGTCACGCAATCGCTACGACAAGCATATGCTATCTGCTGGTGAAGTATGCATGCATAATTTAAACATGGTACTAGGTAATCTGATGTTTGCAATTTTTTCATTTACATGACTTCGTATGATTCTCTTTAGTTTTGTGTGAAGTTAATTTTATGGACAACAACTATATACCTTTCTATATTGTGGCAGAGACTAAACAATAAATGCAGTTGGACTACAAATGAGGTGAGAATCTGTAATATTACAGTAATCCAGATTTATAAAGTTTTATTTATAAGGTGAAAACAGAGGCTAATTTGTACAGGTTGAGCAACTACCATGTTCACCGGCCCACAAGACAGCAGCCTAAGTGAGAGTGATCAAGACTCACTCTGATTTTTCAGCTTACAATTTGTGAAAAATGCTTGGGTCTGACAGAAAAGGGTCAAAGTATTTTGATCTTGACTTCCTTTCAATGAATTTTCAGCATTAGTGCCATGGGATTGGATTCCAACTGCAAAAGGCAATTCCTCATTAAACAGAGGTGCGACGGGAGGAGGTTTCTTTTTAAATGAAAGGCATGAATTATTGTATTAATGGACAACTCATATTTGCTTGTCTATATTTCAGGATTAGACATTCCATGTTTAATTTTGTGTTATGAGCTAAAGGAAATTTTTGCTTGGCTGAATGAAGTACCCTTGGCAAAGAGCATAATTTACTTCCAATAGCAATTCTAGTACGAGGGTCATCCGGAAAGTAGTACCCGTTCGTGAAATAAAGACACAAAAGTAAATATTAACAAACATAAAAAATTTTATTTGAAAGAGGATACTTTAAACTACTTCTCAACATAATCTCCAAGCAAATTAAGGCATTTGTCATAACGTGTGACAAGTTTCTGTATTCCTGCTGCATAGTCCTTCGCCGCCAGCTCATTGAGATACGCGAGGGACCCATCTTGCACAAATTTTTGCATAATGCAGATGGTGTTTAACAATTTCATGAACAATTATTCGAGAAACATTGGGAAAATGCTCACAGATGTCATCAATTGTGACGCGCCGATCGTTCCTCACGAATTCGTCAACTGAGCTCACCAGTTGGTCTGTAATGACAGACGGTCTCTCCGAACGCTCATCGTCGTGTGTGTTCCCCCTCCCCATGTTGAAGTTGCGACACCACCGCCGAACAGACGACTCGTCCATTACATTGTCTCCATACACCTCCTTTAATTGGCGATGAATATCACATGGGCGAACGTTTCTTGCATTGAGGAATTTAATCACTGCCCTCACTTCACAACTGGCGGCGTTCTCAATTTTTTTAAACATTGTAAACAATCACAGAAACAACACAGGCAATGCTAGCGTCACGCAACTTGGCTCAGAGAAGGCAGACAAGCCACTGAAGCTATCTGACCTCGTCCAGCGGCTACTCGCGTCGTCAGCACTTCATGCGGCACGAACGGGTACTACTTTCCGGATGACCCTCGTATATCATTTATCAGTCATCAAAATATCAAGGGAGCTAAAATAGATCCATGTGGAATGCTTGTCTTGAATTCCCTCATTTTAAAGAAGAAGAAATCCATACAAATGAAGGTGCTATCAAAGTGGGGCACTTTTACCAATTGAGATAAATCACAAAGATAATAATTTGGGGTTTTACCATTACTTTCGCCCTACTTTAGGTCATCTTCTGTGGAGCCAAATCATAATTCACCATATCTAATGCTTTGATGAGATCTAGGAAAACTTTTAAGGCCAATATCTAGAATAAACTATGTTGTTATAAAAAATTAGCTACACTGTAGATATAGGTTTTTTCTTATTTCCATAAAATTTGAGCAAACTAAAATCTGAATATCCATTTCTCAATTAAACATTTTGAAGTTGCTTTTTCAAATACTTTTGAAAACCCAGAAAGTAGGCTGATTTGCCTGCACTGACCAATACCAGAGGCATTTCTCTTTAAATTGGACCTCTTACCATTCCGATGGACCAGGAAACCTACTTTCTGTAATGAAAGTTAAATGTAGGTGCATTTAATGTCATGTGTATATGAAATAAAGAAGTTTTTATAATTTTATTTGGGCTGTTACTATTTCCAGATGAAAATTTATAGTTAAAGCCCTGGCGAATACTGATATTTTTGCTGTAAGCAACAGGGTACAAGTCGTTTGGGCAATGTCATTTGGAGTAAATGTGAAGTATTGGGGAAAATGACCTTTGTAATGCAGTGCTTAAACATTCAAACTCCACTGACTGAGGTACAGTGACTCTGTATTGGGGTGGTGTGGTGGATCGTGGCCTGGCTTCCCACATTGATCCACGTGGCGTGCATCAATGCCACGAGTGCATCACAATCAAGTGCAAACTGGTGTAATCTGGTGGCCGTGACACAAGACTTAAGTCTCACCCACTAGTTGCCTGAGACCCAATTAGCTGTCTGATCTTTGCCTAAGACCCAATGAGCTGTCTAGGCTTGGCGAATCGTCGAGCTGTGCATATGGTGCCAGTTACGTTAGTTTCTGTTGTCCTTGTTTTTACTGTTTGTCGGAAATGGAAATTCACGAAATCATGGAGCAACAAATCAACATCAAGTTTTTGATGAAGTGCAGTAAAAATGATCAGGAAATTAATGAAATGTTGACAGCTGTTTACGCTAATAATGCTTTGAAGAAAACATCCATTTTCAATTGGATTAAGCGTTTTAAAGATGGCCGACAAGACGCCATGGACGATGCAAGGCCGGGACGACCTTCTTTCAACCCCCTGTGTTGGCGACAACATTGATCGTGTGCGATCCCTTGTCCTTACCGATTGTTGAAAAACTGTCTCCGAATGATAGCTGATGAACTGAATTGGGAAAATCAACATTGCGCCACACTATTTTAAATGATCATAATGGATGGATCCTTCACCATGACAATGCAGCTGCACATTCAGCATTGATGGTTTGCCAGTTTCTGGCAAAAATTCAATCACCTTGATCCTTGATCATCCTCCTTATTCGCCAAATCTCGTCCCCCCCCCCCTCTGCGACTGTTTCCTATTCCCCCAAAATGCAAAAATGTGATGAGGGGACATCACTGGGAAGATGTGGACACAAGAAAGCAAGAAAAGATGAGAAAACTAAAAAGCCTGACTGCTGAGGACTTCCAAGGGTGCTTGGAACAGTGTAAAAGAAGATGGAATAAGTTCATAGCAACGAATGGGGAGTACTTTGAAGGGGACAACATTGATGTAGACTAACTTTTGCAAGATGAAGTTTTTATGGCTTCAGTTCGTGTGATTAGACAGACCTCGTAGGCTTAAATCCTAGTGGTGGAATAGTTTTTTATAGGTCTTTCAAACGTCACTTGGGCACTCTGCTTGAACTGATTCCTCTGCATATGCCATGCAGAGAAATCAGTTCAAGCAGAGTGTGTTCTCCATTATGTCGGTCATTTAAGGTTGTATCCATCGATGCCTTTTGTTATTGAAATTGGGCTGATGATGATGATAATGCCTATTTTGATTTCTCTCCTTAATTTGCTGGAAATGCGGCCTCTTCCAAATCACCCTCCTTTCTCTTTGGAATGGTGCATATGGTATTAGATATCCTTTCCCTCTCACCCCCTCTGCTTCAACTACCTCAGCCGCAATGACCCACTGGCATTGCTTGCATAAGCAAACAAAGTTGCTGTCAGGGTCATTCTGCTTAATTGTGCATTGCAAGATGTATTCACAAGAGCAACCCAGGATCAAATAAGTTCCGTCCCTTCTCCTCACAGATTGGCATGTTCCAGTTAGCAGCCACCCTCTTTTGCTTAGTACTTAGTTTTCCAAAGATGAGTATTTCCTTGAGAACCACCCGTGACACTTGCCGTTGATGTCGCTATTTGTGAAATTAAACAGCATGTCTGTATCTTAGCTCATGAGTTTCACCCAGAATTTTATTTGTGGTGGTGTGTTTCAGTGTAGTGTATTCATCCCTGAAGAATTCTGCTCCAATATCTTTCCAGTGCTTTCATTCATTGACGATGGGTGGTGGGCGCTGATCTCTGAGGCGGTTGCAGCTCCTGTTGCTATGGGACTTGCATGGGCAACAGCTGTACACTACGCACACCTACTCTTCCCTCCCAGGCTGTCAACAACGGTGCAAGCGGCTGCTGTCATGGCACACTTTTGTATTGGTAAGCCACTGGGGGAAATTACTTATATTTTGGATAATGGTACTGCGTATGCTATCATGTTTGTTGAATATTTTGAACATTGTAATAATTTCAATAATTTACACCAGTGAACTGCCATATTTTGTTTCGTTTGTGCTTAAAGGAATATGAAATACTTATGATATTAACGTTGTTTATATTTTCAATAATTAATTTTATTTGATTAATATCCTGGTGTCAACTGCCAGGGAAATGGTTTTCCAGTGTCATATTAATATAATATTAATATGAATAATAATAGTATAACATACTGTATTTCCAGGCCCAAAGGATGCATACTGATTTTTCGGATTAGTATTGATGAAAAATATTTGGGTCTGACAGAAAATGATCAAAGTATTTTGATATTAGCACGTAAAACAAGGAGTACTGGGAAGTTGCATTAAAAACTTAGCTGCTACACATGTATCAATGTTTAATCATTTTAGAATCTCAGAAAGTCATCATCATTGCTGCTAAATCATTTCAATAGTTATTTTCACTGGGCTTGTCACTTTCCTCTTAAGCAATGTCATCTTCACTTCTGTGTAGTGCATTGTTAACTTCATACTTATGAATATGCATTATGATAGTCCTACCTTTCAAGATTCCGCAAGGTCTTTTTCAATCACAAACATTCGAAAATGATGGCCATTTCATTCTTCCCACTTGTGTGATGTCAGGAGTTGGTGCCTTATTTACTTTCTTTTGTATCCGAGTATCAGTTTCCATTGAAGCTTTGACCATTTAGAAGCACATTAGCATGCATTTTTTCATTCATTTCTGCTTTTAATCTCTGATATTGCCAAAATTTATATTAAAAGCAGCCACTTTTCATGCCGTTACGACACTCTCGTATACTACTTTAGGTGGAATTCCTGTTGATTCCGGGTTTATCAGGAGATATTATGTATGTACATGTTAGCAGAGGGATTAATAAATATCATCAGATGGATCCCCTTTAGCCCAACTTGTATTAAGTTTCACGGCAGCCCCATTTGCAAGATGAAACTTAACTTGCTACGCTGTATAAATTTTGGAATCATTCGGGAATATTTTGGAAGTTAATTCAATGAAATATTATAACAATGCTGCTTACAACTGACTCTAAACAGTGACATAATCAAAATTTGTAATAATGGCAACCATTTTCCATGCCCTCTGCTGGAAATAATATGTAATGCGATTTTTCTGGTGAATCAGCTTTCGCTTATAGGCTGAAGTTATACTGGTATACTCCCGGCCCACAAGACAGGCTGATTTTAGAGCACATTTAGAAGTAAGAAGAGTGTGCTTTATAGGCTAGGGAATGCATTACTCAATTGATTTTGATAAATGATACATCCATATTAAATGTCATCAAAATAAAGAATACATAATATATAAACATAAATTCTTAAATATGATGAGAATTGTGAAGAAAAAATGTATCACTTGAATAATGTGGGTTTACTATTAACCTTGAAATTTGGGATATAGTCCGACTTCAACTGAGTTGGCAGCCAGTCATATAATCGAATGTTCACACCATGTAATGAGTTTTAAGTTGAAGACAGTCTAATTTGAAGGTAGTAGCACAAGAAGTATTCAAATTTGCTTTACCCCTAATGGTATAAGTATGGATTGATAAGTTTCTATATTAACTTTCGCATGAACCATGGCCTTAAAGGTGTATAAACAAGACACAGTCTAGATTCCATACCTATTAAAAAAAGATGTGGGTAATGACCCCCTATGTCAAGGCCATAATTCAAGCGGCATTGAAAGAAGGTATGTAAAATGGTCATTGCTCAAATTAAAATGCTCATTTTAAATGAGAAAGTTGAGATTTATTAACATATAACTATATTTACTCGCTTTATTACCAATCTGTCTGATGTGGGCCTCTTAGTTTAGTTTTGTACCGACATAAACTCCCTGTATTTTAGCAGTTTCAATCGCTATGAAAATTTTCATTTGAGTGCAATTTCGGTCCAAAGTGAGCAAATGCGGCAGCCAATGCACGGATAGCATGCACACTTCCAATTATTCCGTTAATATGAGACAAATATGTTCTTTTGATACACCCATAGCCTCTCCATATTTCCAGATCTACATCCATCCAGTTCAATCAATTAGTGGTGATAATCCAAATATGACTTCATTAGTTACAGTGCTCCTCCCTTGATACTTAATTTTCTGGCTTTGAAAATAATATGAAATGGTTAACACAGTCAAAAGCTTAACTAAGATCACAAAGTGTCACACAGAGACTGAATCCTACTCTTCACACAAATTGTTGATATAATTGACGATGGACTCGTCTGCCATAATTGTAAATTTTCCAAACTGATCATTTGACTTGATGCTACTGTTTTGGAATATTTTAGAGCTGCTGGAAAACTTCCCTCTCAAAAAATAAGTTGAGTAACAAAGCTAATGGTTCCTTAAGAGACACAGTGAAATTCTTGTTTAGAGAATTTGACTGATCATAGATATCCCTACAGTTGGATATAAAAAAAATTTTTACAGTCAGTATAATATCAAATGGGGCAACAAAATTCCCTTAAGAATTTAAATTGATTGGAGGAAAATTTTGTAGCATATTACCAATATTGGCAGCATCACCTTTTCAGAAAACATATTGTTTTCAACATGTTTCATGAAAAAATTGTTGACTGTGTCTGGGGTAAAATGAAGATGTTCTTTTGCCTTACCAGGACAAACTTCTTCATTGATTACACTCCATTCTGCCCTGCATATTTTCTTGGTTGCAAATGAAGTCCTTGTATATGTCATTGTCCAACTATATGCCTAATAATAATCTATTTTGTATTTCATGTAGGCCTCTTTCTCATGCAGACTCCCACTGGTTTTTTAAGAGTGGTAGTAACTAAGTAAATCATTTCTAAGAGTTAACGACTTGTCGTGTACCAAGGATTGTTCGCCCTTTCAATGAGGTTACAGTTCCATATTTTTTTAGGAAAGCAGTGTTAAAAATGCTGCTCTACTGTCTGGTCACCTTACTACTGACTCCAAATTCATGCAATCGAATGTATTAAAAGAAAATTTGTGCACAAAATTTCATTCAAATTCAATCTTTACAAAGATCTTTATAGTTATCATAAAATGTTACCATTACTAAATTTTCCCTCCTTGCATAAACATAGAAAAATTAATGACATAAATTTTCTTTATCGATTACTGCAATACAAGATTAATTCCTCATAACTCCCAAGGGCAATATCTTTCATTCACATAACACAAGGTATGAAGCGAATTACGAGGGTCATCCGGAAAGTAGTACCCGTTCGTGCCGCATGAAGTGCTGACGACGCGAGTAGCCGCTGGACGAGGTCAGATAGCTTCAGTGGCTTGTCTGCCTTCTCTGAGCCAAGTTGCGTGACGCTAGCATTGCCTGTGTTGTTTCTGTGATTGTTTACAATGTTTAAAAAAATTGAGAACGCCGCCAGTTGTGAAGTGAGGGCAGTGATTAAATTCCTCAATGCAAGAAACGTTCGCCCATGTGATATTCATCGCCAATTAAAGGAGGTGTATGGAGACAATGTAATGGACGAGTCGTCTGTTCGGCGGTGGTGTCGCAACTTCAACATGGGGAGGGGGAACACACACGACGATGAGCGTTCGGGGAGACCGTCTGTCATTACAGACCAACTGGTGAGCTCAGTTGACGAATTCGTGAGGAACGATCGGCGCGTCACAATTGATGACATCTGTGAGCATTTTCCCAATGTTTCTCGAACAATTGTTCATGAAATTGTTAAACACCATCTGCATTATGCAAAAATTTGTGCAAGATGGGTCCCTCGCGTATCGCAATGAGCTGGCGGCGAAGGACTATGCAGCAGGAATACAGAAACTTGTCACACGTTATGACAAATGCCTTAATTTGCTTGGAGATTATGTTGAGAAGTAGTTTAAAGTATCCTCTTTCAAATAAAATTTTTTATGTTTGTTAATATTTACTTTTGTGTCTTTATTTCACGAACGGGTACTACTTTCCGGATGACCCTCGTAGATATCATGCACAAAATTACACTTACTCCTTGCCTATAAGCCAGATTATGAGAGATGCCGACAGCTGTGATTATATTGACTTATTTTCTATCTCACCATGATCCCTTAGAAAAATGTTATTAAAAATACCGGAAGAATTATAGAATGCTAATTATTGCTGTGTGGATATCTGTACATGTCTATAAGTTCTTCCTAATGTCCATTTGGTAAATTTTCTTAATCAATGCCACAAGGTGCCTAGCTAGCTAATAACTACTACTAACATTTATCATTTTGTACCATCATCTGGCCTCTAACAAATGCTATATTTCTAATATTCTGTTTTCATGTTTTAATTTGGAATATTATTTAATATTGATATTTTGTCTACATTAATTAACCTAACTGGGTATCCATTATTGAAATAGAAAGAAAGACTCTTACTTTTCCACAGATTTTATTATACGGCACGACGCGTTTCACCGACTTGCGGCATCATCAGGTACAAATTTGCAAAACAGACAGAGCAAGCATATATACCCTCAGGACAGAGTGGGGGCGGGGAGGGTTGGAAGGATTTGAGGGGGGTGGGGGCTCGCAGGTGCGTTGATGGATTGTTTTGACCATTTCCAGGCTAATTTCTCGGAGAGGAGTGGGGAGGGGTATGGGAATAATTGCTCATTACAAAGTGTCGTGTTGGGGTTCACCAAGTGCCTTCTAATCTCTAATTGCTCTTTCTTTCTATTTCAATAATGGATATCAATTACTTCCACGAAGTGAAGCCTGAAACAATAGAATATACTAACTGGGTATGTTTGCGCACCTGTATACCATCTGAAAATATCTTTCTTGTATTGCAAATCAAAATTCTTCTTTAATTTTAAATTATAATTCAATTCTCAATAATGAGTATGTAACTTTTTGTAATTTGACCCGTTTGTGAATGTATTTTATAATTGTGGGACCAATATATGTTTTTTGCCTTTCTTTGTGTAAAAAGGTTGTTCTCGTGAATAAACTAAATTAAAATTACCTAAAAATCTTGGAAAATTTGCTCAACAGAACCTGTGCAAATGCCATGCCAATTGTTACAAAATAGAAGCAACTTTGCTGTGGTGACTGCAACAGATTGTGCATCATAGCAAAAACAGGGAGAAGATTCGAGACACCAGTGACAGAACACCAGGCATGCTTCGTGAATGATAATTCCTCAGCCCTCTTTGCCAAACACCAGAGTGAAATTGGCCACAGAAGTGACTTCATGATGTGGTACATTTTATTTTAGGATTCAACTTACCTTTGCAGTCACATTTGACATTTTCATAAATGGCAGAATGATTATTTCCAAAATTTCTTTTGGTCAAAACTGGTTGCTACGTATGTTTGACATAGGGGTGCTTTATCATTGTATCACTGGGAAAAATGTTGATGTAATGCAATATGGTCCTCCATGCACTGTAGGTCGCTGTCTGGGTGCCGTGATAGGTGCATTGACATGGAGTGAGATTGGGCTGAAGGCGTTCTTGCAGGGAGGTGCACTGGTGGCCGCAGTGGTGGCGACCATCTACTTCCTCACATACCACTGCTGCCTCAAGGCCCGCTGCATTGGAGGTGGTGGTTTGAGGCCCGGGGGGAGCAGTGCAGGGGGCCCCGCATGGGGTGGGAGGGCCCACGAAGCAGGCCCCGAAGGTATGGATATTGCTTGCTGTAATCTTTGCTGCCAGAGCCTCTTGAGTGTGGTTACCTTGCTGTGAAATTAAATGCCCAGGCGTCCATCATACCCATGAAGTTAAAAGAAAGAAGTACTTTGGTAGAAGTCAATAAATCTGTTAAGTATCAAATGCCAAAATGAAATGACTGTCTGTCCGTCAAACTAATAAGTTTGCTAGCCACCTGAATGCACCAGGCTAATGCATCATAAGTAGTTAGGAAATTCAATTCCTCAAACACAATGGCACCATTGGAAACAAACTTCACATCTTGTTAATTTCTGTAATTATATGTATGCTGCACTACTGTAAGGGTGATCACTGAAGTTTTGCTGCCAAATTTTGATATAGAGTGCCTTTCAAATATTTTATAGTGGTGTGAGAGTAATCATTTGTTTATAAACTTAAGTAATGGTGTTATATAATGACTATTCATAGAGGTAGTCCATCAATATCATGTGATTTTCCATTTTCTGAGAAGTCTTTAGCAAGGGGAATATTCAGAGATCTTGGGGCTATTTTTAATACAAGGCTGTTTTGATGTGCACATTTCAAATGTAATATCTAAGGCCTATACTAGGTTTTGCATATTGAGCCAATAAAAATCATGTGAAATGTTTAACTCTCTCATCATTTGTGTTATTTAGAGTATCTCCTGTGAAAACTAGGCTAAACATTACAATCTATTAACAGAATAGATATTATGATTATTAAAATTTATATGTGCAGATATGCAATGTCAGGTGGCACACAAGTCCCAAGTAATCACAAAAGATAATAAATTAAATCAATCGTAAAAATGTACCCTTAAAGGAAACTTCCAAACACAAATCTGTAACGGAAAACAAGAAAATCCCCATCTCATTAACATCAATCAATCAGTGAGAAAAAAAAATGAAGCTGTTACATATAATTTTACACCATACAATTACACTATCAATCAAATTATTACATATATTCCTTACATCTATTCTTAAAAGTATGCACTCTGTTAGGAAAGGCCTCGAATAGTTTTGCAGGTAAGGTGTTCCAATCAACAATTGTTTTATTTAGAAATTAAAATTTTTTTTATTCATTCTTTGCGAGCGGCATTTTCCTTGAATTTGTGATCATTTCTCCCTATAAAATTTGATTTTCCGGCCTCTTTCCTTAGATCTGTCCAAGCTTTCTCTCCCTTCAAGATGTGGAACATCCCACAAAGTCAACTTAATTTTCTTCTACTTTGTAAAGGTTCCCAGCCCAGCATTTTTAACATTTTATTCACATTCTCCATCCTCCTATGCTTCCCCAGTACATCTTGGGCAACCTTTCTGTGTACCTTTACCAGATTTTTTGATATGTCCTTCTTCCTGCGGGTTCCATACAATTTGTCTTTGGGTAAAACTCTAGAACTTGTCTTACCAGGGTCTTATATGCCTTTTACTTAGTTGCTCTAACGATCCATTTGAGGTTTCTCATCACCCAATGAAGAGTTTTGAAATCTTTCTTAACAATGCATTCCACGTTTAGCCCCCACTCTAAATCCTTGGTTAAATATATATTCTTTTTGTCTACCCATGTGCCATACAATGAGGGACACTAATGGGTTCTACAGGGATATTGACTTTTATACTATTAGTGATCTTGAAGGCTATGTAAAAAAAGTAATTTCTTTTAAAACAATAATTTATTGCATACCTCCTTCATTTTTTCTTAAGTAAAGTCTGTCTTTATCTTCTTTGCTTAGTCTTAGCACCTGGTTTTACTTTGTATAAAGTGATCTTTTGCTAAGGGTTCTGCCCATTCAATAAACATTTTATTATGTGGCATTTGCTATTGAACATACTTACTGAAAGAATATTATTGGTACAGTAGGTTACCTTTGATCATATTCTATTGGTTCCTCACTGAAATTTAATGTTTATGCTAGCTCTGAAGGAATTCCGAAACAGTGTGGTATTCATGAAAATCTTCTCACTTATTTAAAGTAAAACTCATTGAACCCCTTTAAAATGCATAAGTTCTGCATATGTGTATTTTAGGGACTTGCATGGTCTGAGAATGACTTATGCAAACTTTTGGTGTCTAGCAACCCAAAAATTAACTTGAAAATACGAGACTGGGAAATGAAGTTGTATATTCCTTTTGAAATGGTCTTGTTAATTGGGAATTACTCTTTTCTTACTTGACTATGTTTTTTGAATCAATATTTTTTATTGCCCATAAATACTGATTTGAATTATTGGTTAGAAAGAATATGGAATTGGTAATGCTGTTCTATATTGACAACTTTCAGTCCACAAAAATGGGTTTTCTTATTCATGAAATGAAGAACACAATTTATTTTTCTACGTCCTTCTTTTGGGTTTTCTTATCCTTACTCAGACCTATTTGGTGTTGGTATCATGGACCCTAATTCTGCTGGCTTTTTTGGCATATTTTTTCTGATTGAGTTGTTACTTCTTGATTCAGTTTGATTGTTCAAGTTTAAAGAGGGTATGGCCATTATTTAATATGATGCATTTGTTTGACTGTTTCTATAATAATGTCTTTACCTATTTCATCAAAACATTATGTTACCTTTAAACTTTACAGCTTGTTCTTGCAAGTCTTGCACATAGGGCGCAGTGTCTGATTCTCAACTCACGCTGACCCTCTTGTTCCAGTTTGACTTCATCAGTGCCCATTGGCACTCCCCCCCATTTGGAACCTTACCTCCAAATGTGTTGATGTTCACATTTCAGTTTTAGCCAAAATTCATAAATGTTGAGTGGATCCCTTAGGCAATGCATGTATGTGTGCAGGTATTGTGGGTGTTTACTGAATACTTGGGTATGCATACAATGAAATAGCATCCATTAAAAGTTTTGATATTATCTTGTAATACCTGTGGGCACTTAATTGGTATCTATAGAATGATTTTGTTTTATATTTGAAAAGGTATCAGATTCCTAGTGAAGTATAAAATTCGTTTTTCAATCTAAGAGTCAATGTCAATTCACTCTAGGACTCTCAAGACAGAATAATGATGGCCCCTTCTGAATGTTTGGAATGTTTTCGCTATTAAGCTAGTGTTGATGGGCACAGCCCAGTCAAGGATACATTTCAAAATGGAAAGAGTGGAAAAAAATGAAACCCTAGCTTGTTTTATAATTACAGGTCCAACCACGAATGGAAATTATACCCCCCTCCGTGTGTACCATAATGGTAGGGGTGATGCCAGGAAAAATAGGTATTAGGGTGTTGAAGAGGAGAGTGAACACCATGCTGTGGTTGCCTGCATTGAAAATGATGAGAGTAATCTCAAGGCTTGAAAGCATTGCCTATGCAAACAAAGTGAAAGGCTGTGAGAACTGAACTGTGTTTGCGCCACTCAGTGATGTTTTTCCCTCTTTGTGATTGGAAAGAAACTGTTGGACTGCTTTAAAAGCAATGGACTGTTCTAGGTGTTATTTCTCCGTTTCTAGGATTTGTATTTCCCAGCTTGGTGTTCAGTTAGTCTTGGTTAATGACATATGATCTAAAAACTTAACACATTTTTAACAGCCCTGACTTGAAGGCATTGCAGTGTGTAATAACAAAACTAATTGGTGATATGCATAGGAAAATTAGTGCTGCAAGATGTACAGGTCTTGTATTTTTAATTGTTTTTTAATTGATGAAAAGTTTTTTTTTTTGTGATGATGTTTTATTCCAATATATCAAAACTAAATGGCCTCCTTACTCTGTGAAAAGGTTTCTTATGGGAAGCTTTATTAATAATAATAGCTGCAAGTTAAGCAGATCAGTAATTTTATTTGTTTATAGAGAGATATATGACATCGATAGGCCAAAGAGTAAGGAATAATTCTTTAGTCATTAAAAAGGTTTATAATTCTCATTTTTGAGCTGCAAGTTTAGTAGATCTCAGACTTTCTCAGATATTTTAAATGTGATAAACAGTAATGTTTCATTTTATTTGATTAAAGAATAGGGAATATTTCTTTACTATCTGTGTGAGTAAATAATTTAATTTACTTAACTGAATGACAGGCCTTTTTCTTATAAAAAATAAGAGAAATACATTCATGCAATGTAATGGTTTTTTATTTATTTAAAATGGTGTTCCCAACATATGTGACATTTTTATATAATTTTTATTACTGATTGCGTGCTTGTGAATACAAATGCATTTCTGAACATTGCAAACATTCCGGAAAGAGGTAATATTGTTGTAATATGCACTCTGGGTGATGGGCCAGGATCCTGATATGCTGAAAATAAAATTAAAATCGATTGTAAGCTTGGTGATTAACAAATGACATGGAAATATTTTCATCAAATTTTTTGGAGTAAAGCAATTGGGAAGATGGAATCAGTTTTTCAAATATTGATGAATATTTTATATATAAATGATAGTTTAATACTTTGGCCATTGTTATGAAAGAATGCATTTTCATATTTTGAATATAAATGTTGCAAAAATATATATATATATATTGTGTATCTTATGAAGAATTGATATATTACATGTAATTAGAAATTTCATGTTACTATCTGTGTCTTTTGAATTTTCCCAAAATACTAATTATTAATTTCAGTACATTTGTTCCAGGAATTGTTGTATATTGAGGAAAAATAAATGATTATCCTGGTATTTATGTGCCATTGTAATTTTAATTCAAAATTTTACATCATGTTTACCAGTAAACAGGACATTCATTAATTATGATGCTTCATTTTTACAATATTTCACAAAAAACACACTAATTTTTACTTCCCAAATCGCATGTCAATTCCTGTCATACAATCTAGCAGTTGTTAATCAAAATTATGAGTTGAAATTTGTCTGAAACTTTTGCTTTATGCACATTAATCATTATTATCATTGATATTCTACTGGTTAAGAAAGGTTTTCAATGAACATATCCTATACAGTGACACAAAAATACATTGACATACCTCTCCTAACAAAAATGCAACTTCATGTCTCACCCTACTACAACGAGACCCCGGGGGATCGGATTGGCGCAGTGACCAATGCACTGGTTCCATATCCAGATGAATCCAATCTGAATTTGTTTGAACGCTATAGGTGGCAGATCTTATTCAATGGTATCCCTATTCCTACTTGCAATGTAGGAATAGGGATACCATACTATTTTAAACTGCGGACCCCTTTGGTGCCTCTTGCCATTAAGAGTAGGCTAATGCCAACGCTGGGTTTCTCTCCACCTTTCCTCCTTTCCCATCCTTCCCCAGTAGCACAAATTACTTCAGCCGTTGGTCGCCTCCCTAAAAGCTATGACTAATAAGTCTGTCTTCACTTCTGCATGCGTCCATACTCCCTTCATTCCATCCTGGCCACCTTATACGTATTTGGAAACGTCATGCTGTGTTTTATTCTTCCTGCATCATGCTTTTGTTTGGTTAACATTTATTGTAATGGTAAATTTTGAAATGGAATTTCACCTTGTATGTAAATATGATGCAAAGTTGTGCGTTTTTGCACTGAGTATCTATTATTTGATGACTATAATAATGGAAATTGCATATTTTCTGTACTAATGACAATTTCATGCAGTATCATGATGTGTTTTTTGAGTTCCAATTGTATGGTTGCCAATTACTGTCAGTAAATTCTTTTTTTTTTTGCGACCTGTAGGTGAATTTAATGCAGGATTTCTTGCTCTGTCCACTGAGTATTCATTTGGAAAATATCAACTGTGATTAAGTTCATTATCTAAGTACCATATTTGTGAATTTAATGAAGTTTTGAATACTTTGTGGACTAAGAGTCTGTTTGGACAAGAGTCAATAACGAAGGAAAATGTGTTAATCACAAAATCTAAATTTTAATAATAATTTTGCGCTTCGTGTGCAAAATATCATTTCTTATGACAAAAATGATGAATAAATAGGCATAATTTGCTTATTATGTATGTTATTACCCCTAAGTTTAAATTTCGTTCTTTGTTTATAATTTCCGTGCACTAATTATGCATTGGGCGAGTGTTAATTCTTATGGTGAACTTTTGTATTTTCCGCATCCTGTGTGTATTAATTATTTAATGTAGGATTTAGTGTTTCGAGCTCCGAATATCCATGGGATGAGTGTCCTTGAGGGTGGAAGAATTTACTTTATCTGTAATCTTTTATTTAAAGTCACACGGATTTTTGTGCTTCGTGCACTGAGTGTTCATGTGAAGAGTGTTGGTGATGTCGGAGAAATTTAAATTCTCCAGAAGCTATGCGTGAATTTCATTCGGAAGCGCAATGTATGCGATGGCGGTAAAATCTTATTTCCCGCTCGCCATTTGTGAATTTTAGGCAGAATTTCACGCTCTGACCGTCAGGTAAAATACCCAAGGTCTTATCATGCGATTTATGGGTGAATGAGTATGAAAGTATATTTTGAAGAGTGTCAGGAAAATCATGCAGGGTTTTGCGGAAAATCAAACCAATTGTTTAAAAAATAAACGAAAAATATCTGCCACCTTCACCAGCATTAGGAAATCTAGGTGTAGACTTGCCCTTGTTTTAAATTACTTTTACTGTGTAATAGCCTCCGTGTGGTGCCACCTCCAGTGTGTATTGCTTCACTATTTTCGAAATTTCTTTCTGGTGAAACTGTGTGCGACAAAGCCCATTCTGCTTCTTTCTTTCATTTATTGAAAAAAGAGCCGTTTCTCAATCAATTCAAAACCTTTCGTTTTTTCGCCTGTAATTTATTGCTCTCATGGCAACAGCGTCAATTCAAAATTAACAGAATGGGGTCTAACCACTCCTGGACCATAACCAGGTAATGTTATTAATATATAAAGCCATTTTGTATTTGGGGATAATGCACAGCCTCCAAAACTTTCTATCTGGTGATACTGTACAGTGATACAGCCTCTGGACCATAACCAGTTGAATTTAATATATATTTAAAGCCATTTTGTATTTGGTGATACCATACAGCATCCCCTGTTTACCATTTTGAATTTTCCGGGGACTTACAATAAAAAAATTAAAAATTGTACTTGTTTCACTAACCAATCCCATCCCCACATATACACTAAACCCCCTTGATCCAACCCACGTGACTTGGGTAAGCTCGCATAAAAGATCCCTGGCGACCGGAAGGCACTCGCATAAATTCAAAACTCCCGTAGAGAGGAACCCAACCCACGTAACATGGGTAAACCCAGATCCATCACCAGAGCACACGCACTGACCACAATTCAAATCTCCAGCCACATTTCCGCTGTGCATTCGTCGAAAAATAATTGAACAACGCTAAAACGACCGAAAACAGATATTTCATATCTACCAAAGCCATAAAATACCTGTTTTTCGGTGCCATTTAAGAAAGAAATTTCTTTAAATGAACAGAATTCATTACATTTTAATTGGAATTTAGAGGTAAGTAGAATAGAATCATAGTGTAAATATTAAAACATAGCGTGAATGTGTAATCGGTAGAAATGGCAAATATGAACGAAACTCAATAAATTTTACTTGAAATTGATTAAATCTATCGATCAGCGTGGTTGTGGAAAGGAATTAAAATTTTCTGGTGTCGTAAAAGTAATAAACGCAAAGATGTGACAAACGCTTCAAAGAAATTTTAATATTGTGACATTTGCAGAAAAACTGGAAAATATGAAATAAACATGGAGATTTACTAGGAATTAACAAACCCCATCGAAAAGTGTCGTTGTGGAATTTTTTTTCTATTTTCTAACTAAAGCTTCAAATAAATTGTATTTTTGTGCCATTAAAAGCGTCGTTTCCGAAAAAATTTAAATTTTCTGAAAGCAAAGATGTGACTTATGCTTCAAAATACTAGTACTTTTCGTGCCAGTGTCATTAAAATGGTAAATATGAGCAAAACTAATAAAATTTTACTTGCAAATGATTAAATCAATCGACAAGCGTCGTTGTGGAGAAAAATAAAAGTTTTCTGGTACCGTAACGATAATAAGCGCAACGATACGACTTAAAGTAAAAAAAATTGTTTTTATTGTCCCATTTTAAAAAAAATCGGCAATTATGAACATAACACATATTTTACTTAGACTTAACAAAATCCGTCAAGTTACGTCGTAGCGGAAACAGTTAAAATTTTTCGGCGTTTGTAACCGTTATAAACGCCAGGATGTGACTGACGCCGCAAAGAAATTGCATTTTTGAGACATTTAAAAAAAATTTCAAATATGAGCCATACTCTGGAAATGTTACTAGGAATTAAGAATATCCACCGAAAAGCGTCATTGTGGAAAGACATTTTAATTTTTCGGTATGCTAGCAGTCATTAACGCAAATATGTCAAAACTATTTGCGATACAAAACCAGAAAATATTAATTTGTCATATATTTGTATTTATGCCAGAAATTACATTAGAAAATAAAAATTTGATTCCGAATCGGCGCTTTTTGATGGACTTTTTTAATTCCTAGCAAAATTTCATGAGTTATTTTTCATATTTGCAATGTTTTTCTGAAAAAGGCAAAAAAAAACACAATTTCTTTGAAGCGTTAATCACAATTTTGCGTGTATGTTGTTTACGAAACCATAAAATTTAATTTTTTTCTCAGCAACGCCCGTTGATGGATTTAATTTTTTCCAAGGAAGCTTAATATGTTTGTTCATGCTAAAAGTTTTACCGAAAATTGCACTAAAATGCAATTTTTTGAAGCGTTGGTAACATCTTTGCGTTTTCATGGTTACGACACCAGAAAGTTTTACCTTTTTTCCACAAATACGGTATTTGATGGATTTTGTTTACTCGAAGTAAAATATTTTATTGTCGATATTAGCCATTTTTTCTGAACAAAATTTCTTTCAAGCGTTAATCACAATTTTGCGTCTATGGCGACTACGACACCAGAGATTTTTCTCCACAACGAACCTATCGGATTTATTTTATCAATTGCAAGTAAAATGCAACGAGTATGGTTCATATTTACTATTTTCCTGAAAACTGCACGAAAAATACGATCATTTTGAAGCATTATTGACATCTTTGCGTTTATGAAGGTTAGCACACCAAAAAATAAAACTCTTTTTTCCACAACGACACTTTTTGATGGACGTTTTTAATTCCTAGTAACATTTCATGAGTATTGTTCATATTTGCCATTTTTTCTGTAAAGGCACAAAAATACAATTTCTTAAATTGTTAATCACATTATTACGTTAATTATGGTTATGACAACAGAACATTTTATTTTTTCCACTATAGCCCATACAATGCATTTCACCAATTGCAGGCAAAATCAAATGAGTGCGGTTCAAATTTATATTTTATCTAAAAAATGGCACGAAAACTACAATTATATTGGAGCATTAGTCATATCTTTGCGTTTATGGCGATTACAACACAACAACATTTTTGTCCCACAACAACGGTTTTTAAAGAATTAAATTAATTGTGCAGAGAATTAAATGAGTTTCGTTCCTGTTTTCTATTTTTCTGAAAATGGCACTAAAAATGTAATTATATTGAAGGAATAGGCAGATATTTGCGTTATTTACGTACAAACCATGCTTTTGGAGAAATTTTGTCAATTCCAGAGGCAATTTCACGAATTTTCTTCATATTTACCGTTTCCATCGAGAGAATGGAAAAAATGCAATTTTTTGAAGTGTAAGTCCCATCTTTGCGTTTTTTGCGGTTATGACACCAGAAAATGTTATCGTTTTTCTAAAACGTCGCTATTTGATGAATTCAATTATCGCAAATAAACTTTGACGAGTCTCCTTCATATTCTCCATTTCTACCGAAAACGACTCGAAAATAACATTTATTTCGAAGCATTAGTCATGTCTTTCTTTTATGACGTTTACGACACAAGAAAATTGTGATTTTACATTCCACAACCACACTATTCGATGAATTTTGTTAGTTCCAAGTGAAATTGCTTGAGTTTTGTTCATATATGCCCTTTCCATTAAATTTGCACAAAAAAAAATTATTTGCGTTGGTCAGTTCTTTGCGTTTATTACTGTTACGGCACAAGAAAGTTTTAATTTTTTCCAATGCGATGTTTTTCGATAACTCTAATGAACTGCAAGTAAATGTCGTTCGTATTTACTCTTTTCCTGAATATGGCACAGAAATACTATTTATTTGAAGCGTAAGTCAAATCCTGGCGTTTATTACGGTTACAAAACCAGAAAATTTTAACTTTTTTCAATGACGACGTAAATCGATGGATTTTGTTAACTCGCAGTAAAATCTTAATTTTGTTCATATTTGCAATATTTTTTGAAAATAGCATAAATAAACAATTTTTAAAGCGTTAGTCAACGCGTGGCATTCATACGGTTACGACACAAGAAAACTTTAATTTTTCTTCACAACGACGCTTTTGGATGGATTTCATCACTTGCGAGGAAAATATAACAAGTTTCGTTCATATTTACCATTTTCCTGAAAACGGCACGAAAATATAGTCATTTTGAATCATTAGTCATATCTTTGCGTTTATGACGATTATGACACCAAAAATTTGAAAAAATTTCCACAACGACGCTTTCCGATGGATTTTGTTAATTCATAGTAAATATTTATGATTGTTTTTCATATTTTCTGGTGTCCTTACATTAATAAACGAATAGATGTTATTTATGCTTCAAAATAAATTGCTTTTTGTACCTTTTTTCGGAAAAAATTGAAAATATGAACAACACTACTGAAGTTTTACTTGGATATAAAAACTACCATTGGATTGCGACGTTGCGAGGAAAAATTAAAATTTTCTAGTGTCTTAACCGTAATGAACACAAGGATGTTTCTAATCCTGCTAAATAATTGTATTTTATTGCCATTTTCGATAAAAATGGTAAATATTAAAGAAGCTCATTCAATTTAACTACGAATTGATTAAATCCATGCAATAGCGGCGTTGTGGGAAAGAATTAAAATATTCTGGTTTCGTGCCCGTAATAAACGCAAAGATGCGACCAACCTTTATTAAAAAATTGCATTTTTGCTATTTTCAGAAAAACTGGCAAAGTTGATCAAAACTCTTGAAGTTTTACTTGAAATTTATTATATTAATCTAAAAGCATCATTGTGGGAAAAATTGAAAATTTTATGCTGTCGTAACCGTGATAAACGCAAGAGTGAGACTAGCGCTTGAAAAGAGTTTTATTTTTGCACTATTTTCTGAAAAATGGTAAATTTGAACGAAATTCATTAAAATTTACTTGCAATTATTTCACTCCATCCAATAATGTCTTTTTGGAATATTTTACAATTTTCTGGAGTCTAGCTGTCATAAACGCAAAGATGTATAAAATACTTCAAAACTATTGTTCTTTCCGTTCCATTTTCGGTAAAAATGTTAAATATGATCGACGCGTATTTAATATTGCATGGAAATAATATAATCTATCGAATAGCGACTTTGTGGAAATAAATTTAAATTTTCTGGTGTTGCCACCGAAATAAACGCCAGGATGGGACTAAAGATTTAAAAACTTATATTTTTGTGCAATTTACAGAAAAAATGGCAAATACGAACAAAAATAATGAATATAATTTTTGAAAACACAAAATCAATCGAATTTCTTCGTTGTTGAAAACAATTTAAATTTTCTGATGTCGAAAGGTAAGGTAAATAAACGCAGAGAGGTTTACTAATGCTTCAAAATAATAATTTATGATTTTTTTCTTGGAAACGTTAAGACATTTTTCATTACATAACCATCAACACAGCAGAGATGTGAATAAGTGCCGAAATGCCCGTTTTTTGGTGCAATGATGGGAAAAAATGATAAAACTGAAAAAAACGCATTAATTTATTGTTGAAATTGAAAAATCTGTTTAACAACGTTATTATGGAAAAATTAAAAAAAATAATAATAGCATTCGTATCCACAGAGTAAGCAAATTTTTTGTGCAGCTATAAGTAGAGAATGGTGAAACTGATCAGAACGCATTTTATTTTACTTTGAATGGAGAGAAATCCGTCCAATAGCGTCGTTGTGGAAAAAATAATCAAATAAAGGAAACCATTAACGAAAAAATATGTGATTAAAGCCAATAAATACCTGTTTTATTGTTTAAATTCAGGCGGAAAATAGTAAAACTGAACAGAAAGCATTAAATTCTACTTAAAATGGAGAGAACTATCCCACAGCGTCGTTGCGGGAAACATTTATAATATATTTTGTTATCGAAACCAAAAACAGAGCAAAGATGTGAATAAAGCCTCGAAATTCCCATTTAATTGTGCCAATACTGGCAGATAATGATAAAAATACCCGTTTAGTGGGCCAATTGTGAGCAGAAAATGGTAAATCTGAACACAATAAATTACATTTTTAAAATTAATTTTAACTCTGAAATTTTGGGGCTTTTAAAGGAACTAGATGTTATGACGAAATACCGTACATACAATGTCACATGTATTCGTAGTCGTGCGCTACCTCGTAGTCGTTGGCTTTAACCTCGTGGACAGTGGCGCCTCGCGCACGACTACGAATACATGTGACATTGTATGTACGGTATTTCGTCATAACATCTAGTTCCTTTAAAAGCCCCAAAATTTCAGAGTTTAAGAGGACGCCTCGGTAGCTTAAGTGGCTAAAGCACTCGACCGGATATTGAGGGATCTGGGTTCGAGTCCCAGTCAAGGCGAATGATTTTTACGCTCTGAAATTGTTGCATTGAAATGCACATTAGCGGATGACTCCGTTAAAAGTTACTGTTGCGGCATCTCCCGCAGTTTCTTTGGAATTAAATTAATCCATCAAATTGTACGTTTTTGGGCGCCATTATTTGCGGAAATGGGAGGACTCAGAAGCAGTCGGCGAGATGAGCTTAGTTGTTTGAAAAATATCCCTGCATTAGAAAATATGCAACCTATGAAGCTTGTGTTCCAAGTTTGAAGACAATACAGTGTTTAGTATTTGTTTGGCAGCCGTCAATAGTGAACGTTTTCAGTGAATTTGTGAAAATGGAGAAAATTGGTCATCGTTATATGGTACAATACTTTTATTTGAAAGACCTCAGCACAACCAATATAAAAGCTGAACTGTAATCTACCCTGGGTGAGTCTGCTCCTTCGTTTACAACACTTAAATATTGGGTAGCAGAATTTAAACGAAGCCGTACGAGCTGTCCAGACGAGCATCGCATTGGTCGACCAAGTGACGTGAAGACTACAGAATCGGTGAAGAAATTCCATTAAATTGATACTGGATGATCGTCGACTGAAAGTGCGGGAGCTAGCAGGCATTTCAAAAAGTACAGTGCATCGCATATTAACGGAAAATTTGGACATGAGAAAGCTGAGGGCAAGATATGTGTCGCGTTTACTCACAACTCGAGCAAAACCAGTGTCGTGAAGATGTTTCAATTGAGTGTTTAGCAAAGTTTCACAGCAACAAAGCAGAATTTTCGCCCCGTTTCATAAACATGGATGAGACATGGGTCCACTACTTAATACCCGAGACAAAAGAGCAATCATAACAATGGATTCAAATGGAGAACTGCCTCCAAAGGAGGCGAAGATCGTTTCATCTGCAGGCAAGGTCATAGCATCCGCTTTTTGGGATGCGCGTGAGGTAATTTTCATTTAATATCTTGAAAAAGGAAAAACTATCAACGGCGAGTATTATGCGAACTGATTGCAACATTAAAGCCAAAAAAAAGGAAAGAGAGCATTTGGCTAAGACAAAGGTATTGCTTCGTCAATACAATGAATCAGCTCACAAATCCGTTGTTGCAATGGCCAAAATTCATGAATTAAAGTTGGAATTGATACCTCATGCACCCCATTCGCCAGATTTAGCCCCCTCGGATTATTTTCTGTTCGCAAACTTGAAAAAATGGCTCGGTGGTCAAAAATTTTCCAACCTGGAGAAGTGATGTCGGCAGTTAATGGCTATTTTGAGGAACAAGACAGTTCTTATTATAAAAGGGTATCGGACTTATTGAACAGCGCTGGGGAAAGAGTATAGAGCTGAAAGGAGATTGTGTCGAAAAATAAATACAAGGTGTAATCAAAAAAGACAGGACTGATTGTGCAACTTGTTTATTTCGATGGATATAATTTAATCGAGCTTGTTGCCCTCAATGCACATGCCTTGGCTGACGACACACCTTTCCCAACGTTTCTTCCAGCTCTCGAACCCTGCCTGGTAAGCCACCTTGGGGATCCTCTTCAGGTCCACCGTACAATTAGTTTTAATGTCCGCAGTAGAGTCGATCGGCGCCCTTTCATGGTTGATTTTAACTCTGGAAACAAAAAAATGTCTGGAGCCATGTCTGGCGAGTACGGTGGCTGCGGGATCACGAAAGTTCCGGTTCTGGAGAAAAAATCTTTCGCGATCATCGCTGTGCGAGCCGGCGTGTTATCGTGTTGGAAACGTTTTGCTTTGTTTCTCCAAATGTCCGGCCTCTTTCGGCTCACTGCGACCTTCAGCCTCTAATTACCTTTAAGTATAAATCTTTTTCGTCAGTTTGACCTTGAGGGATGTATTCGTAATTAATCAGCCCTGGCCAATCGAAGAAACACACCAGTATGACCTTCACATTGGACCGGGACAAGCAAGCTTTCTTTGGTCATGGAGAATGAGGACCTTTCCACTGAGAAGACTGGGCCTTTGTCTCAAGATCATAACCGGAAACCCAGGTCTCGTTACCGGTTACTATGGTTTCAAGAAACTGTGGGTCAGTATTGGCTCGATCCAGGTGTTTGTTCCTCATTAAGGCCCACGCGTTGTTTTCTCTTCATCAGTCAGCACCCGCGGGACGAATTTTGATGCGACGCGCGTCATGCCCAAAATGTCTGTCAAAATTGTCTGACAGGATCCAAAACTAATGACCACTTCGTCAGCTATCTCCCTAATAGTTAAACGGCGATTTACCCGCAGCAAATCTTTCAATAATTTGACAAGGTTGCAGTCTGTCGAAGTGGTAGACCGCGAATCTTCATCTGTTGATATTCTGCCCGATTTAAAACGACTGTACCGCTCTAAACACTGGCTCCCATTCATAGCTTTATTAAAAAAGGCTTGCTGAATCATTCCAAATGTCTCCGTAGTACTTTTGCTAAGTTTTAAACAAAATTTCACGCACACACGCTGTTCCTCTAGCTCCTTCATTGCTGCCGTTGCACGCGGCGACGAACAGGTTAAGACACGTACCGCTGCTGCTGCGTAACGACTCGGCGTAAACTAACATAGCTGCTCTCGTTTTAGTCGTCGGATGTGTTGCTAGATGGCGCATTGGGTTTCCTTTCGATCCGTTGGACGGTTTGGGCAGTCCGGTCTCTCTTTGATCACAAGTTTGACATTTTTTTCCAAATATTTGTGTTTTCCTTATAAGGTCGGGTACTTCTGAGATTACCCTCGTAGAAAAAAGAGACAAGATTTAAATATTATTATGAATTTATCACCACTAGCAAAAAGTGTGATTAATACGACAAAATTTATTAGATTATTTATTTATCAGTTTATTTGTATTTTTTCCATTTTTGGGAGACAATGGGAAAATACGACAGCTCGGTTTTTCAATTAAACGTCGAATTTTGATTTTTTTCAAAAAGTATCAAAATATACATACGTTATCTCGTGTCGTTAACGATAATAAAAGGAGAACAGGCGTTTGGAAAAAATGCGATCTTTTTTTGTGTCTTTATTTGTGTCTTTATGTGGGTACAAAATTGACAGCGATGCTAAAATTTTGAGTAAAAATTAAAAATCTGCACAGAAGCGACGTTGTGAAAAAAATTAAATTTTCTGAAATTGCAACTGTCTCAAGCCCGAAAATGTGATTAAAACATGAATGTGTGTCATTTGAAGCCATTTGGGCAGACAATGGTAGAACAGGAAATCGTGATTTTAAATAACTTGGAATTGAAAAATCTGCACAAAAAACAGCGTTGTGGAATATCCTGAGCTTTTCTGAAGTCATTACCGTCATAAGCACAAAGATGTGATTAAGCCATCAAATTGTACGTTATTTGGTGCAAACATTGGCAGCATATGGTATTAAAACTAGGACATTATTTAAACGTAATGGGAAATTAAAATTCTGTACAACAGCGGCAATGTGGGAAGAAATGAACTCATATGGTTTCGTTATCGTTAATAGCTGTAAATAATAAATTCATGTGTACTATATTCGTTGCCATACTGTCAAGAAATGGTATGAATTTTAACCTCGGGTATACTGTTTCTAGTAATTTAAAAATACTTAAAATAGTAGATTTTGGGAATAAAACGACCTTTTTTGGTACCGTGACCGTCAATAGCACAACGGTGTGATTAAGAAATCAAAACTGAAATGTTTGGTGCAATCATTGGTTTCAATTTGTAGAAGAGGACAGCATAGTTTCAATATGTTTTAGGAATTAAAAAATCTGTTCAATTGCGTAACTGTTGAAAAAATCTCAACCTCTCTGGTTTCGTTAATATGTACGTTACCACGTAAAATGAAAATGTTTGGTGTCGACATTGTCAATAGCACAAAGATAAACACAATAAATCAAAATTAATATTACCAATAAATCTAAATGTACGCAAAGTTGCGCCAATAATAGCAAAAATAGGGGTGGAACAAGACAGGACGGTTGACATTTGACAAGGGAAATAAATATCCGAACAACAACGGCGGGAGTGGACTGTGTGAAGTAAAATGGACTCTTCTGGCTTCGTTACCGTCGAAAATAAAAAATATTATTAGCAAATCAAAATATACTTCACAATTGCAAATTATTGGCAGAAAATAGTATACCAGAACAACATGGTTTAAATTTACGTGAAATATAAAAATCTGTACCATCTCGACATTGTGGATAAATGTGGAATTCTATGGTGTCGTAACTATTGATCGCACAAAGAGGTGATTGGTGTCGCTCATCAAAATGACTGGTACCTGGTGCCATTAATGGCAGAAAATATTCGAAAATAAAAGAATGTTTTTTCCAAGGAATGAAAAAACTGTGACGGCCAACATCGGATAAATGTGATGAATATATATTAAATTGCACCTAATAAGTTTCCATTATTGACAGAAATTAGTAACGGGACAGGACGGTGTAATTTTATTGGGAATTAAAATTCTGTAAAAAAGCGGCGTTGTTGGAAAACATGAGCTTCCCTGGCGTCGTTACCGTCAATAGCTCAAAGATGTGATGGATATATCGTAATTTATGTATTTTGGTGACATTTTCGGCAGAAAAATTTAGGACAGGAAAGCAAGGCTTACATTTTGATAGGAATATAAAAATTTGTACAAGAAATCACTGTGTAAAAAATAAACTTCTCTGATTTCGTTACCATCCATAGCACAAAAATGTTAACAATGCATGAAAATGTACATTATTTCGTGCCATTACAGACAAAATTTTGGAACAGGAAAGTTTAAATTTTACATGAAATTAACCTGTGCTGGAAAAAAATAACTTTTCTGATGTCTTTGCACACAGATGTGATTAATGTGTCCAAACGGTATTTGGTGTTGATATTGGCAGGTTAGAACAGAAAAGGAAAGGACGGTTTGACTTTGACGTGGCATTTGAAAATCTGCACAAAAGCGGTGTTGGGGAAAAATTAACTTTTCCAGTTTCTACACCGTCAATAGTATAAAGATGTGATTATTTCATCAAAATGTAAGATATTTTGTGTCATTTTGGCAGAAAATGGTACAACAGGATTTTACGGTTTAAATTTCATGTTGAAAAAACATCTGTGCAATAGTGGAATTGCAAAAATAAATTTGCTATTTTAGAGTCGTTACCGTCAATAGCACAAAGATGTGATTATTTCGTAAAAATTAACATTGTGTGTCATTATTGGAAGAAATGTTGACAAATATACAGCACGGTTTAAATGTTTTCACGAATTTAAACATGTTCACAACAGTGTCGTTTTGGAAATATATGGTGCCGCTACCGTTAAAAGCACAAATATGTGATTAAAGAGTCATAATATTCATTATTTGGTACTATTTCTAAGTGATAAAGGTAGAACATAGCAGCACTGTATTTATTTTACAAAAGATATAAATATCTGCACAATAGCGGCGTTGTGAAAACAAATGGACATTCCTGGTATCATTCACACCAATAGCACGAATATTTCATTTTAAAATCTAAATGTACGTTATGTGGTGCCATTGCAGGCAGAGAATGATGGAACAGGACGGAACGCTATCAGTTTTAGGTGGAATTCGAAAATGTGTTCAATTGTGTGATTTTGAAAGAAATGAACTTCCTTGGTGTCTTTACGGTCGGTTGGCCAAATATATGATTTCATCATCTAATTATACATTTTTCATTGACTTTATTGGCGGATATTGCTAGAACATAACAGCATGGTGTACGTTTTACGTGAAATGTAATAATCTGAACAATTACGGCGTTGTGGAACAAGGTGAACTTTTCTAGTGTCGATACTGTCCGCAGCATAAAGATGTGAGTAAAACATCAAAATGTGCGTTATTTGGTTTTATTTTGAGCAGAGAATAAAATAAGTGGGGCAGCACAATTTAAATATCACTAGGAATTTTGAAATCAGTACCACGGCAACGTTCTAGAAAAAATGTACTTTTCCGGTTTCGTCAATAGCCTAAAGATATAATGAAAACATCGACAAGTTCAGTGCCATTTTGACAGATATTGGTAACAAAGAAGATCCCGGTTTAAATTTAAAGTCAATTTGAAATTCTGTACAATAGCGGCGTTTTATGAAAAAAATTAAATTCTCTGGAAGTTTTACCACCAATAGCTCAAAGGTGTTATTAATACTAAATATACGTGGTTTGGTGTTTTTATTGGCCGATAATTATAGAACAGGGACACACGGTTCCAATTTTACTAGGAATCAAAAAACATGTACAATAGCGTCGTCGAGAATAAAATGAACGTTTTTGGTGTCCTATCCGTTGATAGGAGAAAGATGCGATTGTCAAATCATAACATACTGAAATTGGTACATAAATTGGCAGAAAATGGAGCCCAAACATTTTGCGTGCAATTAAATGATTTGTAAAGTAGCGACGTTGAGGAATAAATGAACTTTGCTGGTGTCCTTATCCTAAAAAGGGCACATATTTGAATAATACATCATCCATGTGGTGCATTTTTTGGCAAAAATGGTAAAAAAATATGTACAGTACAATAGTAGCGTTGTGGACAAAATAAAATTTCTGATATTATAAAAGTTAATTTCTCTGGTGTCGTTACCGTCAAAAGGACAAGTAAGGAACTAATAAATCAAAATGTATGTGTATTCGTACAATTAATGGCAGAAAATATTAAACATGGCAGCGTGGCTTTAATTTTAATAGGAAGATTAATATCTGTATATTGCGGAGTATTGGAAAAAATGAATGTTTCTGGTGTTTTTACTGTCGAAGAACAAAGAAGTGATTGATACATCATAGTAAACATAATTGGTTGCAATTATTTTTTTATTGGCGTCCGGTACGATCTTCGTCGTTCACATCTTCTCAGCCCTCTGGGAACATGTTGTACCAGCGATATAGGTTGCTTCGGTCCAAAGTAGCTTCATACAATACGGATGCCACAGTCAACATTCGGAATGCGTCCGCGCACTTAAATTCGTTTTCACACAAAATTTGATACAGATTCTTTTATCCAATTTTTGGAACAGGCAAAAATCGAAGACAAGCCAAAACAAGTCCAAGCAAAACAGCTGTCAATAATTAACTGAAAATTCAAAATGGCCTAACTTTTCGGAATAAGTGAGAGACATGAGTACCAACATGATTAAAATCGAAAATCAAATAAACGTAACCTGCGGAAATTCAAAATTCGTGATACTTTTTGAAAGAACCACGAACATATGTATATATATATATATATATATATATATATATATATATATACATATATATATATATACATATATATATATATATATATATATATATATATATATATATATATATTTTAAGTAATCTACCGGTTAAGGCAGGTTTTAGATAGTCACGACTACCAAATTTATATTTTGTGACTCCCAAAAAACACAATCCCATCTCCATCCCATCTCCATCAGCGAAGTTTCCGTCAAGATCGTCCAGGGTCTTTTATATTAATATTTGGTGTCGTTCAGGGTTTATACAGCCAGAAAACGTAGGTATTGTAGTGACCTGAAGACACATGGGAGATCGTAACAGAAAATTCTTTGTTCTTCCACATATATGCATATATTCCATATGTATGTGGAAGAACAAAGTATGTATTTCCTTTTCCGATATGAATTGCTTCCAGAAAGTGACGCCTCCAACCCATCTATACATCTGGGAGAGTTGTGTGATGATCGCCCCAGTTCATGTTCTCCCATTAAAGGGTCACTGGTGGGTCACGGTTAAGGGTCATACAACGACAAAGAGCAAGATTTGGGCCCTTCAGCCACCGGGGACGTTCGCGTCGAGATCACCTTTGGTCATCCATGAACTCGCCAAGAACTCGCCTTTTCGATTCATGCGACCACGAGAAACGCATTTAGGAATTGTCCCCAAGCTCCCAGAAATGATCGTCTTGAAATCCCCATTTGTGCGCCAACATTCCAAACTCCCTATTCTTTGGAAAAGTTTGCGTCCATAGATGTCACCCGTCGAGCCCTGGCTTCATATTCGTCGTGGCATCAAAACTTTAAATTTTTATCAAACCTCCCAACTCCCCCCTTTTTGGGTACTGATCCTCTTAAGAATGCAAAACTACGAGTTTTCGTGTCACTTTCACGAAATTATTGAATATTTCTCAAAACACAAAACCTTTGGAATCTGATCGCCATAAGGATGCTTCTCTTCGAGCAGCGGTGTCATTCATTTTTGGGTTAACACCGAATTGTCGAACTTTCGCCAACATTCCCAGCACTCTTCTTTTTGTCAACTGTTCAGGTTGGGAATGATTCCCTCGGTTGAAACCAATGACGCCCCCATCTTTGGTGTCATTTTATGGTGTACTTGAGGGCTGGTGCCATTTCCATGTTGACACAAAACTTTTGAATTTTCCTCAAAATTCCCAACAACTCCCCTTGCAGCAGCCAATCCGCATCAGCTAAAATCCTTCGGCGCTGATGCCATTTTCAGGGAAGAAAGTTTTTTCAATTTTTTTTTAAATTACCAGCACACCACTCTTTGGCATCTGCTCTACACAAGGATGGCACCCTTTCATCGCTAGTGTCATTTTCAGGGTGAAACCATTCATGGTCTGTCCAATAAATGCGCGAACTGGTGGAATATGGCAGTCGTGACGCGGGCTATAGCCCTGCCCACCTGCGGCGCAAGTTGCCTGATACCCAATGAGCCGTCAGTGCTTGGCGGATCGTCGAGCTGTGCGCATGGTGCCAGTTACGTTAGTTTCTCTATTCCTTGTTTTTACTGTTTGTCAAAAAATTGAATTTGAAGAAATCACGGAGCAACGAATCAACATCTAGTTTATTGGTGAAACGCGGTAAAAGTCATCAAGATATTACTGAAATGTTTACAGCTGTTGACGGTGATAATGCTTTGAAGAAAACATCCGTTTACAAGTGAATTGAGTGTTTTGAAGATGGCTGACAAGACTTCACGGATGATGCAAGAGGCCGGGACAATCTTCAACCATCCCTATTGACGGCATCATTGATCGTGTGCGGTACCTTGTCTTTTCCGATCGTCAAAAAACTGTCTGAATGATATCTGATGAATTGAATTTAGGAAAATCAACAGTGCACGCTATTTTAACGAAACATTTCGTTTACGAAAAATGTGTGCAAATATCTTGCACATTCAGCATTGATTGTTCGCCAGTTTCTGACAATATATTCCTCTTTATTCGCCAGATGTCGCCCCCTGCGATCTTTTCCTGTTCCCAAAATGCAAAAATATGATGAGGAGGCATCACTGGGAAGAATTGGGACACACAATGAAGCAAGAAACGATGTAAAAACTAAAAAGCCTAACTGCCGAGGAGTTCCTTAAAGGGAGCTTTAAACAGTGGAGAAGAAAAAGATGGAATAAGAAGGCATAGCAACGAATTAAAAGTACTTTGAAAGGGACGCAATCATAGCAGACCAAATTTTGCAAAATTAACTTTTTATGGCCGCAGTGCGCGTATTTATTGGACAGATTAGTATGCTTGCATTATCCTGAAAACTTCCATTTCCTCTCTTTGTCATATTTTCTAGCCAGAGATGTCTCCCTTCAAGCGCCGGTTCCCATTTTGAGGTTGAAGGCATGTTTGAATGTTCGTCAAACCTTCCATCTTGCCTCCTTCTTTGTACCAGATTCAGACTGGGATGCCACACTTCGAGCGTTTATGTCATTTCTAAGATGCAACAGAAGGTTCCAATTTTCCTTTTAAATTTGCCGCACCCCATATTTCGGCATCTGATCCGCATGAGCAACCACCCATGGATCGCTGGTGTCATTTTCATGGGGGAACAAAATATTCCAATTTTACTTTAAACTTCTGAAATCCCCACCCTTTGGCATATCATCCGCCTTATCGTGCAAATGACACGGGCCGCCATCCTTTGGCAGCGCATGTCAATTCCACGAAAAAATAATTGGTTCGAAAAATTTCCCTCAAAACCTCCATTATTGCCCCTCCTTTTAATCTGATCCATTTAAGAATCCAGCCTTCGATCACTGTTCACATTTTAAGGATGAAAAAAATTCTCGAAATTTCCTCAAAACTCTGTCATTTTCATAACTTCCGTGCATGGATGCAACCATTAGAGAGCTTATGCCATCCTTGGGGTGAGGTACAGCGAGCGTTTGAAAAGTAATTCAATTGAATATCCTGCCGCGCTCCTATTGGCTGCAGTGGAATCTAACTACTTGGAGTAAGTGAGGGGAAGACACTAAGCATTGCCGCGAAACCAGTCTCAGTGCTCTCCAAGCTGTGGAAGCGGCAGGACGTCAGTTATTGCAAACCTTAGCACGCCGACCGTGTCACGAAAAACATGGAGTCGACGATCGAGATCACTGAGTTTTGTCCCGAAACTGAAAAACTCTCTTGAGGAGAGTGACATAATGATTCGTTAGGCTTACTTGGGGACTCGAGGTGGTCAAAGGCCTTTAAGGAGGGCTGATGGAAGAGGTTCACGACGAAAAACGCTCTGAGCAGCCTTCAACCAGCAAAACCGACAACAATGTGGCTCGTGTCCGACAATTGTTGAACTCTGACCGTCATTTGAGTATCTTGGTGGTTGCCAATGAACTGAAATTGTCGTCTACTCTTGTGTCTCGCATTTTTCTTGTTAAAAGGGTCATCAGGACGAGGAAAGACATCTCCGCTACCTGGCGACCCCCATCACGACAACGCGCCTTGCTACAACGCGCTACGAGTTCGCGAGTTCCTGGCCAAGCACCAGGTGCCAACGCTGCCTCACCCCACCCCACCCTCTATAGCCCATGCGTCACCCCAGCAGACTTCTCTTCGTTCCTTCGGCTTAAGACAGCCCTGAAAGGAACCCGTTTTTGGCCTTGGGGAAATGAAAGAGCATCACCCAAACAGGAACAAACATTTATTCATACGTGCATTTCAAGTAAAATAGCTTGTACACAAATCAATCGCATATGCTTGTATAAATCAGGCAATAATTGGTTTGTTTTACTTAAATATGAAGTATTAGTTTTTAAGTGATAATTATATTTTCTTGGGTCAAGTTTCGACTCTGTCTTGTCCAATCAGCCGTGACGAAGACCTTGCGAGATGTCCCCGAAGACGCCTTCCAGGACGCCTACCGGTCATGGCAGAGTCGTTGGAAAAATGTGTAGAGGCCCTAGGACTTTACTTTGAAGACTTTTAAGTGTTTGAGCAAATCTGTTCAAATAAGTACTCCAAAAAAGGAAAGTATTACTTTCAGAACGTACCCAGTAAATCGTTCGAATTTTCCTCAATATTGCAAGCACCTCCCCCTTTGGCATCTGATCCGCATACACGTAAGCAGCCACGATTGGATCACTGGAGTAATTTTTTGAATGAAAACATTTTCGAAATGTCTTCAAAATTTACCATTATTTCCCCTAATTGGATCTGATCCACATAAGGATAACACACTTCGATCACCGGTTTCATATCTGGGATGATATAATGCCCTCGCCATTTCCTCAAATCTCCCACAATTTCTCCGCTTTTGAATGTGATGCGCCGAAAGAAATACCTCCTCCGAGCTCTGGTGTTATCTTCAGGGTTAAGGAAAATGTTCGATATTTTCCTTTCAAATTTCCAACTCCCCCTTTTGGTATCCAACCCGATAAGGACACCACCATTCGATCGCTGGTATACATGTTCGAGGAATATTTAACGCCGTTTGCTTATATTTAAATATTGGCGCTTCAGAACACAGTTTCGCTCCTGCTTTCGAAACCGAAGAGGAACTTAAGAACGGCGTTGTCAATTGGATCAACTCTCGGGCGGCGAGCTTCTATACAGAGGGGTTAAAGAAGCTGGTGCAGCGGTACGAAAAATGCTTATAAGTGAACGGCGATTATGTAGAGAAGTGAAGTAGGTTTGTAGATAACTAAAAGAGCCAATAAAATGTGTGTCATATGAGTATATTTTTCCCGTGACCAAACGGTACTTCATGAGTATGCCTCGCATATTATTTGATATTCTGTCATTTACTTTGAGTATGTATACGTATATCCTTAATTTATGTATGTATGAATATGAATGTGAATATATATGTATGGATATGGATGTATGAATATGGATATATATATATATATATATATATATATATATATATATATATATATATAATATATATATATCCCTTTTCTTTCCCATGTGTACATCTGTGCATTATAAATTTACGTCTGGTATATATATTTGCATGTAAGTATGCATGTAATAATAAATTTTATGTCTTGCATAGAATGCATACGACGATGGGTTAAATGGAAGAAGAAGTGACCATTAGGTCACAGTTTCGCCCAAATAAATACCTCAATTTTTCTATCTATGTATTTATAATTTTCATGGCGAAACAAAATGTTCAAACCTTCGTGAAAGCTCTATGGAACACCTTTGGTATTTGATCCGCATAGGAGTGCGTCCCGTCGATCGCTGTCGTCATCGTCGCGGTGACTGGAAATGTTAAAATTTTCGTTGAAAACTGCCAACAAACTTCCTCACCTCCAAACACCCACGCACCCGAGGTATCTGGAATTGCACCATTCGGGTGCTGGTCTCATTTAAGGGGTGACACCGAATGTTGGAATTCTATTCAAAACTCCGAACATCGACACCGTTTTCATTTTACACGTCCACGTCTACCTCCTCGCATCATTTTCTGGCTTATCGGAGGTGGTCAAATGTTCGTGAAAATTCTCCGCATGCCTTCCCTACCTTTACCTTAATCCTCTCCAAGCGTGCCACATACTGTATCACACTGGTGTCGATTTAATCCGAACATTTTAATTTTTTAATAAATATCATCTCTACCACACACCCCCTTGCCATCTACGATGTCTGAAAATGTCCTTCTGATCACACTGATATAATTTTTGGGATGACATGAACTTGAAATTTATTCCATATTTTCAGCCCTCTCTTCACACTTTTAGTTTTGGGGTGAACTACACTTGTCTTTTTTCCATTATTTCCTGCCATACACTTTCGCGAGTGGTTGTTTTCGCCCTGCGAAGCTGACCCCCCGCCAGACCGTTCAGGCAATTTGACATAAATACTCTGCTATCCACCAAAAAGGTATGTGACAGGGGGTGGTGCAAGTGCAAGTGCAATCAATCAAATAAATTAGTTATTTATTTTGCGAAAAAAGGGCACAGAAACGGAAACCAAAATTGTTTATGCAACTGATCTCTTGCTTACGGGGCTGAAAACTCTCGCGCGTGGGTTAGGGAAAGAAAGAATAATATACGCGTATGATTGCGCTGTTGGTGGAGACAGTGTTATATTACTCCCTGATATGCCACTGAAGAAAATGTCACATCAGGGAAAAAATTTCCTGCGATAATGTCCACCATAGCCCTCACAGCCGCTTTCCTATTCCAGAAGGTGACGTACCCTACGATTCCTTTGAATTCAGCGGCGCCAGCACTAGCGCCACGCCGGCGTTGCGGCCATCGACCGAGCGTCGTCGGAAGGAACCTAGTGTCCAAGAAGAAACCCTACGCCCCGCTCCCACCCCTGACGTCACAGCGCTATGATCTACTTTCGCTCGTCAATTATGTGATGCTGTCGTGCATCATGATCGGATGCAACCGCACTCACTCACGCACCACCCGGAGTGTCATAAATGGCCGCCGAAAGCGTGCTGCAGTTCGCGGGTGATTGTATTCGCGCCGTCGCCGCACCGCGCCGCCACCGCCGAGCCCCGCTCGCCCGCCCGGGCGACACCAGGTGCACGGAGCCGAAAACTCGCGCAAGAGAGGGAGAGTGAGAAAGAGGGTGTGTGTGTGCGGGGAGGGGGGAGGGAAGGGGGGGGGGAAGGGTCAAAGAGGGGAGGGGGGTGCGCCGCCACGCCGGGCGGGCGCGCGCGCGCGGCTCTGCAGGGGGGGGGCGGAAAGGAGGGAGGGGCTAGCCCCCTTCTCTACCCGCCAGTGGACTCCGAGGCGGTGCAGCGAGAGCGCCGTTCCTCCGTCGTCTCCCAGTGCGTGTGCGTGTGTGTGGTGCGCCGTTGGTGTCCCCCCACGCCCCCCTGCGAGCACCGATCCATGAGAGGAAGAGGCGGCGCCCTGTCCCACTTCGCCCCGGAGGACCGAGGTTGCGACGGTTGAGAGGTGAGCGTCCACGTGCGTGTGCCGCCGAGGGTGGCGCCTCGTAGCGCCCCGGTACGCCCCCACCCGGCGGGACGGTGCGATTGATTTCGGCATTTCGATTTCGAGTCCGTCCACTGACAAAACAATTAATCGAGCATCTGATGGGTCCCGAGCGATGGGGGCGAGGGGAACAGAGCGATTCGATCTGTCTCGAATCGCCGCCTGCGAGTTTTCTCAAGGCGCAGGCGCACAAATCAAAGTGTCGCTTTCAAATCGCTCGCGAGCCACTTCCGAATGGGTTTTTAAATCTCTTCTTGTTTGCTCCGTGGACATTTCGTGGGTCCCATCGTAGTTGGTTTTCGCTGTTATCTGGAGCAGTCCCGCTCCGAGGGAAGTCGCGTCCCAATGCGTCGGCACGAGGGCATGGATTCACACTTCCCTCCTCTGAGCGCGGAGATCCGTCACCCGGTTGCGTCCCCTCCCTCGCGTGCATCTCCCGCCGTCCCGATCGGCTCGGTGCGCGATGTGGGAGACGCTCCACAATTGTCCCGCACTCTCACGGCCATAACATGCTTCATTAGGGTGAGCAGTACACAGGATTTCGAGATGTTTTGTACGAATTAATTTCGAAATTAAAATTTTCGACAAAGTTATGAAATTAATGCGGGAAACACTCGAAATGTTTATATATAATCCTCTTGATTTATGTACAGGCGTACAAGCCGCTGAAAGGCAATGTAACAGAACTCATAAGGATCCAGATGTTTCTGCGTATATATTCACCAATATTTGCGTTGAAAACTATAGTTATCCCAAAACCGAAGGTCGGTTTGATGTTACACTTCATCCAGTAAAAAGCACCACGAGGCGTGAAATTTTAAGAACAGGGTAGAGGAGAAGCCGATGTTTTCCTTGTGACCGCTGTGGTTTTCCAGGAAGATCTTAACCCGGAAAATAATTTAGCTTGGGCGAAGCCGAGGGCGCTCAAAGGTGTCTTCGGCTGTCTAGGCCGGGTTCTTCGGGCCGCTCCTCAAGCCGCTTCTATGCTCATTAGGTTTTTAACCGGGTTTCATACGCATATTGTATGCCTATGAAAGGTTTTGGATGGTCACAACTACCAATTTATTCTATCGTCTCTCCAAATAAAACACAACCCAGTATCCTAATCTAGACCAATCCCCCTCTCCATTTTCCTGTACTTATTTCCTCCCTTCACCCCGTTCAACATCCCAATCCTATTCCTGCCCTTTCCTCGTTTGCCTAACATTCTGCCCTCTATCACAGTCTTCAACAACATCCCACTTACGATCAATATGCTTTGCATCTCAATGCAACAATTTCAGAGTGTAAAAATCATTCGCCTTGACTGGGATTCGAACCCAGATCCCTCAATATCCGGTCGAGTGCTTTAGCCACTTAAGCTACCGAGGCGTTACTAGCTACTCTGCTAGCTCTGAAGCTACTCTGAAATTTTTGGGGCATTTAAAGGAACTAGATGTTGTGACGAATGCAGGATGTGTGATGCTTTGCATCCATTTTTTATGTCTCCGTATGATTTCGCCCAACTGGCCCCTCTCTTTCCCTCTCAGCATGCCTAGTACTTCCTCATTTGTTTTCCTTTCGGTCCATAACATTATTCTCCATCCTTCTCTACAACCAAATTTCAAAAGCCTCCCATCGACGCCTATCATCCTGCTTCACTGACCACGTTTCCGCACCGTTCACAACCTCGCTCCACATCAAAGTTTTAACAAACCCTTAACTTCCTTTCTCAACGCCCCTGTCATTAGTTCCTAATGCAATCCTTCTCCTTTGGTACTTCGACCGTATTGGTCCAAAACACTTACGAGATACGTAAACTGTTCTACCACCTCTAGTTTTTGCCCTCCTATTTAAATGTTTACCTTAACTTTTCGCTTCCCAAGAAACCAGAAAATCTTGGTTTCATTTAAATTTATTCTCATTCTATACTTACGAAGCTGGAAATCCAATTCACTCGGAAATGCTTGCAACCCCTTGGCTGACTGACAAACTAGAGCTGGATAGCCCGCAAACTTAACCAAGTTTATTATTTCCCCGCCAAATTTCATTCCTATCTCCGGGATTTTCAATGCCTATGTCATAAATTGCTCTGCATATACGTTGAACAACAGAGCTGATAATTGACCTACTTGCCCTACACCTTTTCCTAACACTGTCCATATAGACTCTCCGCCCCTCGCACGCGCCTGAGCAGTCTGAGACAAGTACAAGTTAGGGATTAGTCTCCTATCCCTCCTATCTATTTCTATTTTCAGTAGTGTATTCATTAGTTTTTCCCAATGCACTCTATCAAACGCCTTTTCAATATCTACGAAAGAGGCATATATACGTACGCTCTGATTGTATTCCTCTCAATCAGTGAACTCGTTAATCCAATGGCATCACGCGTGCCTCTCCCCTTCCGAAACCCAAACATATCATCCCCAGGTAATCATTTGCCCTACTCTCTATCCTTTTGTTTATGATCCTGAGAACCACTTTAGCTGCATGGAAATCAAACTAATTGTCCTGTAGTCCTCACATGATGTAGCCTTTACCTTTTTTACAGTAGAACCTAACGCTGATCTGACGGAATCTTCCGGCAAGATTCCTTCCTCATAAATGCAACGAATTAGTCCATATATACAAAAAATATATGTATATATATATATATATATATATATATATATATATATATATATATATATATATATATATATATGTATATAATATCTGTATATATTTATATATATAATGTATATATATATTTGTATATATGTATATATATGTGTATATATATATATATATATATATATATATATATATATATATATATATATATATATAATGGGCTGACACTATATAACACAAATCGAATAGAATAGCAACATTAAAAGGACACTCACACGATAAATTGTTCGAGGTTCGGCCCTCTTAGAGGCCATCTTATATATACACGTGAGCCGCGGTAGTCCAAGGGGTATATATATATTTATATAAAAACCATAAACACAGTAATCAACCCGAAGGTCGGTTTGGTAGGTGATGGTAGAGTTCACCCAGTACTAAGCCCTATACGGCGTGTGTAATTCACACATCAGGGTAGGGGGGCCAGTTCCTTTCCCTGTGCCGGTTATGGTTTCCCAGGAAGATCTGGTACCCGAAAAATCACAAGCTTGGATGGAGCTGCAGGTGCCCAGAGTGCCTTGCCCGGGACTCGAACCCAGGACCCTCCGGTCAGTAGTCCAACGCTCTACCCCCTGGACTACCGCGACCCACTATATATACTATATATATATATATATATATATATATATATATCTATATATATATATCTATATATATATATATATATATATATATATATATATATATATATATATTAATATGTAGTGTGTCGCGGTAGTCCAGGGGGTAGAGCGTTGGACTGCTGACCGGAGGGTCCCGGGTTCGATTCCCCGGCAAGGCACTCTGGGCACCTGCAGCTCCACCCAGGCTATGTGATTTTTCGGGTACCAGTTCTTCCTGGGAAACCATAACCGGCAAAGGGAAAGGAACTGGCCCCACCTACCCTGATGTGTGAATTTCACACGCCGTAGGGCTTAGTACTGGGTGAACTCTACCATCACCTACTAAACCGACCTTCGGGTTGATTACTGTGTTTATGGTTTATATATATATATATATTAATATGTAATTGTTTGTATGTATATATGTATATATATGTGTATATATATATATATATATATATATATATATATATATATATATATGTGTGTGTGTGTGTGTGTGTGTGTGTGTGTGTGTGTGTGTGTCTTCTGTCCTTCTGCTGCTGGTTTTCCCCCGCAAGGGTTTCGTGGGATGACGCCTGTGGAAGCCTTGCCTCCCACGCCGCCGGGCACGGCACACGGCCGATTGGACCGAGCCCCGTAGTTGCCAGCACTCAAAATCTCTGTATTGTCCATCATATTTATCTTGGGAATGATAATTGAGGTGGCTTCCCGTTGCCTTCCTCAATAGTGTTTTTAACGTGGCACCATCAATTAATGGCCGCCCCACTGGGGTCGACGCCTTTGCAGCCGCCTCACTGAGGAACAGACGCTGCGTGGGCTACCTTTCGTCTGGCTCCTAACCTTCGACCTATCTGGCATGGGTAACCCTACCAGGGGCAATTTTTATTGCTCCCGCCAGCACAGCCCTAGGGTTCATCGGAACGCACAAGCCCTTCCACCACGTCAAGGTTGTAGTCCGGGGAGGGAGATATATATATATATATATATATATATATATATATATATATATATATATTTAATATGTAAGTTTTTCCCCAGAAAACTGGATGTGTTAACTATGTGATGTACGCAAGACATATTCGAAAAGGAAGACGTTTTAATTATAATGATGATTGAGACCCCTTTTTCGTGGGTTTCAGTGGTTTGTATTAAATATTTCCTTTTATATTTTAGCCTCTGTCATTTGGTTAGAAGAGATGCAAAAAGATCTTTGTCGTGAAGTATCCAAACATTCCGACTCCAGTGGCAGACACAGTGGGCCATTTGACTCCAAAATGGAGTAATTTGGTGGATAGTGGCCTGGCTTCCGACATTGTCCCTCCCCATGGGTTACAATGTTCACGTGGGGAAGGAGTTGTGAGCCTTGGCAACCTCTAGAGCGATGCTGGAGGGAAAAACATTTGCTTCTGGTATGTTAACCCATGTCGAAGGGTAGGAGGCAGACGAAAGGTACTGTGGTTCGCGCCGCGTCTGTTCCCCAGGGATGCGGATGCAAAAGCATTTGACCCTAGGGCATTGAGTGATGTTGTCACGTTAAAAACACCTTTGATCAAGGCATCAGGAAACCACCTCAATTAAATATCCTATGCCACTATGAAGACATGTACCAAGATAATTCCTGGTAACTACGGGACTCGGCACAATACCATTCGGCCGTGTTTTGTGCCCGTATACGGGACAGGCAATGCTGCGTCATCTCACTAAACCATTGCATAGGCACTGCAAGAGGCAAAAGCAACACTGGAGAGACAATAGAGGGCTAAACTAGTTAAAATAGGATATCAGGATGCTAGGACTATTGTAAGAATAGGAACATTAGAAAATGTAAAGTGATGAAAGTTACAAATGAAATAATGAGGGAAAATAGCCAGAGAAATTCTAGGTATTTAAGTCTGTGCAAAGTGAGATGTAAGTTTAGCGGGGATTATTGGAGCAAAGGATCTAAGGGGATGTACAATGGGGGGGCCCTAATTAGAAAAGAGGGAAATAGGAAGAATTACAGTAAATAAAGATCAAGCCACTGATAGAATATTATTATTAGAAGTGAAAGCTGAAGCAATGACCTTGGTCATCGTTAAGGTCTACATAACACCAGGCGGGAGGAATGTGGGAGGAATGAAGATGACGGGGTGTACAGTTACAGGACATAACAGTGGAAGTTTCAGGAGGGAAATATTGAGTGGAGGGGAAGGGGAATTAGGGTTTGGAATACAACGGTAGGGGAAGGAAAATATGGCAGTGAGGCAATGGACTCCGATTTAGGAACGAGGAATTACCGCAAGAAGTAGGCTATATATACTATATAGTTCTGTGGGATTGCGGCATTAGCCATCACCAACGCTTGGTTTAGACACCACGAAAGGCGTAGGTATGCATGGAAAATGTCAGGTGACTCAGAAAGGTATCAGTTAGATTATATCACGGTTAGGTACAAATTTAGAAACAGCGCGATCAATTCGCACAGTTTCGTGGGAGCGGATGCGGACTCTGATCACAATTTAGGAATGAAGAATTTTAGCACCCAATTTAAAAAGATATAACAGGGAAGATGGTTTAGGAAATTTATCGTAAAAGGAGTAATCTGATCAAAAAAGAAGAAATATCGGCAGGCTGTTGAGAAAATAATGGGTGAGAAAAGAGGGATGTGTTCTTAGTGGGGAAAAGGGGGTTACTTCAAGGAAAAGATATCGATACCCGCGAAAGGAACTATGGGAATAGAAAACAGGAAAAGGGAGCCATGGATCAGTGTTGGAATGATTTGACGAGATTAGGAAATGGGAGGATTTAAACACAGAGTTTGGCAGAAATATGTACAAATAGTTAAATAATAAATTGAGACGGCTGAAGCAAAAGAAGCGTTGTGGAAAGTGCGAGGATATGGAAAACTTACATAGGAAGGGCGAAAAATGGTGCACTGTGCAAGAAGGGGAAAACCCTCTCAGGAAGGAAGGAAGGGAGAATCCGGAAAGGAAATCTGGGATCTGAAAAGAAATCTGTCGCCGCATCACCCGCAGCTCTTTTAATGGATAGGTTTTGCTTCAGAGTAGAAGGATTGAACAATGGCGGATGTGGTATGAGTGTTACATATGCTCAAAGGATTATCGCCGACGCACAATCGCCAAATGGCATGCGAATGAATGAATGCTGCCAGATAGCCCAATGAATGAATGAATCCTCGAGAGTTAAAACCGTGCCCGCCCCTCGTGATTTCAAAGGCCGTTAAGCTAAACCCTCTAGCTTTCTTTCTTTTTTATTCTAATTATCGTTGCGTATATATGCATGTGGCGTCGAAGTGAGTTCCTTTGTTCGCGGGTGGCCAGGTAGTGGGCGCTGGGACCAGGGGCCTTCTTCGTAGCACAGGAAATCACGCAAGTTGAGGCATGAAACGGAGTCCTCGTCCGTCCACGCCAACACACAATCAACCAATCCAGACAAAATATTCCACTAGTTCGACTGTTTAGCCGTTTACTATATTATCATCCTTCCAACTCTTCCGTTTTCTTTTTGAACGATTTTATCCTCCTATTTTTTATTATATTTTAAAACAATGTTTCATTCGCATTCCCACGGCTTTCTCCACTTCTTCCCCAAGGCCAATTTTGAAACTGCAAAATGCGATACTACTTTTGCATGAAATCGATGTTAAAGTAATGGACCTGTAATTGGTGGGAATAATACTGTCGCCGCCTTAGTAGAAGTCGCGATGCACTGAGCTTTCTTCTCTCGATTTAAGGACAATACCTTCTAAAAACGCCAACATCTTCTGCTAATTCCTTGATTTCTTAAGACCTGGTGCTTTATTGGCTTTGATACTCCTATGCTGATGTTTAATTACTTTCGTAGCCATTTTTAAGTCGCTCATGCGTCCAATGGATGGTTGTGGAAGTTCGTTTGGTGACGTATCTTTCTTGTAGACGCTATGGAAAATATTGTTGAAATTATTTCCCTTTTCGCATTGTCTGTAATAAGTTCGCCTTTTCCGTCTTCAAGAATTGTACATTTGAACGTTTACCCTGTATTTCTATAGCATAGGACCAAGATGACTTTGGATTTTCCTGAAATTATTCGCATAGCATTTTAGATCTGAAGGCGTGTAGGGCATTCCGCATGTTACTTCTAGTTTTACGGCGACATTCTTTTAGTTTCTGTTTGGAGATATATATATTAACTACGTCAAAACTTTTTTAACTCTTTTAAAAATCTAATTTAAGCATTATATGCTTTCTTAATACTAATCTGACTTCTCCGTTGTACCATTTAGATTCCTTACTGTCGTATTTCAGTTTGAATAGAATGTACGTCTTCATTCTTTCGCGTATAATATTTAAGAAATATTTCCAAGTGTTCTCTGTTTTGTTTTCCAGAGTTTTCAGCCTAAATGCTGGAATTTTTTTAAAATTCTCGAATTCTGTTAAAATTTTCCTTGTTGAATAACTATATTTTTCGCTTATCATATTTTACTGACGCGAATTTAGTTTTTTATTATACAAGAATAGCTTTATGGTCACTGATGCCGTTCAATATTTCAATGCTAGTGATGATCCCTAGCTTAAACATCACAAATATATCAAGTATGCTGCCACTCCGTTTGGCTGCCATAACTACTTGTTCTAAAGAGTGCTTTGCGAAATATGGTCGAGCTTTTCGCGTGGATGTCAGTTTTTTACAGATGTTGCTATGCAATACGAATCCCAATCGATTGACGGAATCCCAGCGATTATAATTATACTGTTGCTATGCTTGTTGTTGAGAGTGAATATTTTTTCATCGAGCTTATGTAGAACATCTAAATAATCTGGAGGTCTGTAAAATGAGCACACGAATGGGCTTCTAACGTTGTAGTCCTTAATGTTGCACCAGACGCTTTCTATGTCACTTTCGTCGTCGCATTCGTAACGCTGACTACTGAACTGTGAATAAGCAGCAATTAAAACTCCCCAAACCATTCTGCGAGTTTAAGGCCTGTCCCTTCTGTAAATCGTGAAACCATTTGGAAAAATCTCACTGTTTACTATATCTTCCGTGAGCCAGTTCTCCGTTCCAACTATAATGCCTGCCTTTGCAGGCGTGCAATCGCCATATGCGCTGGAATCTTCCGATGAGTGATTTTACAAACGACGCCACCTCCTTCTCTGTTCCTTGCACTCTCTTGTCAAATACTTTTGGTGGATGTGCTTATGTGAATCGTCACGGTATGCCATAGGTTATTGAGATGTATGGCCGAATTGAAATTACAGCAAAGATACGAGGAGATAGAATCAAAACTATGGAGACTGGGGGTGTCGGCGTTCATGGATGCCCATACGGTATCCGGCGGGTATTCGCTCCTTCGCGGAGTGGACGTCTTTTGCGTCCCCCTCCTAAAAATGACGCATTTGGATATCACCTATTCGCTAATATGTTGTTCGTCGCCGTTAAACATCCATCATTACTTACTTAGAAGGCTGTAAACAAAGGAGCCTAGCAGTCCAAAGCGATTCGAGAATTTAGCCCTGAATGCATGGAAAGTCCTGATATTGTATGCATATATGTACATATGCAGACTCATAAAAACATACATACTACCTTGATCAAAAATTTCCCGGAATTTATTCAGAAAATTAAAAATACAAGTTTATTCATCTAAATCTATATTGTCCCCTTCAAAGTAATCCCCATCGACTGCAACACACTTATGCCAGCGCTTGATCCAATCATCGAAACATTTTTTATATTCGGTTTTCGGTATGTCCATCAGTGCTTCCTGCGATTTTTCCATTACTTCCTCTCGGCTGCTAAAACGCGTTCCCCGTAATGGTTTTTTAACTCGATTGAACAGAAAGAAGTCACAGGGAGCCAAATCAGGTGAATTCGGTGGCTGTTGGATGGTATTTGTTGCATTTTTCGTCAAAAAATTACGAATAATGATAGCACTGTGCGACGGTGCGTTATCATGGTGCAAAATCCACGAGTTTTCTGCCCACATTTCTGGTCTCTTTCGGCGAATTGCTTCACGCAAACGTCTCATAACGCCCAAATAATACTCTTTGTTTACTGTCTGGCCTTCTGGCAAAAATTCATGATGCACTACACCGTTGTAATCCATGAAAACCGTCAGCATTGCCTTCTTTTTTGACTGAAAACGACGTGGTTTTTTTGGTCTCGGCTCATTTGGTGAACGCCATTCACTTGCCTGATGTCTGGATTGCGTGTCGTACTCATAAACCCACGTCTCGTCTCCAGTAATGATCCTTTTGATGAATGTGGGATCGGATTCAGCCTCGCAAATCATGTCTTTTGCGACGTCAACACGGTCTCTTTTTTGCATGAAATTGAGGTCTTTTGCTGCTACACGACGGAAACCCAAATCATTAACCACAATGTCTTGGGCGGATCCATAGGCAATGTTCAAGTCCTCCGCTATTTCTCTGATGGTTAATTTGCGGTTATTGACCAACATTTCTTTTACTTTATCAATTTTTTCACCGACTTTCGATGTCGATGGTCTGCCCCTGCGTTCATCATCTTCGATTGACTCACGACCACTTCTGAACCGCTCGTGCCACTGGTAAACGACCGTTTTTTTTAGAGAATCGTTGCCGAAACACTTTTCCAACATTTCCAACGTCCGTGCGCCACTAAATCCGTTTTTTACGCAAAATTTAATACAAGTTCGTTGTTGCAAATTTAAATCCATTTCTGCAATTGTAAAAAATCGCCAACACACACAGAGATAGATGTACTCTATGCTACGTAACTTTTGCAAATGTCAAGTTATGACACTAAGATTTAAAGGGAATATCAACAACAGATGTACCAATTTAACAAAAAAACAGAACTCAAATCGGAACGATGGGAGCGCCACACGGTGGTTATTCCGGGAACTTTTTGATCAAGGTAGTATGTGTACACACACATACATATATATATATTTATACATGTGTGTGTATATATATATATATATATATATATATATATATATATATATATATATATATATATATATATGTATGTATACACATTCAACAAGAAATCCCACCAAACTGCGAACAAATACTCATTTATATAGAAACAGATATAAGGAAAAGGGATAGGAACACACATAAAGGACAAACACAGGAGAAGTGGGGAAGGCGGAATCAGGCAGATCACGAATGAAAAAATATTTCTTAGACCGGGAGATATATATATTTCTATATATATATATATATATATATATATATATATATATATATATATATATAAATAAATATATATATATAATATATAATATATATATATATATAGTTTTTGCCCTCCTATTTTAATGTTTAGCTTAGCCTTTTTCTTCCTAGAAAATCGCATAACCTTTGTTTTATTAACATTGATTCTCATCCCATACCTGTCGCACTAGAGCAGATTGAACAGTTTACGTATCTCGGTAGTGTTTTGGGCCAACACGGCCAAAGTAGTAGGGACGCAAGGAGAAGAATTGAGCTAGGCAAAGAGGCTTTCACAAGGAGGAGGGAATTGATGATATGTACGTTGAGTAAGGATATTAAGAAAAGACTCGTAAAAACTTTGATATGGAGCGTAGCTATGTACGGCGCGGAAACGTGGTCATTGAAGCAGGATAATAGACGTAGATTGGAGGCTTTTGAAATGTGGGTGTGGAGAAGAATGGAGAAAGTGAAATGGACCGAGAAGAAAACAAATAAGGAAGTACTTGGTATGGTGGGCGAAGAGAGGGGTTTGTTGGGAGAAATCCTATGGAGGCAGGAAAAGTGGTAGAAGGCGGTATTGACCGGCTGTGGGATGTTGAAGGCTGTAATAGAGGGGAGAATGTTAGGCAAACGAGGAAAGGAAAGGAGCAGGATAGGGATGTTGGACGGGATGAAGGGAGGAAGAAAGTACTCAGAGCTGAATAGGGACCAGATGTAGAGTAGGATGTTGTGTTTTGCTAGGGGTCACAAATTATTTAATTAGTAATTATGTCCATCCAAAAACCTACCTTAACCGGTAGATTACCTAATGATAATATATATATCAGGGAAAGGAACTGGCCCCCCTGCCCTGATGTGTGAGTTTCACACGCCGTCGGGCTTAGTACTGGGTGAACTCTACCATCACCTACCAAATCTACCTTCGGGTTGATTACTGTGTTTATATATATATATATTTCCTATATATATATATATAGGAAATATTTTTACACTCGTGATTTGCCTGATTCCGCCTTCACCACCTCTACTGTGTTCGTACTTTATATGTGTTCCCTTCCTCATATCTATTTCTATGTAAATGGGTATTTCGCTGTTTGGCGGGATTTCCTGTTTGAATGTGTGTGTATACATACATACATATATATATATATATATATATATATATATATATATATATGGATAAATAAACTCACACACATATAAATATGCACATACATATACATATATATGCATATATATATATATATATATATATGGATTTGTGCTAATTGCCTCCTGCAAGCCGCTCTCAGCCTCCCGCCAGCTCGCCCCCTCTCGTGTTGTTGTGACGACGAACCGAGTCTCGCGAAGGACGCCCGGATTTCGCCCGTGCGGAATGAGTAGGAGGGATGGGGGTGGGTGGGGAGGGTTGGGGGCGCGGGAGGGGAGGCCGGGGCCATAATTAATGCCCTCGGCAGTTTGACGCGTAGAGAGCTTCTTCAAGTCGCGGAATATTGGCAATAGAAATGGAAAGTGTTTTGCATGTCTCACGGAGGTGTCCCTTGGATGCTCTGGTTGTCGAGGCGCACTCTCGCGAGGAGAAGGAATACCTTTCAATTCGGTCGTCAGGTACCGTTGAGAGGCAATTTCGAAGCGACCTTGAGACACGCCCTCCTCCGCCGCCGCCTGCCCTCAATGCGTAAACATTCACGTGTGGCGTTATTATTTGAGAGAATAGAAAATCTGTGACGGAAAAGTCGTCGAGCACAAAAGGTTGCTACAAAGAAGATAATAGTTATTTTCATTAGCGACCCTGCTGCCGTTATTTAGCAAGGTCTCTAAAACATAAGTCCACCAATTAATTGAGAATTTATGTAAAAAAAACGTGGGCGGATTTATTATTTCAATTTCATGAATGTACGATAGTCTGTTCTCATATATTACTTTCCCCAATGAAAAGGTTCCTCATTCATGCACGCCTTTTTGAAAATATTTCTCTGTTTACTTGTCATGTACTCTCTTTCTTTTATGTTATAGTTGAACCGTCATTTCTTGAGAATAATCGCAATACTATAGTCATAAATATAGTCCCTAAACTTATTGTCTATTTGTATACTCGGTAAAATTTCCTAAAATATTTGGTCATCGCAGGGAACCCATGCATGCATGAATTCAATATATACTTATACATGTCTTAAAAGAAAAATCTTATCAGCTTGTGTCTTCCGCTTATAAAAGAACACATTACCGAATTTCCCGACTGAATCTGATTCGCAAGGATCTCAACCTGTTTGATCGCGTATTGGTCTTTCTTATGGCAGAGCCCTCCACGAAGGGCAGTGGCAAAGTGTGACAACTCAGTCTAAGAGAACTAACGCAGAATCGCCACAGATATTCATAGTTGCCCTGTACTTAAATTATGCGCCCATTGGTCACAATTCAACGCTGATCCACTGCGGGAATCCAAAATGGAAACCGTAATTTACGTTTGAATCTGAATTTTTAGCGTGAAGATCTGGTTTTTGAATCTTCACGACATTCCCGTTACATGAGATGGAATTTCTAAGTCCAAAATTTGAAACACTGGTCGATGATTCAGCGACGTTGAGTGCAGTTTTGGGATTGGTCAATTACAGTTCTAAAAGTTTATAATAAATCTAGAACGCTATGTCAATGAACATAAAAATACAGAGTTCATGGAATTAGGGATCAATTTCAACGTGTGTTATATTCCATTTTATGGAATGCCTACGCTGTCGGTGACGGGAGAGTTTGAGAAAGTGAAGCGGAAGTCCACGGTGATCTCTCGAGGTCGACAGAAAATGGAATATGTAAAAGAATGGTGAAAACATTTGTTCTCTCCTAAAAACCTCAGCTTTCTTGACAAGCGGAAACGCGGGTCGTATTATATCAAAGCAGATTTAAATAATATGAAAGCCCTTATGTGTTCTAAAAAGTTTCCGACCTCAAAAATTTCAGAAAATTAAAAAAAATGGCTTGTATCTTTGTTAGGTCGGAAACTTTTCAGACCACTCATGTATATGTGTGTGTGTGTGTGTGTGTATATATATATTATATTATATATATATATTTATATATAAACCATAAACATATACCATAAACACAGTAATCAACCCGAAGGTCGGTTTGGTAGGTGATGGTAGAGTTCACCCAGTACTAAGCCCGACGGCGTGTGAAATTCACACATCAGGGTAGGGGGGTCAGTTCCTTTCCCTGTGCCGGTTATGGTTTCCCAGGAAGACCTGGTACCCGAAAAATCACACAGCTTGGTTGGAGCTACAGGTGCCCAGAGACTTGCCCGGGAATCGAACCCGGGACCCTCCGGTCAGTAGTCCAACGCTCTACCCACTGGGCTGCCGCGACCCACACGCAAACACATGCACACACTCACACACACACACACACATATATGTATAGACCCACACACATATACATATATACACACGCACCTACAAACACATTCAAACACGAAAACCCGCTAGTGGCAGGTTCATTCACATGGATAGGGAGAAAAAACTAAAACCATAGTCCGATAAAACTAGCCTAAATTTTATACTGAAGGTTTGGAAATTATTTGAATCATTCATTCAATCCTAATTTTTAAATCTTTTTTATGCATCTTCCGTTAATTTGCACTAATTTTAACCCCTAACATTAAACTTAAAAGGTTCTTCGTTGGCAGGTATCTTAAGGTCATCACAAATAAAACAAACGCCTTTTGAAGAATAGGCGACATAAATAGAGATCACAAAGCTCAATCACACTAGCGGCATATTCTTGAAATGGACGGGCCTTGAAAAACCTTAGCGTGGTGGACGGGCTTAGAGCTCCAACTATAACGCACAAGCCCGAAATCATAGCCCTTAGAGATCTAACTTTGTCACCGTTGTGCATTTCCCAGTAGTTAACTCATCTGCATTTTAAAAATTAATTAATAGAACTTTATTTCAAATAAAAGTCAAGAAAAATCTAATTTTTTATCTTGTATGCGTGGCGTGTAATCTTATTCAGCCACAGACCCTGGCGGTGGCCTGCGGGGACCAGGTGGAAAGAGGGAAAGATGTTGCCAGGCCACGAACACAGAATACGAAACAAAGACCTGATTCGCTTTTTAATTTACGTCTTAAAGAAATAATTGGAGACATCAACCGTCCAAAGAGCAATTTATCGAGCTGTAGTGTTTCGCCTTGGTCCATTGCGTGATCGCAGCCTTTGGCCTTCCCAAGCCGCCAAAGGTTAATGCACTTTTAAACTTAACTTTCAATGGAATCATCCGAGAGTATCAAATGTTGCGGCAGCTGTTTACAATGTACGAAGGACGTCTTTCTGGCTGTCGGCGTAAATCATAACATACGTTTGCGTATGATATAATAGCAAGATAAAGAATACGACTGTTTAAATGTCGCTCCTCCTTGACCTTAATGAATTGATTTCTTAATTATGAGATTAACCATGTTCTGCCATCTGTGTATAAAAGAATATTTCTTCAAAATGGTCGTATTTTTTTCGATTTCAAAAATTTTTAGCCAATGATATCTAACTCGTATCTAGCCTATGTTACTTTCTAAATGCGTTACCTTATTCATACAAAAAATAGGAAACCCCTACTTCGTACCGACTTGGCCTCATTTTTCCACAGATATATATATGCATATATATATACATACATACATACTTACACACACACACACACACACACACACACACACACACACACACACACATATATATATATATATATATATATATATATATATATATATATATATATATATATATATATATAGATGCGCACACACACAAATTGTAACCCGAAACCCGCCATATGGCGAGCAAATTTTTATTCACAAGGAAATATAGTAGATGTAAGGAAAAGGGAAAGGAACACATATAGAGGATGAATAGGGATGGTGGAATCGAGCAGATCACAAGCGCAAAAATATTTCCTTGACCGAGACTTGAACACCGGATCTTTCGACTTGCCGGGCCGATACTCTAATCATTTAAGCTATCGAGGAAACGTAATCTTGTGATCTGCTCGATTCAGCTTTCCCCACCTCTCCTGTGTTCGTCCTTTATGTGTGGTCCAATTCCTTTTCCTTACATATATATATTTCCATGTAAATTAATATATATATATACATATATATATATATATGTATATATACAAGAGTCCTTATATATATATATATATATATATATATATATATATATATATATATATATATATATATATATATAAGGACTACGGTCTCCTCCGTCTGATTCTACATGACACCCCGCGAATCACCTCTGTTGGTGAGGAAAGGGTTCATTCAAATCCAGGCATAATCATTAAAAATTGATCAATCCAATTATAATGAGAATAGATATGCAAATAATTCTAATGACGTATATCATATGAGCTACGGTTACAGTCACTAAGCTCACTAAGAGATATACTGTATGCCTCAAACAGCACCTCTCGCCTGCAAGAGGAGATAAGGGGCAATAATTGCTGAGATTAGTTTAAATAATGACAACATACTAGGCTAACTAATAGGAAATATTTTCAAGTCGGTTAAGGTTTACTGATGCCTTATCTTTCTTTGGAAATATGGCATCTGAAACGTATCTGTTCTGCACTTAATCTCTCGAATTTTAAGTGACATGATCTCTCCTACCGCGGTGCGATGGGGCAAATAATACATTTTCAACAACATTGATAAATAGACTACCTTCTAATTCACATGCAAGAGATTTAATCTTTTATTTAACCTCCGCTCCGTTGTGTGACTCCCAACCTAGCTCCTCCATTTAATTTAATACGCTACTCAGTTTGTCATTGCAACATTTGGCATACCTCTCCTCAGTGGCAACTCCTCCACGGTGCACACGATCAGTGAATTGGTTACAACGTTTATGACAGTTGTTGAGTGTGTAAAGGATGTTGCATTACTTATATCTGGCGCCCGTTTGAGTGGTCACGGGATGTCATGTGATGCTGGAAGTAATGGATTAAATGTAGTATGGCTGGTGACCTAACATTCCCTGCCGTATGTCCTTGCCAAGGCTTACGAGTTAGTGCATAAATGTAGAGATCTTAGTCAGAAATCATTCCAGCTTCATGAGGATCCCATATACCATCAGGATACTCTGAATGTGAGGTCTAACCTGCGTAACCAAGTCGTAAAATATATGAGAAGACATTTAGCCGGAAGACTTTGTTTCGGGAGCCTTCCGGAAGACCACTATTATTTACTATTCCAAAAATGGGAATTGCAGCAAATGTGATGGCTACAGAACGATTAGCTAATTCGCGCGTAGCTAAAGTGGTCCTCAGGATCATCAACAGGTTCAGGAAGGGGAGAGGCACACACGATGCCATTGCAGTAATAAGATCACTAATACAGAGATGAATATAGAACACAGGACGAATTCACCTGTTTCTTAGATTTCGAAGAGGCGTTTGATAGAGTGAATTGGGAAAACTAATGAGTATATTGCAGAAAATAGGAATAGATGGGAGGGAAAGGAGGCTAATCCGCAACCTGTACATGTCTCAGACTGCTCAGGTGCGAGTGGGGAACGGGGAGTCCGGATGGGCAGTGTTAGGAAGAGGTGTAAGGCAGGGTTGCCCATTATCACCGTTGCTGTTCAACCTGTATGCAGAGGAAATGAGGTCACTAATCGGGAGGAGTATAGAATACAATCGGGACATATTTTCCTGTTTCGTTTATTACGAAAAGGCGTTTGATTCAGTGAATTGGGAAAAACAATGAGTATATTGCAGAAAACAGGAATAGATTTGAGGGAAAGGAGGCTAATCCGCAACCTGTAAATGTCTCAGACTGCTCAGGTGCGGGTGGGGAACTGGGAGTCCGGATGGGCAGTGTTAGGAAGAGGGATAAGGCAGGGCTGCCTTTGTTTTGTCCTTTTCAAATTGTCCTTTTCAAACATCAGCTGAGAATAAAAAACGACCTCCACTCGGAGTGAGTGACGCTTCTTACTTTTAAAACCTATCTTTTCCGTGCAATTACGCTAAGCAACCGGTCTAAATAATTCACTTTATTTTTTTAACGCCGGGGCCTTTCATAGCTCCTGTAAGGCCGGGTTGAATGTTGGGCAGAGCGCTGGATTCCGATCTGTCGTCTGTAACTACGGAGGGTCTTCCAGGTTCCGCAACGGCGTGTGGCAATGCCGGAAAATTGTTAATTTACAGAAATGGTGAAATGCGCTGAAATTGATAGTTATTTGACCATCATCATCACCAATCCTAAGACTGGTTCACTGCAGCCCTCCATTCTAGTCTATTCAACGTCAATCACCTCAATCCCTGACAGTTTCCTTGCTTTACGCTCTTCTTAATTTGCCCTATGTACTTGTCTCTTGGCCTTTCTCGCGGGATCTTGCCTTCAATTTGTCCTTCTATTATTTCTCTAACTAATCCATTGTGCCTCAAGGTATGTCCAGTCCATCTAGTTCTTCTTGGCCTTAGAGCAGCTCTCCATACGATCCTATCCTCTTCTGCTCTTCTATATACTTCATCGTTCCTCACTTTGTCTAACCATTCAATCTCCAGCATTCTCCTCCAAGCATCATGTTTCAAATGCTACTATTTTTTATTTTATTTTCTATTCTTAATTCTATTCCTGATTCTATTGTAAATTATTTTACCATAGAATTATCATAATGCTAATCCTGCAAGATAAGATGGGATTCCTGCTCCGGTGAAACTATTAACACATTGCTTCAAAGGAAACGAAAGCTCTTCCTCGCCCGCATTTGCGAGGAATACGAGCATGCATACGCTTCTGCAACTGCTCGGAATATGCATCTATATATTGGCTCAACAGCCATGGTCAAAGCTTTGGGAAAGTTTTTGTTCTTATTTTAAATATAAATGGATACTTTATTTATGGGTTGACCATCGTGAATCCCCCCTGGGAAATGCTCTCCCTCAATAAAAATTGTCATCAATCAATAAATTCCCTCCTTTCCTTCCGCTGAATTTCACGCAAAGGCGAAAGGGCAGACACCCGATGACATCCGTGACCCTAACCCCAAACTTGACCCCCACACTCCTGCGCAGCCCTCGTACCCACCCACCCCCCTTATCCTTAAATGCCCAGATATCTTCATGCCAATTTTCATCCTGTGTATCTTTCACAAATAGGTTATTTTTCCATGTATTCAACCCTTTGCCTTCCTCCCGGAGCTTGCTGAAAGAATAGAAACATTTGGCGAATGAGAGTCTATTTGACATAGGAGGATTCGACTGCACACATAGGAATAAATAGCCCCGTCCACGCTTGCCCCCCCCCCCGCCACTCCGGCCACCGCCGCCTGCCCACATTAAATGCTACCCAATTGCACTGCTCGCCCCCCCTCTTACCGTGACGTGCACTTGTCGACGCCATTTTTTCGACGGCTAAAAATAACGGTCGGCGAGAGACAACTCTCTCTGTCTCGTTCCCCTGCCACCTCGCTCCCAATGCCCCCCCCCCCGGCGAACCCCGGCGCGACGCCCGGTCAGTCGCTCCCGAGGGATCCGCAGGAACGGCTAATACTCTCCGGAGAGTACGAGAGACGGAACGGAGCCTTTCACTCGCCGTGGCTCCTGTCCGGAGGGGAACGGTGCGCATCCATATCTACTAGGTCTGTCCAATAAATACGCGTACTGATGTCATGAAAACTTTATTTTGAAAAATTTAGTTCTGATTTCCTTTTTTTCCTCTGTTTAAAGCACCCTTAAGCTTTTAGGCTTTAGGATTTTAAGGCTTTTTAGTTTTATCGTCGTTTCTTGCTTTATTGTGTCTTCCACATCTTCCCGGTGATATGTCCCCTCACCACATTTTTGCATTTTGAGAATAGGCAAATGTCACAGGGGGAGAGATCTGGCGAATAAGGAGGATGATCAAGGATGGTGATTGGAATTTTGCCAGAAACTGGCAAACAATCAATGCTGAATGTGCAGGTGCATTGTCATGGTGAAGGATCAATCCATCGCCTTGAGTCAAATTTGGCCGCACTGTTGGTTTTCCTAAAGTCAGTTCATCATGCTTTCCTGCCGTATTTCGGACAGATTTTCGGCGATCGGCAAGTCAAGGGACCGACCACACACGATCAATGTTGTCGTCAACACAGGTGGTTGAAGATCGTCCCGGCCTCATGCATCATCCGTGGCGTCTTGTCGGCCATCTTCAAAACACTCAATCCACTTGAAAACGGATGATTTCTTCAGAGCATTTACACTGTAAACAGCTGTCAACATTTCAGTAATTTATGAATAACTTTAACCGCACTTCACCAAAAATTTGTTGTTGAACCGTGATTTCGTCAATATCCATTTTCGGCAAACTGTAAAAACAAGGACAGCAGAAACTAACGTAACTGACACCATACGCACAGCTCGACGATCCGCCAAGCACAGGCGGACCATTGGGTCTCAGGCAACTACTGCCACTTGTGGGCGGGGCTATAATCCGCGTCATGACCGCCAGATGGCGCCATTTTTCGTATTCAATGGTCAGACCATGTATTGCTGAAAAGATGCCCAGAAATCGACGTCTTATACTTTGGCACACTTATGGGAATGGAGAGATGGCCACCTATGCAAAAATAGAATGCACCTGCGTTCATATTCTGTTCGGAAAGAAAAGTAGTGCGACTCACAAACAGTCTGTACCCTTAATGAATACCTCTATGATAACGTTCTCTGTAGTCAGAATTGACACGGGGTGTGTCCGTCCTAAAAAGTATGTGGATGATTTTTGCACGTCTACTGATGGAGTGTCCGGAAAGGTGGAGGAGGTTCTTGGGAAAGACGAGCGACCCGCCTAAGTTGCCTGCGGGCCGTTACAGTGTGGGGATCGCGGCAGGACTGTGCCTCTGTTCGAGGATTGCGTCACGAATTCACGATGTCGCCTTCCATGGAGCAATGATAGGCTATTGAATTTTATGTTAGACTGAGAAAACTGAGTTCGGAGGTCATGACCACGGAGGGGGAGTTTTCATTGTCGTAAAAACACTTAAAAAGCTATGCGGACAAATATGTCGACCGGATAGAGTGCGCTTGGGGTGGAATAGTGAGAAATAACCAGACAAAAACACTATTGCTCTTTTTAAAGGTCAACCAGTTCCTTTTAAGGCACAATGAACGCCTCAAATAACCAATTAGTTCGTTTAAACCGTAAGAATAGCATAAATGCTATAGCTGGAGGTGACTTCAATTTTCCTTCAAAAGACTGGAATTAACGCCGCATCGAGTAACCGCTATTAATGCGAAGATACACTCAACATGTTCACCGCCCACTCATCGCATCGAAAAATAAGGGCACCAATGCGGGTGTATGGCATTTTAGATATCTGTTTGGTGCACTACCCCGAAATGACCAAGCAATTTGGTGTAACCGAAGGAATAAGTGACCACAATGCCAATGATTGAATTGCACTGGTCAGCAAATAAATTCTAAAACCCAGAGAATTGGTCCATTTTAGAGTTATCACTGTCCTTTTTTTCGAGAGAGTATTATCTTTGCCTTATATATTGAGACACTACCTATAGATTTAACCTTCCTTGTCTTTGTATAACTTAGAATTACTACGCTAGATCATGTACAAATGTCACCATTTCTCTAGAGTTCCATGCACTTCAGGGAAAAAAAGGTTGTATTTTTATTTTTAAGGGATACACCTCCCCGGTAATCACCACACGAGACCCTTGCAAAGCAAATTTGACAGCAACAGCACAGAAGACGCAGAAGAAGACCGAATTAATTAGAATAAGAACTTGGAATGTTAGGGCAATGTTGAGGATAGGAAAATTATAGAATATAAAGCAAAAGATGGGAAGAGGAAATATACAGGTACAATAGTTTTACTTTTTAGTTTTAGTACCTGTAGGTACAATAGTTTTATGCGAAGTGAATTGGAAAGATAGTGGGGATTGTTGGAGTGATGGTTGTAAAATAACATACAGTGAAGGGGACGAGAGCCAACGAGGGGTTGCCATAGTATTAAATGAAGAAAGAAAGGTAGAAAGAAGGGTGGTAAACATAGAACAGGTAACGGATAGAATATTACTAGTAGAGATAAAAGCAGAACCGACGAACTTGGTTATTATTTAAGTATACATCCCACCGAGCAACCATACGGATGAAGAGGTCAACAGGATATACGATCAATTAGAGGATATAATCGCGCGTGTTCCCTCAGGGAAACATTTGATAGTGATGGGGGATTGGAATGCGACGGTAGGCGAAGGAAGAGATTGTGATGGGGTCGGGGACTACGGTTTAGGCACGAGGAATGACCGCGGGGAGAAAGCAGTTGAGTTCTGCAGGAGACGGGTTAGTCATCACCAACACTTGGTTTAAACACCACAAAAGGCACAGGCATACATGGAAAATGCCAGGTGACTCAGGAAGATATCAGCTAGATTATATCCTGGTTAGGCACAGGTTTAGGAACAGTGTGATAAATTCACACAGCTTCCCGGGGGCGGATGCGGACTCTGATCATAATGAAGTAGTTATGATTTGTAGCGTCCGTTCCAAAAATATAAGGTAGGAGGGGTAGATTAGGGAATGGAATATAGAAGCATTAATTGGAACAGCAAGGAAGGAGTACCAGCAGGCGGTAGAGAAAATCATGAATGAGGGAAGAGAGCGGAGTACTATCGAGGAAAAATGGGAATATATCAATAAAGAGATATCGGAAGCCGCGTGTAAAACTATAGCAACTGTTAATAAGAAAAATATAAGGAAACCATGGATCACGAATGAGATGATTAAAAAGATAGATGAGGGAAAGAAATGGAAGAATGTAAAATACAGATTTAGGTATGAGGAAGTGCAAAGAGTTACATAAGAAATTGAGACAATTAACAAATTGAGAAAATAAAGAACGCTGAATATTGTGAAGATATGGAATGTTTGCTGAGAGAGGTTGAAAATGGTACCCTCTAGAAGAAGGTTAAAACACTTTCGGGAAGTTAGAAGGGAAGATGTGTTTTAGAGTTGGAAATGTGCCGGAGAAAATACTAGTTGAACCAGGAAAGATCCAAGAAAGATGGAAGGAATTAGGAGAAATGTATGGTAAAAAAACTTTGGACAGCAAAGTTAGACATAGAGAATATGACGTAGGTGAAGATAATTTAGGTCCGGACTTACTCGAGGATGAGATATAAATGGCATTAAGGGAAATGATATGTAATATGGCCATGAGGGTAGACAGTATTCCTATTAGAACTACTCTAAAGTGTAGGAAAATGTGGGAGGAAGAGTTGTTATGGATTAATTTGAAAGATTTTTGAGGAAGGAATCTGAATGGAAAACTTGGTGAGATCAGTGTTAGTACCCTTTCCAAAAAGGGTAAAGGCTACATCATTTAAGGACTACAAACCTAGAAATCAGATGTCGTACGTAGCTAAAGTGGTACCGAGGATCATCAACAAAAGGATGGAGATCAGGGCATACGATTACATAGGGGAGTTTGGGTTCAGGAAGGAGAGAGGCACGCGCGATGCTTTTGCAGTAATAAGATCACTAATACAGAGATGAATATAGAACACAGGACGAATTCACCTGTTTCTTAGATTTCGAAGAGGCGTTTGATAGAGTGAATTGGGAAAACTAATGAGTATATTGCAGAAAATAGGAATAGATGGGAGGGAAAGGAGGCTAATCCGCAACCTGTACATGTCTCAGACTGCTCAGGTGCGAGTGGGGAACGGGGAGTCCGGATGGGCAGTGTTAGGAAGAGGTGTAAGGCAGGGTTGCCCATTATCACCGTTGCTGTTCAACCTGTATGCAGAGGAAATGATTAAAGATGGAAGGGAAAAACAAGAGATATGAATGAAAGTGGGCGGGGAATTCATAAAATCAGTCAGGCTTGTTGATGATCAATCTTTAATTCGTCAGTCAGCGAACTATTTGTGAAGATCGCTCAGTTAACTCGAAATGCAGTGCGATAGATATGTGATGAGATTATACAGGCATGTACAAGGGTGGTCCCAGAAGTACCCGACCCCAGAAAGAAAGCAGATATTTTGGAAAAAATTTATACATTTTTCAACATATTCTCATTTCATTTCTGTACACTTTTTCGAGCGATGTTCAATAAGTTCGATACCCTTTTTATAATAAGAACCGTCTTACTCCTCAAAATAGCCATCAACTGCTGACATCGCTTCTTCACGGTTGGAAAATATTTAACCACCGAGCCATTTTTTCAAGTTTGCGAACGGAAAATAATCAGAAGAGGCTAAATCTGGCGAATGGGGTGCATGAAGTAACAATTCAAACTTTACTTAACGAATGTTGGCCATTGCAACAATGGATTTGTGATCTGATTCATTGTCTTGACGAAACAATACTTTCTTCTGAGGCAAATGCGGCCGCTTTTGCTTGATTTCTTCGCTCAAACGTTCCAATAAGTTCGCATAATGCTCGCCGTTGATATTTTTTTCTTTTTTCAAGATAGTCAATCAAAATTTTCCCAAAAAGCGGATGCTATGGCCTTGCTTGAGATGAAACGGTCTTTGCCTTCTTTGGAGTCGCTTCTCCCTTTTAAATCCATTGTTTTGGTTGTTCCTTTGTCTCAGGTGTGAAGAAATGGACCCATATTTCATCCATGGTTATGAAGCGGGGCGAAAATTCTGCTTTGTTGATGTGAAACTTTGCTAAACACTCAATTGAAACATCTTCACGACACTGGTTTTGCTCGAGTGTTAGCAAACGCGGCGCCCATCTTGTACACAGCTTTCTCATGCCCAAGTTTTCAGTTAATATGCGATGTACCGCTCTTTTTGAAATGCCTACTATGTCTGCTAGCTCGCGCACTTTCAGTCGATGATCGTCCAGTATCACTTTAATGGATTTTCTTCACCGTTTCTGGAGTCGTCACCTCATTTGGTCGACCAATGCGATTCTCGTCTTGACAGCTCGGGCGGCCTTGTAGAAACTGTGCAACCCAATATTTTCCTGTTGTAAACGAAGGAGCAGACTCACCCAGAGTAGAATCCAGTACAGCTTATATATTGGTTGGGCTGAGGCCTTTCAAATGGAAGTATTGTATCACAGAACGATGACCAATTTTTTCCATTTTCACAAATTCACTGAAAATGTTTGCTATTGATGGCTGCCAAAAAATACTAAACAATATGGCGTCTTCAAACTTGAAACATGTGCTTTATAGATTGCATACTTTCGTAATACAGTGATATTTTTCAAACAATTACCGCCATTTCTACATCAGGCCGGGTACTTATGCCACCACCCTCGTTAGTAAAACAAAGTTTATGCGATTTTCCATGAAGAGAAAAGCTAAGTTGAACGTCAAAACGAGAGGGAAAAGACTAGAAGAGGTGGGACATTTCACATATCTTTGAAGATTTTTCGACCAAAATGGTTGGAGTAGTAGGGCTATTAGGAGAATAATTACTTAAGACAAGGAAGCTTTAAATGGAAGGATGGAATTGATGACAGAAACGTGGATTAAGGATGCTAAGAAAGGGTACGTCAAAACTTTGATATGGAGCGTAGTTATATGCGGCGCGGAAACATGGTCACTGACGCAGGATGAAAGACGTATTTTGGCGTCTTTTGAAATGAGTGTGTGTGGAGAAGGTTGAATGGAGAGGAAGGAAAAAAGCGAGGAAGCGTATGTGTATGGCAAGGAAGGAGAGAGGGGATTGTGGGAAGAAATCACAAGGAGGCATAAAAGATGGATTCAGTGCGGTTTCATCAGGAATGGGAAGCTAAAGAATATAATAGAGGGAGGACGTTGGGTTAAAGATATACTAGTATGATGGGATTGTGCAGGTATGTACGAGGGTGGTCCCGGAAGTACCCGGCCCAAGAAAGAACACAATTATTTTGGAAAAAAAATTATGTATTTTTCAACATAATCTCATTTCAGCTCCATAAACTTTTCCCTGCGATGTTCAATAAGTTCGATGCCCTTTTTATAATAAGAACTGTCTTTGTTTCTTAGCGATTGTGCTTGTTTAGTTCCTCAATGGTGAGCGGTCCAACTCTTCAATCTCTAAAATCTTTTTTCGATTCCCCATCGGTTGACTGGAATGCCTAACCTATCACCAAACCAAAAACTCGGAGCGTGTTCGTGTATCCTACAAGTGTTAATGAGCGATACGCCCGAAAGGCCTCACCAATTAGTTTCTTTAACCATGAGTGCCTCATCACCTAATGCGTCTCCTCGCCAGAACTTGGAAATGTACGACGTCTTCCCTTTAAAAACATCCCTTCGTCCGATCGCGTTCCTGCGAATTGGCCGTGAATGAATCTCCATGAGCGGCGGGGGCCCTCCCTCCCTCCCTCCCATCGATCGGCGCAGTGCGATCGGGTGCGCACGCAAGGGAGGGTGTCCCTCCCCCATCCCCCCCCCCGTTGTTTTATGGCGTCTGTACTCTTTCTTGCGGCGGGGGAGAAGGGGCGGAGACTGCCAAGGTCGGAGGGGGGTTCGCCGAGGAGGATGGGGCTCCTTCCCCTCCGGCGGCGGCAAAACGGGGAGAGAGCGTTGCCCTCCCTCGCGAAGACGCGCCAATAAACAGACCCCTCCGCGCACACACGCACCTGCACCAACCTCCCGGTGGTGCACCCGGCACCGCTCGGCCTAAGGGGCCCCTCGGCGGGGCGTGCCTCGCGTATTGCACAACCCGCGGGTCGATCCATTAACCCACATAAACGGAAATGTAACGGATTCCGATAATTGATGTGGTCGGCAGCGCGCTCCAGCGGCGGCGGCTGGCCGAGAGGGAGAGTGGTTGCCGATCGGGGGGTGGGGCGGGGTGGGTGGGATTCGACGGGGGATAACTGTTTCTTTCCTAGCTTTGAGGCACGGGTACATCAAGGGGGGGGGAGGCGAGGAAGAGGAGATCTTCTGCGGGGGATGGTTGCTGATCATCTCCCACGACACCATTTTCGACCGTCTGGGCGTTTAAATGATAATTACTAAGTCGGTAAACTTATTAATCCTTTCCATTCTATAATTTAAAAAAGTTCGAAGTGATAAATTTTTGGAAAAAGAGCAAGCTCCACCGGAACGCCTACTGCATTGGGAACACCGAAATGGAATGTGTACACTCAATTAAATACCTAAGCGTTACCCTCACTCACGACCCCCCCTGGATGAAACACATACACCGGGAATATGTGGGCAAGCTAACAAAAAATTAGTATTTATTAGAAGAGTACTTTGTAAATGTGATGAAGGTCGAAGAGAAATATTATCTGTCGCTGGTTAGGCTCCATTTAGAATGTATTGTAAGTATATGGGATCCTCACGAAGTTGGATTAATTGCCGCATTGGATCGCGTGAAACGTAGAGGAGTTAGATTTGCTAAACGTAGTTATGATGAACTTAGTAGCTAATCCGAAATATTAGGGCAGCTAGGCTGGGAATCACTAAATGGAGCGAAGGTTAAATTGCAGATTGAAGCTCTTGCATAAATTGGAAGGAGGTCTCTTTAGCGGTGATGTTGAAAATGTATTATCACCCCCATCGTACTACGGCAGGAGAGATCACGCTAGTCAAATTAGAGAGATCAAGTGCCGAACTGATAGATTTGAGACGTCATTTTTTCCTCGAACGATAGGGGATCACGATAACATTGTTCGATCGCGGTAGGGTCATGTTCGGGTAAGATTATTCTGGTGTGTATTCACCCCCTGCCACACGCCCTAGTGGTGGCTTGCAGGATACATAATAAAGAACGTAGTTTCAATAATTACTTGCACCTATCGGACTGATAATTTTAGTGATACATGAATCGTTCAATAAGTCCTTAAGAAAAAGGAGAAAAACAAATTATTTTTGCTGGATTTATTCAATTACTCAACATAATCTCCTTTTCCTACTCGATACACTTTCTCCAGCGTTTCTCTAAAATGTTGACACCATCCAAAACATAGGATTTCGGAAGGGCATCAGAATAGGCATTTGTGCTGGCGATGACCTTCTCGTTCGACGTGGATCGTTTTTCACCGAGGCATTTTTTTCGAGTTTGGAAATAAAAAAAGTCACTGTTGCCCATTTCTGGAGAAGACCGAGGTGATTGAAGAATTCAAACTTTAATTCTGTAAGTTTCGCCGTCAAAACTGCGTAGTTGGGCATCCGCGCATTTACTTGATGGGAGAGAATTGGTATCTTTGCCAAATGAGGAAACTTCTCTTGATATCTTCGCTCAGCCAGTGTGATTACTACGCACAGTACTCTTAATTTATCCTTCATTCATTTTGCAAGTAAACGATGGATATTTTATTAATTTATGTACCCTGCAAGCCACCGCGAGTGTGTGTGGCAGGGGGTGAATGCATACCCGATTAATTTTAAGCGAATATGACCCTACTGCGGTCGGACAATGGTATTATAATCCCCTATCGTTCGTGGCAAAATTACATCTTAAATCTATCTATTCTACACTTAATATGTCTAATTTTACTAGCATGAACTCTCCTAACGTAGTACGATTGGGGTTATAATACATTTTCAACATCTAAGGAGACCACCAATTTATGCAAGAGCTTTAATCTGTAATTTAACCTTTCCTCCGGGAGTGATTCCCAGCCTAGCTGATCTAATATTTTGGATACGCTACTAAGTTTATCATAACAACGCTTTAAAAATATAGCTCCTCTACGCTGCACGCCATCCGATTCGGCAATTAATCTAACTTCGTCAGGGTCCCATATACTTGCAGCATATTCTAAATGAGGTCTAACCAGCGAAAGATAACATCTCCTTTTGACTTTTTCATCACATTTACCCGGTCCTCTTCTAATAAATCCCAATTTTTTGTTAGCTTGTCCGCATATTCCCAGTGTATGTGTTTCACCCAAGAGAGGTCGTGAGTGACGGTAACGCCTAGGTATTTAATTGAGGGTACACATTCCAGTTCGGTGTTCCCAATGCAGTAGGCGTTCGAGAGGGATTTTCTCTTATTTAAAACATAATCACTGGGCCCTATTTTTTTAAGTTTATCTCTAACAAATCTGTGTCGCAACAACGTTGTATAAGCTCTTAGGTCATCTGCTAAAGATGCTTTAGACTTAGGATTACGGATATCTCTGAAAACCATTGCGCCGTATACTTATCTCACTATTAACCAAGGAGTTAATGTCATTAACGTAAAGTAGGGATAAAAGAAGTCCGATATCACTTCCCTGGGAAACTCCTGAAACAACCTCTACTTCATTTGAGCTGACTCCATCTATCACTACTCTTAATACCCAACCATTCAAAAAGTCTTTCAACCAGCCCAGTATGTATTTATATATGCCATATGCTTCTAGTTTTGTGAGTAGTTTACTATGAGGTACTTTGTCAAACGCTTTCCTAAATCTGGAAAAACCGCGTCCACTCGAACATTATATCCTTCGGAACCAAATATTTCAAGAAAAGCGCAAGTTATGTTTCGCAGGATTTACAATTTGGGAAACCGTGCTGTTTTTTCTGTAGTAATTCTAGACCATCGAGGATTTTGGAAAAATGTTACTGTCGGCGATATCAGCGGGTAGCCGGCGTTCTGTTTAAGGTATTATATCTGCGCAATTGCTTTGAATAAGGTGATAACATTTTTCGACTTTATTTTTTAAACTTCGGCAGTGAACTACTTATTCAGATAATGTTTCCTTGAAAATTAAACGGGGATTGTGTTCTTATTATTATCGAATTCCTTATAAAATTTTTAGTCCGATCCTATCTGAATATTATTTACTATGCCTCTCTAGCACTGATCATCACTTCAATTTAAGCAAAATTATTTGGCAGAGAGGACTTTAGAGACGCACTATTTTACCAGCACGCTGGCCTGCGCTTAAATCTCAAAGAGCCCTTTAGTGCTCGAGTATCCTACCCGCTACACACCTGGTGGCCTCAGACGTGTAGTTAACACCAGAGCGGTTCAGAAGATTCCTACGACATTGAATCGCCGGTAGATCAACGAAGGAGGTCCCGATAATCCCTGCAGAAGTGACGCAACCTATGATTTATGCCCGAATGCATGCAATTCTTCTTTTCTGGAAGCTTTTGAGTTAATTTAGCATTCTCAGTTCGTCCTTGATCGTCTTCATTGTTCTATTCGACATGCTTCGATACTGAGATAATGATTATAAGCCAACATAATTACCCATAAATATCTTTCCTGGCCTTCCTTATGGAGTACAAGCTTGACGTGCTGACTTGTGCGTGCTGATGACCTCTAGAGCTGTCTTGATGAGAGCAAATCTTTGCTCCCAACGCGACAGTTCTAGAGGTCATCAGCACGCATGAAATAATTGTTCCTGGTAGGGTCAGCCATGCCAGATAGGTCGATGGTTAGGAGCCAGACGAAAGGTAGTCCACGCAGCGTCTGTTCCTCAGTGAGGCGGCTGCAAAGGCGTCTGACCCCTGTGGGGCGGCCAGTAAGTGATGGTGTCACGTTAAAAACACTATTGAGGAAGGCAACGGGAAACCACCTCAAATACTTTGTCCCTAGAGTTGCTTGATGAGCACTATAGAGAAATTTGATTCCTAGCTACTACCGGACTCGGCCCAATCAGCTGTGTGTCGTCTGCGACAGCGGGAGAGGCAAGACTTTCGCAGTCTTTATCTCAGCAAAATACTCAAGAAGTGAAAGCGACAAAGGGATTGATCTATTTGATTAGAGATTTAGAAGATTTGAACGATATATAAAAATATAATGCCAGTAAAGGAAAGAGGAAAAATAGATGTTTTATGGCTTTGCATGGTGAGATGGAAGGATAGCGGGGATTACGGCATTATAGAAGGAGTTCCACAAGGCAGTGTACTAGGTCCATTATGTTTCCTAATTTACCTAAACGACCTACCGAATACTTTGCATTCTTAAGTAAGACTCTTTGCTGATGATTGCAGCTTCTAAAAGGTCTGATAGAGTAACAGAGATGTTGGGTTTTTGGAAACGGAAAAGTAGAAGAAAAAGAAATAAGTTAGGTGCGATGGACAGAATAGTTAAACATTACGAAGCGTGGGAAGATATGTGGAAAGAGATAGAAAAACCAAACTTTAAAGGGAGAAAATGACCACAGTTTAAAGATAAAAATAAGAACACAAGAAATAAATCAGAAAAAATTGTCTTCTTCAAACAGAAGTATTATTGAATGAAACCAACTGCCTGGAGGTATGTTTGAGCCCTTTTCATCGAATTTTAGGAGTTTTAAGAATAGGTGTAAAGTAGCCACTGCGAAATGGACTGGCGATTAACTGTACTGGCCGGTGATTATATTATTTCATTTATGAAAATATTGTTCTGTACTTTATGTGGTTGGCGTGGAAGTTGGATTGTAAAAGTGTGCGGTCTCTTAACGGAGCGTGATTTTGGAAGGGGTGTGATGCAGAAACGTGCGTGATGATGCTGGACGCTGCGTTGCTTTGAATGGTATGAACCTGGGCCATCTGTGATGCTACGGGTATGGTCGAGAAGTTGGAGAATCTTCAAGTGTCATTGTTTGTAAATGCATTTTGTTTCATATATGTTCTTCTTGTACATTATGAGGGTGCATCACTAGACAGTTGCCTCCGGACCACTTGCCTAATTGCAAATAAATGTAAATAATAGTAATAATTACTTGAGTGATAGTTATAGGGTAATATACAACGGAGGGGATGAGAGCCAGCGAGGGGTGGACATTTTATTAAATAAAAAAGTGGGCAAACATGTAGTAAACATAGAGCAATCAGCTGATAGAATATTATGACTAGAAGTAAAAGCAAAACCGACGTACGGGATCATTGTTCAGGTATACATGCCACCGAGCAACCATAAGGAGGAAGAGGTCGAGAGGATATACGATCAGCTAGAGGGCATAATCGCGTGTGTTCCTGCAGGAAAACATTTGATAGTGATGGGGGATCGGAATGCGACGGTAGGAGAAGGAAGAAATGGTGATGAGGTGGAGAAATGTACTCAGTAATGATTGTAATAGTCATTAAGACTGCTTAATTAAAGCGTGGTCATCTTTAAATCTTACTCTCCTCCAATCCATCTGGCCATTAATAAAACTCAGCACAACCTTAGCTGCCCGCGAAATGAAACTTATTGTTCTATGTTCAAATATGGGTATATTTCCATTTTTTACACTGAAAATAATTGCTGATTTGACGAAATATTTCCTCCAAATACCTCCCATTTAAATGCTGTTTATTTGATTTACAATTTAGCCCATAAAAACTCTTCCTCCCACATTGTCTAAACCCTGAAGTAGTTTCGCTGTAATGTTTTACCATCCCTACGGATGTATTTGATTTAATTGTCAATAAACCCTGCCTGGATCTAACCTTTCCTCATCTACGATGTTATCTGTTTAGGTCTAAACTTGCTGTCCAAACAAATTTGCCACATAAATCCTTTTTTCATTCTTTCCAAATCTTCTGAATCTTTCTTGGTTTAATCAATAATTTTGCTGCCGTATTTTTGAAAGTGTTTTCAGGTAATCGTGATTAAAGAAGAGCAATCTATAAAACACAACTTTCTTACTCTTTCGAATGATTTTTGTGACATTGGAGATGTTTTTCGATTATGATGAGTATAATGATGGCTGTAAGTGAATGGCATGAAATGAATAATGAGGGTTAATATTAATATTTTAGAGTTGAAAATGATGATACTTAAAATACTGTTAAATGTTAATTTGTTACAGTTTAAATATTATTCATAAAACCGTTACTCTCATTAATTAAAAGAAAATTTCTTTATAACGCGGTTTAAGGAAACTCAATTGTGAAATCAAAGTCCGCTATCACACGGTTTGATTAAATAAAACACGTGCTATTAGTCTGGCGTGGTTCTCAATGTCCTTGGCGGGGCAAACTTCTGTTTAACTTGTATTTTTTCTGTTTTCACCCTTCTCGTACAAATGTGAGAATGGCATTGTTTAATTTGGAGTTTCATTGCCGTCGTTTAGATTGATTTACATCGTTCCTGGCGATAAATCCAGGTGAATCGTGTTTACCTCTTTGAGTCCTGCGTGCTATCTCAGAGGCGCCTCCATTTGTCTTGGGTTGGCCTGGGTATTGTTTCTGTTTCGCCTTCAGGCTAAAAAGCAAAGGAATAATTTCTCTGTGACGTTGGTCTGAACGAAGATCAGCTATAAGTTCTTGGTTTCAGGTTACCATAGTGTTTTCTCCATCTAAATGTGAGCGTTGTCTCGTTTTGGAAAAAAAATAAGTCATGTTTTTTTTTACAGCTTAGGTGCACGTATTACTAAATATGTAAACCAATTTCTCTATGCAAGGTCTGCCAAAGTATCGAAATCCAGTACCGATCTGCCATCTCTATCGGTCCAGTCATATACGTCAATGGAGTTGAGGAGATGCACTGGATAGGCTATTGCCTCGGTGAAAGCAGAATAACTGAATGAAAAGTGGAAACAAAGTACGAGACATAGCTCGCAGAAACATAAATTCACTTCGCAATCAACTAAATCTAGTTCACTCGTTGCGAATTCTTGAATGAAAACAGGATGGAACTTGTATTCCTTGACACAAATTTCTCCAAGCAGGATAGATTATAATTATTTAATTTGTTTACATATTTATGCGCCTTGCAAGCCAGCTAGGGTGTGTGGCAAGGTGTGAATATACACCAGGATACTTTTTACCCGAACATGACCCTACTGCGGTCGGACAATGTTATTCTGATCCCTTATAGTTCGTGGAAAGAATGACATCTTAAATCTATCCGTTCTACACATTATCTCTCTAATTTGATTTAAATGATCTCTCCTACCGTTGTATGATTGGGATAATAATACATTTTCAACATTACTGCTAAAGGTTTTTCAACATCACTGCACTTACAATAAATACAATATGTAATTTAACGCAACATTTAATCTGTGATTTAACCTTCGCTCCGTGAGTAATTCCCAGCCTAGCTCCTCTAATATTTTGGATACGCTACTAAGTTTATCATGACAACGTTTTACAAATCCAGCTCCTCTACGCTGCACGCGATCCAATTCGGCAATTAATCCAACTTCGTGAGGAACACGTATGCTTTCTGCATATTTTAGCATCTTGCAGATTTCTCAGGGGATCGGTAAGTTGCGGTATCTTCTTCGCTAGCTTCCCAACCAGGGAGCCCAGGTTCGAATCTCGGAGAAGGCAGATGATTTTCAGTGGAATCCCGAGCCCCACTTGAGGTACTTAGTGGAGAGCAGTAGTTTAAGTGAGTACGCTGTCCGTCGAATGGGATGTTAAGATGTGGACCCCTTGGCGCCTAGGTGTTTAAATTACTAATATAGCATCAAAACTAAGTTATATTATTTTCTTTTATAAATGTTACAAAAAGAAGTTGAAAGGAAATAAGAGAACAAGCAGAATCTATCAATTATAGAAAACGTGAGCAAAAGAAATATTCCTAATAGATAAGCTGTGTTTCAATTTTTTCAGTGTTAGTCTTTTTTTACGATAATTGCAAATAAAATACTTTTTTGGCATTGCGGTAATGGCTTATTTAAAAAACAAGAGCTCAAAACATCATGTTTAGGTAAGAAATTATTTTATTGAAATTTTATTCAGGTCAAAATTAGTCTGCTGTGCATTCACCCTCTGCCACACACCCTATTGGTACTTGCAGGTACTTAAATAAAATAAAACTTAAAAATAAATAAAACAATTCCATCCTTGGGAGGAGCCCATACACTCGCAGCATACCAATATCGGTCAATCGGCCTATCAAATGTGAAATAACACTCCGTAAAGTGACGCTCCTTTTTCCTTTCTGTGCATTTCACGTATCCTTTTTATTTATCCCAACTTTTTATTTGCTATTCCCCAAATTTTACCAATGAGCTTTCCCCGGGACAAATGCTTATTAACCGTTACACCCAAACATTTTACCAATTCTGCGCTTGTTATGTTGGTTCTTATTATGGTGCCAGTGATTTCCAGTGAAATTCTCTTATTCCAAAAATGCATCGATACACATTTCATTAAATTTAATTCTAGTTCCCATATCTCGCACCACTTTCGAATTGTATTTAAGTGGTTAGCTAATAATAATCTATCTTCATGACTGGTTATTTCCCTATTTATCACGGCATCGTGAGCAAATAGACGAAGTTTACTGGAAACGCGACACCCGATGTCATTAATATATAAATGAAACAATAATAAACCGATAACACTTCCTTGTGGGACACCTATGATAATCCCTCTATTACCAGCTTTTGCATGGGACTTTTAAAAATTGATGAATCTAGTCTATCACACGCTTATTTATCCCTTAGCTTTCTAACTAGTGGAGCAACTTCCTATGAAGGACTTTTTCGGAAGCTCTTTTAAAATCTATAAATATAGTATCGACCTGAGCATTATTTTTACCCGGGGTGTATCATGAACGAAAACTGAAGATTTAAAATTTAAATTTTCTCTCTCGTTAATTTAAGGAACTAGGTTCGGAAATGATCCGCATTTAATCATATTAAAGAAAAGGGCCGTCGGACTGGTGAAACTATTGGTGCGAAAATAGCAAAGCATCCCACAAGATCTGCGATGGGAGCCCATGCAAAGTTATACGAAGAAATGGGAGCAAGGTTTAAAGCAATGAAATTCAAAGGTAGCAATCATGTGGTTTTACACCCGACATTTATATATATATATATATATATATATATATATATATATATATATATATATATGTATATATATATGTGTATATATATATGTATATATATATGTGTATATATATATGTATATATATATATATGTGTATATGTATATATGTATATATATATATATATATATATATATATATATATATATATATATATATATATATATATAATACTATATTCAAATACTAAGGTACGTAGGGACATACATACACACGCGCATACCTTTATCTACACAATATCCTGCTAACCGTCACAACGGTGTGTGGCGGGGGGTGTCAAAAGTACACAGTTCGAAAATAGAATGCAGCCACATCTGAAACAAAAGAAACATGCCAACTTACACCAACAGAGACGAATATATTAATGTAAAAACGGTTTTAACTTACACGCATGCAAATAAATGTAGTAGCAACTAACATGCTCATGCACCTAGGAATATACCTCATGTTTACGCAGCGTTTAATATTGTCCTCACTTATAACCTAAGTGTCCTCGCCATTTCTATAGTGACTTTGGTTTCTTAATATTATGATTCCTTATTTCATGAGGAAAGGATGAGTGTTTGTATCCATATTGACCGGGGTCTATCCCCCTTATCTTATCTTTGTACACTGATCTACGTAAATAGTATGGGGCCATTAGAATTCCTTTAGTGTAATTGTTAAACTCGTGTGTTCTGAAACTTTATTGAATTCTTTTAGTTTTCTTTTAGATGTTGTCATAAAAACTACGTCATTGATCTTAAATTTTTTAAACATGACTGCAACAATCTCTATCTTCTTAAGGCCACTCTCTGTTGTAACTTCTCCGTTATACAATGTAGCTTCCTTACTGCGGCGTCAGTGCGTGCGTACGCATTCATTCCTTCACGTAAACTATTAAGAAGAATCCGTGGGCATACGAACGGGAATGCCGGGGCCTCCGACGGCATCAATCACTGTGTTGTCACGACTCACTGGGGATCTCAGATGCTTCTGTCTTTGCCTATATTTCACATATCATATCGTAGATATTTTCAAATTAACAAATCTGACGTCACTTCATTCCATGATACAGAGTCTTAACGGTGTCAAAAAGTTTTAATTTTATGTTGCTTCGAACTTTCCTTAAGGTTGGCTCCTTAAACCTTAGTATACTATTTCAATGCTACGAATCACTTTTCTTTTCCTACATCTACTTAATCCCCCGAAAGCCTCCGCAAGGGCGTGTGGCGGGGAGTGTTGCAGAACCACCCATAATTAAGGAAAAAACCGCATGCAAAAGCCACAAATTTTAATAGTCCACAAGCAAAACATACATTAATTAATTAATTAATACATTAATGCAAAACTCTTACACCCCACACGCACATACAAACACACTCACTAACATCTAACATACCCATGCACCTACAAATATACCTGATGACATTGCAATGTTTAATTTTGTTCCGACTTGTGCATAAAATGTTTTCAATATTTCTAAAGTGACTTCGGTTTCTTACTATTATGATTTCTGATTGTTCGGGGAAAGAATGAGTATTTGTATCTCTCTGTACTGGAATCTATCTCCCTTATGTGGCCTTCCTCCCTCTTTGTGGTCTTGTCTACCTGAGTATTGTGTGGGCATTAGAATTCCTTTAGTGTCATCGTTTAACTCGTTTGTTCGGAACCTTTCTAAAAGTCTCGCTTGTTCTCTTCGTATTTCAAGTGGCTCCCAGGCTAAATTCCCCTAAGAAATCTGCTCCACTGGTGTTTTCAGATTTCTACAATTTTTAACGAATCTGGCGGATTTTCTCTGGACTTTATCGAATTCTTTTTGCCATTTTTTTCCAAATTTCCTACCGGTCCAGAACTTAATCGCAGTTTCGATTCTCAAATTTAACCTTAATGATGCAATCTCGGCTTGGTCCAAGGCTGTGAGATTCGAGGGATAAAAGACCAATTGAGCCAGTGGGTAGGGTTAAATATGCACGTGTTTGAGCACTTGTCTACATACACGGACACGTCATTTTCAAAGGACGCCAGTCGTGCTGGATGGGAGAGAGAGAGAGAACTAACTAGCCCATCGTTCACGGGAAGAATGTGCATTGCCATTGAGAGGGATGGGATGGGAAGGAGGGGAGGGTGTGCGCGTCTCCCTCCCTCCCATTCAACTTTCTCGTCGCACTGGCACCGGTCCAGCGGGCGATGTCGGAGAGGTGAGGCGCCCACCGCGACAGAAGTAGGTTTGGAGGGAAGGAAGGCGAGGGAAAGTGAGGGGATGGGGCGGGGAGGGAGGATCGAACTCTGGATATCGAACGGATTGCGAGATATCGTTAGGGGGGAGTGGGGGGGGGAGGGGGCGCTGCGGGAGTTAGAGAGAGAGAGCTCTCTTTCTCTCTCTCTCTCATTTGGGAGCGCGGCAACGTCGCTCGGCCGCGCCGGGGGTGGGGGTCGGTCGCGCGCGCGCGCGCGGGGGCCCCCGATTGGAGGTGATCTGGGAACCAAACATACATTCCTTTATTAAGTTTCCTGCTCCATTAGGTTGAATTTAAAAAGGGCCTCAAAAGCCATTTCCGGTCATTCCGGGACTGAATATTTTCGTGATTTGAACATTCTTTTCTCGGTTTACTCGTACCACATCCATGCCGCGTATAACATGATAACAATTGGACAACCCCATTCATCAACATCCTTACGAATACTCCGCGAATCACCGAAAATGTGTGTGGCAGGGGGTGCAAACATCAGTTGGGAAGGGTTAAGGGAGGAGAGAGAGAGAGAGAGAGAGGCATTTGGGGGTTGATGGAGGCGAAGAAAGGAGGAGAGAAAACATTTACTTAAAATCCGTGAAAGGCAAAAGCAAAGTGGCCAATAGATGCTCACCTACACGAATGTGCACACGGGCATGACGACCATTTCGGTGCCAATTTTAGTTCTGAAAAAGTGCTCATCGTGCACGGGAAACAAAAATTGCCGTGTGCTTTATAGAGTGGAGGAAAAGTGAATATTAAGCACTTATTTAAAACGAGAGACAATTGGAGGGGAACAACATCAAGAGACGGGAGGAGGCCCTATTACTGCCTTGTTTACATAAGGGCCTTTTTAAAATCAATTAAGTAAGATATTATTTCAGCCCTGCTCGGTCATACGGGAAGGATTTCTCAACAAAACGCATCTGCATATACGAAAAAACCTGCGACGCACCATCGCACGTGTGCTGTCGCGTTTTAGTGATTTCGTGCTTGGTGTTCGTCTTGGAGTGATTTATTTACACACACACACAAATATATATATATATATATATATATATATATATATATATATATATATATATATATACATATATATACATACATACATATATATATATATATATATATATATATATATATATATATATATATATATAATGGGCTGACAAAATATAACACAAATAGAAAAGAATAGACACATTTAAAAGAACTCTCACACGGTAAATTGTTCGAGCTTTCGGCCCTCTCAGAGGCCTTCTTCAAGAGAGACTCTATTTGTGTTATATTGTGTCAGCCCATTATTGTGCCGCTCGTGTGAGTTTTTCCGTACAATCGTTTTATATATATATATATATACACATACATGTGTGTGTATTTATACATAAATATATATATGTATGTATATATATGTACACAACCCCTTCCCCTCACAAAAATCTCTCACCGCCTTCCCCTTCCATCCATCGTTGCAGCCCTCGTATTTCCCTCAGGTCTGTCCTTCTCTTCCTTGAGAAAGGTGGCTTGGACCACTGAAAATTCGAAACCTGGTGAGTTTCTTTTCTTTTTTGTGTGTTTCTATGTTTTTGTCTGTGTCCACTGGTGCTAACTTTTATTCATTATTATTCACGTCCGTGAGACTTTCAAAAAAGTGTTAACGTCCTATCCGACGGACGCTATTCACTCATTCCAAAGAAACCGCGGGAGATACCGCACGGTAACTTTTAACGGGGTCATCCGGTTATGTGCATTTCAATGCAACAATTTCAGAGTGTAAAAATCTTAAAGGGCTCTCCGCAAAGAACAAGTAGGGCTCGGGATACTACTGAAAAAGAACTGCCGGGTCCAGGATTGTAACCCAGGCCTTGTGGATGGGAAGCTAGTACCATTGGCCGCCGCACAACCCAAATCCCCCAAACGTTTGGTATCCAAGCAATAGGGTTTACGTAGTCCTGAGTCTTTCTAAGGGTTTTCGTCCCAGATCTTGTGGTGAATTTGTGACTTTGTGTTCCGTCTTATGAATTTGGACAAATCTGGTGGCTTTTCTCAGTTCCCATGAGTGAATGACACACACACACAGACTTAAATTGTTCCCTTTAATAAATAACTTGTATACAGCAAGAAGTGGGGGACGTTGGGAGAAAAATATCGTCGATAAATCACGTTTACAAGAAGTAGATAATTAGGAACGGGGACGCTGAACGAGGATGCAAAGAAGTGTGTTTTACAAATGCTTATGGACGAGGTGTGTTCAAAAAATAACGGGAATATTAATTTTTGCGTGTTTGGAGAGTCCCAATGTCATATTATTTCTATTATGTTGGTGTACATGCCCCTAAAATATGATAAAATTTTCAGCTGTATTAATTGTTTATACTTTGTGTGAGGCAGCCGCCTCTAAGGTTAGACGTGTTTTTATGAGCGGGCGATTTTCATTTGTTAAAAAAAATGGATCAAAGAATTTGTATCGAACCTTAGTTTCGACGTCATATCCGTTTACTCTTGTTTCTTCACCTGTTAAAACACGTTTCAGTGATTCTGCATCGTCGTTGACTTCATTTTCATTGACTCCATTGAGCAACTTCCACTCGCTTCCGCTGTTTTTGTTCTAAATTCAACAATTTTTGAACAAATTTTGCTGTTTCACGCGTTTCATGCCCAAAACATTCGAATATATTTCATGGCGTGAGCCAATTCCACATGCCAACATGCGATCAGCGACTTTTCTGATTATTGTGATTCGGTGATCAATTCACAACCATTTCTTTCACTTTTTCCTTGTTTTCATCGGTTATTGATGTGCTGGGGCGTTCGTCATCTTCAACGTCTTCACGGCCATCTTGGAAGCCCTCATAATACCACTCGTAAACTCTTGTGATGTACTCCCCTGTATTAACATTCCACACACTTTTTTACACTTAATTTCATTTTTTGCGTAAAATTTGATACCAAGCCTTTGATACATTTTTTTAAACAAACGAAAATCCTCGAGCTCATAAAAACACGTCTAACCTTAGAGGCAACTACCATAGACAAAGAATAAACAATTAACGCTGCTGAAAATGCTATAGGGGCATGCATACCAACTTAATGAAAAAAATATTCTGATAATCAAACTCTCCAAATGCGCGAAATTAAAAAAATCCCGTTATTTTCTGAACACGTATCGGCACATTTAGAATTCCACATAAATAGCATAAGAAGTTCATGTCGAAAATAGCAAATGCATCGTTTCATTGATGGTAATTATTCACTCTTAGATTTTTTAAATCATACGAAACGATTAGCGTTTACATCAAAACTCCCATGTACAAGGATTCAAAAAAATTGCGAATCGTATTGTGTTTAAGACTTCGGTAATTGCACACCTGCCACACACCGTTTTGGTGGATCGCGAGGTATTAGCGCAGATGTAAATGCCTGATGTTGAATGACTCCCTACCCAAGCAGTGATTTGTAGGGTAGGTGTTGAAATACAGCTTTGTGTTCGATATTTGCCATCGGCTGGATCTACGTTACCTCCGGTCGCTTGAAAGCTTCCGGATATTAAGTTCGGGCAATTCCATCGATTGTGACGTGGAACCGAACCACGAGCCACGAACCGATTGCCCAACAGCCACAGTTGGGAGTGCCAATCGGCGTCGAGGTGAACTCGTGGCATACCGAAGTCTCTTCGGCCTCCCTTCCATACACATTCGTACCACCCATCCTCGTTTACTCCCTGCCATCCACCTCGCTCGATCTCGTAAGAATTTAGTCAATCTCGCTCTTCCAAGCCCCTCCTCAAAGCTCTCTCCCACGAAGCAAATGGTATTATCGTTATTACCATCGGTAATCTATACCTGTTAAGGGATGTATTGGGTGGGCTTATTTGTGTAGGTTTTAGGCGGACACAATCTACCAAGCTAACAAAAGCTACGGTGACGTGGCTCTCCTAGGAAAACATTTAGATGATGGGCGCCTATATTTGCATAAAATTATAATGTGCTCCGAGTGTTGCAAAATAGTGGCTTTCGATCAATTTTTTCGTCGTATCTATCGCGCGTGGAGACGTAGTTGGAAATAAGCACACCCATTCGGCCAATCCGTCCCCCCCCTCCCTCCGCCCCGCTTGCCACCATTCCTCTCTCCTGCTCTCTCGCGCGCGGAAATTTTTTGGCACTTTCCCTGTGACGTCACACTTCCTGAACGATTCCTCCAGCCCACCCCACCCCCCCTACGCTCCCCCCTCTCCATACCCTCCCCCCTCGCCCGCATGGCCCACTTTGGTTGTCCCCCACCCCTCCTTCCCCTCCCAAAGCACCTGCTTGTGAGTGTGTGTGTGTGTGCGTGACGTAATATTGCGAGAGGTGGCAGCAACTGCCCTCTCCGGGCGACAAGTGAATTTCCCGGGGGGGGGGAAGAGTGTCTGCCCCCCTCTCCCTCCCGCCCCCGGGGGCGCTCCCCGCCGTCCGCGCGCGAAGGCGAGAGAAGGGAGTGGAGGAGGCGACGAACTGACGGCCGCGACCGACGAGACGCGCATTGGCGCGGGAAAACACTGCGAAATCGAGTGCTCAACAAATCGAAGACATGAATGATCAGGCTGATTGCATATGCACCACTTCAAGCCTGGACAGGTCATACTGTCCTTATTATGTACATGAACCTCGCTGCAGTTAGGCAATTGTCCTGGTGGCAACGGTCAAGTCTGGTCAACGGTCACTCTTACAATGCTCATACATGTATACACACACAAGAACAGAAATGAGACCAAATGCTCTTATATACAATGACACTTTAAAGATTACCAACGGCACCTCTACCATCACACAAGGACTAGGTTCACACCATACCTACAACGCTCCGTCCATAATCACGCACTCCTCAATTTCATACACCGTTCAAAATCACGTACCGTCACGTACCATCATTCACTTTTGCAATACAACTTCTCACGCCGTCCACACCACATGCAAACAATATCTTGATAATTGCAATAGTACAATAATCACTGATCAATGTAAGTTTATCACCCAGTGGCTGCTTTAAACTCATTCTTAAAACTCTTAAGATTGGATGGAAAGGGCTAAAACAAACCTCTAGGCAGCTGGTTCCATTCAACGACAGTTCTGTTTAAAAAGAGTATTTTTTCTTATTTGTTTTTTGCGTTCTTATTTTTATTTTCATAACTTTAATAATTACAAAATACTGACAAAAATGTAATAAATACCAGACTCCTAACCTGCCCTTCAAATATTATGCAAATACTTGGGGAATAACCCAAAATCTAGTTGGTAGTGCTTTAAGGAAACAAAAGGAAAACGTCCAAATGAGTGGCATTTAAAAGTGGAAAGTGGTGAAATAGTGATATATAACGTGTATGAGGTCTGTCCAATAAATACGCGAACTGAGGCCAATAAAACCTTGATTTTGCAAAATTTAGTCTAAATCGATTTTGTCCCCTTAAAAGTTCTCTCCATTCGTCGTTCCTTTGCACTTATTCCATCTTCTTCATTTCCACTCTTTATAAAGCACCCTTCGAAGTCCTCGGCATTTAGACTCAGTAGTTTTCTCGTCGTTTGTTGCTTTATTGCGCCTTCCACATCTTCCCAGTGATGTCCCCTCATCACATATTTGCATTTTGGGAATAGGAAAAAGTCGCATGGGACGAGATGTGGCGAATAAGGATTATTATCAAGAATTGTGATGGAATATATCGCCGGAAACTGCCGAACAATCAATGCTGAATGTGCTGGTGCATTGTCATGGTGAAGGATCCATCCATCGCCTTGAGTCAAATTTGGCCGCACTGTTGATTTTCCTAAAGTCAGTTCATCATGCTTTCCCGCCGTATTTCGGACAGATTTTTGACGATCGGAAAAGACAAGGGACCGCACACGATCAATGTTGTCGTCACCACAGGTGGTTGAAGATCGTCCCGGCCTCATGCATCGTCCGTGGCGTCTTGTCGGCCATCATCAAAACACTCAATCCACTTGAAAACGGATGTTTTCTTCGGAGCATTCTCCCAGTAAACAGCTGTCAACATGTCAGTAATTTATGAACAACCTTTTCCCCACTTCACCAAAAATCTGGATGTTGATTCGTTGCTCCGTGATTTCTTCAATTTCCATTTTCGACAACAGTAAAAACAAGGACATCAGAAACTAACATAACTGACACCATACGCACAGCTCGACGATCCATTAAGAACAATGAAATATAAGTACTTACCATTAGCGCGCAAACCGAAGGCACTCATAAAGTGTAAGCTCATTGGCGACATAGCAGTGCCTCCGGAGGTGATGGGTAAACAAACAGCTTCCTAGTATAAGAACACATTAAGCCACAAGTTCGAAAACCTTTCCGCTGGAACAATGAAGGAGCATGCTGAGGTCATCGCATCTTATTTAGTAACAGTTTTTCACGCGTCGATGGAAGAAATTTCACTACCATTCCATTCGATGTCCGCTTTCTTATTCCCTCTTGTTACACAGGCGGCGAAAGGGAGAGTCACAGTAATTACTGAGTGATTTCAATAACATCGATAACCTTCAAAATTTGGGGACGAAAAATTGTTTTAGTTCGTCGTTTCTCGACAATAGGAACATGCTACACATCGTAATCAGACCGGGATAAGAAAAGGTTCGATCATCAAGAGGGGATCAAAAGAGTCGGTCATCAAGAGTCACGCAAAACGATCGAGGATTTTGATTCGTGATATCCTGTGATCGGGGTTATGGAATACGTACACAAGTGGACGCCGTGCGTGTCATTCATGCAACATCCCTTACCCACACTACAACCCGTAACCTCGTACTATAACCCCGTACTATACAGATACTAAGCTGAAATTTAAAATATGAAACCTTTAGCAAGAAAAGTACGCATTAATTGTAATGAACTACAAACGATACACAGCATATCTTGGTGCAATTAGTGACAAAGATTAATTACTTAAAAATTGCATACCCTGGAGTAAAAAACGATATCATAAGATAAAAGTTTAAAATTATTGAAATGTAATAATATCAGATCTAATGATTCCGATCCGAGATATAATCTCTATCGGAATCTAATAAATCCGATGAGAGGAAATGATAGTACTACGGAACTACGTAGTACCATAAAACGTCCGCATTACTAAATTAAAAGAAAGAAAAAAAACACTTCAATAAAAGGTTTCCGACTGATTGGAAAAGTGAATTCGTAACTACGCAAAAACCATTACGCGGTTATACGACAACACACAAATGTTCACACAAGTCATCTCAGGTATTAAAATATTTACATTCATTCGGACCTTATCTGTTAGTTCCTAATTCTTAACTACACAGATGGCAGCACTGCTGCGTAGGGTGTCCAAACTCAAGCAGTCTTTTCATTAGGCGTCTTACATTTTGGCACCTCAAAGCATGCATGATGCCTTACCAGTTTGGACGCAGCTTGACTATTTCCGGCAAATTCCCAAATATTGTCCGTGGAGGGTCGTTTGCAGCCATTATAAAGGGCGTCCCAACGAAACCCACACATTCAAAGATTTCCCGGGATACCACCGTGATTGTATCCATGCCTCATATGGCTTCTTGTCAAATCTCATTTTGGTTCATAAACATTACGGAAAATAACTTCTAGCGTAATACTTTGTTAGGAGAGTGTAAGATTGTGTGGATTCAATTACAAATTGAGTGGATTTTGGAGCAGGCTTTGTTTCTCCAGGTGAGTCCTCTGATTTTGTCGGGAGGCCCTCAATCGCTTCGTCCATGACACCGCCGGGACATCGTGATTGGTAGCGCTTGGGATGCATCAACACAGGTACTCCCCGACTCACCAAGAGTGTTTGTGGAAAGGGGGTTGCAAGCACCAGGTGGAAAGGGTGGGGGATGAGAGATAAGGAGGGTACGGAAGGGGGTGAGGGGAAAAAAAGTCAACTCCAAAATCCCTGAAAAGACGCACAAGGCGCTGCACACATTTATACATGTTTACGAAAAACTAAGTTTTGAAAAAGTGTTGATTTTGCCCTCTACAGAGGATCTCAGTTATAATAAATAAGAGGGGGTATATGTGAGTCTCCACCACTTAGTATACGAAAGATCGCCACCATGCCAAGAAAGGTCACGCAGTTCTGGAAAGCAAGAAGGGGAACATATATTATTAACCCACAGCATGCAACTTGAGGCCCCTCCTCCTGACGCCACGCGTGGAACAAGTGACGGTGTGTGTGAAGTGGATTGAAATCATATTTTTCTTTTCATTTTTGAGGTGTTACCATTAATTTAAAGAATAAAAAGCATTGGGCCAATGACGCAGCTTTGAGGGACGCCAGATTTGACTTCTACATTAATTAGAGATGCTGAGCCATCTATGACTGCCTTTTGTTTGCGGTTAGTACGTAATTCCTTGCTCCAGTTTATTGCGTTATCTTTTATTCAGAACTCTTGCAATTTTTGTACCTTTTTTGGGAAAAACCAATAAAATAGCATTTACTTGTTTCTTTCTTTCACCGCCATGGTAGGATATTATGATTAACCCTTGTATTCATAACCGTGCACCCAAAACGGTAGATTTGCAATAGAAATGATAGAAAAATTAAAAATCCCCCCCAAGCCCCCTAATTAAAAATCGTCATTATTTAACTCTTTATGAAGCAGCATATGCTGTGAACAAATTTTAAAATATTTTGTTCTTGAAATTAGAAGCTTTGAAAAATCGTCTCGTCCCAGCCACAAGCAGGTACCCTTGCTCCATTCAGAGAATGCAATTTTTGCTGTTATTGATTGAAATAAGTTGGTGGTGGTTGGTGGCTAAAAAATGGCGTGCACAATAAATTGTTCTCAATGAACAGTTATTAACGAGTACTCTGCCAACATTTTAGAAATTCACACTGTGCAATCGTGAACTGGATGTGCTCAACGGGTGAACATTTCCCTCTTTTTCCTTGCTTTCCTGATTGTATGCTTTGCACAAATGTTGCGGCGGCCATCAAATTTGATCCAAACGGTTGCATCCCGATGTATCGGACGACTTCAATGAGCACGAGGAATGATCTCTCACCCGATCACACTTTCAGTTGCAATTTGAGTGTCGCGATGGCGTGTCTCTCGCACATTTTGAAATCTGTTCCCAGTGGCTTGTTTTGCGAGATCTGCACTCAGCTGTCGCGTGCGTTTACGTTGTTGGTTGAATAACCATGGCAATATTGTGTTATTTTCATAATAAATAATAAAAGAAGCCAGATAGCTGATATTGTACAACCTGACTAGTGGTCATGCGGCAATGAGCGACGTTGTGTCTTGTGCCTGGTAATCATCTGATCCACAGTATCAGCACCGCCTTTATAATTATTATTTAATGTGTTATTGTACAGGTATGTGGCTTCTTTTTAGCATCGCCGTGAGTATCTATATCTGAATGCATGGCTGAAAATAGAGTTACCCATTTGTTTTCCTTTGGCATATATGAGCGGGGCGTTACTTTATCGTACAGTCCAAATACAGTATAATTTACCTCTCTTGACTGGTGTGGCGTCATTGCTTTCAGAATACACAGTTTATTTCTCTGCTAAGTACCGACAATCGTTAGCTTCCATGAAAGCAGGAACTTAGAAAGACGTAGGGTTGTAAAAAAAATTATCCATGCATATATTTCTGCTACATCTGCTGTATGGAAATGCAGGTTCTCCAATACTCTTTCTCCTAGATTTTTCCTCAAACGTTAGCTTTTTTGCCGTTGTAAATGTCGCCTTGCATAGGGTACGAAAAGACATTTTCGACATCTCAAATTCACCAAATTTTGTATATAATATTTGACTGGTTTTCATGGTATATACTGCGTAAATCTTGTACAATAAGGATAAAGCCACTCACCATTCGTTGAATTCTCCGACAGTTTGTTCATCGCCGCTAAACTAGCATTCGTTCAGAGATCACGTATCGGGGCAGCTTTATCTTATTTTATGTGTTTCTCGCGTTGTATTGGCGTTGTCATATCTCAATAAAATGCATCATAATCTGGAACTATAGATTCCCATTGTATTGTAGCTCAATAAAATGGATGAGGATTTGTACACCACATGTCACTTACGTGATCGGTGTTCAAGATAGCGACAGCAGCGCAAATCAAAATATGAATGAACCCGTACAGGGTGTCTTGAATGTTAACAGGGTCCCAGCGTCGTTGAGTTTCATCTGGATGGGTTGAATTGTATTCTGCATACACTTTCTCGGCCTTCGAATTTGTATGTTGCATTCTCAACATATCTATTCTAATTATTTTCTTATAAGTGTCCGAAATAGATAATATTTCAGTACTTCAATCACAAGCGTTAACATGTCCTTGAATGCCTTGAATGAGCCACTTTCTCATTTTTCTTTAAGCTGTAGTAGTTTACATCATTATAAAATACATGTGGGCACATGTTATTGGTTTTTATTCATTAAAGCAATCACCGTTAAATAGTTTTGAGTCATGGAAATAGTCAAAAAACAAAAAAATGGACAGTGGGTACCCGGTAGAAAAAGTTAGTTACGAACACAAGGGTTAAAAAGCCCCAACGGCCTTTATCATTATCTCTCCTTCCTGAATTCGTATTTTTTGCTATACTACCTTGATCAAAAAGTTCCCGGAATAACCACCGTGTGGCGCTCCTATCGTTCCGATTTGAGTTCTGTTTTTTTTTGTTAAATTGGTACATCTGTTGTTGATATTCCCTTTAAATCTTAGTGTCATAACTTGACATTTGCAAAAGTTACGGTCGGTTTTCGGTATGTCCATCAGTGCTTCCTGCGATTTTTCCATTACTTCCTCTCGGCTGCTAAAACGCGTTCCCCGTAATGGTTTTTTAACTCGATTGAACAGAAAGAAGTCACAGGGAGCCAAATCAGGTGAATTCGGTGGCTGTTGGATGGTATTTGTTGCATTTTTCGTCAAAAAATTACGAATAATGATAGCACTGTGCGACGGTGCGTTATCATGGTGCAAAATCCACGAGTTTTCTGCCCACATTTCTGGTCTCTTTCGGCGAATTGCTTCACGCAAACGTCTCATAACGCCCAAATAATACTCTTTGTTTACTGTCTGGCCTTCTGGCAAAACTTCATGATGCACTACACCGTTGTAATCCATGAAAACCGTCAGCATTGCCTTCTTTTTTGACTGAAAACGACGTGGTTTTTTTGGTCTCGGCTCATTTGGTGAACGCCATTCACTTGCCTGATGTCTGGATTGCGTGTCGTACTCATAAACCCACGTCTCGTCTCCAGTAATGATCCTTTTGATGAATGTGGGATCGGATTCAGCCTCGCAAATCATGTCTTTTGCGACGTCAACACGGTCTCTTTTTTGCATGAAATTGAGGTCTTTTGGCACCAACTTTCCTGCTACACGACGGAAACCCAAATCATTAACCACAATGTCTTGGGCGGACCCATAGGCAATGTTCAAGTCCTCCGCTATTTCTCTGATGGTTAATTTGCGGTTATTGACCAACATTTCTTTTACTTTATCAATTTTTTCACCGACTTTCGATGTCGATGGTCTGCCACTGCGTTCATCATCTTCGATTGACTCACGACCACTTCTGAACCGCTCGTGCCACTGGTAAACGACCGTTTTTTTTAGAGAATCGTTGCCGAAACACTTTTCCAACATTTCCAACGTCCGTGCGCCACTAAATCCGTTTTTTACGCAAAATTTAATACAAGTTCGTTGTTGCAAATTTAAATCCATTTCTGCAATTGTAAAAAATCGCCAACACACACAGAGATAGATTACTCTTGGCTACGTAACTTTTGCAAATGTCAAGTTATGACACTAAGATTTAAAGGGAATATCAACAACAGATGTACCAATTTAACAAAAAAACAGAACTCAAATCGGAACGATGGGAGCGCCACACGGTGGTTATTCCGGGAACTTTTTGTTCAAGGTTGTATATAAGGTTTTGAGGGATGAGCAATGCCATGACATTGCTGATAATGAAACGTGTATATTATTCTAGAATTTAATAAGAGAGAGAGAGATTTAAGAAACTGGCCAATATTTATTTGCGTCTTGATTATTTCCACTTTTAAAGATTGGTATGGAGATAGGAGTAATTTCACGAGCGACGAAATGGGAATATGCGAATGTGTATCCTTTAGACTATCGTTCACAAGATGAATGTCAAGTTAGTGGCAACGTTAGAAGGTACAGTGGCTGTGTCGGTGAATTAATTGGGCATACATTAAGACAAACTAAGGAGAAATGAATGCGATGAAAGGAAAGAGGTTACTGCTAAGGATAATCCCAAAGAAGTATGAAAAAATAATTCAGAGGGGCGGGATTGGATATTGTTGAAGTCCGAGGCGTAAAGGGAGTAGGCGAAGGGGAAAGAAAGATGCGGACGGAGACAGAAACGAATAAGCTTAGTAGGGCATAGAAGAAGAAAACTCGCGGGACACGTAGGGCATAATAATTGGGGCCGTGGACAATCTAAGACGCAGCATTGCTACGAAGGCTACCGTTGAATGAAACGAGTCAGTCTATTTTTTTACTTCCGTTGATCCACAGTTCACAAATGTCATTTGCTGGACAGATACGAGGATAGGCTGGAAGCTAATGCAGACATTCTTGTATACCACAAACAAAATGACCTTCAAAAGCACAAAAAAGAAGTTTTTCAGGGACGGAATGAAAAAAACTTGTTACACCTTGGGAGTAATGTGTTAGGCTTAACGTTAACTATGTTGAAAAATAAAACATGGATGGACAAAGCTACTAAATAAAACATTTTGTGACTCCTAACAAAACACAAAATCCAGCATTCTACTATATATCAGGTCCCTTTATCTCTGAGAACTTTCTTCCTCCATTCATCCCGTCCAACATCCCTATCCTGTTCCTTCCCTTTCCTCGTTTGCCTAACATTCTCCCCTCAATTACAGTCTTCAACATCCCACTGCCGGCCAATACCTCCTTCAGCCACTTTTCCTGCCTCCAAATGATTTCTCCCGACAAACCCCTCTCTTCGCCCAACATACCAAGAACTTCCTCATTTGTTTTCTTCTCGGTCCATTTCACTTTCTCCATTCTTCTCCACACCCACATTTCAAAAGCCTCCAATCTACGTCTATCCTTCTGCTTCAATGACCACGTTTCCTCGCCGAACATACATACGCTTCATATCAAAGTTTTTACGAGTCTTTTCTTAATATCCTTACTCAGAGTCCCCGTCATCAACTCCCTACATCTTGTGAAAGCCTCTTTGCCTAGCGCAATTCTTCTCCTTACGTCCCTACTACTTTGACCGTGTTGGTCCAAAACACTTCCGAGATACGTAAACTGTTCTACCTGCTCTATTTTTTGCCCTCCTATTCTAATGTTTAGCTTAGCCTTATTCTTTCTAGAAAATCGCTTAACCTTGTTTTATTAATATTGATTTTCATCATATACCTATCGCACTGAATTTCCAATTCACTCAGCAATGCTTGCAACCCCTTAGCTGACTGACAAACCAATGCTTGGTTATGAGCAAACCTAACTGATTTTACGAATTCCCCGCCCAATTTCATTCCTACCTCCAGTTCTTCCCGAGCCTCCTTAATCATTGCCTCAACCTACAGGTTGGACAGTAACGGTGATAATGGGAAATCCTGTCTTACACCTCTTCCTAACCCTCCCATTCGGACTCCCCGTTCCCCACCCGAACCAGAGCAGTCTGAGGCATGTACAGGTTGCGGATTAGCCTCCTTTCCCTCAAATCTATTCCTATTTTTTGCAATATACTCATTAGTTTTTCCCAATTAACTATATCAAACGCTTTTTCGAAATCTACGAAACAGGCAAATCCCTCCTGGTTGTATTCTATATTCCTCTCGATTAATAATCTCATTACTGCAATGGCATCACGTGTACCTCTCCCCTTCCTAAATCCAAACTGGTCATCCCCTAAGTAAACATTTGCCCTAATCTCTATCATTTTGTTTATCATCCTTAGAACAAATTTAGCTGCGTGGGATATCAAACTTATTGTCCTGTAGTCCTGTAGTCCTCACATGATGTAGCTGATCTGATCTCACAAAGTCTTCTGGCTGGATTCCTACCTCATACATACAACGAAACAGGCCATATAGCCTCTTCCTCCCACGTTCCGTAGGAATGTTATCCACCCACACGGCCTTATTTAGTTTCATCTCCCTTAATGCCCTTTCTCTCTCCTCGTAGAGTATCCCTGGACCTAAGCTATCTTTCTCTACGTCATGTTCCTTTTCTATGTCTAACTTTGTTGGTCTAAGTTCTTTACCATACAGTTCTATATATTCCTTCTATCTCTCTTGGATATTTCCTCTGTCAATTATTACCTTACCCGCCTTATCTCTAACTGTTAGCATAGATCTTCCTTTCTTACTTCCCGATAACGATATATCTTTGCTGTACAGCGTACCTATTTCACCCTTCTTATACAAAATTTCCATATCTTCACACAGCGTCGTCCACCATGCTTTTTTCCCTTTATTTGTTGCCCGCTTCATTTTATTGTTTAACTCCTTGTACTTCATTTTGCCTTACTCTGTATTTGCATTCTTCCATTTTCTCCTCTCATCCATCTTTGTAATCATCTCATCCGTGATCCATGGTTCCCTAGTCCTTTTCGCGTTAACGGTTCCAATAGTGCCTTCTGCGGCTGTAGATAACCCTTTCTTGATACTTTCCCATTTGTCTTCGATAGTATTTAGCTCTTTACCATCCTCCATGATTTCCTCTACCGCCTGTTGGTATTCATTCCTTTTTAATCCATTAAATGCTTCTAAATTCCATTTTCTAACCCGCCGCCCCTGCCTTATCTTTTTGAAACGGACGCTACATTTCATAACAACTAAATTGTGGTCTGAGTCCGCATCCGCTCCCGGGAAGCTGTGCGAATTTATCACACTGTTCCTAAACCTTTGTCTAACCAGGATATATTCTAGCTGATACCTTTCTGAGTAACCTGGCATTTTCCATGTATACCTGCGTCTTTTGTGGTTTCCAAACCAAGTGTTGGTGATGACTAGTCTCCTGCAGAACTCAGCTGCTTTCTCCCCGCGGTCATTCCTCGTGCCTGAACCGTAGTCCCCGTCCTCGTCACCATCTCTTCCTTCGCCTGCCGTCGCATTCCAATCCCCCATCACTATCAAATGTTTCCCTGAAGGAAGACACGCGATTATGTCCTCTAATTCATTGTATATCCTGATGACCTCTTCATCTGTATGGTTGCTCGGTGGCATGTATACCTGAATAATAACCAAGCTCTTCGGTTCTGCTTTTATCTCTACTAGTAATAATCTATCCGTTACTTGCTCTATGTTGACTACGCTTCTTCCTACCTCTTCATTTAATACTGTGGCAACCCCTCTGAAGCTCTCGTCCCCGCCGCTGTATATTATTCTATACTGATCACTCCAGTAATCCCCGCTATCCTTCCATCTCACCTCCCATTGACCTAAAATATCTATATTTCCCCTTTCCATCTCAAGCTTAACATTCTCCAATTTCTCTGTCCTCACCTGAAGGTCTTCGTCACGGCTGATTGGATCTCTTCTATGGACTAAAAACGGGTTACTCTCAGGGCTGCCTAATTCGAGGGAACGAAAAGAACTCTGTTGGGGCGACGTCAGGACTATAGAGGGGTGGGGTAGCGTTGGTACCTGTAGTTTTGCCAGGAACTGGCGGACTCGTAGCGCGTTGTCGTGATGGAGTCACCAGGTAGCGGATGTCTTTTATTGACCTGATGACCCTTTTTCGGTGTCTTTCCAGCATATCGACGATGCAGGCAGCGTTAGCCGTCTGTCCTTGAGGAACAAACTCCTTATGGACCACTCCTTTACCGTCGAAAACGACAATGAGCATTGTTTTCACTTTTGATTTGCTCTTTCTTGCCCATTTGGGGTTCAGGGACTCGTCGTTGTGCCACTCAGAGCTTTGGCGTTTTGTTTCTGGGTCGCATTAAAAAACCCAGGTTTAATCAACTGTGATGACGTTGCCCAAATAATCAGGTTCATTTTCAATACGTTGCAAAAGGTCACTTGAAATTACCGCTCGGTTGGTCTTTCGTGACACGGTCGGCGCGCGGAGGTTTACAATAACTGACGCCCTGCCGCCTCCATAGCTTCAGAATCACTGAGACCATTTACGCGGCAAAGCTTTAGCGTCCCTCTCCACCCACTCCAAGAGGTTTGATACCACTCCGACCAATGAGAGCGGCTTGGGAAATTTAATTGCATTACTTTTGGAATGAATCCTGTATACCATGTCAAAGGTTTTGCTGCATTTCCCTTCTCTGAATTTTAGTAGCTTTCAAAGTTCGTCCCTTTATGCACTCTTTGAAATACTAACATATCACAGAAGTAATAAAAACCCAGAATTTTACAAAAATCTATTTAATGCTCCGCTCTCAAGTACTCACTGGCAGTACGTACCGTCTCCTCCGCAAATTTCACGCAAACTTGCTCGATGCAAACGATGCCGGGACACGACTTCCCTCCCTGACGCCTTGAACATGCGCCGAGCATCAATGGAGTAACCTCTTACTGCTATGTAAGATATTTAGATGGGGTCACACGCGGGCTCTCTTGACCCCGCACGCACGCATGTGCTTCGGTGACCCGGGGGCATTATCATTCGGCGCCACTGTCTCGGAAGTGCCATGTGCCCTAAATCTCGACGGTATCTGTCCAATTCCACTGCTTAGCCCATAATGCACGATTTTTTGGCTAACGGAATATTCGGGGAAAGCACAGCAGTTCGAGTGCCAGGAAGAAGCAAGAAGGGGTGGTGTTGCCTCGCGTAGACGGAGGTGGGACGGATCGCAATGGCCTGCGGACGGCGACGCAATGGTTGTCGATGAAACATTTCATTTAAAAATAAGCTTTGGTTGAGGAAGAAAAAAACAGCGCTTGTAGGTTTATTAGTGCAAACATTATTGTATGGATGTGAAACTTGTGTTCGTTAAAAATAAACATACATGCCCTTTATATGTAGTGTCTATTGGATAATGACTTAAGTAGAGTTAGGCGTATAAATGAGGAGTTGACGAAGGCTTTTGAATTGGATTTTTATTCAGTTGTTCTTTCGACGATATGGTCCGGCACCAGGGGGCGAGAGGGCATTTAGTGCAGTCGGTGGTGCTTCATCTTCATTTTCATCTAAATAATGCCTTACAAGGGCGTGTGGCGGGAGGTGCTTGTTCACCAACCATGCTTACACAATCAAAATCAATACACCTATGCATGGTATCAGTTTGACGATTCCCCAACCCCCTTTACGGTCCCAACTGGGCACTGGTAGACTATTTCCTATTCCCTATAAAAGAGAAATCCTCTCTCAAAGGGCACCACCGACCCTAAGTGCCGTCCAAGAAGCTTGCTCGCGTACCCTTAAGAACCTTCCGCATACCAGGGAGCCTTCGAGTGGTGGAAAACCGCTGGCAAAAGTGTGTCGACGCTCAAGGGATGTACTTGGAAGAATTTTGAGGGATTTTAAAAAGATCTATTTCTCCGATACTTTCAATAGAAACCCATGTATTATTGGTAATCTACCGGTTAAGATAGATTTGGATGGACAAAACTATCAAATCATTGTTTTCTCTCTCCCATTAGAACACAACCCTACATCCTACACTATCAAAAGCCCTTCTTCATCTCCGTATGAAAATTTGATCGGTACTTTTTTGTATCCGGGCTCAGCGTCCTTGTCTGCAACTCTTCCTTGTGAAAGTTTCTTTCCCTTAAGAAATTCTTCTTCCTATGCCCTTACCACCTAAACTGTGCCACCAGCTCTATTTTTTGCCCTCTTATTTCAGCGCTTAACTTTACCTTTTTGGAAAACTGCATTAACTTTTTTTACTTATATTGATTCTCATTCCATATCTATCACACTGAATACATTCAACGCCTTGGCTGACTGACAAACTACGGCTTGGTCATCAGCGAACCCAACTGATTTTACGAATTCCCCTCCAACTTTCATTCCTTTCTCCAGTTCTTCCCATGCCTCTTCAATACTTTCCTCCACATACACATTGAGCAGCACCGGTGATAATGGGCCTTACATCTCTTCCTAGCACTGCCCATCCGGACTCTCCGTTCCCCACTTCCCACGTCTCGCACCTAAGAAGTCTGAGACATGTACAAGTTGCGGATTAGCCTCCTGTCAATCCAGGCTATTTCAATTTTCCGCAGATATTCATTAGCTACTGGCAGGCTCCCCCATGCCAGATAGGTCGAAGGTTAGGAGCCAGACGAAAGGTAGTCCGCACAGCGTCTGTTCCTCAGCGTAGTGACTGCAAAGGCGTCTGGCCCCAGTGGGGCGGCCTTTGAGTGATGGCGTCACATTGAAAAAAACACTATTGAGAACAACGAGAAACCAACTCAATTTTTCATCCCAAGAAATTATGATGGACACCATCATGTAAATAAGTCCTACGGAACGTACTGTCGCCCTTCGCCCCCTCTTTCACTCCTCCGCACACACACACACACCCCTCTTCCTCAAGTGTAGTCTGATACTCGACCTCTCGATATATATCTTCGCCCAATGATCCCACACAGTGGCGCAACCACGTCCGTCAATAAATGTCAACTGTGGAATTGCTGCGTTTTTCTCGTCTATGGAATGAAATGTAGAGACATTAACTGGATCGACAAGGAAGAAGTATCAGCAGGCTGTAGAGAAAATCATGTAGAGAGTTCGTTTCGCCCTTTGCTCTCTCTTGTGACCGATCCAGTCGGGATGAAACAATATCGCCTGCTGATCCCACACCCCGTCACCCTCCCCCCCTCTGGAGTTTCGCGCAAAGGCGTGCGACGTGCCGTCCTGCCGAGGCGTGGACTTGCAAATCCAGACACCGGGCGTGCGCTATTATCACGGGGAGTGTTGCATAAAGTTGTTGAGATGATGTGCTGAAGTTGTTCACTCGGTGGTCGGTGTCTTCCCCAACCCCCTTCGGCGGGTGGGAGGGGGGGAGGGTGTGTGTGCGTGGCGGCAGATGGCGCACGTGGTGGGCACAGCGACCCCAACTGCCTTTGAAGTGGGTCACGTGGCATCCGAGCGAAAATAAAAAAAAAGAATAATATGATGGGGCGACGAGTGGGGTTTCGTAAAATGAGTCGCTCTCTGGTGACCGGGTGGGGAAAGGGGAAGGGGTGGCGAAGAAGGGGGTGGGGGAGGCAGCGAAGAGAGAGTTCCTTGGCCTGGCGCCCCATATAATTTTGGCGACCTCACCTCGCGCCGCCCCCCCTCCCCCCCCCCGCGGAGTGCTCCATTGCGGTGGGGGCGACATCCGAGCGCATGTCAAGATTGACCTTTGGTCGAGCGCGAAAGTTTTTCCATCTCTCCGCTCCGCATCCCAAACCCTGTTTATGTTTCATTTCAGCTACCGCTTCAAATGTGAAAGGATCGAGGTGCGCGCTCCATACCTTAATAGCTACTGTCCACCTTGAGAAGTTAACTCTCTCATTGTTATCGTCACTTACCCTTAATTGCTCGAGAAATTGGGAGGCACAATTGTATCAAGTATTTCCCGTATTTGATTGTACGCTCGAGTGTGGTAGTAGTAGACGCTCCATTACGAATCACGCCATAACTCGTTTATTCCCATTGGACGTGATAGCCGTAGACATAAATGTAACTTCAAATGAGTGGAATCAACATTGAATGTCCTTATTGTACCTGTTTTTCAAAGTATGTATATATATATATATATATATATATATATATATATATATATATATATACACACACACACGAGGGTCATCCGGAAAGTAGTACCCGATCGTGAAATAAAGACACAAAAGTAAATATTAACAAACATAAAAAATTTTATTTGAAAGAGGATACTTTAAACTACTTCTCAACATAATCTCCAAGCAAATTAAGGCATTTGTCATAACGTGTGACAAGTTTCTGTATTCCTGCTGCATAGTCCTTCGCCGCCAGCTCATTGAGATACGCGAGGGACCCATCTTGCACAAATTTTTGCATAATGCAGATGGTGTTTAACAATTTCATGAACAATTGTTCGAGAAACATTGGGAAAATGCTCACAGATGTCATCAATTGTGACGCGCCGATCGTTCCTCACGAATTCGTCAACTGAGCTCACCAGTTGGTCTGTAATGACAGACGGTCTCTCCGAACGCTCATCGTCGTGTGTGTTCCCCCTCCCCATGTTGAAGTTGCGACACCACCGCCGAACAGACGACTCGTCCATTACATTGTCTCCATACACCTCCTTTAATTGGCGATGAATATCACATGGGCGAACGTTTCTTGCATTGAGGAATTTAATCACTGCCCTCACTTCACAACTGGCGGCGTTCTCAATTTTTTTAAACATTGTAAACAATCACAGAAACAACACAGGCAATGCTAGCGTCACGCAACTTGGCTCAGAGAAGGCAGACAAGCCACTGAAGCTATCTGACCTCGTCCAGCGGCTACTCGCGTCGTCAGCACTTCATGCGGCACGAACGGGTACTACTTTCCGGATGACCCTCGTGTATATATATATATATGTATATGTGTGCGTGTATGAGAAGGAAGGAATTGATGATAAGTCAGTTCCTTCCTTCTCTTCCTTGTGAAAGGCGGCTTGTACCACCGAAAATTCAGAAACTTGTGAGTTTCTTTCCTTCTTTTTTGTGTTTTTCTGTGTTTTTGTCTGAGTTCCCTGGTGCCAACTTCATATGCATTATTATTCACATCCGTGAGACTTTGACATAAGTTTTATAAATACACACACACACACACACACACATATATATATATATATATATATATATATATAATATATATATATATATATATATACATATATACATATACATATATACATGCGACGGTAATGTTTAGTAGTTTCAGTAGATGTATCCTTTTAAATATGAGTATCAGTGATCAAATTGATGCTATCTACCTTAATATGCCTTCAAGAAGAATGAAACAGATTTTTTAATATTATAGTGATTATTAATCGTTAAAAGTAAACTTTGGGAAGACAGAAACTAACCACCGTTACCCTTTTAATCATCAATACCTAACGATGTAATTACGTAACATAGCGGCAGACCATCATTCAATTCTGTTTGCCTCCTGCCTCCCTTTCATTCGGTCCGAAGATCACGCCATCCATGCATGCACGTGCATAATAAACACTTTAAGATATCAACTTCCCATGCATGTCAACTTTGTTTTGTTAATTCGCACGTAATTTTTTCAAAAAATACATATGCGTATTATTCATAAATTCACGAATCAGAAGGTGGCGCACCGCGGAAATTACATTGTTTCTCAAGGTTTTGGTGGGACACCAGTCACCGAACGGCACATCGAAGATTCCCTTGCCCAACAAAACACGAACCGACATCCAACAATGCAACAAGTCGGTCTGCGATTCCGTACACTACCTTCCTCCCTTCATTCCGTCCCAACAGGCCTAGTCCTACGCCTTCCCAGTTCGTCTAATATTCGAAATCCCCAGTAACAAATATTAATCACAGCAACTGATTTAGCCAATGTTTTCGAATGAAGAAAAAAAGACTGAATGATGAAAACTGCCTTGCTCTATTTTAGCTTTTAAAATTGTCCACGATTGTAGGTATGGCGTGGGAGAACGTAGACTTCAATTAATAATAATGGGTAGAGTTTCAATGAGTAAAAGGGGAAATTAGGGGAAAAGTGTCAATTAATAAAAGGGAATGGGTTGAAAAATCACGATATGATATTTATTACACTTTGCAATCATCGGTAATCTTAGAAATCTATTCCCTAAAACTTGATGCATGAATACAGGGCAAATACTAATATTTGAATTCCACTGAAAATGCAGAACAAATAAGAGCCGAAAAATATTTCAAATCATTGTCCCACGGAATTATTTGGGTCTGTCCGCTAAGTCTCCAGTATGCGTTCCCCGTAGAATCAAAAAGTCTCTCTAATTAGGGGAAACTTGATGACGCAAGTACAAAGTAGTATATATTTTTATATGATTAAATCAATGACCTGATAATGAAAGTTTGCTGAGGAAAATTGAATTCTCTTTACCAGCCTTTAATGCAAAAATCAAAGAATAATTTTCCAAATTCCAATCCACAATCATTTCACATTGATACGAAATTTACAGTAGGCAAAATTGAACAAGTAAAAGTATTTCAATTTCAATTAAGTTCAATAAAACATTAGAAAATCTTTTATATCAGTCATGGTGACTTGTCTTGTGTCTCTTTTTGAATGAACAATCGGTTGTAGAGCCTGCTGACCAAGATGGGGTTTTGAAGGACACAGAAATCGGAATCTAAAAAGTTGCGCCTAACTGGACACTATTACATGATATGCAGTACAACATCAACAGCCAGCCGTCCTCAGATCCGCATGTTTCTTGCCTTCGTCCCATACAAACTGCCTCCTCCCTTTTCTTCCATCGGATTCGCCAATCCAACAATCTCCCCTCCCCGATGTCACAATCTTCAGCATTCCATTGCCTGGCGCAAGATGCCATCGCATCCCCTTGTGCCGCCTCGTTCCTATTCCTCTCAACAACCTTTGTTTTCCCTTCTCCAACTTCGGGAACGGGAAGAAGGAACCGAGTCCACTCCTTCCGTCGGAAAAGGTTTTCGTGTTTAATCGAATAATTCAATGTGCGCGTGGTGTTCCAAATTTTTCTTTGGCCACAGCTGTGAGTGAAAGAAGAAAAATTTGAAGATCAAGAGAAAGGAATAGGATCGAAGGAAGTCGAAGTGGTCTTACGTCTGGATAATTCCCCACATCAACACATTCCTTGCTCAATGAGCAACGAATGTAGGGAGTGAGTCCTAAATGGACCACCGCCCTCTTTCCAGGGCAGACTCAAATGCTAAGAGGCGGAGAGGGGGGTGGGAGAGCAGTGTCGCAACCGCATCCATCCTTAAACACGCCCTCCCTCCCTCCCTCCCTTTCTTTTGCGCGGTGGCTCGAGGCGTCGTCGACGGGTGCCCTCCGCTGTTCGCGGTGACGAAACGATATTCCAAACAGGGTTACGTCTCTTTGTGGTCTGACCCCGTGGGATAAACACGAAAGTAAACCTCGAGCTGAGTACTAAGTAGTCATCGATTGTGCATAATTTTCAGAAAGCAGAATTTCAATATTTCTCAGAGTGTCGGATCCGGAAAAAAGCCCGCTCTTAACAGACTCAATTATGTTCATTCACATATATCTTACTTCTATTTGGGGAGTGTGTTGGGAAAGTAGATGCAATTTTGTTGGATTTTTCAAAAGGCATTTGACCTGGTTTTTCGTGATAAACTAATTTATAAATTAAAGCTTGCCGACATAAATAAGAGCAATAAATTGGTCGAAATTCGTCAAGAAAGTGGATTGGCAGCTAAATACTATATAGCAATTGTACGTGCAGTTTGTTTAGCTGTGCTTTCGGTGGATCACGGGGTTCCATGTATTGTTGGTGGTAGTAGTATTGGAGTTGATGCAGTGGCTGGTGACCTAACACCCCCTGCCACATGTCTTTGCGGTGGCTTGCGGAGTAGTGTATGAATAGCTATTGATGAAGACTTTTGGTCGGAACGGGAACAGAAAAACGGAACAAGAACTTGTCTTCGCCGGTACTAGTTTTGATAAGGTACAAGTGACAACTGGTGTACCCCAAGGAAGTGCAGTTGGACCCCTGCTGTTCTAGAAATCTGTAAACGTTACGAAAAACGAAGGGAGTCATAAATATTACATGTATGGCGTTACCGGGTAATATGTTTATTGATCTACAGATAAATTAACATGATCCAAAGGACTGTATTTCAAATGATGTACGAAATTGAGATTGAAAGTAAACCATAAACAATGTTCCGTGGTAAATTTATTTGAAAGATCCGCGCGTTTTGTATACATACCTGCTACAGTTGACCTAGAAAAGGTTAATACGGTTCAAAACCTACGTGTAAGTGAAGAAGTATCACCTTGGGGCTCCCACATACGAAAAACCTGCGGGCAAGGTAATGAGAATTGGTATTCATCAAGCGCATTGTTGGCAGGAGTTGGTAACAAATAAGGCCAAAGAAAGTTGCTCTCTTGAGACCTCATTGATAGTATGCATGTAGTGTATGGGATCAGACGGAAAAATGCCTCATTCGGGCATTTGAGAATGTTCCACGTAAGGAATCCGTTAAAAACTGTTTCGACAAAGCGAAAAACGTCACAGAAATGCTCTTCTAGAGTAGCATTTGGAATCATTAAAACATAAGATGAATTAATGCTAGTTTGAAAATATGGAATGTATTTAGAGCCGCTTGTTTCAGCATCAAGGTTTCGTCAATTATGCTTAAGCCAACATGCATGTAAAATAGGTCGTTTGGTGCAACAATATTAAATTTGCAAAAGAGACGACAGGCCTAGCAGATTCAAGGATTCCATCATTCGACAGAAAAAGCGGGCTCACTCATCTGCGCGCTTACACGCCCCGTCGTCGTGGGGAAGAGGAGCAGGATCATGTCTATCATGTGCTCATGCTCATTTTTATCCCTTCCTATTTAAAACGCAAGAGATATATTGCACTGAAGTAAAAAATACCAATGTATCTTTCCGCTAAATTTTTATTCGGTACAACTAGTTTCGACGCATCGGCGTCATCCTCCTGACATACAGCATCATCAAGGAGCGGCAGCGGCACCCTCATCTTGAATGAATTATTTTCTTTCCCTCACCCTCTCCCATGCACAACCTCCCTCTCGCACCTCCCTCACTCTCTCCTCCTCATCTAGCAGTTCTGCCACACACACCTTTGTGGAAGGTCGCGAGGTACCTTTGTAGATGTAGATAATCAGGTAACGTTCGACTCATGCAGGACGGGCAATTCACAAATGCATGGGATCTGCGCATTTGGTAACACGAAACCCCACGACCCCTTTGGGCCCTGGGGTGCGTGGCGGGGACCTGCCATGAAGTTGTTGGAAGGGAAAGGATACTTACATGTTCTTAGCTATTTTCGTCGGTGGCCTGCCAATTACGTCTCCAGTGTTTTCCCCTTGATTTCTTTAAGAGAAAAACGAATGATTCAAGTAGTAGTAGCAGTTTTTATGGGAGACGAGCGACAGCTTAGATCATTAGGGCCATTGGGATGGACAGGAAAGGATTAAGGGTGGAGAGAAACCCAGCGTCGACATTAGCCTACTCTTGTCGAAAGTCGGCAAAGGGTCCGCAGTTTAACGTCCCATCCGACGGACGGCGTACTCACTCAAAAGTCCCCTTCACAAAGAACAAGTAGGGATCGAGATGTTACTGAAAAATATCTCTTGTCTCCAGGATTTGAACCCGGGATATCTCGGTCGGAAGCCTGTAAGTCAGCCACTGCATCATCCCGATTCCCAAACGCTTCAATTCCATCGACCTTTCGGCATTCTATTCTATCTCTTTTATTTTCCGATAAATTTCCGCCTTGCAGATGTAGGTGGGAGGCTGAATGATTACCTTTATATCGCATGCAAAACATTGGCACCTTTGTGATAGGTTTGATCCTTACCTTAGTCTTCAAAGATCTAAGACACATTCTCATTCCATATCTTGCAGAAATTATGCGAGGTTTTTTTTGTTCTTTCGTGCGATATTTTTATTAAACTTCGGCTCTTCAATGTATCTTGCCCAATTCTGTGAACGATGTTCTTGGAGATGAATTTCAGACGCTCGCCGAACACTCTTTATCGTTTCTTACTAAAGAAAAATAGCGCATATCCTTCGTTTTTTATCGATTTATTTTCCCCGCTGTACTTTTATGAATGACGCCTTCATTAAGGCCCGTTTGGATTCGGTTTTTACGGACCGAGTGAATCGTTTTCTAGTACGCACTCCTGTTGATGCTCATCAAGTTGAGAGAAATATCGATATAGATTTCCACAAAACATGAATATTGGTTATAGAATCGCCGCCTCGCAAAGGCAAAGACCCACGCCCTCTTCGTTTGTATTTCTGTATTTATATAGATAAGACGGATGTGGCTGGTGAATACGGAAATGGTGCGGATGCGAGGAAATGCTTACAACGTGGCCGAAGACCACGGGCCATGGTAGCCACTTCGGGGGAGGGTGGTGCCGAGGGGATGCAGAATGTTGAGAATATTGGCGCGTCGCCTGTAAGAGACAGCGGAACGGGCGTTGAAACAAGGTTTGAGGAGAGGGGCAATGCAGCTATGAATTTCCAATACTTGACCTGCAGAATGAGGAAAATCACTTGATTCCGTCACTTGATGCAGTGGCAGGTTGCGGCGGTCTAGAAGGGTAGGGAGGCTGGATGGCCACGTTTATTGGAAAATGCATTTTCGAGCGATTAATTATTATTATTATCATCATCAAATTTAATAGCCGTGGATTGTGGACTGAATGGGTCGAATGCCACGTCTTGTGCGTAGAGTGGTTGATTGGTTTTCATGTGAATCAAAGTGAGGAACTGTCAGAAGGAAGGGATATTTCGGTGCTTAAGCGATGACGGTAGTAAAAGGCGTAGATGTATTCTAGACGGAGGAAGAGGTGGGGATTACATTTGGGGGAGGATCGGGATAGCGTGTTCAGCTAATAAAGATATCACACCAATAAACGGAAGCGAAAGAATACTCTAGGTGGCTGTCTGAATGCAAATGCAGAGCTCCTTCTGCGCAAGTTTCCGCTTTGAAACGACCGTTGCCAATATTTTTTATATCTGTGATTGTTTTCCCCTGCAGTCCTCCACGATTCTTTCTCAGCTTCGTCCTGGGTAGTTCCTTCCTGAACATAATGAACAATATTCACAAACCTACCCCACCAACAAATCTGCTTCTGCGCTCATCCCCTACCTTTCCCAAAGTGCGGGTATCAGGACTAACGTCGGAAGAGATTCCACGGTAGACCTGTGAGTGAGGGAGTCAGTTTTGCAAGGGTTAAGGCGTTCACGCATGCCCAAGCAAGTGAGTGATTGGCGGGCCACTGGCGCATAGGGAAACCTCTCGAAAGCCCTGGTTGTGTGTAGGTACTTGAGACTAGCAAAGATCAATGGTATTTAGTGCATCCAAGCTAGAGAGTGCGTGATTAATTTGCATTTATTTTATTACGTGCGATTGGTGGGCCGCTGGCGCAGGGAAAAATCTCTCGCAAGTCCTGGGTGGGTGTAAGTGCTTAGAACTAACAAGGATAAATGCTATTTTGTATGTCCAAGCTGGAGAGTGCGTGATATATTTGCATTTATTTTATTGCGTGTGATTGGTGGGCCGCTGACGCAGAGAGAATTCTCTCGTCCTGTCTGGGTGAGTGCCTGATAAGGGCGAGAGTCAATGCTGTCTAGTGCACCTTAGCCACAGCATTTATGGTCATCATTTTTTGGTGGAACCTTTTTCTATTCGAACCCCCCCTATTGTTCATTTTATTTATTTTTTATTTATTTGAATTATTGAATTATTTTTTCCTTCTCTAATATCCCTCGCCATATCATTTGCCCATTCGTAGGAGTAGAGCTGGGGTTGATTCTTCCCATAATAGACGTAAGGCCGTAGTTACCGTACGTTTTATTCATTTACTATTCATATAACGTGATTAAAGAAGACACTTGGATTTAGAATATTTTTATTACAACCTAGGTTTCCTTAGAGCGTAACATCTTCAGGTCAATGAAGCTGTCACGTTTATCCGAAAATATTCTGAAGATGTTACGCTGCAAATGAACCTAGTTCGTTATAAAAATACTCAATGTGGGAAAGCAAAGTATCTTCTTTCATCATTAAGGCTTTTCACCATTTTACGCCTGAAACTGTGTTCTTTAATTCATGTGATCTTCATTTCCATCCCGTATCCCTCTCCGAAATTCAATCGCAAATGTCGAGCATTGCCCCACTCTCCTTAGCAACCCCCACCCCCTCTACCCGTCCGCCCGTATTAACTGAGCTTCTGACATTTTGATTGGCTTACGCTACCACAGTCCACACGTCGCTCCCGTTTGCGTTCTCGACCGCTGGGTCCATTCGAGTCGGTTTTCCCGCCGACGAGGTGCCCTCAGGTTGTGCCTCGGAGATCACTTGGGCGCCACCCCCCCCCCCCCGCCAATCCCCATAGACGGTGGCGTCGGGTGCTCGGAGTGTGTGGATTGGGACGACCCCGCCCCCACGATCTCGCTCCGACCGCAGAAACGCGAATATCTGCCCGCACATCGCGGCGGGTCACCGCTCTTTTCCCTTTCTTTGAATCTGCGTTGCGAAATCCGGCCCTCGCTCTCTCTCTCTATCTCCCCCCTTTTACTGTCGTCGGCTGCCCCCCCGCGGTGGGGCTGCGGGTGTTGGCCGTCCTGTCCGTTCGGCCCACAATGCCGCCCCGTGCGCGCCCCTCTCCCGAGCTTCGTCGCTTGAAATCGAGCGATCATTGCGAGATTCTGAGAGAATATTTCCGGTTGATGGTGAGGCAGGTTTGCTTAGATTGAAAATCTTCATTTAGTGAGATAATTTCGGTACATTGAAGCCTAGCGCATGAAAACTTCCGACGATTACGAATTCCCCCGTTCCCTCAGACAATTTAATTACTTGGATGTTCCGTCCACATTCATTGAAAATGAAATTACCTGTTTGATATAGCCGAAAAAGGGGAAAAACACCAACAAATTAATAAGTTAAGTAAAACAGTTCATTTTAGCGATACACGCATTTTATTAAATAATTTGCGATAAAAATATGCATTTAGTTCACAGCAGGCGCAAACTCATATAAAAAGTGAAATGAACAGTTGGCTTAATATCCTGGCAACATGAGTTTGTTTCCTTGGAAAATTACTTGAAATTGAGTCAACGAAATGTTATGCCGTCAGCAACACCAAGCTATAAAGATGGACAATATGATCAAATATCAGTGTGGCTGGAAATATTTTTGCACATATTTTGAAATCAATCAACGAATCCATGGATAAAAAACTACTAGCCGCATTTAGTTTAATGAGTGGGAAAAATTAGTCCTGTATGGGAAATATCCGTCTTTCCTATTTAAAATGTACACCAATTCTAAATATGAACCCGAGTATTTTCTTTAGATTTTTCATTTTTACACTTGTATTCAATTAAGAATATATAATATATATAAACATATATACATATATATACATATATATATATATATATATATATATATATATATATATATATATATATATATATATATATATATATATATATACAAAAATATTTTATATACATCCCCAAGAGCTGTGCTGGTGTGAGCAATAATAATTGCTCCTGGTAGGGTAACTCATGCCTGATAGGTCGAACGTTAGGAGCCAGACGTAAGGTAGCCCACGCAGCGCCTGTTCTTCAGTGAGGCGGCTGCAAAGGCGTCTAACTCTAGTGGTGAGGCCATTGGGTGATGGTCTCACGTTAAAAGCACTATTGAGGAAGACAACGGGAAGATACCTCAATTATTAATTCCCAAGATTGCTATGAGAGACGCCACAGTGAAAATGAGTCCTGACAAGTACGGGACTCTGCCCAATCGGTCGTTTGTCGAACCGACAGCGCGAGAGGCAAGGCTTCCGCGGTCGTCATCTCACGAAATCCTTTCATAGGCAGAGCAAAACCAACAACAGCAGAACAGAAGACGCAAAAGAAGAAGACTGAATTAGTTAGAATAGGAACTTGGAATGTTAGGAAAGATGAATTGAAGCATATAAAGCGAGAGATACATAGATGGCATATAGATGTTTTAGGGCTAGGCAAGATGAGAGGGAATGTTTGCGGGGATTACTGGAGTGATAATTGTAGAGTAATAACATCGGAGTCTAGATGTACTGATTCGTAGCATCTATGAGGAAGTAATCTGGCGGGTGAATTTGTGAGTTCATTGTCAGTTCCTATCCTGAAAAAGGTAAAGGCTACATCATGCGAGGACTACAGGACAATAAGTTAATATCCAACGTAGCTAAAGTGGTTCTCAGGATCATCAATACAAGGATGGATAGTGGGGCAAATGATTACTTAGGGGATGATCAGTTTGGGTTTAGGGAGGGAAGAGGCAGGCGTGATGCCATTGCAGTAATGAGATCAATAATCGAGAGTAATAGAGAATGCAATCAGGACATATTAACTTGTTTCGTAGATTTCGAAAAAGCCTTTGATAGGCGAACCGTTCTCCCTCTTCCAGTTTTTGTCTCAAACGTTTAATCCTATTCCTATCCATTCAATGCCTCCAAAGTTTCATTATCTTAATTTTTAGCATTTGTTCTCAACTCATGGCTTTCATATTGATTCTGCAATGCACTAGTTAATAATCGTGAGCCATTGGCTGATTGGCTAACTTGTGCTCGAACCTGAGCAAATGACTTGACTTGAAGAGTTACCCAGCCACTTTTATTCCCGTCTCAAAACCTTCACATGCCTCCCGTGTTCCACTCCGAGTGCATATGGAAAAGGTCAAGCAATGAAGGGCATCCCTGCCTCACTCCCCAGCCCTTTCCCCTCACCACTTTCCATTTGAGGTCCGCATTTGTTCGGCCCGAGAGACGTTGGCTCCAAATAAGTCCTCTGCCTCTCCCTCAACTCCTCTCTTTTGTCAAATACTCATAGATTGCAGCCCGCGCACCCTGTGGAACCCCTTCCCAAAATCAATGGACAAATACTACGCCGTTCCACTCAATGTTTTCTATGGTATCACGCGAGGGTAGGCTGAAAAGTAACGCCCGCATGATTGTAGAGCGCGAACGAAAACAAATGGCAAGATCGGGCGAAAAGTACATTAAAGTACAATTGTTAAGTTTAAAAATCATATATTTATTTCTCGAAATAGTCACCGTTAAGGCTAACGCATTTCTCCCAACGTGTAACAAGTGTTTTCATAACAGTTTCAGGTTTAACTTTGTCTAATTCCTTCTTTGTGAGGGTAAAAAGAAACTTTAAACTTCCACAATAGAGATTTACTCTTTCACGATCATGCTTTCGATGATGCGCAGCATTGAATTCACGGTCGTGAAATATTAAATCTTTATCGTCTTTATTTCATGAGTTTTTTTCATTCCGTCACTGAAAAACTCTTCCGACTTTTCTCGGATCCAGGACTTGACACTGCCTTCATCTCATCGTCCGAGGTGTAATGATTACCCTTGAGGTGTCTATTGAGTTGAGGAAAAAGATAAAAGTCGCAAGGTAAAAGTTGAAGTGAAAAGACTCCTACTGAGATTCATCGTCATATAAAGGCTCTTAATGCTGAAAATGCTGTTGATAGGTTTTCTGTAAACCGATGGGTAGTAAAATTTCGTGGTTGCGAGCCTGGAAAAGCCATAATTGTTGATGAAAAACGTAGCGGACGTCCGATCACTGCCACGGACGATAAACATCGCAAACTCGTCGAAGATATGATTCAAAATGACCAATTCGAATCACTCAAAAGCGTATCGCAAACCCTATTAGAATATTCAAGAAAGAAGAATTCATACTACCTCCGGGAAGCAGCATGAATTCATCAGATAGACGTCGCGGAATCCTAAGGGTTAAATTCAAGGAATAAATCTGTCGTGTTAAAGGCACCCTGGCGCCAATAATCTTGCCACATGACAACACACCTCGCGCGCAACTGGAGTGGCTATGCGAAGCCTAAAATTTGAACCGATTCCACATTCTCCTTCTTCCCCAGAAATTAGTGATGGAATGAAAAAAAACATGTTACACATTGGGAGAAATGTGTTAGCCTTAACGGTGGCTCTGTTGAACAATAAATATATCCTTTTAAAACTTAAGAATTGTACTTAAATGTATTTTAAGCCCGATCTTGCGATTTGTTTTTGTTTGTGGTCTACAAGCGTGTGTGCATTAAATTTCAGCCTACCCTCGTACATTACATTAATATTTTACCTGTAATACATCTATGCATAAAATTTCACATTTATGCACTTATCGCATTAACTTTTAATATTATTTGAAAAAAAAAATATTTGCATTGCATGGGAAATGTAATTTGTGCTCGTATAGTTTTGCGGGCAGACATCCAGTCAATGATCGTTTTATTGATAAATGCATTTTTTTTCATTTGTTCTTTGCGCACGGTATGTTATCTCGCATTTCTGATAATTTCTTTCGATCAAATTAGGTTCCCGTCGTTTTTCTTCTGTTTTCTACAAGCTTGACTCCATAAATCATATGGAACATTCCTCGGAGTGTGTTTCTTTTTCTCTGTTACTTATTTTTAAAGACTCCCAGTCCAGTATTTTTAGTATTGCTGTCTCACTCTCCGTCGCCCTCCGGTCTGCTTCCCCAACACATATCTGGCGACCTTTCTCCGTACCTTCTCTGGTTTTGCCATTA